>NC_060215.1:24955000-25598000 GCF_021130785.1 Homalodisca vitripennis
CATTACTGCCCGTGGCCCAGCGTTAGTGGAAACAGTCGCCAGTCAGGCCAGGCCAGGTCTACTCACCGCTGTCCACCATTACTGCCCGTGGCCCAGCGTTAGTGGGAAACAGTCGCCTGTCAGTTGCCAGGCCAGGTCTACTCACCGCTGTCAACCATTACTGCCCGTGGCCCAGCGCGCTAGTGGAAACAATCGCCCGTCAGCTGTCAGGCCAGGCCAGGTCTACTCACCGCTGTCCACCATTACTATTACACTTCTGTTCGTGTCGGTAACTAATTTATACTCTGTAATGACACTGTCGGGATTAGTGTAATAGTTTTAATATTTGTTTAACATTTATGAATCTTGTTTTTATTGTGCTTCTCACTAGAAACTCTAAAAACGATTCAGAATCAAGTGACAAATTGTTTGTTTCACTGTTGCCACGAGAGGTAGAAGCAACCACCTCACGGCGGCGTATGTGGTGGCGACCTTGGTCGCTCTGTCGCCTGCCAGTGCTCTGAGCCGGGGGGAGTGATGGGAGGGGGGCGCTGCAAGTCTAGGGGCGCGACCCAAAGTGATGAAAAATCAGGAAATTATATAGACTACTGTTAATAGACGTTTTAAATGTAAAGCACTTTCTATTCAGAAGAATAACGAGAATAAACGGGTCAGTGAAGAGAAGGGTTAACGATATACCTCAGATCTAGATTGACACTCGTCTAGTTGACAGTACAGACTTAACTGATAAATCTCACTTCCTAGCTTTTGTACGGGCTCGAAAAATGTATCACTGAAGATCTGTTACTTTGTCAAGAGGTAATACATAACAATGCAAATGACTCCGAAGCGCTTAATGATTATATTTTAAAACATGAACTAGATTGGAATGAAAGCGTAGGATTAGCTGGTGGTCCACCAGTGGCGTCAAACAAGTGGACAAACAGTACGTAGACACACGCTGGCAGTGAATAAAATCTCAACTGAGTTTAAAACTGTAATTGACTAACTCGTCAATACCGGAAGTGAGTATGAACCCTAACTTACATGTTGTTACACACAGAGGTTCACTGGCTATCTCCAAGGAAACGTGCTCACGCGGCGTTTTTTAAGAAAATTATTTGTGCCATTTTTGGTTTCTTGCCCGGTCTGAATCCACAGATATACAGAACAGAACCTTCAAACATCTTGTTCCTTTTTGTGCTACTTATTGGTGTGAACAAACATTTTCTACACTTTGTAGCATAAAAAGTGTCAAGAGAAGTGTTGAACCAGGCTTGAGGGTAAAAATTTTCGACAATTCTTCCTAAATCTTGGGATAATTTAATTTAAGAAACAAATGCATAGCTCCCATTGATAATGATGTAATATGTTCATCGACAGGTAAGTAAAAATAACAAAACGCACTTATAGATTGAATAAAATTGATCTGTGGTGAACAATTAATTTTACTGAAAATTAAAATTAGTAAAATTCACTTTTATTTACGAAAAATAAATATTGGTACATACTGGATGAGCAGTGTGAAACTGGCCATAGATTCCATCCATAAAAAGAACTAATCCTCTGACATGAATCCTAACCTGGTTCATGAACTATTCCTGACCTAGTTCCTGAACCAGTTCAATTAATAAAACTAAATAAATTTTAGGTACTGTATTACAATAATATATCTTCCCCCAGTTCATATGCACCTGTGATAATAATACTTGGCTATAAATGCCCAACCCATGAAAAAAGTCCATTTTCCATGGTCACGCTAATGTAAATAAATACCATATTGAAGAAGAAAATTCTTCGGCAACGAAAATCAAAGGAGCTACGATTTTTTGAAATCCTCTGAAAACTCCGTTTTTGACAGTTTCCTATAACTCCGCGGTCTGCTCAAACTCAGTATAGCCAGATTTTAAAAACCGATTATCACACCAACAACGAGAAATTATCGTACTTTCATATAAAAATAATCGTACCAAACACATTTAATGAAAAATTATGTTATGTTCGTATAATAAATTATGTTATAATTAACTTTTGGTTTGTTACTTGTATAAATTTGTCAAAAATCTTTCATGGTACGCTAATAACTACCCATCGTGTATCTTACCGACGCATAAAATCAATGAAATTATCGTACCTTTACGATAATTATCGTACCTCTGCCAACACTATCCATATTTGACAGTTTGGTATTACTCTGTGCCTTCTCAAATAAAGAAGGGACGCCATTTTTGAACTACTGTTGTTCCTCCACGTCTATTCTTAACCTCCTAGTTCAGTGGTGGTAATGGCACACCTTTGTGTTGGATGTTTGGTATCTCACGTGGAAGCATATTCGTAAAGACGAGTATGGAGTTTTACGATGCCTGCCCGCTGCGCACTGCTTGCTCTTTTAGAAAAAAAATTAACTCGAGCTTGCAAAAGTTGAATCCCAGATCACGTGATGCCCCTGCTCCTTACCGCAATAATGTCCGAAAGGCATCAATATAATACAATAATATACTCCCCCCCCCCAGTTCATATGCACCTGTGATAATAATACTTGGCTATAAATGCCCAACTCATGAAAAAGTCCATTTTCCATGGTCACGCTAATGTAAATAAATACCAAATTTTATAATTTAAAAACAAAAAGAACAAATACAAAAAATCTATAGATTCGACTTAATATATTACTTTAAATACATGGTCTACTGTATTATATCACTACCCTCATTCTTAGGCCTCTCCTATTTTCGGAGATTTTACGATTTTACGTATCACACACTGAAAATCAAAATCTATGGATAGAAGTACCTAAAAAACGTACGAACTAATTTTGATAAAACTTTCTAAATACATTCAGTACTTGGTCTACTGTACTACAATACATGCCTCATTCTTAGGCCGCGCCTATTTTCGGAGATTTTACGATTTTACGTATCACACACTGAAAATCAAAATCTATGGATAGAAGTACCTCAAAAACGTACGAGCTAATTTTGGATAAAACTTTCTAAATACATTCAGTACTTGGTCTACTGTACTACATACAATACGTGCCTCATTCTTAGGCCGCGCCTATTTTCGGAGATGTTACGATTTTACGTATCACACACTGAAAATCAAAATCTATGGATAGAAGTACCTCAAAAACGTACGAGCTAATTTTGATAAAACTTTCTAAATACATTCAGTACTTGGTCTACTGTACTACAATACGTGCCTCATTCTTAGGCCGCGCCTATTTTCGGAGATTTTACGATTTTACGTATCACACACTGAAAATCAAAATCTATGGATAGAAGTACCTCAAAAACGTACGAGCTAATTTTGATAAAACTTTCTAAATACATTCAGTACTTGGTCTACTGTACTACAATACGTGCCTCATTCTTAGGCCGCGCCTATTTTCGGAGATTTTACGATTTTACGTATCACACACTGAAAATCAAAATCTATGGATAGAAGTACCTAAAAAACGTACGAGCTAATTTTGATAAAACTTTCTAAATACATTCAGTACTTGGTCTACTGTACTACAATACGTGCCTCATTCTTAGGCCGCGCCTATTTTCGGAGATTTTACGATTTTACGTATCACACACTGAAAATCAAAATCTATGGATAGAAGTACCTCAAAAACGTACGAGCTAATTTTGATAAAACTTTCTAAATACATTCAGTACTTGGTCTACTGTACTACAATACGTGCCTCATTCTTAGGCCGCGCCTATTTTCGGAGATTTTACGATTTTACGTATCACACACTGAAAATCAAAATCTATGGATAGAAGTACCTCAAAAACGTACGAGCTAATTTTGATAAAACTTTCTAAATACATTCAGTACTTGGTCTACTGTACTACAATACATGCCTCATTCTTAGGCCGCGCCTATTTTCGGAGATTTTATGATTTTACGTATCACACACTGAAAATCAAAATCTATGGATAGAAGTACCTTAAAAACGTACGAGCTAATTTTGATAAAACTTTCTAAATACATTCAGTACTTGGTCTACTGTAATACATGCCTCATTCTTACTGGATGCTGATGTTTATCGTTTGGTCGCCAGGATTAAAATAAAATAATTTATGAATATTTTCCCTCGAATGTATTACGTAAATAAACAAGACTGAGATTGTTATAGCTCAAACACAGTATGACAAAAAAATCAAGCAAATGGTTTATTGTAAATTAAGTTTATAGCATTTAAAACCAATTAACGCAGCTGAAGAACATTTCTTTTTAGTAAAACCAACTGAAAATGAATAATAACCAACCATTTAAATAACATAGGCTGGCTATATTTATAAATGTAATTTTCAAACCCATGCATACAAACAACGCTATATATAACACGTTCAATTTATTTCAGTCACCTTAAAGTAGGTATAATAAATATTGTTGGAATAACGAAGACCGATTTTGAAAAACTCCCATACTCGATTTATTGTATACACACTTCAAACACAAGTATTACTTAACACATTCAGTGCGGGTGGATCGTCGCGCCGGCGAGCCAAGTTAGGGCTTGTTCACATGAGCGCGACGTGTCGTGCGACACGCCGCGCGCGACAGAAAAATGGCTCCGTACACATTCGGCGGCCGAATGAGCGGCAGAACGGGCGGCCGACAACTAGTGCACTGCCGGTATGGAAGTGGAAGAGGCAACATGTCTCTATATTTTGTACTGCTGTATTGCTCTAAATATAAAACTAGCACTTACCCAACTGCTTTTTCTCTTCGACTGTGCTTTCAGTTTTAGAAAATATATCTACAACTTCCTCCCACGCAGATCTCTTTAAAACCCTGTTGTTCTTGTAATCTGGACTTTCAAGATCCCACAATGCTCTTCTCTTTTCAATTTCATCAATAAAAACGTTCGGTGTCAAATGGGTCTTGCTCCATCTCCATATTCACTCACCAATATCACTACTGGACTCGGCGTGTGTACGCTACAATACAAAACAAACAACTGAAGCCGCGCTAAAGTCGCGCGGTTGACGCGTATACTACGAGTCGCGCGACACAACTAGCGGCAGGTTCAGCGGCGCGGCGCCATGTGTATGCTGCCATAGTTATATGTTGTCTTTAAGTCGCGCGACGTGTCGCGCGGCACAAATCGCGCGACACGTCGCGCTCATGTGAACAAGCCCTTACCCAGCGCGCCGTACTGCGGGGTCGCCGCTCCGGCGCGACGCGTTACTCAGGAATGCGACTTCTCAGTTTTTCAGTATCTAGTGGCCCTTATAGATAAAAATTTCGCAGTCAATGTGTTAAGGAAAAAACATTATAAATTTACAGGAAATTAAACCACGATTAATCCCTAATGTGTGTACTGTATAAACAAGGAGCACAAATATGGCTACACGTACATAAATCTGTCTAACTGTTTTGTTCATCTGTACACAGCATTCCAGTTAGATTTCATAAAATGTATCATGTTTCTTTTCATTCTAATCTTACAATCCGGCCGTTGTGGTGACAGTCTTGATTTTAGTGATAAGACAAGAGAAAACTTTATCACCTCATGTTTTGAGTGTTAGAGACGAGTCAATTCATTTCAAAACAGCCCCATACCGATAATGTTTATAATTACATAGTAAAATGTGACTTTTTAAAACCTCAGCTGATTATTAACGACAAACGGTAGGCTGTATAAGTCTAAAAAAATGGTTCTTTAGGATCCAGAACATGTGTTCTGAAGGACAACACATTATTACCACAACCCTACCCTGTCTTACAGCTATTTTATTCTTTAAAATATTTGAATTTCATAGTTACTTACCGAAGTTGGTAAAATCTGACAAAAGACGCTGAAACTTCGCTCGCGATCACTATAATTACACAGTAGAAAGAGAGACGAACCGCTAACACCCGGAGACTCGAACTCACTGGCTAGGTAACCGCGGCTCCGCTGCCCCTCACCCCTCCATTGCCTCTCACCCCTCCCTTCCCCTCAAACTATAGCCCCTCCCTCGACATCTAGCTGCGAAGTTCACTCCCCTCCACCCGCCATTGTACCTATTGGCGCGTAAATAGTAACGCACTATTCAGAATTTACTGGTACTAAATCTAGCGTTTAAAAAGATCAACGGATCAAATTAAAGTCAAATTCAAATTGTTTATTGCGAAAACATGGTAACATGCATAGCAAACGTCTAGAAATTTGAAAAAAATTTTAAAATCATTTTGTCATTTATACTACAATATCCACTGATACATACAGTTTTGCATTTTTTCAGTCTCATTCATATGCCAATTCTATCCACTCCCAATATCGACGTCAGTCTTGTAAATTATCGGACTCCCAGTTGTGTGCCATAAATTCGCCGACATTATAAAATGCCTTTGACGCTAAAAAGCGTTTGAGGCGAATTTTTAACGCATGGGGTGTTGGGGCAATTTTTATGGAATCTGGCAATCTGTTGATTAAATGAACACCAGCCTGTGAAGTCAGGTGCTCATAAGCAACCGTTCTGTGTCTTTCAGTTCGGTAGCTGTCTCTGCCCCTGGTCTCATACTCATGTATGTCTCGGCCCCTTATCAGAGCACATCTTGACTTACAGAACAGAATTGTTTGCAACATGTAGAGACTCGGCAGATTCAACAGTTGCAATTGTTTGAAAACTTGTTTGCAGGATTCTCTGAAATTTATTTTTGCGATTATTCGAATCGCTTTTTTGCAATTTAAACGCTCTTAAAAATTGATTGTTTGCGCACTTCCCCCAAAAAATCAATCCGTAAGAAAGATGTGGATAAATGAAGCCATAATACGCCGTCATCAGTACTTGATTAGGGCAGTATTTGGCTAGGGACCTCAAAACATAAATGCCTGAATTATGTACTGCCGGTAAACACTATACTTATGTTGTAAATGTATGGCCAACGTCAAGTTAGATTTAATTTAATCGTTACACGTACACAGAGACGTCTATTCACGCGTCCTCATTCATAACCCCATTGATTGTCACGTGACTTGGATCCAGCGGTGTCCCAGTTAAATGTTAAAAATCGTCAGCTAAAACTGGGATGCTAAAAAGCATTTCAATCGATTTTTGACACCAAAAACACGTCTTAGTCTTAAATTGTATTTTTTTAACAATTTATTTTACTTCAGTTATGAATGAATAGAACCACGTCACTCCCTGAAGCTATAACTCGTGTACAGATTTTAACAATTATTGTCACCGGGTTTTGTTGGGTTTAATTAAACAAAGGACTAAATGCCCTGCTGTGTATGCCTGTAATTCCGCCTATACTGAATAAAACACTATTTTGTACTTTTTATGACTTCACAGATGCTAGGGTATCTAAAAAAGCTACGAACTTATTATACATACAAATACGTTTCCTACAAAGTCTACTACACCACCCAACATCATTTACGTGGGGGGGGGGGGTGGTAGCGAGCCCCCCTTCCTTAAACATTAAATCATGTCAGGAATACATATTTCTTGTAAGTAAATTCAGCGGTTAAGTAACCTTAAACTGTTAATCACTTTCTTAGCCTTCTTTTTAGTCATAGAACTGAGGAAGGTTCATCGTTTTGTACTTCATCGTTTATATATTAAAAATGCAACTTACAAGAAAAAATAAGTAGCGTTTGGATGCATAATAATCATATGTACAACACGAGACGTTTTCCGAAGTGTATAAGGGTGTATAGGTGAAGTGAAGTGTAATATTGTTTTTTATGGGTTGGAACTGAAGGTCGCTGCTTGACTATATTCGGCTTCGCTAAGCGGCATTCGGTTATGCCTACGGTTCAGTAAAGGCTAATATGGTATGCATAAATAATATTCTTATTGGCGAAATAAGTACTACGTGTGAACATATGACAAAAATCATATCATTTAAAAGTAGTCTAGGCAAATTTAAACTACTGTAAGAACTAAAAGGTTATATATGATACCAAAAGACATCATAATTTCTAGCCAGAGTCACATTGAGACAGTGAGAAATCTAAATGTTTAGACTAAACAAAACATTTACAAAGGTGAAAATAAAGGTGAGTAAGGTCATGGTCACACAGTCTGTGTAGTGTGTTGACAGTTAGAAGCCGACGGGTCCACCGTTGGCATACGGCGAGGCTGGGTCCCAGCCAGGGGGGGGGGGGTAGCGTTATACGCTGCGTCCTGAAAACATTCGCAAATGACCTCGTCTAATCATACTCGCTAAAAATTTGTCTGTTTTGTGACAGTGCTGAGTGTGGTGGTTGCTTGTTCTTCGTTTTTACAGACAATGTCTGATGAGTTGAAGTCGAAAGTCAAAGGTAACCAAGCCCGAGATATCGTAATGTTTATAAATTTATGAAGGAGAAGCAGACCATCAAACCGTTAATATTACTTAGGCGAAGGGTCGTCAAAGAACCTTTTTTTTAAGGAGAGACCGATCCTCTTTTAAGCCTTATTCTGTCCGTCCTCATGGGCCACTGGCCTGTGCGAGGATCTTATCAAACAGAATAAGTGGGAGAGTCGATACAGTACGAGGTTGATTGTACTGATAAAAAGTGCAACGGTCACAGACAGGATTTGAACCTGCGCTATCTCTAACTCAGACCCAAAGTCCAACGACTTAGACCGCTCGGCCATCGACACTCCCAAACTGCTGCAGCAACTTGTGGAGTTGTGACTAAAATAAACAGCGAGCTTAAAGAATTAAAGAAGGATAGTGATCATTGTGAGACAAGTTTTACAACGCCAAACATAAAATGACAACAACGTACAACAGTTATTCATTTAGATGACTTCGATAAGTGTAGTGAGAAAACTAGTGTACAATTTTCACATTGAAGAACATCGAATACCGACCGCACATCTATTGAGGGAGGCGCTAAGTGAAACTTCCAGGGCTAAGAGAAAAGTTTCAGATGGATATTATATGATACAGGGTTTACTTAGCGAAGGGCAGCAAACAATAGGACATTTTTAATCGATGTGTTTTCAAAATAACTTATTAGGTATACTAATCGAAATCGTGAGTTTAAACTGACGTTATAAAAGATTATTGCCCCTTTATCTCAACGGCTAGCACGTAAACGCAACCCGCAAAACAGATAGCGTTAAAGGTCGCACACACACACCCGCACCGCGTCCGACACGTGAATCGGCCGAGTGTCGGTGGGGGCCCGGCTCGGTTAAGGTAACGGTTACTATGGATGCGAATTCTGATGAAAATCTGTTCTGACGAGCACTGACGAGTTCGTACGAAGTCGTCCGAACAAACAAAAGCCTGTTTTCTAATGATACTGTTTACAGAGGCAGCGACTTTTGCGTCAGAAAAGACACGAAGTCGTGAGAACGTTTGAGCGATCAAACAAGTTTGATTCTTTTCGTGCGGCCAGCAACTTATTTCACCCTGTGCGTCGAATTTTAGAGTTATTAACTTAAATTAACCATGGATATTGATGAATTAATCGGTCTTGTGTACGAGAACAGGTGTTTGTGGGACATGAGAGATAAAAATTACCACAACAGAGATCTTGCTCGGAAGAATCGGGATAAGGTTGCAGCAGAACTCAGCACAATTTAGGGAGAATGTGGGTTTTCAGTAAAACTATTTTTTTTTAAGGAAAATTATTCTTTTTATCAAGCAAAGGTTTTTTTTATTTCTAGGGTTAATTGTTATGTCAATCAGATTTTCAATAATATTATGAATCTAATTTGTTTTTGTTGTTGTTTTAATGAGATAGTTTTGTTATAATAAATAAATAATTTTTATTTTACCAAATTAAATACATTGTTACATACATACTACCAAATGTCGGGTTAACATATTCTGTTTTACCCTATTCAACAACATTATTTTTAATAACGGGCTTTCAAGAAAATATTGTTTATCGAGTTCATCCATTTAGCTGGGCGGCTTTGACACGTACTGACTATCAGAAGATCTGAAAACGCGCACACTGTAACCGCCTTGTTCTGACGAGGGTTTCGGACGTACTCGTCAGAACAGATTTTCGTCAGAATTCGCATCCATAGTAACCGTTACCTTAAGGCCGCCATAGTACCGGCTAGCCGGACAGCTCTGCCAGATCAGTCCGTGGGCGGACGGAGCTTGTATGGGCTCCGGTTGGCTTATCAGTTTGGACTGTTCAGGCGGCCGGTGATCGAACGAAACTCTATTCAGCCATCCGGCCAGCCGGAAGACGATTCAGGCGAGCCGGTGCGTGTGTGGGGTATTCCAAGGCCACACTAGTGTGGCCTTGGGTATTCCGGCCACGTAACTGCGAGCCAGCGTGGTTTACACAGTTCTTGTGGGTTGTTCAGACATTATCTCGAGGAATTTATTATTTTTCATGAAAGTGAACGGTGTTTATGGAAAATAAAATCATCGGAGTCTCACGATAGGACGAAGAGAGAAGCGGCTTGTTGTAGTGTGGAAACAGATAGATTCCAACTGTACAAAATCTACTGTTAACAAATTAACGATTTGAGGAGCAAGCTATAGAAAAGAACTGAAGAAGGTGAGGGATTCTTCGAGGTCTGGTTCTTCTCGAGACGATATATATGTAACCAAGATAGCCAATGCTTATACCACCACTCGCGTTTTTTCACCGTTTCCTGTTACCATTTAAGACTACCAATAAAGCAAAAATGGCATTCGCATCTTCATCACTGGAGGACATTTCAATTACATAACACGCATTGCAAGTAATTCACTACACAAAAAATACCGCTTGCCGGACTGGATTCAACTGAAGGTGTACGGTGCGATCAGTTACTGTGAGACCACACATGTTCGTATGCTGTCCGAGCGCAAAAATGTCACTGTACTAAAGCATATTTCTTTTGGATTTTGAAATGACAGATACTTAAAAAATGTTCAGCAAGTAAAAAAGTAATTACTTAGTCATAAAAGTCTTTTATTATAACTGGTAACATAGTAAATATTTGTAAAATATATACTTGATTGAGTATAATGCTTTTTCATACCGTCAAACCTTATGACTGCAAATAAAATATTTTAATTTAAAGATTTACTGTAGTTTGAAGAATAAAATAAATTTGAAAGGACATAGAAACATTTTAAATCTAAGCCCTACAAAATACAGGAAAGATTTTGACAAGCAATTTCAATACATCCAAAATAAATATAGTTTTGCGCAAAATAAATAAATTCTTGTTATGTTTTAATGAAAATAATGATTTTACATTATTTTAATTTAATTGCTCTAAAATCACTAACTATACAACATATTTTATATTTTTTAATGAATAAAAAAATTGTTTAATGCCACAATATGTGTTTTGTATTAATTTTAGCGCAGTAAGAAATCATTACTAGTATACTGTAAAAAAACCTCTTCCTCACTTATTCAATATCCATGATGGATGACATTCTTAGACCGCACCGTCCCGTCAAAATTCAAACTTCACGTATCGGTGACGGTGCGGCCACGACGGTCTGGTGTCGGTGCAGACATGAGTGGAAACTGCGCTGCAATTCTTTCACCGTATGACGGCAGGCCCGTTTTACACCCTGCCAGCGCCAATCGCTGTGATGAATGAAACATTGCAATCCTACAGTAAAGCTTTGTACAATCAGCTAGTATGTAAAATTTGTAAATATCATTATCTTGGTTACATGTTTTATCCCTATAATTCTTGTTCATTGTGTTTCATTGCAGTGAATTTCGGTCAAATACACTATAAACAGTATATTTGGTGTTTTTTGTATTAAACCCAAGAGCTATAGTGTGATGCCAGAGAGTTTGCCATGTTGCAAGCCCGTTTATAATAATTTGTAAAACATAGTAAATATTTGTAAAATATATACTGGAGAACATACAAAAAACACATTTTAAATTTTTTTTCTTTTATAGCTCCGAGGACAAATAATTTATTGCCAGAATTAGTCAAAAATAGTAGAAACATAAATATATTTTCTAAAAAAATTAGAGTATGGATGATCGTTCAAAATGATATTGAGTATATGTTTAAGATAATAAATTAGTGTATGGTTAGTCTTGTCTGATAAATTATAATAATATTTAAATAGACACGTTAGAGCATTATAAAATAATTATTTATAATATAATATTTAATGTTACATGTGTAAAGCCTAATATTTGAATTGTAAATCATGCATAAATCCTTTTTGTTTAATACAGCACACTAGTTATACTAAATTTAAACTTTGATACGTAATAGTATATTATTTACTACATAAGCTACAATAACTCATTTTTATCATTTCATTCTTGCTCGATTCCGCTATTTTTATTTTTTACCCTTTTTGTATATAGTATCCCAACCCAGGCACAGCCTCTTATGGGGTACCTAAATTTCCCTTATTTTGTAAATCTATTGGTCTAATTATTAGTTTAAAAAAAGAAAGAAAAATCTAAAAGGATGTAACCTACTTTTTATATTTTATTACTCTAAGTACATAAAAGAAATAAAGTAAGTAGAAACATTTTTTTGTATTTGTTATTTACTGCTATTGTAAATACGTTATGTCATAGTATTATTTATTATTAAGCACTGGCAATAATATTTATTTGTAATATTCAGTTTGTTATAATGGGGAAATAAATGATTTATTATTATTATTATTATTTATTTATTTTAAACATGGGGTTTTCTTGCTTGAAAATCTTATTGTAAATAAGAAATATTTTTATTTTTATGAAGTGAAGAAATAAAAAAATAAAAATGTCGTAGAAACATTCTAAATATGACTCTTACAAAATACCGGAATAAATTTTATCAAGTAACTTCAATACATCAAAGAAAAATATATTTTTGCGCAAATAATTACATGCTTGTCATTTTTTAATCAATGAAAAATGTTTATAGATTTTTCATAATTCGAATTTAGTTGTTTAAAATCACTTAATGTACAACATGGTTTTCTAATTTGTTGTAATAAGAAAATATGCACAATAAGATAATATGACTAGTTTACTCTAAGGTAAGAAAATGTAATACTTTTATCAATAAATATGATTTTGTATTCGAACACAGGATGTAGAGGTAGTAGGCTATACTAAATAATTCAATAAAATATAACGTGTAGACTACTTAAATAGTTTTAAAAAGAAGAACGCAACAGTAAACAACATATGATGCCGCTCGTAGACCGCACCGTGCCCGTTAAAATTCAAACTCCACATATCGGTGACGGTGCGGGCACGGTGCGGCCACGACGGTCTGGTGTCGGTGCGGAAATGTGGGGACTTGCAGGTTGAATACTGTACTGCGCTGTAATTCTTTCACCGTATGACGGCCAACAATCGGCCGACTCACGTGTCGGGCGCGGTGCGGATATGTGTGTCCCAACCTTTAGGCACAACGAAGAGGAGCGCCCCTTTTTATACCCCTGCCAGCTGATTACGCCCCCCCCCCCCCCCCCCCCCACCAGCCCTATCATAACGCCTATACCACTTAAATTTACATTTAGTCTGAAATGCCAGTTTTGGTTTGAGAAGGACTTTAGACTTAATGTCCCTTAACTCTCCTTTACAAATTATTCTGATTCTTTTCGAGAGCTTTCCCATTATCCACCACCTATGGACCCGCCGTGTCCCGGACTGGCAACTGGTAGCCGTGAGGTATCTTCTGGCCTCCAGTGGGAATGTGTATAACATACCTCACGGCAGCGGCATCACGAACCACCCACCCTCCCTTCTTTACATTTGAAGTATTTACATTATTCGTTTAATCACATTTTCTTTGGATTAATTTTGGTTTGTTGGCTTACCACTAGACTGAATAGAGATTCATACAATAGCTTTTTTCTGGTTTTCCGTGTTGCAAAGTCGTCAATAATGTTTTTGTAGTCTAATTTTAAAGTAATGTCGTTTTGGGTGCACAGCAACATTAAACTATTCAGCTTGTCATCAACCATTGATGATCTAATTTCTGACTTTCTCTCTTTTCAAAGCTGAAAAGCTACGTTCAGCTGTGCAGTTCGTCACAGGTAAGGTTAGGAATATCCTGAGAGCGACCTCCAAACTGGGGAAAGTGTTCTCCAATCTGTTTGATTTTATGTAGGTATACATTTCTTTGATCTTAGAAAGGTTCTCCAAAACCATGAATTGTTTGAAATGGTTACATTCCTGGGAAAGTCTTGCCCATCAATATAGTTCTTGTATACTTCTACTAACAGTTTAGCTTCACAAGCCAACTCTTTGGAATTTTTCACTTCTAGATTTTGTAAGATCTTAAACCTTGTGTCGAGGTTTTTATAGGCCTCCCTTCTTTTGTTGAGCTGCGAAGCTATGTTGTCAACAATGGAAATAAACACCCCAGTGCGAAATCTTTCTCGAGGAGATGTTTCTTCCATGCTTCTGTCCTTCTTTTCATCGGGCAATAACTTTCTTTTTCTTACTTTGTCACAGCTTCTTCTTTTTCTGCAAGTTTCAATGCTTTGGACTCGAAATCATCAAATAAATCTCTCTTTTCAGTAAAAAACGAGGATAGTGTTTCAAGTTCCTTTGTAGCACCAAATTAGTCTAAATCTTGATTTTGAAGAGTCTTAGGCCTACTTGTTTTATCAACTCTCTCAAAAATTCCGTCCCAGATCACAATTAATAACGTGGTTTGGAAATTTCCAAGTGTTTTAGGAACCCAGCGGCTGTGCATTGTGTTTCTGGTGTCTGAGTATCGTCTTTATTTAGCTCTTCAAGAGCATCTTTTAATTCATGTCGACTTATTTTTAAAGCTCGAAGGGCGTCTGCCCTAGCAGACCATCTTGAGTCACTCAGAGGTTTTACCATTAGCTTACTCTGATCTTTCTTTGGTTTTCCTTCGTTACTCTTTTCAATATGACTTTTTAGGATGTTCCACCTGTAAATGGATGCCGAGAAAAAAGCATACAGCCCTTGTACAAATGTAGAAAATATTGTCTTCTGGACACGCCTTCTAGGCAGCAAAACACCCAGCAAGGTTTAGTGAGTGAGCTGCACATAGTACATAGCCAACAAGATCATTTTTGCTGTTATTCCTTGCCTGAAGATCTGAGTATATGCCCGATATGTTTGATGCATTGTCGTAAGTTTGTCCACGACAGTTATCGACATCCAGCTCAAGTAAACTGAGGTTTGCTTCTTCCAAATTTCCAGATTTGTGGCATACACTTGATAAGAGTTGTATCAGGCGTTCGTTGGCGCAAGCATTGGGCAATGAAACATACCGAAGTACTACAGCCAATTGGTCTGTGTGCGACACGTCAGGTGTGGAGTCTATGATTAAAGAGAGATAGCGAGCTTGCTTGATTTCATTTAAGATTTGTTTCAGTATTCTTTGCTCATAATCTCAATAAATTCACTGCAAATTTCAGACTAAAGGTATATGGTATTTGCCTTGGTATACTACCTTTGCCTTTGTTACCATGTGTTGCTATGTTGGGCGAGAAATGAATCAAATTCACTTACCAGCTCAAGACAGCCTAGAAAAAGTCCGTTTAATGTAGATCCAAACGCTTGGTTATCACCTCTAAATGGGAGACCTCTACTCGACAAAGATTATACGACAGACACAACTCTTGTCAATATTTACCGCCAATATTTCACTTCATCAGATATTGGCTTTGAATTTGTTTGGTGACATTAGATGTGGTCTGTTTCCTCAAAATAAATTTCAAAACATTAGCCCTGTGATCGTCAGATTTTCATGTATCTCAGCTAATGCAAAGGAATTTTTCCAATCATTAAACCCTTTGCTAAAAGATGTGGATTTGTCCTCTGGTTGAAACATAAGGCAGAATTTACAAAATACCTGCCCTCTTGGTTGCGAGTAGATACGCCAGTCTCTTTTGATCTTTTCTCTGTTCGGAAGCGTGACAAATAATAAGTTGACCGAGAACTTTCGTTTCACCTTACCTTTTGCATAGCCGTGATGTTCAGAGTTTGAAAAATCAGCTTGTAGAAGATTTTGATCAAATTCAGAAATTATTATTTTTTTTTACTTGCGATTTATTTTTATATTCCATGATGCTGGGTCTTCAAACTCAAAATCGCATTGGTCAAAATCGATGGTTTGGATAGGCGAGAACATGTGCTTAGCATATTTCTCGATCTGTCCAAAGCCTTTGACTGCGTGCACCACGAGACACTGTTGCACCAGTTGGGGAAATGTGGCATTCCAGGTCTCCCACAATTGTGGATCGGTTCTTACCTTAAGGATCGACATCAGTGCGTGGAGATTTCGAACGTCATTTCAAACAAAATTAAAATAGCCCACGGTGTTCCTCAGGTTATCCACGGACCTCTCCTGTTTTTGATTTATGTCGGTGGATTGAATTCAGTTATCCAGCATGGAAAACTGGTTCAATATGCCGATGACACGACTCTTTGTTTTAAAAGTAAATCAATACAAGAATTGGAAATCACCTCTTTCAAGGAATTGAACACATGCATTCAGTATTTCACTGAAATGAATCTGAAAACAAATCAGTCAAAAACAATTGTAGTAAATTTCGACCTTCGTCAGCATGATCGAGTGGTGCGTCCGGCCGTATTTATAGATGACGACCTTTTTGAAGAAAATAATTCCACAAAGTTTTTGGGAATGATTCTAGACGAAGGACTGACCTGGAGCGATCATGTTGACAGGGTCTGTTCTGTGCTAGACTTACCTCAGGTATTAATGCTCTGCGCAATCTAGCAAAATTTTGTTTCTCAGAGGTTTTAAGAATGGCCTACTATGGCCTAATCCATCCTCATTTTGCGTATGGAATAAGACTTTGGGGAAGTTGTGCAAAAAACAAAATGGAGCGCGTCTTTGAACTCCAGAAAAAACTGTCAGAATCATTGAAAATTTGAATTACAGAGAGTCGTGTAGGGAATTTTTCAGGGAGTTGAGATTGCTGACTTTGCCCTGTATCTATATTTTTAAGGTGATCATGTACTGCAGATCAAGGTGCACCTTGATTCGTGGCAGGAACGTTCATCAATATGAAACTAGAGGCAGGGACAACTTTCGAACTCATCAACTCAGGCTGTCATTAGCGCAACATCTACCGCAAGAAGTTGGTGTCAGATTAATCAACAGGCTCCCTGAAGAAATTAAAATTTCCAATAATCAAAATCAATTTAAAATGCGTCTCAAGCTCCTTTTGGTGTCCAAGGCTTTCTACTCTGTTGATGAATTCATGATAAGCCGCTGGGATATTTGAGAGTGCTAGATCTGAAGTCAATGCGATCGTGTCTTGAATGATTGTACGAATTGTGAGTATGAGGTTGCGTGAAATGTTTAGATGAAATCATGTAAATTGAATTTAACTATTGACGATTGCGATACGATGTAAAAATTGTTAAACGAATGCAATAAAGAGATTATTATTTGAGATGCTCAATAACACACGACTTCATTAAAAAACCGCCTTATCAATATAATTAATATATTATTATAAGGTAGTATATGAGCACAACCTTTGGGATTAGTTTTATTGCTTGTATTTTACTTTATAAAATTAGATCACAATTTGCTGTTTTACTTCTATTCAATTTACTTACGCGCAAATAATTGTCCCTTCTTCTTGGTCACAGAATTTGTTTCACACTTTCACAGTATGTTTAAAATACTAAGAGGGTCACATCACGGATAAAGAACTTCGTTTATCTGTGGTCACACTATACTATACCGATATTAAACCACACCACTACCACAGTCTTCACTTCCATCACCTACAGATATCACATTGACTAGGACAAAAGAATACTTTCAATTAACAATGATACAAGTTGTCACAAATCATCCAACAAAGGAAACAACTACACTATGCAGACTGCTGAGTGCACAAAGATTTTCAAATTGCGACAGGCGTAATCCACGGTAGGGAATGGGGTGGGTGGCATTGGTGCGGGGTGCGGGGGAGAGGCCGAGCATGGTTGCTTGAGGTCGGTGGCGGTGGCGGACAAGCCCCTGAAGGGACAAGCTCCCGGCACGCAAAAAAAAAAAAAAAAACGTGCGTTTCTGTGTTTCGTACGTACGAGTCCACCATTGTCCCGCCGGGGGCTTGTCCGCCACCGTTCTGGAAGGTTTTTTGTGTGTCGGAACGTTTGACCGTCGGGTGCTAGGGTGAACCCCGTAGCTTATCAACCAGTTGCGGTGGAAGGTGGTGCGAGGCGGACTGTGTGGCTGGCACACGGCTACACGTGACACGCCAGGTACAGCACGGAGCGCCTGTGATTTCAAATCTTCTTTATTGCATGGACGATTCTTACATTGTATGGAAACGACATGGGGTTTTTTAAATTTATTACATTCATACAACAATACACACTCACACATACAGTTTCACAGTTACGCCTCTTTCATGCATCGCCAATGCAACCCACTCAGTACAGCGGAGTCAGTTTTCTAATTGGGCGGTCTCCCAGTCGAATGCCAAAAACTCCCTCTGGTTAAGGCACATTTACTCATACAAAAGAAAGTTGTTTCCAAAATGTAGAGGCACGGCAGAGTCAACAGCTGCAATTTCTTGAAAACTTCCCTGCACGACTCTCTAAATTTGTTTTTGGCGATTATTCGAATTGCTTTTATTGCGCAAGCTCCCCAAAGGACCACTCCGTAGGCCAGACGGGGGTAAATCAGTCCATAATACGGCGTAATCAGTACCTGACTCGGGCAGTATTTGGCTAAAGATCTCAGAACAAAAATACCTGAGCAGACTTTGGCGCAAACATAGTCAATATGCTCATTCCAAGTCAGCCCTCGATCAAGGTGCATTCCTAGGAATTTTGACTAGCTGACTTCTTTCAGTCTGGAGTCATCTAACAAAATGTCAGGCCCACACTGGTTGCCCGCAGTGCGCAAGGCAATATACAAAACGTTGGTTTTTGAAGAGTTTGTTGTAAGATTGAGGCCTGTTGTTCCAAAATTTAACTTGATATTGCATTGAAAAAGAGAGTCGTATCATCGGCAAACTGCACTAATTTTCCATGCAGAAGCAATGATTTTACATCGTTGACGTAAAGCAGGAAAAGCACAGGACTGAGGATGGATCCCTGAGGGACTCCATAACTCAGTTCTATTTGTTTGGACGACTTACTAGATATCTGGACAACTTAGGATCTGTGAGTTAGAAACGAGCTAAGCCATTTAAGAGGCAAGCCTCGAATACCGTGAGACTCAAGTTTGTCAATCAGATGTCGGCTTTCGACATTGGCGTAGTAAATGATGCATGCAGATGCGCCCCCCCCCCCCAAATGCCAATTGCCTACCGTGCCTATTCGGTAAAACGGGCCTGTATGACGGCCAACACACGGCCGACTCACGTCATACATGCACGGGTGGTATTGTGCTCTGTGCGCGCAGCTAGATTTCTCTCTAGAGATGCTCAGATCTTCTCAGTAAAAAACACGAACCACATTTTGTAATGCCGATATTTTAAAAATATTTACGGTAGTTTCCGGTTATGGTAGGAAGGGTCGATTTAATTTGAATGTTGAATTTAGCTCCAGTTCTTTTTTCCTTTTATTGCGTCGTCTGTTATTTGACACTGTGTCAGACTTGACCCCTGGAATCCGGAGTCATGTTCATCTGAAGAGAGTCAAAAGAGATCGGCGACGAAGAAACTCAATAAAGCTGATGCTGCAATAAAAGGAAGGAAAAGAGGAGCTAAACTCAACATTCAAATTTTCCGGTTGTTAGAACAACAATTCTGAAAAAGTAATAATTATCTTGGGATTTTTCTCTGATTAACTACTTAATCTCATTATGTTTTTAATGCGTTTTCTTGTTGTCTGAATCATCCAAGCCATGATACAGGCGTTCTACATAACATTATACAACATACAAGTTTAGCCCATAGCACTTTTGCTTGGTAACATGCAGAATACTGTGAAATATGAATAGATTACTCACTGGAGTTGCAATATTCATGTATATTACTCATATAGATATTAAACAAATAAAAATTACTTAAATTATTAATAGTACAAAACTTGTTGTATGGACATGATTAATACAAATGTATTTGAATTCTAACATATCATAAAAGTTTATTTGAACTCATGAAGTTTATTGGTTTCGAATAATTAAAATTAATTTATTGATTATAATGTTTAGCACATTGGAGGTTGTCAGAAAATGTTAAAGCTTAAAGGAAAACAGGGGCCGAATGGCATTAATACATTTTTATGTGCCCGATACTAACAGAAAATGGCGATCCTCACAGGTATTATTTTGATACAGATGTTTCAAAATAAGTCCGCGGAGCTGGCCTACGAAATGCTTAATATTTAGACTGCTGTTAAAAAAACGTTATTTTATGTTCGAAATGAAAAAGACACCCCTAGAAGGTGTAACGCCAGACCCTAGACAGGTCCAAGGACTGTACTTAAACCCCCTTTAGTAACCCCCCGAGGTGTAGTGTTAGTGCTTTACATGTACACGGCCCGAGTAATGCCTCCGGGGGGTGTAGTGACAGAGTGTGATATAGGTTTTGTAGCTACCAAGCCACAGTCTCAAGATAAGTAAACGGTCAATGTGGATACTTAGACAATGCACTCGTATTAGTGCTAAAACGATTATTAAATGTTGCATTAAAATCATCGCTTGAACTCAATAGTTATTTTTATTCTGTATCATATGAATATGCTATACACCAGTAATTTTTAAGAACATGTTCAACCATCGGGATGAGACTATACCGGGATTATTTTAACACTGTTAGAACCGTTTATAACAATTTGTGGAACCCCATAGTCGAAGTCCGTGACTGTTAAAATCTACCATAACACGGACCGTATAGAATAATAGTTTTATAGAAATGTACCATGTTGTCTCAAAGGGTGTTGAAAGACTATTCTCGGTTAGTATTTATCACATTGAACATCCATTTCAAATTTTGTTAAAAGCCATTTACATTCAAGGTCAACCCGTGCAGTTTAATACGATCAACATTACTTCTAATCACTGTTTAAACCTAAAAGGAATAAATCACTTATATTCCATGTAAATAAGGAACATATTTTTAATGTTTATAGTTAAGAGTAAACAATAATAATAAACAAGTATCTGTTAGGTATAATATTCTCGACAACAAAGTAAAATGTAAAAGGAAGGAATATACATTATTTTAGACTACCTGGTTGTATAGATTTTTAAATTAGTTTATGTACGAATCCAACAATCCTTAAATGTATTACTTTTAAATTAGGTTCTCAAAGATAGTTTTGAAGCAATTTCCGAGATGATTTTGGCTATGTTAAGTTGTATTCGCTGATAATACTTTTCCGAATTTTGGTGAAATCAAACTAATAATTACTACTTCTTGCTATTAACAGAGTTGGTTTGGGCTGTTTTGACAATATAAACTTTTAGTTAAATTTACAGAACTCAAAGTAAGACAGACTCACACATACTTTATACTGAGAAACTATTACAATCGACAAGCGTCTACTTCCGCCTCTTGTATTTCACTTCCAGTACAAAGGGTAAAGTGAAAATCCTTACTCCTCTTACTCTTCAATAGACCAGCGCTGGTGCTACATCTCTTCACTATACGTCAGATGCGTGGACATACCTATGCGGACATATACACAAATACATAAAGAGATGGACTTTTCAACCTGTCCCGATTTACTAATAATACTTACAATTAGTTTGATTACCTAAAATGATACGTATGGCTACTTACGATCCACCCATCTCACTGCCTTTTTATACCATTGGTATTCATTTCCGAAGGTATGAGTATTTGTAAACCTATTAAAATACAATCTATGTTCTCGCTATGCAAACCCTGTTCGAATTCCATCATGTTTTCTTGGTTCATTCTAGGAATTAAATCAGTATTTATATACCTAATCTGTACCTTTTTTATACCTAATGATATACCTTTTTTCCAATGCCCCGAAATTCTTTATTCAAAATTGTGTTTGTTAAGTAAATATCCATATTAAACTAATGTCAGAATTCGTCATTAATTAGATAATGTTAGACTACTTGTCCTTACTATTTGTATCACACTACGACAACTGATATTTAAACTACATTTATAGATGCGAACACAAAATGCTGGGACACGGGTGGAATGTTGTGTTCTGTGACTGACTCTGCTGTATAATATATTTACAGGAAATACATTTCCTTTAAGAGGATTAGTGAGTGGCATTTCGGGGAAAACACCCTATGTTTGATTCAAGTATCTAAGTTTATTCATTCATTTTGCTGATAGAGAGGCTTGCATTTTAAACGAAAACTACCCCAAAAATCTGATGAAATTGGAACAATCTAACAATTAACAAAACAAAATTGACCTAGCCACTACTAAAAAAGACTACGATCTTCAACTGCGATAGTTGAGAAAAGAGAGTTCAGCCGATTTCGTAAACAATGAGGAAAATAAATCAAAAGCCCTGTAATCTCCAGAGTGTTGGTGCTGCAAAAGAGGGCTGTAAAAGCCTTATCAGGGCTAGGCTTCAGGGAAAGTTGTAGAGAAGCATTTATAAGTCTGAAGATCATGAATGTAATAACTCTCTACATAAAAGAAGTTCTAATGTACGCTGTTGGGCCCAATATGAGAAGAAACCCTCTTACATTAGCATGGACAATGTTTGACACAAGGCAGAGATCTCCATGACTACAACACCCGATATAGCACAAGATACAATCTCCCAGCTCACCACCTCTCCCAATATGAGAAGAAACCCTCTTACATTAGCATGGACAATGTTTGACACAAGGCAGAGATCTCCATGACTACAACACCCGATATAGCACAAGATACAATCTCCCAGCTCACCACCTCTCCCAATATGAGAAAGAAACCCTCTTACATTAGCATGGACAATGTTTGACACAAGGCAGAGATCTCCATGACTACAACACCCGATATAGCAACAAGATACAATCTCCCAGCTCACCACCTCTCCCAATATGAGAAGAAACCCTCTTACATAGACATGGACAATATTTGACACAAGGCAGAGATCTTCATGACTACAACAACACCCTATATAAGACAAATAACACCTATCCCAATATGAGAAGAGGCCCTCTTACATTAGCATGGACAATCTTTGACAAAAAGGCTGAAATCTTCATGACAACATCATTCGATATAGCATAAGATAAAAACATCTCCCAGCTCAACCACCTCTCCCTATACGTGTAGAAACTAACCCTCTTAACATTGGCATGGACAATCTTTTGATACATACAAAGCAGGAGATCTTCATGACTACAACACCCGATATAGCACAAGATACATCTCCCAGCTCACCACCTCTCCCAATATGAGAAGAATCCTCTTAACACTGGCTGCATGGACAATCTTTGACACAAGGCAGAGATCTTCATGACTACAACACCCTATATAGCACAAGATACCATCTCCCAGCTCACCACCTCTCCCAATATGAGAAGAAATCCTCTACACTGGCATGGACAATCTTTGACACAAGGCAGAGATCTTCATGACTACAACAACCCTATATAGCACAAGATAGCAATACACCTATCCCAATATGAGAAGAGACCCTCTTACGTTAGCATGGACAATGTTTGACACAAGGCAACTTCATGACTACAAACACCCGATATAGCACAAGTTACCATCTCCCAGCTCACCACCTCTCCCAATATGAGAAGAAAACCCTCTTACATAGACATGGACAATAATTTTGACACAAGGCAGAGATCTTCATGACTACAACACCCTATATAGCACAAGATAGCATACACCTATCCCAATATGAGAAGAGACCCTCTTACGTTAGCATGGACAATGTTTTGACACAAGGCAACTTCATGACTACAACACCCGATATAGCACAAGTTACCATCTCTCCCAGCTCACCACCTCTCCCAATAATGAGAAAAGAAACCCTCTTACATAAGACATGGACAATATTTGACACAAGGCAGAGATCTTCATGACTACAACACACCCTATATAGCACAAGATAGCATACACCTATCCCAATATGAGAAGAGACCCTCTTACGTTAGCATGGACAATGTTTGACACAAGGCAACTTCATGACTACAACACCCGAAAATAGCACAAGTTACCATCTCCCAGCTCACCACCTCTCTCCCAATATTGAGAAGAAACCCTCTTACATAGACATGGACAATATTTTGACACAAGGCAGAGATCTTCATGACTACAACACCCTATATAGCACAAGATAGCATACACCTATCCCAATATGAGAAGAGACCCTCTTACGTTTAGCATGGACAATGTTTGACACAAGGCAACTTCATGACTACAACACCCGATATAGCACAAGTTACCATCTCCCAGCTCACCACCTCTCCCAATATGAGAAGAAACCCTCTTACATAGACATGGACAATATTTGACACAAGGCAGAGATCTTCATGACTACAACACCCTATATAGCACAAGATAGCATACACCTATCCCAATATGAGAAGAGACCCTCTTACGTTAGCATGGACAATGTTTGACACAAGGCAACTTCATGACTACAACACCCGATATAGCACAAGTTACCATCTCCCAGCATACTACCACCTCTCCCAATATGAGAAGAAAACCCTCTTACATAGACATGGACAATCTTTGACACCAAGGCAGAGATCTTCATGACTACAATACCCGATATAGCACAAGATACATCTCCCAGCTCACCACCTCTCCCAATATGAGAAGAAATCCTCTTACACTGGCATGGACAATCTTTGACACAAGGCAGAGATCTTCATGACTACAACACCCTATATAGCACAAGATAAGCATACACCTATCCCAATATGAAAAGAGAACCCTCTTACGTTAGCATGGACAAATGTTTGACACAAGGCAACTTCATAACTACAACACCCGATATAGCACAAGTTACCATCTCTCCCAGCTCACCCACCTCTCCCAATATGAGAAGAAACCCTCTTACATAGACATGGACAATATTTTGACACAAGGCAGAGATCTTCATGACTACAACACCCTATATAGCACAAGATAGCATACACCTATCCCAATATGAGAAGAGACCCTCTTACGTTAGCATGGACCAATGTTTGACACAAGGCAACTTCATGACTACAACACCCGATATAGCACAAGTTACCATCTCCCAGCTCACCACCTCTCCCAATATGAGAAGAAATCCCTCTTACACTGGCATGGACAATCTTTGACACAAGGCAGATATCTTCATGACTACAACACCCGATATAGCACAAGTTACCATCTCCCAGCTCACCACCACCTCTCCCAATATGAGAAGAAATCCTCTTACACTGGCATGGACAATGTTTGACCACAAGGCAGATATCTCTTCATGACTACAACACCCGATATAGCACAAGTTACCATCTCCCAGCTCACCACCTCTCCCAATATGAGAAGAAACCCTCTTACATTAGCATGGACAATCTTTGATACAAGGCAGAGATCTTCATGACTACAACACCCCGATATAGCACAAGATTGCATACACCTATCCCAATATGAGAAGAGGCCCTCTTACGTTAGCATGGACAATTTTTGACACAAGGCAGAGATCTTCATAACTACAACACCCGATATAGCACAAGTTACCATCTCCCAGCTCACCACCTCTCCCAATATGAGAAGAAATCCCTCTTACATATAGACATGGACAATCTTTGACACAAGGCAGAGATCTTCATGACTACAACACCCGATATAGCACAAGTTACCATCTCCCAGCTCACCACCTCTCCCAATATGAGAAGAAACCCTTCTTACATTGGCATCAAGCTGCATAATGTACTGCCAGAGGAAGTAAGACGTCTCTCCAGAGGAAGATTGAAGAATACCCTTACTGACTGGTTAATCAGCAATCCATTCTACTCAGTGACTGAGTTCCATAAAAGAAGACGATGAACCGCTACTTGAACAATTTTGTTTTGTTTAAATTACCTGACACAATTTCAATACTGATTGTGTTTGAATATTAAATTATTTTGTATTTGTATTGTATTTTGCGAAATTTCGTCTAAAATTCAAAATTACACGAAGAACCATGACTTCTTGCAGTGTAAGTTTTTAAAAGATTTGGAGTTTACCTGCGGATGAACAGTATAATATAAAGAAAAATACATCATAATTGTACCTATATAAAAGCAAGAATCTTTTTATACTGTCACTGCAATAATAATCGTTCTTAAACACAATCATAACATAATCATACTATTGTAATGTTTCAGTATTTAAACAACAATTCGGTGTAAATTAGTTTACATACTGTTTTAATAAATTATAAGTTCCTTTCATTTAACAATTTGCAGGTGATGACACTTCCCTGCCTCTATATTTTGGAAGTGTGTCTTTTTTTAAAGTAGGCTACAAATTGCGAACATTTAAGAGGTAGTAATGTACACTCTTATGAAACCAGAGGCAGGGACAATTACCGCACTGCGAGACACAGGACGGTAGTTCATGAACGCTTGCCTTCACAGGCGCTCAATTTCTCAACAGACTGCCAAATTACATTAAAAGTGCAAATATGCCCAAGGCATTTAAAGCTCGTCTGAAATCAGCTTAATCCAAGCAGTATATTTTAATACAGACGAGTGTTTAACACACGATTGGGAGACCTCTGAACTGGCTGACTGACACTGCGGCTAGAGTGGACAAATTCGAATGAACGAGATTATGAATGGAAAATATTTTACGTATGAATAAGTCCCACTGTAATAGAATTTGGTACATTGTTTACGCAATAAAATGTTTATTATTATTATTATTATTTCACACCTATATCGTTATACACTTGTTATAGTGATACACACATCACAGATAAATAAAACACACATGAACATGAGCTAAGGTACAATGAGTAGGGTACATTAAAATCTATTTAAGCGCCTTCACGCGAGTCGCGAGCACAGTTGACACTACCCACGTGACACTTTGGGCATGATGTTCCCAGTAAAGGTTAACACGAGTATCTACCATTAGACCTGTACTGCACGGTGAACGTAGAACCGAGTATAGCAAAAGAACGACCCTTTTGAAGAACGGCCCGCTCTTAACCTTACCGTCCACAACAGAGCAGCAGCCATGAATGTGGCATTGGCCGAGTCCAACATACAAAGCAAACGTAGGCTATCCGTAAAATATTTGCTAAAAAATGAACTACTGATACAACCCGTTCTCAAAAACATTCGGTGACAATAATCATAGCTCGATATATTTCACCCAGAAAGAAGGATAATGTTAACAAAATGGCAAGTTGTTACAGTAGATAGATAGGTCATCGCAGTATTTGTAAAACCAAAGTAGTTAATTTACAACTATTAGTAATTTATAATTACTCAATTAATATGTGATCAATACGTAAAGTCATTCACTAAATGGAAATACAGCTGTTGAATGTGTTGTATTGTGAACTTTATGTTCTCTTTCAGCTTTGTGATTTAATCGTAAAAATCTAATCGTAATGGATAACTTATGTGTTGTATTGTGAACTTTATGTTCTCTTTAAGCTTTGTGATTTAATCGTAAAAATCTAATCGTAATGGATAACTTATGTGTTGTATTGTGAACTTTATGTTCTCTTTAAGCTTTGTGATTTAATCGTAAAAATCTAATCGTAATGGATAACTTATGTGTTGTACTGTGAACTTTATGTTCTCTTTAAGCTTTGTGATTTAATCGTAAAAATCTAATCGTAATGGATAACTTATGTGTTGTATTGTGAACTTTATGTTCTATTTAAGCTTTGTGATTTAATCGTAAAAATCTAATCGTAATGGATAACTTATGTGTTGTATTGTGAACTTTATGTTCTCTTTAAGCTTTGTGATTTAATCGTAAAAATCTAATCGTAATGGATAACTTATGTGTTGTATTGTGAACTTTATGTTCTCTTTAAGCTTTGTGATTTAATCGTAAAAATCTAATCGTAATGGATAACTTATGTGTTGTATTGTGAACTTTATGTTCTCTTTAAGCTTTGTGATTTAATCGTAAAAAATCTAATCGTAATGGATAACTTATGTGTTGTATTGTGAACTTTATGTTCTCTTTAAGCTTTGTGATTTAATCGTAAAAATCTAATCGTAATGGATAACTTATGTGTTGTATTGTGAACTTTATGTTCTCTTTAAGCTTTGTGATTTAATCGTAAAAATCTAATCGTAATGGATAACTTATGTGTTGTATTGTGAACTTTATGTTCTCTTTAAGCTTTGTGATTTAATCGTAAAAATCTAATCGTAATGGATAACTTATGTGTTGTATTGTAAACTTTATGTTCTCTTTAAGCTTTGTGATTTAATCGTAAAAATCTAATCGTAATGGATAACTTATGTGTTGTATTGTGAACTTTATGTTCTATTTAAGCTTTGTGATTTAATCGTAAAAATCTAATCGTAATGGATAACTTATGTGTTGTATTGTGAACTTTATGTTCTCTTTAAGCTTTGTGATTTAATCGTAAAAATCTAATCGTAATGGATAACTTATGTGTTGTATTGTGAACTTTATGTTCTCTTTAAGCTTTGTGATTTAATCGTAAAAATCTAATCGTAATGGATAACTTATGTGTTGTATTGTGAACTTTATGTTCTCTTTAAGCTTTGTGATTTAATCGTAAAAATCTAATCGTAATGGATAACTTATGTGTTGTATTGTGAACTTTATGTTCTCTTTAAGCTTTGTGATTTAATCGTAAAAATCTAATCGTAATGGATAACTTATGTGTTGTATTGTGAACTTTATGTTCTATTTAAGCTTTGTGATTTAATCGTAAAAATCTAATCGTAATGGATAACTTATGTGTTGTATTGTGAACTTTATGTTCTCTTTAAGCTTTGTGATTTAATCGTAAAAATCTAATCGTAATGGATAACTTATGTGTTGTATTGTGAACTTTATGTTCTCTTTAAGCTTTGTGATTTAATCGTAAAAATCTAATCGTAATGGATAACTTATGTGTTGTATTGTGAACTTTATGTTCTCTTTAAGCTTTGTGATTTAATCGTAAAAATCTAATCGTAATGGATAACTTATGTGTTGTATTGTGAACTTTATGTTCTCTTTAAGCTTTGTGATTTAATCGTAAAAATCTAATCGTAATGGATAACTTATGTGTTGTATTGTGAACTTTATGTTCTCTTTAAGCTTTGTGATTTAATCGTTAAAATCTAATCGTAATGGATAACTTATGTGTTTGTATTGTGAACTTTATGTTGTCTTTAAGCTTTGTGATTTAATCGTAAAAATCTAATCGTAATGGATAACTTAATCATAAAACAATGACAAATGTCTTGTGCTACAGACATACCGAATATTTAACCAAACTTTTTTCTTAGATTTTTATCGATCGAAATATTTGTTCTTTATTTTTGTAAACAGATCTCAAGCCTTTAAATACGTTATGTTTTAAATACTCAAAGAGTATACACCTTACACTTTTCTCCACTTATGTTTATATGGCCTTTTTTATTTGAAATGACGAGTACTATCACCCGCATAAGTTTGTGACACCCTTTTGTGAACACTCCATATATGTTTGAGTTTCAACATGCGTCTATGGAGTAAACTCAAGGCCGGCTAATTACAACCGCTTCTTAAACAGTTCACAATTTACAAAATTAGCGAAAGAAAACTAACACTTAGTTTCAGCTGTCGCCGATAGAGCGCGCGCAACTAAAACAGGCTTCAGGTGTAAATCGGAACAAATTTACACACAAATTGTAATAAATATTTTTAAACACGCCTTAGAATAGAGCGGGGTCCTTATTCAGCGCTTCGACCATGTCCATACGCTGAATAAGCACCCTCCAGGCCTGACGCAGAGCCCAGGGGGTGATAGGCAGCGTCCTCGGATCAACGTCATGCTGTGCTTTTGCTGAATTTTTATTAACAAAAGGTTGTGCGAAAAATTATTTATTCCGGCTACCGGCAGTGACGTAATCATTTGTCAGCCTCCATTCTTACGTCATAATAAAGCAATACTCGGCGTTAAGTTTCGCTCTCATGAATTATGAAATTATTCATAAATTAACACCACGAGGACTTGCACATGAGTCGATCATGTTTGCTATGAACAGTCTGTGGTATTGGACTAATACTATTAGAGATTAGTCTAATCCAAGGGTTCTCAACCTTTTTGAACCTACGACCCCCTCTTTGTGTTTGAAAATTTGACAACCCTCGACCGTACTCTACAATTGGGGGGGGGGGGGGGGGAGCGTTTAAAACCATAAAATAAAACAGTCTAGTATACTTTAAGATATTGTGGGTTTATTTTGTGTTATTCCCTCATCAAATATTTGATAAAAACTAAACTTATTATTCTTCTAATTAAGGTATGGCAGTAAAACTCATATTACGTAACGAGTAAACGAAATAAAAATGTTATATTCTTAACGCGTCGGAGATTTTATGAACTAACTTAATGGCCGGCTTACACCAAATGTCCATCCATCCACCGGACGGATGTCATGCCTTGGACGTCCTCGGAGTACTACCTCACACAGCAAACGTCCATCCACCGGACTGATTTTATGCCTTGGACGTCTTCGGGGTACTACCTCACACCGTAAACGTCCATCCACCGGACTGATTTTATGCCTTGGACGTCTTCGGGGTACTACCTCACACCGTAAACGTCCATCCACCGGACGGATGTCATGCCTTGGACGTCCTCGGAGTACTACCTCACACAGCAAACGTCCATCCACCGGACTGATTTTATGCCTTGGACGTCCTCGGGGTACTACCTCACACCGTAAACGTCCATCCACCGGACTGATTTTATGCCTTGGACGTCCTCGGGGTACTACCTCACACCGCAAACGTCCATCCACCGGACTGATTTTATGCCTTGGACGTCCTCGGAGTACTACCTCACACAGCAAACGTCCATCCACCGGACTGATTTTATGCCTTGGACGTCCTCGGGGTACTACCTCACACAGCAAACGTCCATCCACCGGACTGATTTTATGCCTTGGACGTCCTCGTGGTACTACCTCACACCGCAAACGTCCATCCACCGGACTGATTTTATGCCTTGGACGTCCTCGGGGTACTACCTCACACCGCAAACGTCCATCCACCGGACTGATTTTATGCCTTGGACGTCCTCGGGTACTACCTCACACCGTAAACGTCCATCCACCGGACTGATTTTATGCCTTGGACGTCCTCGGGGTACTACCTCACACCGCAAAAGTCCATCCACCGGACTGATTTTATGCCTTGGACCTCCTCGGGGTACTACCTCACACCGCAAACGTCCATCCACCGGATGAACGGAATTATTTTTCGCATCTTGTCTTTCAGTTGAGTTGCGACCTCCTTCAGAGAATCATCGAAATAATGGCATTAAGTATAACTTGGTGTGACAGTGATTTTGTGAGAAGTGTGCCATGGATTGCTGCTGACAGTCCTGCTGTATTCAGTTAGTAAACGAAAACATTGGGTGCGCCACGATAATAAAAACAGAAAAGTGTTTGGTGGATTCCACCATTTGATAGCAAATTTAGAGGGGGCGAAGAGAAATTCGGATGGTATTTTAAGAATTATATTATTACGTTCATGAGTTATTTTATGTGAGTGAAGCAATTTTGTTAACATTTTATTATAAAGTATAAGTATGTCAACAGTTTACATGTACTCGACTGCCTAACTGCCCCAGAGGATGCGGGTGAGGCGGTCTGATTGGCAGTGACTCGGTCTTCTGTGTCCTACTCAACCACCGATATAATCAGTGTGGATTGTCAGCCCTTGTGCCGGACCGTGTGTCAATGGACGCGAGCCCTTGTGCCGGACCGTGTGACAATGGACGCGCGCCCTTTCCGGTGTGCTGTTGGGTCCTTGCACGTAACACGATTGGCATACAAGTTTGCCTTCGTTCCGGTTCAAGAGATTGGCATCCTTAAATTTCTAAAGGGTCTATTTATGATTAGATCATTGAGAGGAATGTGTCTCCTGATGTTCTCCTTTGCATCTACTATGGTCATGTTCATAGCCACTTGTCCTATGGAACTTCACTTTGGGCGAATTGTTCTTCTGCTCACAAATTATTTGTGTTACAAAAAAAAAACTGTCCGTCTTATCTGTGGTGCGGACTGGCAGGCTCACTGCCAACATTCTTTGTTAGGCTAGGTATCCTTACTCTACCGTCTATGTATGTTTTTTCAGTTCTTATGTGTGTAAAGGAGAACTTGCACTAACTAAAGTTAGTGACATACATAACTATATAACAAGAAATAGACATAATATAACACAAACAAGATGTACGTTTTCAGCGACTCAACAAAGCTTTGTATCAAGGGATTCAAAATGTACAATGCATTACCTGGAAAATTAAAAACTCTGACACCTCAAAGTTTTAAGATAGCACTTAAGGAAATGCTAGTCAATAAAACACTGTATAATATTACACATTTTTATGGTGAAATAACTGCACTATTTCCTTAAGTTTATATTTAAGTTGCAAATTGATGACTGTCATGCATTTTGTAAAATGTCAACGACAACAAAGATTTCTGATTTCTGATGATCTGATTTCTGATTGTAGGGTTACAGCACGGGCACGATTTGTACCAATTTACGATTGTCAGCGGTGTCTTCAGTTTGTGTGTTTCACTGGCTTATTTCAAAGTTATGGAATGAACTGACGCTGAAATCTTTATTTCACTAGTTGAATCAAAAGCATTTCAATAGGTTTTATACAATTTCTGAATTGCGTGTTTTGTCGTTGAAGAACGTTCTTCAATTTCCAGATTAATTCATCAAAAGAGGAAACTGACATACGAAAGTAGTTTAAAAACGTTCGGTCGTCATTTCTCAGATCTTCAAATAATATGTAAACGGCCCCGACTTTCTCACATCTCTGATTTATTGGCTGAGCCCAGAGTTGATTGCGCCTTTTGTCTTTTCCGCCGACGATACAATAGCCATAATGCAATGACTTGCTCACGATCTATACTAACAAGATCTACGGTCAACAGAACTGAAGTGTTGTTTTAGATTTGTCCGAGTAATAATTCTTTTATTGCATTTTGACAATAAAACAATGCATTGCAAAAGTTAGGTTTATATTACTAATTAAAACCCCTACTATACACATTCATTCTTATAATACTCATTCAAACATATATCTCTTACTCATTCACGCCAAAATTCATCCAACATGAGACTCGGGGCTCTAACTAATTAATTTTTATTTAAACTTTGTTTCTGATTCACCCAGGACGTAAACTGTAAACTGTGTATGAACTGTATAAATAAATTTAAATACACGTCATTTAACTTATTAAACAGTTTCCACCTATGCTGATTACATACAATTTAGAACAGAATTAAAGGATTGAACCAATTAATTTCAAATTTTATACCAGCGGCTCATCATGAAGTCATAACATAGTAGAACACCCTCGACACCAGTAGGTTTCTCAATCGAGCTTTGATTTTTTTTATTATTTACATTTTTATCTCATCAAGAAGCTTATTTATCAACTTAACGCCAACCTCGGATGGTAAACGTTCGAACGTGGCAGTTCTGTACTGTTGGATACGGAAGTTGTCCCTGCCCCTAGTCCCGTATTGGTGAACGTTCCTGTCTTGGACCAACTCACACTTGAATCGGCAGTACAGAGCAACTTCAAGGATATAGAGACAGGGCAAAGTCAGCTATTCAAGCTCCCTGAAGGAAGTTTTACATAAATCTCTGGATTTCAACTTTTTAACTATTTGGACCGCTTCCTTTGAATTCTAAATGCTCTTTCAAATTTGTATTAAGAACAGCTGCCCCACAGTCTCAGCCCGTATGTTATATGAGGATATACAAGGCCAAAATAGGCCGTTCTTAGTACACCCAAGGAGCAAAACTTTGACAGGTTTCGTAAAGCATAAATGCCCGAAGAAACCTTCGAACAGGTGCCTTCTATGTGATCGTCCCATGTCAGGCCTCGATCAAGGCACATCCCTAGGAACTTGGTAGAATCATTTTCCTGTAGGAGGACATCATTCACCATCACAGCAGCGCAATCCTTAAGGTCATATTGCTGAAGGGTTTCGGAGAAGGATCATTCGGAGAACGATTCATAATCAAGGTTGGGCATAATACAATGTAAAATTCCGAACGGACTAAACATGCTCTACGCCTCCTCCGAAACAAAACGACATCCGACTCCAACCTAGGATGTGGAGGAAAAAGCATTAAATAATTTAATAACAGAGTAATAAGTAGGCCTATGTTTGTCAAAAAATGTAGTACTGTGCTTTGGTATAACTTTGATGGTGGATGACGTACTCTTGGAAGAAGCAGAATCCATCAAATTCCTTGGAATGTACCTTGACCGAGGACTGACATGGGATGATCACATTGATAGAGTGTGCTCAAAGGTTGCTTCAGGCATTTATGTTTTACGCAACCTTTCAAAATTTTGTTCCATGGATGTATTGAAAACTGCTTACATACAACCACATTTATCTTACGGCCTTAGGCTGTGGGGAAGTTGTTCTAAATACAAATTCGAAAGAGTATTTAGAACACAAAAGAAAGCCATCAGAATTCTTTCAAACACTGAATCCTAGAGAGTCGTGTAAAGGATCCTTCAGGGAGCTTGGATTGCTGACTTTACCCTGTCTCTATATTCTCGAGGTCGCCCTGTATTGTCGACTAAAATGCCAGTTGGTGCAGGGCAGGGACGTCCATCACTATGAAACAAGAGGCAGGGACAACTTTCGAACCGAGCAACACAGGACAACAACATTCGGACATTTGCCATCCCAGGTTGGTGTCACAATCATCAACAGGCTCCCTGAGGAAATTAAACATCTCGACGATCCCAAAACATTCAAATCTCGACTAAAACGCCTCTTGGTGTTAAAGGCATTTTACTCCGTTGAAGAGTTCATGATGGGCCGCTGGGATGAAAATCCTTGAAATTATCAACAAACAATTTCCCAGTCCTGATGTCCAGTTACCATGAAATTCCAAATACTTGTTAACTGCCTTGTTTATTGACTCTCACATTTAAGTATTGTGTGTTTAATACCTCAAATGTTGACGCATGCAATGCAATTGTGAAATTGTTGATGCAATAAAGAATATTATTATTATTATTACTAAAGACCTAGAGTTTCGAAAATTGTATCTGTCGGTAGGTTGAAATATGTTCTTGTTTCATGTAAAGAGTTAGGGCGTCAAGAATGTAGATACCAAAATATTTCAAAATATTTGAGTCGAAAAAACCCCTCTACAGGAATCAAATTTTGTTTCATTCCGAAAATAAGCATAATTGGTTTTTCTGCATTCGAAAGATTTGTTTCGTTTTTGTGGTTTCAGCACTACAAATTGCAGCTTGTCAGCAAACTGTGCAAGCCTCCTAACAACAAAGATACCAATGTTATGTCTTTAGAAATCAAGGTGATAATCGATCATAAGGCCAAGGAAATTCGTCATCACCCACGAGTCATCTGGAAGCAGTTCTATCAGAATTCCTCACCCGAAACTCAATGAGTGCAGTTTTATTTGTGTTCACTAGCAAATTATTGTCCACCAACCGTAACAACGGGGTCCGTCTGTAGGAACACACCAATCTCGCCGTCATTACAAGAATGATTGCTAACACTTAATCAGCACAAATCATTTAATGCACATTTAGTTTAATATCTCGAAATGGCTACGTATTATGTTGTTTGATTATGTCTGCGTAAGAAAGGATATTTTAGAATTGGATTGTTTTGTGTATATATTTCAGTTTTTATTTTGCTGAGTGAAAGGAGACAAAGGAAGCAGACACATTGAGGCTACATGAATACTCTTTGCTACGGTTCCAGTAAAACAGGCGTATGAGCATTTGCGGGCGAACCTTATCACTAGCCGAGTCAATAAACTCACCTCCGACGCAGCAATGTCGTTTAGCTCTGATCTTATCGCCCTTTGTGAAAGTCGCGCGTAACCACATGCTGCACTCGCGTTATGGCGAGTGTGTAGTTTAGAATATTAATCAACCTGTTTAAATATGACGAGAATATTTTGTGATATATGTATGACGCCATTATTACAGGCCAACTTCACACCAGCGAACCGTCACCGAATTCATTATAATCTTTACTTTACGTTATTTTAGGTTTATTTACAGATAATTAACATTAGCTTTGAAATTTAAACAGTTCAAATATGACTAGAAACTTTTGTGACATATGTATGACACCATTATTGCAGGACTACGTCACACACTAGCGAACCGTCACCGAATTCATTATAATCTTTACTTTACGTTATTTTAGGTTTATTTACAGATAATTAACATTAGCTTTGAAATTTAAACAGTTCAAATATGACTAGAAACTTTTGTGACATATGTATGACACCATTATTGCAGGACAACGTCACACACTAGCGAACGTCACCGAATTCATTATAATCTTTACTTTACGTTATTTTAGGTTTATTTACAGATAATTAACATTAGCTTTGAAATTTAAACAGTTCAAATATGACTAGAAACTTTTGTGACATATGTATGACACCATTATTGCAGGACTACGTCACACACTAGCGAACGTCACCGAATTCATTATAATCTTTACTTTACGTTATTTTAGGTTTATTTACAGATAATTAACATTAGCTTTGAAATTTAAAACAGTTCAAATATGACTAGAAACTTTTGTGACATATGTATGACACCATTATTGCAGGACTACGTCACACACTAGCGAACGTTACAGAACTCATGATAATCTTTACTTTACGTTATTTTAGGTTTATTTACAGAGAATTAACATTAGCTTTGAAATTTAAACAGTTCAAATATGACTAGAAACTTTTGTGACATAGCCTATGTATGACACCATTATTGCAGGACTACGTCACACACTAGCGAACGTTACAGAATTCATTATAATCTTTACTTTACGTTATTTTAGGTTTATTTGCAGAGAGTTAACATTAGTTTAGAATATTAACCCGTTTACATGATTAGAAACTTTTTTTGATATATGTACATGTTGCACAAAACGCTCAATGTTTGTTTAGTCTGTTGGATTCCTTACTGCAGGACCAATAACGCTAAAACTTACCCCCAGGAATCTATCCTAGTTGGCTAAAGTTGTAGAGGAGTGGGTGAGTTAATATTAAACAAAATTGGTGGATTTATCTTTCTTGGGCTCCTAGGTCTGAGACCGTTCCTCCCTCTCCCACCCACCCCCCTCCCCACCGGCCATTATCAAAACCGTATTAGTGAGTTTTGTACCCTTGTGCAATTTCTACCAAAAGGTGACGACAAGAACAGATCCGCAATTCTTTGAAATGTATCCGTATTGAATTTGAAGCGATTTGAAAGAAAATAAATTAGTGTTTCAGAAACCAAACAATGAGAAATTATTTGTGCGTTGTAAAGTAAACAGTTAAGTCATTAACTTTCTTCTTTACAGAAATAACGCAGTACAACTTTACGTAATGTAACATTTCTGCTTTTGCCCTGAATTCATTCAAAAATTATAGCTTGCTTTAATTTTCTCGATTGCGGCCTATTCAGATCCGAGGGTTGTAGGGACGGGTATAGTGAGCCTATTAGTAAATCTGCCGCTGTTAACAAATGCCTATGCCTATAGTCTGTGGGCGGAGAGCCAATGTACACTGTATAAGCACTGTATAAACGAAATGACCTATGGAATTTAAATGCACGAGGCTACAATTATATATTACCAACTCTGAGTTCTATGATGACGGTCACCCTAGTGGATTTGACTCAAATATTAATATTTTTACACTGGTCTTATAATAGGGACGAGAAAAAGTAGAATAAATGAATCGAATCATTTGAAATTTCAACTCGTGACTTTTATTCGCAGAGTAAAAATAAAAAGAGCACAATGTCAATGTTAATACTCGGTGACAAGATTTCATTTTAGTGCACATTTGCATTGTAGTATACACTCTTTAGCTCACCACAACCTTTATTATTAACTCTGGTATGAAACCCAATTTAACGAACAAAATAAGGGAAATGCGCTATGTGGCAAGATGCCTCGAGATTTAATCTGTTGTATTTAAATTACGCGCGAAATTTTATTTCTACACAAACCAGAAAGAGTTCTATAACGGTACATATTCAACCGTGTAATTTGGATGAGCCTCGTTGGATGCTATGGCTCATTTTCTCTTTTTCTTGTCGGAGGGGTTCTACAAATTTTTTTATGACTGTACTTAAATCAAATCAGATTTTTATTGCTGGAACATTATACAACGTATGGCAAAAGGCAATATTTTACATTTTACTTGCTAAAATTTTTGTCCTGCACACCACAAGAAATCCCATTCAAACATACAGTTTTGGAAACTTACCTACATCCGGTTCTGTATTACCAATTATTCCCACTTCCAGCGACCAATTCAGTCAGTCTTTTTAATTGGTGGTCTCCCAATCATATGCAAAAAAACTCGTCAACATTATAAAATGTTTGTGACACTAAGAAGCGTTCCAAACGAGTTTTTAACACCTTGGGCGTTAGAGTGTTTTAATGGTATCTGGTAATTTATTGATGAAATGAACACCTGCCTGTGAAGGCAAGCGTTCATAAACCACCGTTCTGTGTCTACCAGTTCGGTAGTTATCTCTGCCTCTAGTCTCATACACGTGTATGTCTCAGCCATTCGTCATGGAACATTTAGACATACAAAACAGAGTTGTTTCCAAGATGTAGAGACTGGGCAGCGTCAACAGTTGCAAATTTTTTGAAGGCTTCCTTGCACGACTCTCTAAATTTCAACTTAGCGATAATGCGGATCGCTTGTTTTTGCAGCTTGAACACTCTCAAGAATTGATTGTTTGCACAAGCTCCCCACAACACCAGCCCGTAAGTGAGATGGGGGTAAATCAAGCCATAATACGCCATCATCAGAACCTGACTCGGGCAGTATTTGGCTAGAGACCTTAAAAAGTAAATGCCTGAGGCCAATTTGGAGCAAACGTGGTCGATGTGATCATTCCAAGTCAACCCTCGATCTAGGTATATTCCCAGGAATTTCGAACAATACACTTCTTCCAGCATAGTGTCAGCCAACATAACAGCTGGCTCGTAATGACTATCTACTGATCGTAAAGCAAAATTTATAAAATTGGATTTTGCAGAATTTGTTTTAAGGATTTTGGACGCAGTTGTTAATTTAAACAAAACCCTGCCGTTCCAGAATCAATTTTGATTTGCTAGTGAAACAGAGAGTCGTGTCATCAGCATACTGCACTAGTCTTCCGTGCAGAAGTGATAAACCTACATCATTGACATAGATTAGGAAGATAATTGGACTGAGAATTGAGCCCTGTGGGACACCATAACTCAGGTACATACATTGGTTCAGATAATTTGTTTGAGATCTGGACAATTTGAGTTCTGTGGCTTAGAAATGATCTGAACCACTGGAGAGGCATGAGATTCAAGTTTGTCAGGCATTGTAGCATGGTCAACACAGTCGAATATTTTCGATAAGTCTAGGAACACACTCAATGTGTGATCCCGACGTTCTAGCCCCTCTACAACCATGTCGACAAGATTTACAACTGCGTCTATTGTCGACTTGCCCTTGAACTGGTCAAACTGGTCTTCAGATAGCTGGTTGTGCTTATTCAAAATTGAAGCATTCGTGTCAAGAAAAGCTTTTCGAATATTTTGCTCGTAACTGGAAATATTGAGACAGGCCGGTAATATTGTGGGGATTGGGGATCGTCTTTTTTGAAAATAGAGGTTACTTTCGCGGTTTTGATGAGTGAGGGGAAAAACTCCTTGTTCAAAAGAGAAATTTACTTATTAGGTTAATGGTCTCACAATATGCTTTGGACATTTTTTTATGAGCCACGTCGACATAAAATTTAAATCATTTCATTTTTCGCTGGGAGCAGCTGAATTATTTTTTCAAGCTCTTCCTCAACGACAGGTGCCAGTGCCAGGGAGGCTACTGTACACTGCCTCCGTCTTGGGATTCCTTGTGGGGGTGATGGGCAAGGGCCTTGCTCACAAGCAACAGATCCGAAGAATCTGTTAAGCCTATTTGCAGCCTCAACCGCGAGGGAAAAACTCCTTGTTCAAAAGAGAAATTTACTTATTGGGTTAATGGTCTCACAATATGCTTTGGAAATTTTTTTTATGAGCCACGTCGACATAAAATTTAAATCATTTCATTTTTCGCTGGGAGCAGCTGAATTATTTTTTCAAGCTCTTCCTCAACGACAGGTGCCAGTGCCAGGGAGGCTACTGTACACTGCCTCCGTCTTGGGATTCCTTGTGGGGGTGATGGGCAAGGGCCTTGCTCACAAGCAACAGATCCGAAGAATCTGTTAAGCCTATTTGCAGCCTCAACCGCGTCCTCCAAAAGTCTATCACCACTTTTTAATTTGATTTGTTTGTTGTATGATTTGTTTTTATTGTTGAAGATGTCCCAAGCAGTTTTAGGAATATTTTTAGAAGATATAATTTATTTGGAAACATCATATGCCTTTGCAGCTTGGATAACTTTTCTGTAAGTTAGTTTGTAATTTCGAAAAAACCGCTTGAATTCTTCATTGTGGGACGTTTCCTGAATTTCTGAGAAAATATTTAGTTTTTCTCTAGAAACTAAAATTCCTTTAGTGATCCATTTGTTGTTTACCCTTTTGGGACAAACTTGTATGGTTTTGAGTAGACAGTACATGTTGAGATGGAAGTTGAGTGTATCACTAAACATTTTAAAATGCTCTTCTACTGAATAAAATTATTCTTGGTATTTCCAATTTTCTTTTGAAAGGGAAGTGTTGAGGAAAGCGATGTTTCCTGGCCTTAAGTCTCTTATTGTTTTTGTGATTTTGAGCTCCCTCTCGATTTTTACTCCACTAATTATAGCCTCTTGGCCGTAGTGGTCCGAGATAGCTGTATTGACCACGGACACTGCGATACTTGGTAGATTGGAGATGATTTTATCAATTGTCGACTGTGTTGAATGTGTCACACGCGCTGGCGTTTTGACTAACAATTCTAGGTCAAATGACCTTAACAAGTCGACAAATCGTTTAGTGGAAGGATAATTAGTGTCCATCGCATTGATGAAATTGCCCATTAAGACATAGGCTAATCCTGTTGATGGCTAGTCAAATCCATCAGTAGGGCTTCAAAATTTGTAAAAAAGTTTCCTCATTGCCATTGGGAGCCTATAGATTCCGATGACGGTCAAATTTGATCATTTGTTTGAATTGAATTTTATCCCAACTGCTTCAAAATCTTGTTCGATAGTTTTTACGGGTGAAAATGGAGAAAAAGCACAATTTTTTTCTGACATAAATGGCGACTCCTCCTCCTGTGGAAAGTTGTCAGCAATATGAATTAGCCAATGTGAAATTTTGAATTTGGCATAGGTCGATGTTCTTGTCGAAAAATTTTGAATTCGTTTGTATTTGTTGTGTAACGTCAGTCAATTTTGTCCGTCGACCGGACGTGGGGTCCCTAAAAAACAGAACCAATTTTAACAGTACAAAAAATTTTAGAGGTAATAGCATTTTTGCAACAGGTTCTACCTTGTATGGTTAAGATTGATTGACTATTTTCATCAAATTTTACCCAGTATGTTGAGGTATTTCCTCTTTATCAACATTTTTTACCAATGCCCATCTTATTTACGCATCTCGTTATTAAACAATGTTTACCCATTTCAATAAGATTTTGCTGCGTGGTAGATTTCAAAATAATGACGTTCTTCTTTGTGTTTTGTCGTCGCCATTAGCCATTTTTTATTCGCATTTTCTTTTACCTTCTATAAATAGTGAAGAGGTTCGTTCTCTCCGTGAATATGTGCAGTGGCTGTTCCCTGAAGTTATTTGATTTCGGGCTAGTGAACAATTCGGCAATTGTGTCATGTTTAGTTCGACATGGAGTCTTAAACGTGTTTTCCTTTTTTGTGAAATATGGCGGCGGTTGCCTTCTACCTGAGGATTATACCTGAAGCGGGACGGGTGGGGAGGGGGGCTACCGAGGCCCGCACCGATGTCCACACGAATTTCCGACGTAATTTCAGCTATTATTTAAACTTTCATCCCTTCTATATCTATTTTTATTCTCTCCTATATATTTATTTTTAAATTTTAAGTTGAAATTTTGACAAATCATGTGACGTGGCTAAAGTAAAAATTTACCCTTATTTTTTTTAAAATTTTATTTGAATCGTGAAATGAAATGAGCTACCATGTACAAGATACTTTGAACAGACTTGTAATCCATGGTTCTATGGACAGAATGCGCCGGAGCGAGGAGGCCGGGTATGCTGGCGGATCGATATACAGTTTTGTGCTCATTGGCTGGTCTGGACTGGTCCAATGAAAACTTGTTATGTGCTCACTGGCTGGCTCGGGCTGATCCAATGAAAACTGGATTTGTGCTCATTGGCTGAAACGTATATATACATACCCTTCCTTAATCATATATAAATTGCGCCTATGGTAACTTTTCAGGAACAGTCAATGTGCGCCGATGGTCACTTTTCAGGAAAAATCAATTTGCGCAAATGATCAATTTTCAGGAACAGTAAATTTGCGCCAATGATCACTTTTCAGGAACAGTCAATTTTGCGCCAATAATCAATTTTCAGGAACAGTCAATTTGCGCCAATGATCAATTTTCAGGGAAAGTCAATTTGCGCCGATGGTCACTTTTCAGGAACAGTCAATTTGCGCCGATGATCACCTTTCAGGAACAGTCAATTTGCGCCGATGATCACTTTTGCAGGAACATTCAATGTGCGTCGATGATCACTTTTCAGGAATATTCAATGTGCACCGATTGTCACTTTTCAGGAACAGACAATGTGCGCCGATGGTAACTTTTCAGAGACAGTCAATTTGCGCCGATGATCACTTTTCAGGAACATTCAATGTGCGCCGATGATCACTTTTCAGGAATATTCAATGTGCACCGATGATCACTTTTCAGGAACAGACAATGTGCGCCGATGATCACTTTTCAGGAACAGACAATGTGCGCCGATGATCACTTTTCAGGAACAGACAATGTGCGCCGATGATCACTTTTCAGGAACATTCAATGTGCGTCGATGATCACTTTTCAGGAATATTCAATGTGCACCGATTGTCACTTTTCAGGAACAGACAATGTGCGCCGATGGTAACTTTTCAGAGACAGTCAATTTGCGCCGATGATCAATATTTCAGGAACAGTCAATTTGCGCCGATGGTAACTTTTCAGGAACAGTCAATTTGCGCCGATGATCAATTTTCAGGGGACAGTCAATTTGCGCCGATGATCACTTTTCAGGAATATTCAATGTGCACCGATGATCAACTTTTCAGGAACAGTCAATTTTGCGCCAATAATCAATTTTCAGGAACAGTCAATTTGCGCCAATGATCAATTTTCAGGGACAGTCAATTTGCGCCGATGGTCACTTTTCAGGAACAGTCAATTTGCGCCGATGATCACCTTTCAGGAACAGTCAATTTGCGCCGATGATCACTTTTGCAGGAACATTCAATGTGCGTCGATGATCACTTTTCAGGAATATTCAATGTGCACCGATGATCACTTTTCAGGAACAGACAATGTGCGCCGATGGTAACTTTTCAGAGACAGTCAATTTGCGCCGATGATCACTTTTCAGGAACATTCAATGTGCGCCGATGATCACTTTTCAGGAATATTCAATGTGCACCGATGATCACTTTTCAGGAACAGACAATGTGCGCCGATGATCACTTTTCAGGAACAGACAATGTGCGCCGATGATCACTTTTCAGGAACAGACAATGTGCGCCGATGATCACTTTTCAGGAACATTCAATGTGCGTCGATGATCACTTTTCAGGAATATTCAATGTGCACCGATTGTCACTTTTCAGGAACAGACAATGTGCGCCGATGGTAACTTTTCAGAGACAGTCAATTTGCGCCGATGATCATATTTCAGGAACAGTCAATTTGCGCCGATGGTTACGTTTCAGGAACAGTCAATTTGCGCCAATGATCAATTTTCGGGGACAGTCAATTTGCGCCGATGATCACTTTTCAGGAATATTCAATGTGCACCGATGATCACTTTTCAGGAACAGAAAATGTACGCCGATGATCTCTTTACATTGACGCGTATCGGCAAAAAACCTTGGAGAGAAACCAGACTAGAGGGGTTATTGTGAAAATCGTGCGGCGGACTGACAAGGAGGAACTGATGAAGAAGAGGCGAGAAAAGAAAATGGCGACACCTAGGCCTGACCACGGACATCCCAGTCTACCTGAATGATTACCTGTCACCAGCGCGGAGGAGGCTGCCCGCCCAGGCACGACAGATGAGGAAGGGACGGGGATACAAGTACATCTGGCTGCGGAATGGCATCATCTTGCTGAGGAAGGAAGAAAAAACACCAGCAGTAGTGATAAGAACCCAGGCTGACCTCAATGGGTTGTAGCAATAATGTAAGTAGAATGAACACATATTTTGCTGTATTGTTCAATTTAATTACCAATCGATTTAATCTAATTTAATTTCTAATTTTGACAAATCCAATAATACTTTAAATATTGTACAGCAAAATACCCGCAGTATGAGATCAAATTCTGATGCTTTTCTGGCCGAAATTACAACCTGTGAGTTGTACCTGGATATCATAATTTTCACTGAAATATGGAATAATTCTTATGAGACAAATTATTACAACATTCCTTATTATGATTTGATAATAAATGCAATTAATAATCATCGTTCTGGTGGAGTAGCTATTTACGTAAAGACTGATACTACTGTAGTAAAACAGGGAATACAAAATTATTATCAGCTGACATGATCAAAATTAGCTTTATTTTTAAGGTAGGGAATTCATATTTTGGTAATCTATAGATTGCAGCAATTTAATACATAAGATTTTATATATAAATATTAATTTGAGATATTAATTTTGATTTGCTTTTTTCAGAGAGTAACGATATAGACAATTATAAAATACTAATGGCCAGTTTTGGCTTTGAATCATTGATAAATGAGCCGACCCGGGTAACCAATATGTCACGGACATGTATTGATCACGTGTTTATTACATTAGTAAGCTAACGTGAGATTGAGTTTGAAGCGCAAGTTCTGCAGACTCAGGTAACGGACCATTACATGACGGTGCTGCGGCTGTGGAATGCGGGTGTGGGGGAGGGGAGGTAGGGGAGGTAGGACGTGCCGGTCTAACAGCTGACAGCCTCGGCCCCCCCGCCCGCGCCCCGCGACACCGGCGCCGGGTCTGTTACGATAAACTGATAAGTATACTTCGTACTGTAGACTGGTCAATCGTTAGATCACAGACTGATGCATCTTATGAATATGATATATTTGAAAAACAGCTTATCACTTGCATATCTGCTTGTACGTTAGAATCTGAATGTAAAGACAGCTTTAATAAAAGACTTAAACCATGGATCTCAACTAATATATGCAGAAGGATTGAGAAAAGTAATTATTTATATAATAAAATAAAATATAGACCTTTAGAGGATAAATTTAGGAAATATTATTTAAACTATAGAAACAAGCTAAGGAAAGATATGACTTACAAAACTGTCATATTATGCAACTGAGTTTGAAAAAAATGTAGGTAATGCCAAAGCCATATATGGAACACTGTAAATATAATAACATGTCAGAGTAAATCTAATAATAAAATATCTTTAAACATTAACGGACAAATTAATGATAATTGTAAGGAAATAATAGCTGAACAGTTTAATATGTATTTTATTAGCGTTGTTCAAGAAGGTGTGGGAAGCTATACAATAAGTGAAAATTTAAAAAAATATGACCTATTGCACTAGTTTTCCGGCACATTATGAAGTGAACTCGTTTGATTTACCATCTCTATGAGTTTTTTCCAGTTTATTTCCCCTATCCAGCAAGATTCCCAGGCATTTCAAATTGTCTGCCAGCGACACAATTGCACACTCAGGACACTCTTTGTTTGTACACTACAAACTAACACAATTGTATAAAATTTGATTGGTAAAATGTTTGGGTCTTTTTTCAGGCTAAAATTTAAGTACTTTGTTTTTTCCGGATTTAATAACATATTGTTCTTTGAGAACCACCATTGAAGTGCTTTTAAATCTATACTCATTGCTTCTTCTACAGTATATCATTCCAGTCATCTTTTATGTAAGTTAATGCTGTGTCGTCAGCAAATGATGATTACAGAGATAATTGACATACATATACTATAAACAATATTGCACCTAATACTGACTCTTGGGGTACTCCACTTTTTATTATATCAAAGTCACTGAAAGTGTTGCTTATTTTTACACATTGTTTCCTATTATTCAAGTTGCTTGAAAACCAGGAAAGAACGTTTCCTCAGATACCCCAACAGTATAATTTATTTAAAACAATGTCATGAACTAAAGGGTCGAAAGCTTTCTTTATGTCTAAAAATAATCCATTAACTTTGCGTCCTAAATTTATCGCTTCAAATATGTCATCCATGAAGTTTTTTAACGCAGTTTCAGTACTCAAGCCCTCTCTGAAACCAAACTGATTTTTACTACTGAAATGGGTTTGCTCAAGAAAGTTTAACTAATCTTTTTTCATAAGTTTTAAAAAAATCTTTGCAAAAGGTGAGAGTAAAGATATCGGTCTGAAATTGTCATTATTCGGTCCACTCTTATGCAAAGGAATTACCACAGCGGTTTTAAAAATATCTGGAAGTATGCCCTTTTAAAAACTTAAGTTTATTATATACAGTAAAACATTCACTATTTTTGGATATATCAATTTAATTATAGATAAGCTAATGTTATTAATTCCAGGCGAGGTGTTATTTTTCAAACCTCTTATAACAGATACTAAATCATCTACCACTAGTGGAGCTAAAAACGTGGAATTACTTGAATTATCTAATTTGAAAAATCTCTTATAACAATATAAGTCAAAATTATCAGGTTTTAGATTTTTTAATGTCTAACTCATCTACAATAGACAAGAAAAATGAATTAAACTCATTGCAAATTTGTTTAATATCGCAGATTTCGTTACCATTAATATTCAAAGACTGTATTGTAGGTCGTTTTCACGTTTTTCCCCTAATTTCATTTATAACCTTCCACGTAGTTCTGAAATTTCCGTTACATCTATGAAAAGTATTTTCGTAATAAGAATTTTTTTAATTTCTGATTTGAAATTATAGTTTATTCCTGTAATTTTTCAAACGCGATTTTAATTTTTCATTGTTTGGACGACGCTTAAAGAGTTTATAGAGTATATTTTTATTTTTTTTGCAAATACAATCTCATCCAAGGTTTAATTTAAAAAACGCCACGTGTTTTGTTTGATTGGTCAAATATACTCTCAGAAAATATTGTTTGGATGGTATTATGAAATGTATCAAACGCAGTAGACTGGTTTGTATAATCGTAGAATTCTACACATTTAACCTGCTCAAGTCGTGCAAGAAGCCCGTCGTTCGTAATCTATGCGATAGGAGGGAGGGGAGGGGCAGGCAGAATCAGCTGATTCTGCCTGCCCCTCCACCCCTCCCCCGACCAAGACCACTCGCACACGCACAACAGTCATCCTGTGATCTGTGTAATATTTGCCTCTATTACCTTTACATCGACTTGAGTCTTGGTTTTGTTTGCTAATCTAGCAAAATCGTGATCAAGGCATGAAACTGATTATGATGTTACTCTACTTCAATAAACAACCAATATGCCACCAATATGTTATTGTGTCTTTCAATAAACAAACAAATCCGTTTGAGGAAAGAAATGCATTGTAATTACCAATTAGCATACTATTTTCAAACAAGTTTAAGTTAGCGCCCCCGATCAAAAGAGCGTTCTTTTTTGTTTTAAACTTATTATTACGAAGAAATCTCAACAAGGAAGTCGTCCTTGCTGAAGCTATGCAGCCTGTAAATTGCAAATAAACAAAACCTCTGTGAGTTAAACTTAAATTCTAATATAATTCAATCTGCTGTTTTAAAGTTTATCGGTTCACATACAAAAATTTCAACATTTAACTTCACGAAAATTGCTAGACCTTCTGCCCTCTGATTTTCTTTTGCAATTTGAAAAACTTCTATAATTTGTAGTTTAAAAAAACTGTAACTCTTCATTTTCTATCCATATTTCTGACAATAAAATTATTTCAGGAAATAAATGTCTACTACTTAATTCAGCAATGAATGAATCGAAGTTACTTTTTAATTGAATAAATGAATTTATTTCCAATCAATATAAACATAATTATAAACATTATCATTTTTGGAAATTGACTGACCACTTTTACAAGTAGTGTGGCCAGTTAGTAAATTGAAAAAAAAAACAATAAATATATATTTACGACAGTCTAGCATCATATATTACTTTGAGCCGCCATTTGGGTATCTACAAAAACTATTTATGCAACAATACAATTCAGAAAATAAATTACATACAATAAACAAATACATAAACTAAATAACGTATACACCACAATACATACACAAATATAATCAACAATAAATACTAATAAATATCAATACATTACCAATAAACAATGATAAGAAGCAATATATAATATATACATAGACCATGAAACTCTTTACACCTTATGACATCACAGTACTCAAATAGCCAATGTCTTGCTGCAAAGTAAGCCAAATAATTACTTGTTGACAAAAATTTTTTTTTAATTTGGAATATTTTTAATGTCTAATGGAATACGATTAAAAAACTTTGGCCCTAAATACTGAAAAGAATGGCGAAAATGGATTTATTTACTTTTGGAGTCTAAAATTATTTCTATTCACATATCTAGTATAATAATGTATATTATCATTGCCTACATTCCCACTTCTAATAAAAAACAAGCTTAGGACTTTGTACACAAAAAGATGTTGAATATGTTTAATATGTATTTCTTTGTAGAGAGGTAAGGAACTTTCCCTTTTTAGTTTTTTTAACATGTACACGTAAAAAGTAGTTTTGGGAGGTTCTTAATTTTCTATCACATACTTATATGTCCCGCCCCAACATATTATACCATATTGCAATCAAAAGTTGTATTAAACCAAAATAGAGGAAACGTAGATCACTATTACAAACATTTCTTAAAAAGTAAAAAGTTCTAATGGAAGATTTTAATTTTTTATTCAAACTATTAATATGTTGTTCAAAATTCATTTTTTCATCCAAAACAATCCCCTGATACTTAAAATGGTTTACTCTTTCCAAAGGTAGACAATCACACACTGTTAAATTACATAAAACAGAATGGTAGGTGAGAGGAAGTGGTATTTCAAAACCACGAAGATCAAAATTGACAAATTTGGTTTTGTTTACATTTACTTGCATTTTGTTTTGGAGGCACCATTGTCTTAGCAGTAGGAGATCTTGATTGATTAAATCACCAAGTACAATAGAATCCTTATTTGAATAAAATAACGCTATGTCGTCTGCAAAAGCACTGACTTTTCCATGAAAATTAAGTTCCAATAAATCATTTACGAATATCAGGAAAAGAACTGCAGAGATCACTGAGCCCTGTGGGACACCAGATTCAACTACTTTAGGAGAGCTGTAATTACTTAAAACTTTTACTTTTTGTTGTCTGCCTACCAAGAAACATGTAAACCAACACAATGCTGTTCCCCTAATACCTATCGCCTCCAGCTTACCTAAGAGAATCTCATGATCAACTAAATCGAACGCTTTTTTAAAATCTATAAAGAGTCCCGATGTTTTACAATAAGAGTTAAGGCTGTTGTAAATATTTTCTGTAACATTTAATAAAGCATCTTCGGTTGATTTACCCTTTACAAATCCAAATTGATTACTACTAAGAAAATTTATTTTTATTTAAATATCTATGCAATCTTATAACCATTAGTTTTTCAAATAATTTGGAAAAAAATTGAAACTAATTGGACGAATATTGTCCAATTTTGAGGAAGTTTTACTTTTAAGAATTGGTACAACAGAACTCAATTTTAGGCTATCTGGAAATATACCCTGACCAAAACTATTATTGATAATATAAGTCAGTACTGGCGCTACATCATCAACAATAAATTTTAATACTTTCGCAGAAATATTATCATATCCAGTAGATTTTTTATTTTTTAGACTTCTTACGACAGACTTTATCTCGTCCTCTGTAGTTGGCGCAATAAAAAAGGATTGTTGGGAAGTGCGTATTGGAAGTAGGTTGGCAGTCGGGACTGTACTAGGACGGTCAGACTGTACTGAGATAAGGTAGTCATTTACCTCCTCCGCGATAACGCAAGGATCTGTCACAGTAGTACCTTCCGCCAATTCAATATTGTCAATACTTTTGTCCGAGACTTAACCTGTTAAACTATTTATTATTTTCCACTGCCGAGATACGTCTTTGTTACAGTCTAATAATAATTTAGAATAATATTAGTTTTTTACAAAAGCAATTTTGAGATTTAAATCGGTGCAAAACTTAATGAAATAATTTTTAAATGCTGTGTCATACAATCTTCTTTTACTAATCTTATATAGCCTCTTACGCCTATTAATACCATTCAAAATATCAAAGGTCATCCATGGACTTAATGATTTGGATTTTTGTAATTTATTACCCCTGCTTATCCTTTTACAACTTAAAGCTACAATTGTACACAGAATATCATTAAATTTACAATAACAACTATTTACATCATTATCACTGTAGACTATATCCCAATTAATGACTTTCAGTTTCTCTTTAACTAAATTATAATCGACTTGAAGATTGTCATTATTCGACTTGTTAGTTAAAGTATTTATATTAGTTGAGTGGTTGTACACATTGTTGTAAACAAGTTCCAAAATACAATGGTCTGTAATACGATGATCAAAAACTGCACTTTTAAAGAAATTTTTGTTTTTACTTCTAAGTTCAAAGTTTTAGATGTAACAGTAATTCTAGTAGGTGTGTTTATTAATGACATGAATCCATGATTATTAAGTAAGTTCATATATTCATTCACAATTGGTTTATTATCAAAGAATATTCACATTAATGTCGCCAACATAAACCACATTACTATGAATATTCTTAATTATTTCAGTTAACTTGCTAATAAACAAATTTTCAGAAGTGCATTGGAGCCTATACAAACAAAACAATTTAAAATAGCGTTTATTGATAGTAATATTCAACAATAAGGCGTCGGCTGAAGTCATATCTATTTTTAATCTCTTACCATCTATACTTTTTTACATAACAGATAACACCACCTGATCTGTATGTATCATTGCACTGAGCAAACAACTTATATCCTGGTATGTTATATAAATTAATTTCGTCAGAACCTATCCAAATTTCGATAATTATTATAAAATGTATTTCCCCATTTATTTTATTCATTTCCGCGAGAAATCTATCGAATCTTTTCCGCATACTTCTAATATTGGTGTGAATGAAATTCAGATTATCAGTGTTATTTTGGGGATCGAAAACAAATCAGTTACTTCTTATACTACGAATGTTTTGATGCAATATATTGTAAAATTCAACCATTGATTAACGTTACACTGATTTGTCGTATCCGTTATTTTACATTTTGAAATTTATTAACGGCTCTTGCAGAAAATTTTAATTGCAAAAAGTTTACAACTAAGTTAGCAACCATGAAAATGATTAAATTTAGAAGAATTTTCTTTGTTCATTAAAAGAATAACGTATCGTAAAAACCAAATATTTCGATTGTTTAAAACTATTTTTTAACCTTAAAGAGAAATTAAAATTTGACTTATGTTTCCAGCAACAACAGTAATAAACAAAAACAAACAAAAAATACGTAGCAAATCTTATGCCGGGTCCACACCAAACCAACAAAACAAAAACTCCAACAAATCAGCAACACAACAAAACTGCAAGTTTTCGAAAACAGGAACTAATTGTCAACTGCTGTCCACATTATGAAAACAAAAATCAGTCAACTTTGTGATCCCGATAGAAAATGTGGCGAGCTCGAAATTTGGAATTACAAAGGAACAATGAATTATTTATTATGGCAGCTGGTTTTTCTATCCTAAACCAAAAAAAGAAAAAACGTTTTTGGGTTAGGCCGAGCTTGAAGAACCGACCAAAAAAAACTATGTTGAGGAACTATTGGAAGATTTAAGAAAAGACGATAGAGGTATTAGTGGAGAAATGCGATGCAGCTTCAAAAACTTTTTTAAGAATGACCCAGTACTGATCTTGAAAATCTAATAGAAATCATTGGACCCTCGATACAGAAGGAAAAATACAAATTTTTCGAAATGCCATTAGTGTAACAGAACGTTTAGTGATTACTTTAAGATTTTTGGCAACTGGGGAGTATTACCAGAGTCTGATGTATCTTTTCAAAGTATCCAAACAGGCAATATCAGTAATAATTCCAGAAACCTGCGATGCTCTCATAAGTGCCCTAAATACATATGTCAAGGTAAAATTTAACATTATTAATAGGTAGCTGTTAAAAAAATAAACTGATTTTTTTTAAAATAACTTTTATTTGGAATGTATCTGAAAATTTACATGTATGACTGAGCTGATTCATTTGTTGTTATCCGCGTAGCTGGCCAGGATTCATCAATCTGGGTGGTATGTTGATTCGATGAGCAAGACGGACTAGTCAGTATCTCGTAGGTTTGAACGCTGGGTGGGTTTTGAATAAGGTTGTATGCCGCCTGGATTTGAGTAGGTTCCAAACGCTAAGGGTACTTGCGCAAGACCGAATGCCTATCTGGACTCATATAATTGTGGTTGTTTGTATCTGTAGAACTAGTGTGAACTGCAATTGGAGATCGAAAAATGAAGGAACGGTGTCAATTGCTCTTGAGTTTCTGTGTTTTTTTGGTTGGTCATATTCTCCTATTTCTGCTTTGTAGAGAAGATCATTGATCAAATGCTGCACAGTAGCTTGCGCATAAGGAGTACGAAGTTTCGCACATTTTCTAGCAACTAGCTCACCAAAAATATATCAAAATCATCGGGTTGTACAGATGTTCCTTGCTGATTTTTTTTATATACTTCTTGTAGCATTCCATAAACTTCTGCAGTTTGCTTCTCACTAGTGGGTTTAGAACTCTTTTCTTTGGTGTGGTAGATTTTGCTTTTAAGCTTTTGGTGTTTTTTATCAGTAATTTCCTTTTGAGCCTGCAAATCTTCGTAGCTTTCTTGTAATTCTCCCATATTACTTGTACTCTGGCTGACGCTAGCGGTATCATCGTCATTTGTTTCGGATTCTTTTGCCTCTTCATCACTGTCTGAATCATCACTTTCCTGTAAAGTAAAGAATGTATGTTATTAAAAACTGCATAAAAATATATTAAAAAAATGTATATTAAAAAAATATATAATAAGAACTTTCAATTAAATTTAATTTGTATTTTATTTCAGACTCCTAAAAGTGAAGAGGAATGGGAAAAAGTTAGCGATGATTTCAACAAGATTTGGCACTTTCCACATTGCATAGGCGCAATGGACGGGAAAGCACATTGTAATCGAGGCACCTACATTCAGTGGCAGTGAATTTTTTTTAACTATAAAGGAACATTCAGTGTAGTTCTTTTTGCTGTTGTTGACGCAAATTATAATTTTCTGTATGCAAAACGTTGGTTGTCAAGGACGAAAATCTCTGACGGAGGGTGTTTTTAAAAATACGCCATTTTACAAACTATTGGTTGAAGGAAAACTAAATTTGCCACAAAAAAAACGTGGTTCTTCTTGGAAGGGACAAAGAAAGTCCTTATGTTTTAGTCGCAGATGATGCTTTCCCCCTTAAACCATGCATTTATGAAAACCATATAGCGGCCATCAAGATAAGGGGTCAATAGAACGTGTCTTCAATTACCGAATTTCACGTGCTCGAAGAATAGTGTTGAAAATGTGTTTGGCATTTTAGCGTCTGTGTTTCGAGTGTTTCGCATAACCAATGCTGTTACAACCAGAAAAGGTAGAAAAAGTGACTTTGGCATGCATTTGTTTGCATAATTATCTAAGGTGTGTCTCTTGTCGAAAAATAAATATAATCCACCAAACAGCTTTGATGTAGAACATATTGATAGTGGTACACTAGAAGATGGCGCATGGAGAAAAGATCAACAAACTTTACAGTCGTTTTTTTTAATCTACAACAGACTGCAAGAAAATCATCTGTAGAAGCTATGGAAATAAGAAAAGAATTTGCTGAATATTTTATGTCTGAGCAAGGTCAAGTTCCATGGCAGTTAAAATTTTGTTAATCTATTGAGCAAAAGTACTGATTTTTTAGGGGAAAATGATTTTTTAATTGATTTAATGATTTATTATTCTAATTATTAATAACTAATAACAAGTTCCATGGCAGTTAAAATTTTGTTAATCTATTGAGCAAAAGTACTGATTTTTAAGGATAAAATGATAGAATGTATAATGAATAAATATAAGTAAATAAATAATGCATAATATATGTAAATTTTATATCTAATAAATAAAAATAAATAAATAAATATCTACCTGTGTATTCGATAATCCGCCTATATTCCCACTTGGTCTTGGCTTGTTTTTATCTTTTAAGAAACTTAATAGTGAATAACCAAACCACTTCGAAACGAAAGTTTTTACCAGCTCCGGATTTTTTCAATAACTGATAATTTCTGTATTCTCTTTGGTACTGGGTATTGATGTTTTTTATCTTTCTGTCTACTTCCTCTGAAGAAACATTACACAATATTCCTATTTCCTTTAAGGCGTCTGCCTTTTTATAACGATTTTTTATAAATCAGGGTGTCGGGCATCCCATAAACAATTTACTTTCTCTATAAAGTTCGATTAATTTACATGTATTTTCAACACTCCCATTTTATTGCTTTTCCCGATGAAGTCATTTTGCACACAGCACGAGACAAACTGAACCACAAATTTTAAGTTTTGTTTTCTTCCTGTGGAAAGCGTACACACTAGACCAACAAAGTTGCCAGAAACACAAACAAAACAGCAACAGTTTTGATCTTTACCGCCAGGCGACGGGAAAACAAAAAGTTGTTGAAAACACGAACAAAACAAATTGTTGCCGAAATGTTTCGCTTTTGTTTCAAAAATGTTGGGAAACATTGAGTTGCTGTTTTGTTTTTTTCTTTTGTTGGTTTGGTGTGGACCCGGCATTATTACGATGAAAATATTACTGAAAGTGAAGTATACAGGGTGTCCAGCAACCATTCGAACAAACTTTGCCACATTGTTCAGCAGGCCAAAACTAACAAATAATGCAATATAACAGGTGCCCTATTTTGCTTCGTTCAGCGTCTGTCTGTCTGTATGTTTTTTTTTTTGGAAAAAGATTACTACTCAAAAACCACTTAAGATACAGAATTCAAACTTAACAGTTATGTTAACCTAGTGTTGGTCCTTTTCAGTGAAAAAAAAAAAATAAAACAAATATCTCATTGCATTTCAAAAGTTTGAATTCTGTATCTTAAGTAGTTTTTGAGTAGTAATTTTTTTCCCAAAAAAAAAAAACATACAGACCGACAGACGCTAAACGAAGCGAAATAGGGCACCTGTTATATTGCATTATTTGTTATTTTTGGCCTGCTGAACAATGTGGCAAAGTTTGTTCGAATGGTTGCTGGACACCCTGTATATATTTACAATTTAGTTTAGTCCAAGTCCTCCTCTCGTGTGATAACTCTGACTGGCGCCTTTTTTTCTTTCCTGAGGAAGATCTTGTCATTTCTCACCCAGAGGAACTTGAAGTTTTTCTCGCGCTGATACTTCCTCGCCAGAGCGTACAGCGCCCGTCTCGCCGGTGATAGAGACTCGTTGACGTAGATGGGACGGTCATCAGTTGCACCGATGTGACGAGTTGAGAGGGTCCTCTTCACACGTCGCCTCCGTAGAAACTCCTCCTTGTCCAGTCGACGAACGAACTTCACAATAATCCCTGGCGGGTTGTTTCCACTCTGCTTGGCACCAAGTCTATGGCACGCGCCCACCATGGTGTCAGATATGGTCAAGTCCAGTGCCTTGCCGACGTCCTTCACGATGGTCAACACATCTTCATTGGAAGTTGCAAGGACTCCTTGAATTTCCACACAGTTACTGCGAGAGTACTGCTCTATGTTCTCCAGACGATCTTCCAGAGCTCTCACCTTCTTCTTCAGCGCCTTGTTCTCCGATATGATAGACTCAATCAGTTGGTCAAGTTTCTCATTCTGCTCCTGTTGTGCTTTAAGAGCCTTGGTGTTCTCTATGAGCTGTGAGTCCATTGATTCACAGGCCTTTTTAAAACTCTTCTCGTATTTTGCCTGGCCATCTCTTATATCTGTAACCACTCTCATGATATCTTCGAGATATAGTTTACCTTCATCTGCTGCAGACTCGAGTCTCATGCTTTTCCTCCTCGTGGATTGACAGTCCTTATACCTCCAAACTAGACCCTCTTCGTTTAGGCAATCCACGTCAGCCTTGCTATGTTTTAAGCATGCCGCATGAAAATCTCGTTTACAGTCAAAACAGGTGAGTTTAGATTGATTACTTTTAATATATTTGACGCATACACCACAGCTCGACAATTTTACAGAAAATAATTGTGTAAAACAAGAATCACTGTTTAAAATAGCAATTAAACACTGTTGCACGACTTGTAGAAACGTGAACTAGATAAACGACCACTCGAAACACAGTAGCGGGAGTACGCACAGATAAACTCTCCGAGCGCCGACTCATCACATCAACCATAAGCAACAGGTAATCACCAGTAAACAAAACAGCTGATCTAGCAACGAGGTTAACAACCTAGCCAAAGCAGAATAAGGCCTAGGCCACACCAGCTGTGGCCGAGAGCAGAAAAAAAGTCGGCACAACTACCGGCCCGACACTGACTGGCCAACAAAATAAAAGTGGCAGACGCCACACACTTTGGATAAGAATTGTGAATGAAACGTTGTGTTCGCGTAGAAATTCTTCAAATAAAAGCTTTACTTTTACTCAATACCTATAACTTTTCAGCTGTAAGATTTTTCATGATAAAAAAATAAAATCTGTTCTCGCATCGTAGCTTTTTTATGCCAGTATTGTTACAGAGGGATTTTATTGTAGGATTTACTAAATGTCATGTTTAAATAAATAGTAGGTTTTAGAAACTTTATGCCCGGTATGAAACACAGATTAAAATTATATAAGTTTAATTGTAATTCAAATGAGCACGCGGCATTAAATACTGTCTGAGTACGCGAGTGTCAAACTGTAACCTGACGTTACATCTCTAGCCGTGCGTCACGTCGAGGCTCCAATCCGGACGTTTTCCATTTCATTCTTAATCCTTAATATAAAACTAGAAAAAGTGAAATAATTATGTTAGTAACATGTGGATATTAATAAAACCAGTATTAAAATACGCATTCTATTTTTGTTAAGTATATTGTTGATACTCATATTATGATTAATATAAACAATCAAATCACATTTTACTGCGTTTTTACAATTGTACATTGCATTGCAAGTGTCAGTAAATCGTTTAGTAAATAGTAATTAATTCACACACGCACCCAAACTTACACTTCCACACATTCACTCAAGCACACTCTCACTGACCCCAGATCCTATGCCTCTCATAAATCCCAGCGGCTCATCATGAACTCATCGACAGAGTAGAACACTCTAGACACCAGTAGGCGTTTTATACGAGTTTTGAATTTATTTTGATTGTTGGAGTTCTTTATACTTTCCGGGAGTTTATTGATCAATCAGACACCAACAAGTTGTGGCAGATGCTGCGTAAGCGTCAGCCTGTGATGTTGGGCTCGATAGTTATCCCTGCATCTTGTGAGATATAGATATAATTCGAATTTTATTTTCTTAAGCAAATGTTTCCCAAGGTTAGGGTGCACGCCTATGCTTATATGAATTGTTGTTGAAACGTATAAAATCAAGAAATCATCTATCCTCATTAGTTTGTATTCCCTTAGTTGTTTATCCTACCGGTTTTTGTGGATCACAACCATTGCAGATATATTTAAAACATTATATTTACAGTACATTGAAAGTAATGGTCAATAAAAGCATATAAAATTAAATATGTAATCACTTTTAGATTCTTTTTACCGTTGTGTTGCTGTGAACCACCCCTACCACCAGGCAGAAACAGATGAGTTTCTTGGCAATGTCCTGTAACAACAACTTAAGCATAACTTCCTGTAACCATAACTTAAACATAATGTCTTATAAGAACAACTTAAGCATAATTTCCTGTAACAACTTAAGTATAACTTCCTGTAACAACAACTTAAGCATAATTTCCTGTAAGAACATCTTACAAGGTAATTCGTTGTACAATCGTATCTTTAATATTTTTGACTTAGTGATTTATCGTTTATGTTTATTTCAGCTAATAGTGGTTAAAAATAACTTGCAGGCCATGAACAAGTTATAAAGTAAACGTACGTTTAAAATAAAAGAATACAATTTAAAACTATAATGTACTGTAAAATATCACATGACTGTTTGCAAAGTTAGTAACTCTGTTATGTTCTCTTTACCATCATGTTTACTCATTAGAACAATGATAAAAGAGTAGGTAACGCTCAGCCAAATCTCATTAAGAGGCATGCATTATCACCAAACTCGGTGTTGCTTGTGGATAGATGAAGCTTTATGCAAATTTTTTTGTCGATAGGCAAGTTCTTTTAAGAGATACAGTGCGGACAGACATACAGAAATTTACTATTGAAATTGTAAACGATTTCATTTATTTTAAATAAAAACGAATTACACTATTTATATTCTGTATTTACAATCTATATTTATCAATTTGTAATAGGTATGATTCAGTAGCCCACAAATACAAAAGTAAATGCAATTATTAAAACCATATTTAGGCTAAGACATTCGTTTGAACGAAATTAATTGAAATCAAGTAAATAAAATACAATATCATATTATGCCTTAGTCTTTCCTTTTCCTTATTTTTGGCATTTATGATACATTTTGAATTTTATATATTTTATTTAATTCGATAAGAAAAGTTTGTTCCCATACACCAATAAAGTATAAACAATCTAAAATATAATTTTCTTTCATATACAGTAAATAATTTATAAATATATATTATTAATTACACTAAACGTTGTAAAATTCATATTTGGGAGTGTAATATTTGATTATAGTATCAGAATGCCATCAAACGATCGAATTAGTTCTTCATTATCCAAGAAATTGTTAGCAAATTATATAGGTGCAAATCAAAGTTTTACATAACTACTAACCTTATGAGGTGTATATCTTCAATGTGTGAACAAAGACTGTGGGTTTTATCAGAAGTGTACTGTCTTATATAGCCTTGTTACTAAATGGTATGAAATAAAACAATATCCCGTGCAGGTTTGACATCAAGCGTTACAGGCTCCCCATTGTTTTATGCTCATTCGCGTAACCATTACCAATTAACGTTCCTTGCTCCGCAAGAGAAGACAGATACAAGGTTAATGACGCTCGATATCAGCATAGTCGATAAGAGTTCCATGGTTTTAGTACTGGAATCTCTAATTGGCACCTTATCACACCAGTGTGAACGTAGCGAAATAGGTCAGATTCTGTTATATGCCACCAACGCTTAAACTTTTTCAATGAACTTAGAACGTTATAAAACGATGTAGTTGAGTAACAGAACTAACATTCCATCAATCAACAAGCATTTCCAGGTATTGCGATCGGTATTGTTGTTAGCTTATCTTTCTCGAGAATCCCGATTACGACAGGCCGCGCGGCATCACATGATTATTTAAGTTTTTTGCACGGTACATAATTGCCTTTCCATTACAATTCAATTTATATTTCTGATCAGCCCCTCTAGAACTTGATATTTTACTGATAGGTACTATCTCGAGGGATGTTTTTCTTTCGGAGGCACTCGCATTTTGGGTGGCGGAGTGTGATCAAGAATAAAAACAAGTTTTGTGTGTTTTTTCAATAAAGAGTTTAGTTTTTGTTTGGTAATCATCCGTAAATGAAAATTAGCGTTGGGGGCATAATGTTAGTTCTGTTACTCAACTACATCGTTTTATAACGTTCTAAGTTCCTTGAAAAAAGTTCAAGCGTTGGGGGCATATAACGGAATCTGACCGCGAAATATTATCAGGCGATGTTTTGCACCAAAACTAGAGTTTACGGGTTAACCGAATTTAAACATAATGAATACAAAAGAGCAAAATAAAATAAAATTAAAGTACATTTTTCAGCTGATATACACAGGGTGTTTCAAGAGAGGTAGGCACAATTTCAAGATACGATACTAGACACAAACACAAGCAACAAAGTTCATTGTAACATACTCGTATGTCCTATCTCGCTTCGTTAGTGTTCATCTGTCCATATGCTTTTCTTCTTTAAACTTGTTGGAGCGAGCAACATGAAATTTAGCATTTTTGATTAGCTAATTAAAGGGCCATTAGTAAACGATTTAAATAAATATTATAACTCTTCCTTTCTAAATGGCTCTATTTAATAGTTTTCAAAATTATATATCTCTATAACTGGTAATCTTAAATGATAGGTGCAATAATAATAATTTAATTTCAATGTAACGATGAAAATAGCATACCAGATTTGCTGAAAGCAGTTTAAAAATAAGATAATTGCACCTATTATAGTTGTAAGTGTAAATGCTTTCTTCTCGAAAGTATATTCTTAGATCCAAGTGCTGACTTTGGTCAACTATTGGCCTTTTGCCCTATATTAATAGCGGTTTTCTAATTAAGAACCTAAAATGATCAATTTATTGTCGCCACAACAGGTGTTTCAATATAAGGCTGCGAAATCGAATGAAATTTATATATTACAAATATTTTTACAATAGAAATATTTTAAAAATTATCCCAAAACATTGATTTTTAGATGCTTAATACAACTACTCCTCGTATCACCAACATACTAAGAATGTTGCATTAAATATGCATTCGTGCAACATACAAAATAATTTAAGATGTTTTTATTTTTTTAAATACAAATCGTACACACAGTATATATAGCTTGTTAAGAAAAGAATAGAAAGGCATAAACTATTTTAAATTAAACTATAAATGTTTATATAATTATTGTTTTTATTCGTGTTTTATTTTTGAAGCACTCAAGTACTTTACTACTGTTGTTACACTTCTTTCCAAAAATGAAAGGTTATCTGCTAGCCAAAAAGACATATTTAACTTCAAATTAATTTTAAATTTGTATGTATTATATTGCTAATTTTTTTAGCATTAATTGTTTTCATCCAAAAATAAAAGGGTCGGCCGTGTTATTACAATCACTGTTAATGTTAAACTGATGGGTCAGTTATATATTAATAATTATTTAAACACCATAATATGGGACACATTGTTTAGCTGAATTGATAATAAAAATAACAGCCCGTTTAAATGCGAAACAATTCGGTCCGAAGTTCCGTATAGATGTTGTCTAATTCCTGCCGACGATTTATTCACATCGGAAAGCGACTAGATCACAATACACGTAATTAAAACGGTTTCTAATTAGACTGCAACTTCACTAATGGCACATTAAACCTCCTGTTCTCTCACTTGCACATTACTACAGCTTGTTTTACCTGATAACGGAATGTAGGAGTCGAGATTAAAAGACATGCTTGTGCTTGACAGATGTCTTCAAGTATTTTGTCGTCATCAGTACAAATATCACCCAACCCACGGATAACAGTGACTTACTTTGGTAATTATTGTAGTTTTTGATGCGTTTTAAAATAAAAAAAGTAAAATAGAACTACTACAAATTGTAGTTTCATTTTTTTTATAAAACTAGAATCAGTGTAATGCAATTTCAGATAGAAACCTTTTTATGTTTATATTCCCTGTGTTATTTTAAATATTTTTCTATTCAATATTTTGTAAATCGGAATCAAGATGTAACTTTTAAAACTATAGTGTGATTTAAATAATATATTATTTATCTAACTAAAATATGTATATTCAACATAAATGTTCTAAGACACTTGTTTTAAAATACCTCTAAATTTCTTATAACACTTATTTTGTAAAGTATATGGACCACTATGCAATGTTAGAACAGAACTCTCAATAGGTTAAATATAACTAATTATTTACTTTTATAACATAAATGTTATATATTTATACAATAGGAGTTTGTGTTATATGACGAATTAATAGCCATTGAAAACCAAATTGAACGAACGAAAAATGTTTGTATATATATATATATATATATATATATATACTAATCACTGTGTTAAATAGAAGAAAACAAAATAACTATTTTTCACTTCTATATTTCGGGGGATTTAATACCCCCGTCTTCAGGAAGTTTTAAATAAAAATGAATACAGAACTATAACATGTAAACAAAAACTAATAAAACATAAATTTATATATATATATAAATACATACATACTGTGTACGAGTTTAAGAATGAATGATGACATTATTGTAAATTACATATATGTAATATATATATATATTACTTAATTACATACATGTTCGGGAATAAATTATTTTTTACGTGATTGATTTGAAGCTATGAAATTAAGTTGCATAGAAAGAATACAAAATGTTGTTCTAGACCAGTGGCGTATATAAACAATTATTTCGTACGGTGCAGACACAGTGGGAGGCTCAGAAAGTATAAAATGCCCTCCAAAATAACCTGATAAATATGTTCTAACTTAAAACAAACTGGGTCCAATTTCAGTGTTTGTCTTGTAAAAAGTTCGGGGGGGGGAGGCTGGAGCCCCTTATGCCCCCCTTATATACGCCAATGTTCTACACATCATTATTACAACTGGCAGCACCCAAACTCTACCATTTTAAAGCCTTTATAATTTTACTGCTTTTTAAAGTTCTTAATCAGTTTCATTATTTAACTACCATCAATAGGACATCTAGGAAACAAGAGATACGTCTTATAAGGAGTTAGGACACATACACGGCTGTGTTACTAAAAGTAGCAATAACTGTGGACCGGAGATACAGAGCGGTAGCTTTTGAACGTTCAACCGATTGTGCTGTTCGATAAAAAAATGCTGCAATGACCAAGCCATTCAAAACCCGTCTGAAAACCGCCTTGATTTCAGAAGCATTCTACAGTATAGACGAGTTTTGAATTGAAGTCTCTTGATTCATTGAATGTACATTTTGTATACATCGAAGAGCGTCATAAAAATTACTTAAATAATATAATTATTAATTACAAGAGTTGACGGTAATCAAATACCGTCTCAACTTTTGCCTGTCAACAGCCATCATAATCACAAATGCCCCAATAATTGTAGCTTTAGCCATGACACTGATTAATAATGCATATTGTAAGTAATAACTACAGAGGTTATTAAAATACAGATCAAATTAGCAATATTATAAATAATAAAAAGTAACAATTTTAAACTATCAAAATAAAACAATGAAAAATAGAACCAATATATTTCAGCAGCCAACAAAAAGTCAGTAACAATACTAACGTACATAAAAAAATGTCAATAATTATTAAAACACAGACACTTACACACAAATTTACATATTGCAGCTGTGTTAAAAGCTCAATGTAAGTGAAAATGAAGGTAAAATAACTCCATGCCTGTTGGTACTCAACTTATATCATATTTATTTTTCTTGTACATTTTTACAATAATTGACGTCATGACATATTATTAAATAGTTTAAAGTTATTTGCCCCTGGAGAACATTTCATTCTATATTAACAAGTTTGAATCTACTAGTTACATTTTATTTATAATATATTAACTTAGTGTAGAGAGTAAAATTCGTGAGGTAAAAGACGTTAAGAGACGTAAAAGACAAGGCCTTCTTTGATAACAACTCAGTTGCTTTTTAAATTTATTGCTGTCCTCAACATACTCGATCTAACGATTCCTACGAAGGAATATATTTCAAAAAACCTTATTCCAGCATATGAAGTACTATTCTTGAAATCCAGGTTGGGGTAAAATGATGTCATTTTTGTCAGTTTATGACACACGGTTCCCCGGGGAAACGCATAATTGGCTGACTGACACCGAGTGAAGAGTGGGGAAAGTCCGTACAATTAGTGTTTTGACACACTAATCATTATCATTATTGTTACCACAAATTATGTACTTCTTGGCTAAAGTTTTTATTCGCCATTCATTATTTAGAGAGTATGGGTCTCGGTCACCAAATTAACTAGTTCAAATAAAACTCACAAGGAAGACAAGTTCTAGTCACTGTGCTGAAGCAGCGCGATAAGAGATAAGAGAACGGGTGAAAGGTGAATGCAGGAAGCAGCGAGGGAAACGCTGACCCCACACTCGACAAAGAGTTAGTGATGGAAACTTTATTCTCATCAGTGATAAAAATAAAAGAGGATTTCGTCACGATTATGAATAACAACAAATAATTTTCGTTGGACAAAAAATTATCCTGCAAAATAGCTAACAGTTATAAGTAACTTTTCATTATATTTTAAGTTGGCAAAAACAGTACTTGAAATTATAACATTCAAATTATTTTAACGTATTTATGTATTTTACGTATTTACGTATTTTAGTTAAAGAAAACTTTGTCATGTTAAAAAACAAAAAAATTTCGTAAGAGGAAAAAATGAAAATTTGTAAATCTGAAAGAGCTTGGGAATTTCACCTGCGAACCCACGACAGGTCAGAGGTCAGGAATACCGTGAGATAGTTTTGGCCTGAGACAGTAGACAATACCGGGCCAGCACGAGGCAGGAAGCAATGGCGGCAAGAGTACGGCGTCTTCCCCCCTCGTTTCCACGAAACGTCTATTTTTACTCCGTGGGAATGATTTTGATTTTAGCAGTCGAAGTTTCATTTCCTTTTCTTCTTATAACTCATATTTTATCCTATGTTTAGAAAATTCAAGTCGCCGCCCTCAACTATAGCAGTTTAAACATCTCCTTTTATGCTTCTTCTAAATCAGCTTGTAAATAATCCAGAAATACTTAGTAATTACTTTGTTTACTAACCTCTGCTATTGCAGCTAAATGAGCTATACCAGCATACCTTTAATTGTGTGATTTTCCGTACTAGAGGATATGTATAATGAGTGTGTTGGTTTGGATAGCATCAGTATATAATCATGCAAGTACAAAGTAGATAAATGTTCACTTTTATAATTTAATTTTACTGTTTTCAGTGCAAAGTGTTTTTACTTAGTTAACCATAAAACAGACTAAGTTTTATATCATATACTTCATAACTAAATAGCACATTAAGAACAGTATATTTGAGTCAACTTTATAAACATTTTACAAACACTTATAAAAATTAAGAAAAATATAGTTCAATAATTTTACTTTGCGAGCGCCAGGTTTACAGTCAGTTGACAGATAACTTATAAGAGCAACTTTTACCTTGTCTGATCTAATCACTACTACATAGTCAAGCAAAAACAACTGTCATTCATCAGAGAAGTATAGCTTAATGGGAAGAGTGATACATTTCTGATTGCAGATATCTACACCTGACTTGAGTTCAAATCCTCTTCTCAGGAGACACTTTTGTCTCCCATTTTGTATACACTTAATTACTGAAGAAAATAATTAAATAAAAAAAGAAATATATTTTATTAAATTTGTTCTGTTATTATTATTATTATTTTAAATGACAAAAATGATTGAAGCATTTATTGTTGACTATTCAATAACAGAATGAATGAACAATAATTATTTCTAAAATGCGTCCTACAGGTAATAAAATGTATCACTTTGAAATTTAAACTTATCACCAGTTATGGAATGGACTATGTTGATTCTAGGCTAGGCTTAGTACGCAAGGTATATGCACGCTCTTTTGTTGTTAATATTTTTGTAGCCTTGCATGAACTTTTGCAATTATATTTAATCAATATTTTTTAGGCTTAGCCTATGCCTGCACCTTAACTAGGTAGCCTAATCTGAAATTGTAACAAGAAGAAGCGAGGTCCTACGGCTAAATGTAGATTGTGTCGAAAGGCGGTTTTTGAGTCATATGCTCTGGGGTGTGAATTCGGTGGATGTGAGGTTTGGTATCAGATACAATGTGTGGGTGTGAGCCTTGGAAACTCTGACCAAGCTTGGTATTGTGAGAAGTGCAGCCTTAAAAATGATAACATTTTGCTTAACCAAGAATTGGTAATTTAACTGAATCACTATCTTTACTCAAAGCTGATGTTTGTCTTTATGAAGAAGAAAGATGTCTGAAAGTTAAAATTGAGCGAAATTTAGGCTATCTACTGAAAGAAGAGGAAATCATCAACCTCAGGAAGGAGCTAGATCAATTGATAAAAAAGGAAATGCTTCCAGAGCTGATGAACTTAGAACAGTAACATTCTGCACGGAAGCTACACCAGGGAGATCTCTAAAGAATTTTCGTCCACTTCAGCTGAGTAACAGTTACTCCAGTCTTCATCTGCAGGAAGATGTCAATGAGGTGCGCGAGACCAACCCAACAATAAAAATAATGGTGACTGTAGATCCACGTCGTAAAACTGTAGGGGCCATTTCTTACCTACTTCTTAAGGGGTTGACAGTGAGTCCACGGTCCCGGTCTGGGATCCAATGTCCGACTCACGGGCTTTTTTAGACGAGGGGTTGACGAGGGATTGCCGTTCTCACTTTGTAGCACTTAAAGTATGTTTCGAGATCTATACCCTATATCTGCTAAATATTATTCAGTAGACTACTGTCTTTTTAACAGTTCTTTCTGACTAGCTCAGAAGAAGATAGCTACAGAAAGAATGAAACAGCAAGCTATATGCATAATAGCAAAACCGTATCGTAAAATGCACGGAAAAGTCAGGTAGATAGAACAAAATGTTTATATAATAGTATAGATTGGAAGAGCCTGTTAAATTTAATCAACTGTTCTGTGAAACATTGTTATATAGCCTAATCATATGTTTAATTAATTTTACCACTATTTTAAATTTGGTAATATTCAGTTGTACGTGTACTGATTTTTACAGACTTGGCCAAAATCAAGTCAAGTACCCCGGATCCTGCTCGTTGTAGAACTAACAGTTATAGTGTTTCTAACAAAAACAAATCAAAACCTACTGGACCTAGTTCTGTTTCTTTAACTCCACGACTGACTGAGCCAAGTCTTAAGTCCGTTTTAAGGAGGCCTAGCCCATCACTACCTGACCCTGTAGCCAATGAGAGTAGTTCTAATAATAAATCTTGTGCGAGTACAGATTCCGTTGAATCTGGATCATGTGAAAGTCACAAGATATTGCTTGTCAGTGATAGCCATGGGAATAACTTGGGGTTAAAGTTACATGTGAGTAAGTGTGAGTTTGATGTTTTTTCATTAACCAGGCCAAGCGCCAAGCTCTGGGGGGTTGTTCATGATGTACATAAATCTGCACAAAACTTCTTTTCAATGATACAGATGTAATCAATGCTGGCAGTAATGATATTACAAGATCATTAAATTTTATAGCACCAAGAGTTTTTAACAAATTACCAAACAATATTAAAGAATTATCGAATATTGACACATTTTTGAAAAGACTTAGAGAGTGGCTGCTAACTTTGGAACACATTGACTTTCTAATTCAAATTCAGCAGTAACATTTATGCTTGTATACCATAAATATTTTCCATCTTTTTTTTTGCTTAGATGCTCTTTTACATGCAGTAAACTAAAAAAAAAAAAATTTTTTCTCTACGACATAATTTTCTATTATTTTTTGTTTCAATAATTTCTCATGCAACAAAGAAAAGAAGCACTGATAGTAGGAAGAAAATTGGCCGAAAAAATATTAAATAAAATATTCATTCTTTCACAATCTGGACGCTGTAAAAGAAGTTTAATGTTAAATATTTGGAACCTCCGAACAGGCCACGTGCCTTGGAGGCCCTAAATGTTCTCTTCTGATATTTATATGTAGAATTAAGTTTTTATAACAATTTTATATAAGGAGACTGAAAAAAGTTATATTAAGTTATTTTTTAAGTTACGTTATGTTATTTTTTAAATCTAAAAAACATGTTTCATTTAGTGTACTCGTATATAGTCAGTCTTGGCAAGTATTATAATATTGTTTATGATTTTTAATCATGTAAGTTCTTCATATATTTTATGTATGTTTTGTGGCAGAAAGAGAAAATAAATACATTTATTTATATCAGATCTAATCTAAAGACAGTGTTATGTAAAAATGTTAGGGATAAGATAGAAATGTGAAAAACTAAAACTAATGTTATTGTAGTTTCTCTACCGCCCAGGTTTGATAGGCCAGATATGAACGAAGTGGTACATGAGTGTAACAGGGATCTTTATGAGAACTCTGTTATAGAAGATTGTGAAATTGTGGCTCTAAATGCCTATCAAAGGAAACTTTTTACAGTTCATGGGCAGAATTTGATTCAAAATGGTAAGAATAGGCTTTGCAAGGATATTTATAACAGTGCTAAACATGTCTGTGAGAATGTTACTACATCACAGGACGTTTTTTAGGCCATTAGTAACATAAATCTAAACTTAAAAAAAGATAAACCGTTTTGGAACAGAGCACCTGAACCAAAAGAAAAAGTTTCTATCAAAGTTCTACAGAGTACACGTAATAAACTACTTGAATTAGAAATTGCTTGTAAAGTTGATGAGATTGACATAGTTTGTGTGTCCGAGCACTGGTTACTGAATGATGAAATTGAACTATTTACACCTAAAGGATACTTGCCTGCAAGTGTTTTTCTGTACGAAGGCTAGGAAGAATGGGGGAGCCGATATTTTTTAAGACATGGTCTAAACTATGAAGTAGTGAGTCTGGAGCAATTTAGCTCTGAACTACATTGTGAGCTTAGTTGTGTCAAATTGACAGATCAGAATATTGTCGTCGTTTCTCTATAAAGGCCACCCTTAGGTAATATTGATGCCTCCTTTGAGAGTTTTAAGGTACTATTAAGTCAATCTCAAAAAAGGAGTGTGCGTTACAGTATGAGGGGATTTTAATATTGAGTTAGCAAAGATTAAAACTCGAAATTCAATATATTTCTCTAACCTACTCAGATCACTTAATCTAGTTTGCACAATTATTAACCCAATCCACTTAAATTCCTGCATTGCCAATATTTTAATTAATAACTTTAATACCGATTTTGAAGTTGAAACCATAGATGTTCAATTTGCTGATCATTTGTCAAGTATCATTTCCATTTTTCTGTGTGAGTCAAATGTTAAAACTAACAAAAAAGTGAAATTTTCTATCTAAAAGCAGATAAAGGTAACACAATCGTTATATTAGATAACAGTGAATATTACTCAAGAGTACAAAACATGCTTAAAGATGGCCCTTATGAAGAATTCAAAAAGAATCCTTTAAATCAATATATTGCATCAGTTACAGCTTCGTTAAAACACTGCAAATCAATCATACCAAAAGAAATTTTAAAATCACTCACATTATCAAATCCAATTATCCGAAGATTGTACTGTCTTCCAAAAACACATAAACTTGGTAATAAAATGAGTTCCATAGTTTCTTGTATAAATTCTCCTTCTTATAAGATATCAAAAAAGGTTAGTGCAGGAGTTTCAACAGTTTCAATTTCCCCCTACTTTCTCCATTAAAAATAGGTATGATTTCTTAAATTCTACAAACAAAAGATTTAAAGATCCAAGAAGAGGAATATCTTGTATCATTTAATGTTGAATGTCTTTATCCAAACGTACCTATTAAAAATACTATCAAAATTATCGAGGACTGGCTCATTTCCTTAAATTTATAAAATGACTATTATTAACGAATACATTAATTTAGTAAATCTTAGTATGTCCCAAAATGTGTTTCAATTTCAAGACAAATATTACAAAAAGTTTGATGGTACTGCCATGGGAAATCCACTTTCGTGTTTTATTACAAACATATATCTCAGTAAATTTGAAACTCATGTAAAGGAAACAATGGATTATTTTCCTAGAATCTGGAAGCGACAAGTTGATGATGTTTTGGGTGTTTTCGACAAGAAACAAAATCTTCAAAATTTTATTAATTATCTCAACTCCTTTTACCCCTCTATCAAATTTACTTATGAAATAAAAAATGACTATCAACTCCCATCTCCCGATATAATAATTATGATATATACGATGGCCATTTAGAATTCGATATACACAGAAAACCAATACCAAATGACAGGTTCATCCCATTTGATTCATTTCATCCCCATTCACAAAAAAGGCCAGCTTTTCACAATTTAATCCATAGGCTTTTACATACTCCATAATCAACAGAAAATTATAAATAAGAAGTTAAGAAAATAAAGGAAATCGCGTTATTCAATGGCTACAAAACTGACATGATTGACAACATGATAAAAAAAAGAAAAGAAAATTATTGAAAGAAATTCGAGAACAACTCTCTATCAAATCAAATGTAAAGAACCTGAAAAATGGATCTGTTTTCTATAACAATTCATGTACAGATATTACTAAAAGTTTTAAAAACCATGCCAGTATTAATGTATCTACAAATTCCAAAATTAAATTAAAGAATATATTAGGAAATCCCTAGAATAAACTAAATGAAGAAGAAAAATCTGGAATTTATCAATTTGATTGTAACAGTTGTGATTTAGAATACGTTGGCCAAATAAAAAGAAAGTTAAAAAAGAGAGCTAAGGATCATAGAGCATGTTTAAAATACTCACAAGAAGAAAGATCGGCATGGCAAAACATGCCCTTCAAACTGGACACTCTTTTTAAAATGAAAAATTATTAAAAGAAGTCAATAAATTAAAAAAATCCTCGATGCTTATGAAACGTTTTTTATAAAGAAGAACCAAAATAATTTAGTAAATAACGAACCTGCGCTTTTTCACAATTCACCGTTACTTTATTTGATCTAACTAAATATCAAAATTTATATATATCTATATATATCTCTCTCTGGGGTCATTCAGCTGCAACCCATAGGATCTTGCTTCTTCAAAAGAAGGTGGTGAGGACTATTTGTAGAGTGGCACCACAAGATCATTGTAGGCCTTTATTTATTCATACCAAAATTTTAACAATCATTAGTCTTTACATATACAAAATTTTAATATTCGCTAAAACTAACATTCATATTTTTTCAAGCAGGAATGAAATTCATAATTACTTAACATGCAATAGATACAAATTAGATATACCTACCCCAACATACATTGGCTAAAATTGGATCATCTCGCCAGATAAATACAATAAGATTTTTTTTAACAAATTAAACAATTCGGCCAGGAACACTTCTTTAACAAATTTTAAAAACAGTATCCTTCATTGGCTGCAAAGAAATCTTTTTTATACAAATTCAGGAATTTTTAAACTGTGATATGGAGTCGATATTTTAATATTTTAACTAATAAGATTGTATCTATATCTTTTATCCATAATCCTACTGTTTACATCTATTTCATTGTTAAATTAATTATATTTATTGACGGTTCCTATTCAAATTGATGTTTTGATCAATGCAATAAAGAATTTTGACGTTGAATTTAATTATTATATTTGTTACTAGCAGATATCCGAGGCTTCGCACACGATTTCCAATACATAAGAACGTACTTCTTAATGAAAGCATTTATGATGTAACATGATGGAATATTATGATATTTTCCATCAAAAGTACAAATATATTATCTGGTACTTATTATTTCAGTGCCTATGGTTAAGAGATTAAAGAGTTAAATAAAAGTTTTACTGGCTCAAGTCAGGTTTTGCGCGTGTCGAAGCATACATTTTAGTTCGACGCCAATTTCTGACGCCACAACTGGGTCCCTACCCTAATACCCCGATCAAGAAATAATACAGGTTTCATAAACATACTTCGATCTAAAAGCATTTTTAGCCGTTCCATCCGGCCGGGAAAAACATCCGGCCGTTCCAATCTACTTCCTGTCTAAGCTATTTTCAGTGTCTAATCTGGGTTTGCCTTGATATAAAGAACTATGCGTCTTATCAACGAACGTTCGTTCTAAAAGCGTCTATTCCCACCGTTCACACAGTCTAATACTGTGCCACAGTTAGTTGCCTTGCTGTGTATAAACAAAATATATACATAATTTGGTTTTCCAGCCCTATTTCTGTAAAACAAAACGTCTACTACCTACCCTTGTAATCTGTTTCCGGCCAAAGAAACTTCAAGTGCCATAGTTGGGTTTGCCTTTTACGATTTATATTATATATATATATATATATATTTTTTTTTTTTTTTTTTTTTTTTTTTTTACCTAAAACTTAAACGTCATTACGGCAGAATGTGTCTATTCCAGCAGGTTAAATCCACTTCTTGTCTAATTTATTTACGGTTCCACAGTTGAGTTTGCGTTGTTACACCGATCCAAAAAATATACACACGTCGTTTTCGGAAGCTAACTTACATGAAAACCGTCTATTCCGGTCTACAATATTTCTAGTAATATATTTGGTTTTTTGATTTTGTTATCCTGATGAAAATATATGCATATGTAAGCTTAAAAAGACTACTTTAGTCGCTTGTGTTCTTCTTCCGGTATACAGGATAGAATGGGGATTTCTAAATAATCGTTTATAATAAGTCTTGTGTAATAAAACTCTTGTTGTTTCTCAGCCTGTAGTCTAGAAAAGAATGGACCGTTGTGGCTTATCTAACAATATAGTCCTCTACTCCATTACAAACTCACAGGCAGGGTCATATAATTCTACTCACACATTCCTGGTTCATGGCAATGAGTTCAAACAATCCGAAATATAGTTTCAGACTGTCATCTACTCCATTACAAACTCTCAGGCAGGATCATACAATTGTACTCACACATTCCTGGTGCATGGCAATGAGTTCAAACAATCCGAAATATAGTTTCAGACTGTCATCTACTCCATTACAAACTCACAGGCAGGGTCATACAATTGTACTCACACATTCCTGGTTCATGGCAATGAGTTCAAACAATCCGAAATATAGTTTCAGACTGTCATCTACTCCATTACAAACTCACAGGCAGGGTCATACAATTGTACTCACACATTCCTGGTTCATGGCAATGAGTTCAAACAATCCGAAATATAGTTTCAGACTGTCATCTACTCCATTACAAACTCACAGGCAGGGTCATACAATTGCACTCACACATTCCTGGTTCATGGCAATGAGTTCAAACAATCCGAAATATAGTTTCAGACTGTCATCTACTCCATTACAAACTCACAGGCAGGGTCATACAATTGTACTCACACATTCCTGGTTCATGGCAATGAGTTCAAACAATCCGAAATATAGTTTCAGACTGTCATCTACTCCATTACAAACTCACAGGCAGGGTCATACAATTGTACTCACACATTCCTGGTTCATGGCAATGAGTTCAAACAATCCGAAATATAGTTTCAGACTGTCATCTACTCCATTACAAACTCACAGGCAGGGTCATACAATTGTACTCACACATTCCTGGTTCATGGCAATGAGTTCAAACAATCCGAAATATAGTTTCAGACTGTTATCTACTCCATTACAAACTCACAGGCAGGGTCATACAATTGTACTCACACATTCCTGGTTCATGGCAATGAGTTCAAACAATCCGAAATATAGTTTCAGACTGTCATCTACTCCATTACAAACTCACAGGCAGGGTCATACAATTGTACTCACACATTCCTGGTTCATGGCAATGAGTTCAAACAATCCGAAATATAGTTTCAGACTGTCATCTACTCCATTACAAACTCACAGGCAGGGTCATACAATTGTACTCACACATTCCTGGTTCATGGCAATGATTTCAAACAATCCGAAATATAGTTTCAGACTGTCATCTACTCCATTACAAACTCTCAGGCAGGGTCATACAATTGTACTCACACATTCCTGGTTCATGGCAATGATTTCAAACAATCCAAAATACAGGGCGTTTCAAAAAGGACTTTACAACTTTTAAAATTCATATAAAATTTATTAAACGAGGTACAGAGCTGGTTTTGGTGTTGTTTTAAATGAAAACAGTTCAAGTTATGACTCGCGTAGTCCGCTAGTGCCTAATCGCGCCGCACAAGCGCTAGTGATAGTTACGTTAAACATGGCTGCCTTCACTGGACCGGAGCGTGCTAGTTGTGTGTTTTGGTTTGATGAATCGAAGTCTGCGACAACAGTTCAGCGTAATTTTGAAACGAAATGAAATGAAAATGAAATGAAATGAAATATTTCTTTATTTGAGGCGAAATTCCTTTCTTACATTTAACCTCATATACAAACTAGAACAAAATATTTTTATTTTTAAATAATAATAAAACTAAATATTTTATTGTAAACATTTTCAATATGAACAAAAAGTACAACTTTATTTAAGAATATAAAATAAAAAGTTTATAACGATAAAAAGGTATATAAACATATTTATAATCACAAACTCACACGCAAAATAATAACATGTCCTTGTAGATAATGAATATAAGACACACAACTCACACATCCCACATTCTCTACTCATGCCAGTGCAACCGCACCGAGGAGGGGACGCTGCTTTAGCACCCCCTGGAATAAGCACCCCCTCGGCCTCAGACGTCACGGCAGGGGGGTGCTTATTCAGCGCATGGACAAATGGACATGGCCCAGTCACTGAATTAGCACCCTCTAGCATTCAACTAGCAACACAAGCAGATTTATCTATATTACAAATGTAGCCTTGAAAAGTGTTTGATATAAATATACAATAATAAACATTTTACCACTTTTTATATATTTTATTGTACACTGTGTATTTCGAATTCAATGAGCCTACAAGTACCTGATAATAAATTCATTGAATTCGAAATGTACATTGTACAATAAAATATATAAAAAGTGTTAAAAGGTGTATTATTGTATATTCATATTTATATTTTACAGATTTAATGTAATAGTAAATATAATAGTTTTTATCTGGATTTTTGTGACGCTGTAGCTTATAATCTACTATCTACGATTGTAATTTATGTACGATTGAAGTTTCGGATAAACGATGAAATAATATGTTTCTCAAATTTGCCTACTTTCTCTTCCAAATTACCATACAACTTAATATATAATAATGTTATATTTTAATGTTTATTGTTATATATAATAATGTTTAATATCTCTTATTTAGTTTTATAATTACATTTCAGAGTTTTTTTTATGGAATTAAACAAATGAAGCATGAATATGATAGTTTTTAAATTGTAATTTATTAAAAACACAAATATTTTTTCAGTACATCTGCTCCTAAAATGCGAAACAATTGTAATTTATGTTTCAGGCATACCTATGGATAGCATAGAGTCATATATTTGATGTTTAATGAACTTGTTTTAATATTTATCGTTTTAGGGCATATTTACTTATTAAAATTTAGTCAAACGACAATCAGGTGTATTTCCAATAAAACAGCTTATCTATGATGTTGTCATCTATAAAAGAATTATTGTCTGAAAATTACTGTATGATTGTGCTTGTTGTTTATTATTCCTAATATACAACAGTTAATCTAAAGTCTCTTATTTAGTTTTGTAACATATATTGTGAATATTTTAAGCCTTATGGTAAATAAAGCAGTTTATTATTGTTAACTAAGAATTTTATTTTTGTCTGTAATTGTTCATAAAGGCGTGGAGCTGCCATTTATTAGATTTTTTTTATTGTGAGCTACTCGCTGAGAAATTCAATGTCGACCGTGTTTTGTCACAGTAAATCTGTGTGTATGTTATTGTACATAAGTTTGGTCATTAGATTTGTGGTAGAATGTAGTTCTTGCAATACCATAGTAAAATTGCAGATTTTGAGAATGTAAAAATTAAAAAAAAATGTAATAGCTACAATTTTGAAAGTATTAAAGATATTATCATAATATATTTTTGCAGCTAGTCTTTCCGCCATAAACATTTGACTAATACTCACGTCACGTTGAGCAATAATGCTTTTGAAAATATGGTAATATATTTATTGCTACGCGTTTTAACATGGTTTGTTACAGCGATTTTATTTTTTGATGATTATAGTTTAAAACTGATGTGGGTATAACTGAATCCAATCAACTTCACGAACATTATCGCCTTGCACAAACTCCTGTACAAACTAAAAACACGATGTAGATAGCAGATATTGATTCTTGTAAACGTTACAAAATATTGTAATTTTTTGTCCAGTGTGTTTGAACCATACTATTTAAATTGGTCTGTCCCTAAAATCACTGATCCTTAGCCTTTGGAAAATTACACTTTCACAGTACAAAGTGTTCCCGAGTTTGATTGGTCTTTGCAAAATTCAAAACAAATAGATCATGTATGTAAAGAGGTTTGAGGTTGAGTGGTAGAGAGGGCTAAATAGCCCTAACTCCGCCTCTTGAATAAAGGCATATTTCATTTCATTTCATAATGGTTTTTAAAGAGGTTGATAGAATCTCTGACCATGCATATTTATTACACATACCGGATGTAAGCAATATCAAGCCCTCTGCGTGGTTTGTACCACGGATTCAAATTAAATTTAATATAAAATAAAGTTGTATTTTAATGTCTAGATCCTAATTTGTTAACGTAAGCATATTGGATGCATAGTATTTTCTACAATAGGTAATTAATTATTTGTTTATATTTAAGGTCAAATCACAACAATTAACAAATCGCAATATGATTAGAGTTTTATTGTTTTATTCAGTTCGAGGTGCTTATTCTTCACACCAACAAGGTATAAGCGCTGATTCAAGGGGGGTGCTAAATCAGCACATGGACACGGTCAAGGCGCTGAATTAGGACCCCCTACTCGAAGGGGGTGCTAAATCAGCACATGGACACGGTCAAGGCGCTGAATTAGGACCCCCCCCCCTACTCGAAGGGGGTGCTTATTCAGGGCATGGACACGGCCACTGCGCTGATTTCATTGTAATGAAATCTCAATCGAATCTCAACGATTGTAATATACTTTTTGCTCGGATCCATTAAAATAAATATAACCAATCCTGTACATATTGTAAATTTATTTTTTAACTGCGTATTTATTAAATTTTAACTTTTAGTGCATATTATTTATTTTAAATTTTTTATTCATTTATTTTAAAATTTAAAAAGGTTTGTTATAGAACATGACTTTTAAATTAATCCTAAATAATGGAAAACAATACTTAGTGACAAAAAATTTTAAATTTAGACTATCTAGAATATTGACAGATGGTTCAATATCATGGCGTTGTACAAAGAAGGACTGTAGCAGTTGGGTTAAAACCGACAGTAAAAAAAGCTAATTGTTAAGTGAGAAGCAGGAACACGAGCACGGTGGTCAGTACAACAGCCAGGCTTTGCCTTCTAGTACGCCGTTGCCGCGAACCCGCGCTGCACCTCCCGCTACTGCCAGTGTGTCCGTGTCGCCTGCCTCTACACCAGCCACCACACCATCTGCCGCCTCCACGTCGGTTCCTTCAACTCCAGCCGCCTCGTCATCGACCGCGGCGTCGCCTGCCGTCTGCAGTGGATCAGCCGCCACACCATCAGCCAGCCCCAAATACCCCAATCACAGTGTCACACTCACCAACATATTTTTCTGAGTTAGTGTCTGAAAATACAGCCCTAAAAAAAGAACTGACAGACCTCAAGCTTTAATTACAATCAGTACTCGATCATTCAATAGAATCGGATCAACGTTTGCTCCAGTTTACAAATGAAATTTTCACCACCAAACCCTCAACATCTACCAATAGTCAATCGCGCCCAGCTTTAAATCGACCAACACTCCCAGACCGAATCTGCTTCCTCCGATCTACTTTTGCCCGGTAAAATATGCACAGGCTGCCAAATTCATGAAAAAGAGATTTCCAAATTGATGAACACAGTAAGAGTATTGGAATTTGAAATCACAGCTCTAAAACAGCCACATACGTCACCTGCTCATGCTCCTCAAATAACTGTAGGAAACAGATACATGGCCCTATCAGACCTAAACGATGAGGATACGGCAAGCTTCACAGTAGTGAGTAGGAAGAAGAAAAACGCCAGGAAAAAAACAACAAATAAAAAACAAAAACACATATCTTCAAAAAAACATGATCACGATACAAAAAGTAAAAAACACACAAAACTTAAAAAAACGATCCTCCCGTTCAAAAATGTGACTTTTTTAGGCGATAGCCACAGCCGTCACCTCTCTGCCATTATGAGAGCACAGACAGCCGGCCACACCAACATCATCGGAGTCTGCAAGCCCGGCGCTGGACTCCTCCACATCGCACCCTCCCACGCCCCTCCAGAGAACCACTGCTACGTCCTCGTCGCCGGAACCAACGATTTGGCTGCCGGGAGACAGGACATCGTGTTCCAGCATATGGAGGAGGTAATCATGAGTTGCAGGATCTCCTCTAATCTCCTAGTGTCGCCTCTACCACCCCGATACGACCTGCCTCCCGACAGCCCCATCCACGAGTCCATAGCTCTCGCGAACAGCTATGTGAGCGAGTTGTGTGAACGCTACGAGGGCGTGGCGATGATGGATATCAGTGTCCTGGGCCGTGAACACTTCACCCCTCACGGCCTACACTTGACAACAACGGGGAAATCTTTACTGGCTGGTTTGATAGTGAAGGAGTTAACCAGTCTGCCTCGTCGCCGCTTCAGAACCACCGCTCCTACTGCTCCACCCCGGTCGCCATCGGCATCATCGACACCACCGACACCAACCGCCCAGCTGTGTAGTTGTGATCAGCCGACCTGCTGGGCAGTCCACCGATCTCAGGCCAAAGGAACGTCAGTCAGACCTTAAATATGAATCTGGTTTTTTAGGGACCCCATCTACCAGCGCCGGTCTAAATTGACTGACGCAACCCATTGAAGACGGACAATGTCAAAATTTCAAAATCAAAATTCAATACGACTGCTTCATCAAAACGCACAATCTGCCACAAACAAATTAGATGAAGTTCAACTCATGTGTGAGGATCTACAGACAGACGTACTTGTAGTTACTGAAAATGGCTTCAACAGCAAAAACATTGACCGTTGCAAAATCCCAAATTTCAAGCTGGCGAACTCATATTGTAGACAACTATCCAAAGGAGGAGGAGTCGCAATTTTCGTGAGACAAAATTCCAACTTTGGCACTTTTTCAGTTAGGGAAACAATTGAAAAAGATTTTGAAGCAGTCGGAATCAAACTTCACACAAACAAGTCAAAATTGATTGTCATCGGAATTTACAGGTCACCCAGCGGAAACGAAGAAATTTTTTTTTCCAAATTCGAAGCCGTGCTGACTGACCTGACAAACCAAAAACAGGATTATGTCCTCATGGGTGATTTCAACATTGACGCGCTGGACAAAAATCACCCATCCACAACACGGTTTATCGATTTGTTAAGGTCTTTTGGCCTTGCGTTGTCAGTCAAAACACCAACGCGAGTGACGGCAACAACACAGACAGCAATTGACAACGTCATCACTAACCTTTCAGGTGTCGCGGTATCCGTGGTAAACACAGCCAACTCAGACCAGCCAAGAGGCTGTAATTAGTGGCGAAAAAATAGAAAGGGAGCCCAAAACTAGTAAAACTATAAGAGACATAAGGCCAGGTAACATTGCTCTCCTCAACGCTTCCCTTTCCAAAGAAAATTGGGATTTCTTAAATCTACCACAGTCAGTAGAGCAGCACTTTAAATTGTTCTCCAAAAATTTTAATTACCATCTAAATTTATGCTGTCCTACTAAAACAATCAAAGTTTGCCCGAGAAAGGCAAACAACAAATGGATCACAAAAGGAATATTGGTTTCGAGAGAAAAACTTAAATTTTTCTCCGAAATTCAAAAAACTACTTCAAACGAAGATTTCAAAATTTTTTTTCGGAATTACAAAAGAATTTACAGAAAAGTGATCCAAGCTGCGAAAGCATATGATGTCTCTAAATCAATAATCTCGTCAAAAAATGTTTCTAAAACTGTTTGGGGCATCATAAACAATAAAAATGAATCACAGACCCAAATCAAAATCAAAATAGGGGATAGGCTTGTGGAGGATGCGACTGAGGCTGCGAACGAGTTTAACAGATTTTCGCGTCTGTTGCTGGTGAGCAAGGTCCTTGTCCATCTCCTCCGCAAGTAAACCCCACGCGAAGACAGAGCCCAGTGTCATCGTTGGCTTTGGGTCCTGTAGTTGAGGATCAGCTCGAAAGAATTATTCAACAGCTCCCGGCAAAAAAATCAAACGATATTAATTTAATGTCTGTGTGGATCATTAAAAGGTGCTCAAAGCATATTGTGAGTCCATTATCCCAATTAGTCAATCATTCTTTTCAGCAAGGAGTTTTTCCCTCGCTCCTTAAAATCGCGAAAGTAACTCCAATTTAAAAAAAAGATGATCCCAGCTCAACCAATAATTATAGGCCTGTCTCAATTTTGCCCGCATTGAGCAAAATTTTTGAAAAACTCTTTTTAACTAGAATGCTTCAGTTTCTAAACAACCATAACCTACTTTCTGAACACCAATTTGGTTTCAGGAAAGGGAAATCGACTACAGACGACGCCGTTGTGAGTCTTGTCGAAATGGTTGTAGAGGGGTTAGAAAGTCGAGACTCCACATTAAGTGTGTTTTCTCGACTTATCTAAGGCATTTGACTGTGTTGACCACTCGAAATTGCTCGACAAACTTGAATCTCATGGCATCAGAGGCGTGCCGCTCCAATGGATTAGCTCATTTTTAGGCCACAGAACACAAATCGTCCAAATCTCAAACAAATTCTCTGAACCGATTCAGCTGAGCTATGGTGTCCCTCAGGGATCAATACTCAGTCCGATTCTTTTCCTCATCTATGTCAATGACATGGAGTCATCACTACTGCATGGAAGACTTGTGCAGTACGCTGATGACACGACACTTTGTTTCACCAACAAATCAAAAACTATTCTGGAACAGCAAATCTTTCTTGACACCAACAATTGTGTCCAACACTTCAACAGCCTCAACCTCAAAGCAAATTCTTCAAAATCAAATTTCTTGACTTTCGCGTTGCGATCAGGAAACTCCAATGACGGGCCAGCCGTTTTATTGGATGACTTTTTCCTGGAGGAAGTCGACTGTTCAAAATTCCTCGGAATATTCCTGGATCGGGGATTGACTTGGAATTATCACATTGATCATGTTTGCTCAAAACTGGCCTCGGGCATCTATGTATTGAGGTCTTTAGCCAAATACTGCCCCATTCAGGTACTGATGACGGCTTATTATGGCTTGATCTACCCCCACCTCACCTACGGTTTGGTGCTGTGGGGAGCCAGCGCAAACTATCAATTTTTCAGGGCATTCAAATTGCAGAAGCAAGCGATTCGCATAATCGCACAGTTAAGGTTCAGAGAAACATGCAAGGAAGCTTTTAAAAAACTGCAACTGTAGACTCTGCCGTGTCTCTACATCCTAGAGACAATCTTTTTTTGTATGTCTAAATGTGCCATGACACGTGGCCGAGACATACATTCGTATGGGACAAGAGGCAGAGAGATACCTACCGAACTGGAAGTCACAGGACGGGGGTTTACGAACACTTGCCTTCGCAGGCAGGAGTTCGTTTTCTCAACAAGTTGCCAAATTCAATCAAAAACACCCCAACGCCTAAGGCGTTAAAAGCTCGTTTAAAACGCTTTTTAGCGTCTCAAGCATTTTATAGTGCTGACGAGTTTATGGCATTCGACTGGGTGACCGCACAATTGGAACACTGACAACCAGCGTTGGAAAATGGGAAAATTGGCATGAGTGAATGTGGTGCGACTGAAATTTCTGTATGTTTGACTGGTCTCAATGTAGAGTGATTGGTCCAAATTATAGAAAAATGACTATTGCTATACATTTTTGTAATGTTCTGGCAAAATAAAAATGATTTGATTTGATTTAGCACCCCCTTCCGTGACGGCAAAATGACGTCACTAGCGAGGGGGTGCTATGTCCAGGGGGTGCTAATTCAGGCGCACCAGCGAGGAGACCTATGCCGACCCCGCCCCAACCATCCGCCCCAGATAGTGCTCTCTCAGCGACGCCACGAACCGAGGACGACTCTCCAAGGATGTTATACTACGAGGAAGGGGATTCCACAGACGACATGCCGTTACTACAAAAGACTTGTCGTATACAGCAGTTCTGTGCAACGGCATGCAGAGCACAGACGAACCAGAGCGAGTTCTATCCAAACCACTTTGAGAGACAAATTGGAAATCGTTTAATGGAAAGCCAGAATTTAAAATTTAATGAACCAACGTTAAGATTTTTATTGATCTGAGGTCATTTAACTTCAAAATCTTTGAATTAATATAATAGGGTGTTATATGCTCATATCTCCTGAGATCAAATGAATTTTATCTCATACAATAATTTTGGGTTCTCTGGAGTTTTTCACCCAAAGCCACAGTCATGTCGTTCATCACACTGTTACAGTAAGAAAAGTGAGGCAGTATGAGTACTTTAACCAACAACAGTTTTCTGTGAAGTGGCAAAAACCTCTGCAGTTTTTTCAGTGAATGCATTGATGTAAAAACTTTCTTACAGGTCACTGTCACTGCATCAGTCCAGCTAAGAGTACAGTTTATTGTCAGCCCTAAGTTCCTAACTTTATCGTAATAAGGTAGTACAGTTCCATTCACAGTAATGTTACGTATATATGTAAAAATCGATCAAAGATCGAGAGCAGTAATGAGATATCACAATTGGTTTAGTTTTGTCGTGGTTTAGTTAAGTCCGCGTTTACTAGTCCAGTCCAGTACATTTGTTATGTCAGAGTTGATCATGGTAATGCCATCATCGATTTGGTGTATGTTAACATGGAGATATATCTGGAGGTCATCAGCATACATGTGGGACTTGCAGTGTACCAGTACCGTGCTCACGTCATTAACGTACAACACAAACAAGAGAGGACCAAGTATGGAACCCTGAGGAACACCACACTCAACACTCAGCCAGTCGGATGTTATGTCACCTACTTGTACACACTGCCTTCTGCCAGACAGATAAGACCTCAGCCATTGCAGGACATTTTCTGAAAAACCAATTATTCTCAATTTAGCCAATAGTAGTCTGTAGTTTACACAATCAAAAGCCTTTGAGAAATCAAAGAGTGTCAGTATTGTGCTTAGTTTTTGGTCCATTGCGAATCGTATATCGTCAGTGACTTTCAGTAAAGCAGTTTCAGTACTATGTCCTGTTCGGAATCCGGATTGTAAATGATTTAGAACAATATTTCGTGTTAAATAATCAGTAATCTGGCAGTGCACAATTTTTTCAAGGCCTTTGTATAGAGCAGGCAGAATACTAATTGGTCTGAAGTCTTGGCAAGATGTTGGAACTGAGGTCTTGTTCAATGGGCGGACAATAGCAGACTTCCAAAGTGAAGGGAAAACACCCTGTCTCAGTGACATGTTGAAAATGTATGTGATTATTGGGAGGGTTGCAAAAAGAATGTTTTTTATTAATTGAAAGTTTATGCCGTCAGACCCTTCAGCATTACTGCCAATACGGAGAATGGCTTTCAAAACGTCTGATTGTATTACAGGTTTGAAAGTAAATTTTTCATATTCGTGCCGATTGATAGGCATATTTAGAAGTTCTTTAGCATAATCCGTAACTTGGTTTGTATTGACAGTCTGACAACACGAAACAAAATAGTCATTAAGATCATTTAAGGGTAATTGGATCGGAGGAGAAGCGCGGTCTTTGCCCAAACAAAGTTTCCTAACATTGCGCCACAAATCGCTAGATGACTTTTTCTTTTCAAACAGTTTACGCGTCTATCTCAATCTGGAATTTTGTAGTTGTTTAACTCTATTTATAATTTGTCGATATTGAACTATTAAAACGGGTCACTAGCTCGTCGAGCTCTCCTATACAGGGAATCACGTTGAGCCATCAAGCTAAGAATTTCACACGTGATCCAAGGCACTGGACGCCGCTTTGTTATGCGTTTGGTAACAACTGGTGCATGTTTATCGTATAGCCCCAGAAAGGTGGTGTTAAAAGCTTCAACCATGTTATCGACAGATTGCAACGTCTGTAAATTCTGCCATGGGGTCGAATAAACATCATACATAAAAGAGGCTTCGTCCATATTTTTAATTTTCGAACCAAGTACGCTAAAGATCCTCCTAGTAGGCCTACAATTTATGAGTGGCATAGTTGTTTTGTAGAAACAGGGTACTCAGTGAAACATAAAAAATCCTCAGGTCGTCCAAGCACATCTGACGAAATCGATGAGCAAGTGAGACAATGTTTTGTAAATAGCTCTACGAAATCGGCCCGGCGTGCATCTCGTGAGCTGCAAGTACCACATACGACGGTTTGGCGTGTGTTAAGAAAACGTTTGCACTTGAAACCATACCGATATTCGCTTTTACAAGGAATAAAAGACACTGATAAGATTGCCCGTAGGAACTTCTGTGTGGATATGTTAAATCGAGTGGATGTTGATGAACATTTCTTGGACAACATAATCTTTTATGACGAGACCACTTTTCACTTACGTGGCAAGGTAAACACTTATAACTGTAGGATTTGGGGCAGCGAAAATCCACATAAAACATTACATGTTCGTGATAGCCCTAAAGTGAACGTTTTTTTGTGCGTTGAGCAAGAGGAAAGTGTACGGCCCCTTTTTTCCAAGAGATAACCATCAATGGGATAGTGTACCTTGATATGTTGCAACAATTTTTAATACCACAGATCGATGAGGATGACCGAGAACGAAATGTTTTCTTTATCCAAGATGGCGCACCACTATACTATCTGACTGACGTCCGGGATTTTCTAAATGACCGCTTCCCAGGTCAATGGATTGGCCGTGATGCGCCAATTGCATGGCCGCCCGTTCCCTAGCCCTAACACCGCTAGAATTTTTCTTCTGGGGTTTCATAAAAGTTATGGTGTACGTACCTCCTTTGCCGGCCACTCTACCTGAACTTAGAGCAAGAATTTACGCTGCTGCTGAGCAAGTTACACCTGAAATGCTAGTGCGAGTCTGGGAACAAAACGACTACCGATGGGATGTCTGCAGAATAACCAACGGAAGCCACATAGAACATCTTTAGTTTAAGGCAAAAAAACTTGAAGTTTTTTCCTTTAAAATAACACCAAAACCAGCTCTGTACCTTGTTTAATAAATTTTATATGAATTTTCAAAGTCGTAAAGTCCTTTTTGAAACGCTCAGTATAGTTTCAGACTGTCATCTACTCCATTACAAACTCACAGGCAGGGTAAAACAATTGCACTCACACATTCCTGGTTCATGGCAATGAGTTCAAAACAATCCGAAATATAGTTTCAGACTGTCATCTACTCCATTACAAACTCACAGGCAGGGTAAAACAATTGCACTCACACATTCCTGGTTCATGGCAATGAGTTCAAACAATCCGAAATATAGTTTCAGACTGTCATCTACTCCATTACAAACTCACAGGCAGGGTAAAACAATTGCACTCACACATTCCTGGTTCATGGCAATGAGTTCAAACAATCCGAAATATAGTTTCAGACTGTCATCTACTTCATTACAAACTCACAGGCAGGGTAAAACAATTGCACTCACACATTCCTGGTTCATGGCAATGAGTTCAAACAATCCGAAATATAGTTTCAGACTGTCATCTACTCCATTACAAACTCACAGGCAGGATAAAAACAATTACACTCACACATTCCTGGTTCATGGCAATGAGTTCAAACAATCCGAAATATAGTTTCAGACTGTCATCTACTCCATTACAAACTCACAGGCAGGGTAAAACAATTGCACTCACACATTCCTGGTTCATGGCATGCAATGAGTTCAAACAATCCGAAATATAGTTTCAGACTGTCATCTACTCCATTACAAACTCACAGGCAGGGTAAAACAATTGCACTCACACATTCCTGGTTCATGGCAATGAGTTCAAACAATCCGAAATATAGTTTCAGACTGTCATCTACTCCATTACAAACTCACAGGCAGGGTAAAACAATTGCACTCACACATTCCTGGTTCATGGCAATGAGTTCAAACAATCCGAAATATAGTTTCAGACTGTCATCTACTCCATTACAAACTCACAGGCAGGGTCATACAATTGTACTCACACATTCCTGGTTCATGGCAATGATTTCAAACAATACGAAATATAGTTTCAGACTGTCATCTACTCCATTACAAACTCTCAGGCAGGGTAAAACAATTGCACTCACACATTCCTGGTTCATGGCAATGAGTTCAAACAATCCGAAATATAGTTTCAGACTGTCATCTACTCCATTACAAACTCACAGGCAGGGTAAAACAATTGCACTCACACATTCCTGGTTCATGGCAATGATTTCAAACAATCCGAAATATAGTTTCAGACTGTCATCTACTCCATTACAAACTCACAGGCAGGGTCATACAATTGTACTCACACATTCCTGGTTCATGGCAATGAGTTCAAACAATCCGAAATATAGTTTCAGACTGTCATCTACTCCATTACAAACTCTCAGGCAGGGTCATACAATTGTACTCACACATTCCTGGTTCATGGCAATGAGTTCAAACAATCCGAAATGTAACCTAGAAATGTGCATGTACTTGTACTCCAGTAGTTATAAGTTGTTGTTACTTTTATTCTTTATTGCTGTTTTTGGTGAATTTATACTTCCGGTTCCAACTTCAAATGTTTATCAGTGATGATTATTAATTTATATAATTTATTACTATTTTAGGCCTGAGATTAAATTCTTAAATTAGAATCTTAAATAGTGTCTTTAGCCTAACTGCATATTAAATCTGTGGTCTACTTTAGAGGCGGTTTACAAAAAAAACCTCCAGTATTTTTTTATAGCTTTCCGTTAAACATTTTAATATCTTTCTTTCATTTAAATGTTTATTAATTGTTTTATCTGGTCTGTTTTTAATTATTAGTTAGTTTAGCCCACTGACTGTTGTCCACTCCATGAGACAACAACTGTTGTTGGTTGTTTACAACTGTGACTGGATAGGCAACTTACACGTAAATTACAAAAGCGGTTAATAATCACAAGTCATTATAACATCATTAAACACAGAACACAAACACAAAACCATGGTCCACAGAATAAACACAAAATAGTTAGCAGTAACCACCCCATGGTTGTCAGTAACTCTTAAGAGCTGGGGAAGCTTATTAAACAATGAACACAATACAAATATTGGGAAGGGTGCAAATTAAAACCTGGGTCACATTAGTGGTGTTGTCTCATCAATGTGAATATATTTTCCCAGCCCAGTGTGGGCTGAAACCGCACTGGACGAAGTCAGCTCTTCGAAATTCCTAGGAATGTACCTTGACCGAGGACTGACATGGAATGAACACATTGATCATGTTTGAGCCAAAATCTGCTCAGGAATCTTTGTTCTGGGGTCTTTAGCAAAATACTGCCCGAGTCAGGTACTGATTACGGCGCATTGTGGCTTGATATACCCCCATCTGACCTACGGAGTGGTCCTTTGGGGAGCTTGTGCAAACACTCAGTTTCAAAGAGCTTTCAGACTCCAAAAAGCGATTCGAATCATCGCAGAAATTAAATTCCGAGAGTCGTGCAGGCAAGTTTTCACGAAATTGCTGCTGTTGACTCTGCCATGTCTCTACATATTGGAAACAACTATGTTTTGTATGAATAAATGTACCTTAACCAGAGGCCTAGACATACATATGTATGAGACACGTGGCAGAGAAAACTACCGAACTGGGAGGCACAGAACGGTGGTTTATGAACGTCTGCCCTTACAAGCGGGTATTCAATTCATCTACAGACTGCCCTATTTAATCAAAGATGCTCCAACGCCAAAGGCGTTTAAGACTCGCCTAAAACGCTCCTTGGTGTCTCAAGCATTTTATAATGCAGGTGAGTTTTTGGCTTTCAACTGAGAGGTCGCCAAATTAGAAGACTGACCCCGCTGTTCGAAAGTGGGTTCATTGGCGATGAATGAAAGAGGTGTGATTGTAGAGATCGTATGTATGAATGTGTATTACAGTATGAATAACAGACATTTTAGGATATCCTTATTAATTGACGTTTGCCATACGAAGTAATTATTGTTACATCAATAAAACAGAATTTATTTGTTGATTTGATTTTATTATTGTACTCGGTGATGAACAAACATGTCCATCCAGACCATCTAGGGTCTCTTCTGATTGCTTCGCCAATCGCCATTCCACAACCTGATTCCAGTGGTCTTTTGTTCCATAATTCATAGTCCACAGTCCATGTTTCCTCCCTCTTGCTTGTTGTTTTGTGCTGTCCACTTATTGGAATAATCCCTTGCTCAAAATGTTATTTTTTCACCAATACCATAAAGACTGTAGTTGTAATAATGCAACTATTATAATATAATATAAGTAATGAATTCTCCCACCCAGCTACTCGAGGTTTAGACCTATTTGATAGAATAATGTAAATGCATGTATGTATATTATTATGTAATTAATGAAAAAGTTTTTGGAAATTATGGGTTTTGCCGACAAGTCCACTGACGGGAAAACAAAACTTTGTAAGGAAATATTGTAATTGAATAAATAAATATTTGTGTCCATTACCCTGTTTTTCCTGAAGCCACAGTAAAAATATCATAAACTATGTCAAATGAGCCCATCAGTTTCGAGTACTTTACGTGCAAACATTCACAGATTTGTTCATTAAGGTGGGTTTTATAACAACGTTTAAATAGTATTTCCAATGCATTGGATAGTTTAAGATGGTCACTGGTGAAATCTGTAGTAAACATTAGATAGTAACTTTATCTTTGCACATGCATAACACTACTGATCAAGCACTGTGTCCTTAGTATTTTCTAAAATTTAAATGTAAACAAATGTTTCCGTTTCTGTGGTAAACTTCAGTTTACGGTTAGTTCATTTTGATTGTGTTTCATAAATATTAAAGTTAGTATTCCAAATTCTAAAATATTCCAGGTTATTTTTCTTGATTGTACCACCATAAAAACTTTCATCGGACTACAACGAATATTGTACAAAAATAGCCAAATTGATTCAGCCGTTTTAGAGAGTAGCTGTTAATAACACAAGTATTGGTTATTTTTTATTTACAAGATTAGAAAGATGAGTTACCGTAAACCGGGGCTACTTTGCACCACTTTTAGGAGTTAAAATAAATATTATCTCATAAAAAATAAAGCATTTCAAAAAAATTTACAAACTACTGGTTTTTATTAATTCTTATACATCCAGGAAACTATTCCACACTCATAAATTTCTGTATTATATATTTAAATATTTTGTATGTATTTTTTTAATTTGGTGCAAAGTATACCATAGGAGCGGGTTACTTTGCACCACCTGAAAAATTATTTATCTTTTTATGAAAAAATTTGTTGGTGCAAAGTAAGACCTGTTCAGAATCCCTTAAACATCTGTTGGAACCACTGAATACTTATATGATTTAATTTTTTCACCTGAAAGGGGGGGGGAAAAAAACAACAAAAACTCATGATACGTCACAAAGTGTATTTAACATGGGAAAATTGACAGTGACAAAATGACAAACTTAGAGATTCTGCAGCTTAAAAACCTAATAAATACTTGCAGGTTTATGTTAAAAAAAATTATAACATATATTACACACTTAATAATGCAATTTCTTAAAAAAAAATTAGTCCATTTTTCCAAAATAGTCTTGAAGCTCTGGAACTGCAAATATTCGTCTTTTGCTCAAAATTTTGGGTGGATTTATAGATCCAGCAATTTCATTCCACTCATAAAATAAAACATCCTTATTAACAGGCCACTTTCAGTTGCCTAGGGACTTCACCATTGCACGTACAAAAGTTCCATTTTCATCAACGTTTACAGTGGTACCTGGGTAATATTCGTTTTCGTAGTTAACAACAACAAATGAATCTACTTGTAGATCAGACTTGTTAATGGGTCTCAGTCCTGATTTTATTGTAGAAAAGCCTATTCTTTTGCTGCTTCATTGATCTCCTCTAATTTCTTTTTCCTATAGGACTCCCAGTCATCGTCGGAGGAACTTTCATCAATACACATTTCTGATGGGTCATCTATGGACTCATCACTACTATCCCGTTGAAATTTAGGCTGACACGATTTTTTTCTTTTAGTTAAACAAGTCTTTGTGGCTGCCTTACTCGTGCTTGGTGTTTGGTCATCAGTCATAGATTGTGGATGTTTAACACTAGCATTATCACTAGTTACAAGTGATTGCATGGAAATCGTTTCTTCGTGAGATAAACTTTTTCCTGCTGGCACAGCAAGTTTCTTTTTTCTTGTTATTTGTGGCTTTGTGCTGCAGGCCTCTCGTGTTGACTGCAGGGCAACGAGGAAAGCAGAACAAACAGCTGAAGGCTCTACTTATGCTGGTGCAAAGTAACCCCGTCTTTCTCTTAAAAGTAACCTTAAACTTAAAATGGATGATAATCTAATGAGTATTGGTATAAACTCTCAGTTACTGTTGTTATTTGTAAGATAATAAAATTCTACACGTAAATATACCACACTTACCTTTCTCTGACGTTGTCTAATATTGTAAAAACGGCACTTTTTTGACGTAACTATTCAAACAAAACTGAAGATACAAAGACAACTTTTCCCACAAATATCCAAAATGGCGGGATAAAGTGTCTGTTCACACAAATCATGTAGAAGGTGGTGCAGCCTAGTGGAGAATTGTGAAACTAGGTCGAAATGATTAATAGTTTCTCCTACAGATAAAGTTGAATCTTTTTCCAACTTTGGTGCAAAGTAATCTCACAAGGTGCAAAGTAGCCCCGGTTTACGGTACTTATTTACCTGAAAAAGAGATCAGGTTGCAGATCTTGAAACGTAGTGTTATGTATCACTGAACGATGGCAAATGTCCGGGAAAATCCTGTTTCCTTCATAATCCTTCCATCGTCAAAAACAAACTTCAAACAAAGAAAGATGAGGACAACCAAAAGTAAAATACCTGTTGAATTTTTATTGGTTTAAAAATTAATTTCATTTCTGAAATCCTTTCATCATTCTGAAATCCTCCTGCAGGTAACGACACTATTTGTGAACTACTCAAATATAAACTTTAAATACATCAAAACTGGTGATGATATCACTAAAAATTATATAATTTCAAGATGAGAATACGTCGCACTGTACCGAATTGACGAAGAAACACATGGGGTTGGATACCGCTGAGATCGTAGTAATGAATACTCGGTTTTCAAAGTTTATTTATATGTTTAATTGTGGCAAATAAACATAAAGTCACCACTTCAAGATGTTAAAAATAAAATAATGTACTGACATGTTGCTGCCAAATAGAGTGATAACGAATTAAATTATATCATAGGGGTGGGCCTAATGGTTTCAATGTTCTATGGTAATTTTTTTTAAGAACTTAATAATTTTTAAAACTTTAAAATTGACTTCCCTTCACGTTTATGTTGACTCACGAGCGCGGGCGTCAGCATCTTGTCTCAACATTGCAGCTGTAGTCGGAAAAAAGTGAAGATTAGTAAACTAGAGGTCTAAAAGCACTCGAAGTTGAAATCAGAAACTCGAAGTTAAAATCAGAGACTCGCTTGAACTCGCGGACAAGGCACGCGAGATGTTTCTCCGCAGCAAGATGGTCAGTTACAAAGTTCTCGAGTGAAAAAAAATTAATACGCGTGCCAATTAGGTTATTAATCCGCCAAGAATTTAGTTCCAAGAAAATCGGGTGTAACTTATATTAACCAGTAACGAGTAACAGGGTTGCAGAAATATGTAATATATAAAATACAACTAAATAACGGTACAACACCACGTGTCACGTAACATGCTTCGTTATGGTCGCAAACACAGTTTCAAATCTACGAGTATATAGTTCATTGCATTCTCTGTATGATCGTATGGACTGATAGACATACAGAAAAGACATGTTTTCATCCTCACTGCAGGAAAAAAGAGAAATTCTGTCAGCCTACTGGGTGACAGGCGCCAATGACTCTCAGCCAAATGTACCATCATAGAACTCATTCCTGTCTACATAGAAATGAAGTGTTTTGCTAAATTTAAAGTCACGAGATAAAATATTTCTAGCTATATATTTCCACATGATACCTTCAATTTTTGTTTTAGCAAGATACGTTTTTACAGCAGTGTTCAAATAATAAAAGTCCCAGTAAGCTAGTGAGGGACCCAGCAGGGATCACTTCTGGCTGGTTTATACCTACCAGTTGAACCCACCACTGGGCACAGCAAAAACCGATGTGCCACTTCAATCTGGGCAACCTTATGGATGTCCAGTAGCGGCACATCACTAACAGCAAATGTTGAAATTCTGGGATTCATGGGCAATTCGATAGGTCTAGCCTACTGTTGAGGATGGCTGTTGGAGTTGGTGGGGTTTGTTCCCTTACCTCAGAGGCTCTTGTTAACCTCAACAAGGGTGTGCCACCCCCTGCCTACTTTGACTGGACAGGCTCGTTCACAGCTGGCCTCCCTTCTTTCGGGATGACTTTGAGATGTAGTGCCCTAATTCTTCCTTATGGATCTCGATAGGAGGCGGCCCCTACTCCCTAACCTTACCCATCCTGAATATCCTATCACTCCGGAAGCAGCGCAAAGGTCCTTACAGGACTAAGTGCAATTTATAAGCTTCTTGTCCTAAGAGAACAAAAAATAAAAATAAAAAAAAAAGCTAGTGAGGGTACTACAACGCAAGTGTGCGTTGAGGTGAATTATTACCACCGATTTCTGACATGATTCCGATCTATTATATGTTCTTTCCACACTGTGAATAAAGGTTTAACTTATAAAATCTCATCTGATACACAGTTTGTTTGAATTTTTATATATTCTGCTATTTTTTCGTTGCCATCATGATTACCCATAAGACCAATGTAAAAATATTCGCTACCGCTAAGCCAAATGTCATGGACTGACAGGCAACATCATCGAACTCAGTGTTGTTAATATTAAAATGAAACTTCATGCAAAATTTCAAGATAGACAGACATATAGATAGAGAGAAATACAAATTTTACAGCCCCACAAGTGATAGGCTTTACTAACGCTCAGCCAACAAATCATTTTGTTTTAAAAGAAATATACAACATATCAACTCACATGTCACCAGGAAGGTTGACTTCTGGTTATACTTTTCAATTGAACCCACACTGTTTATAGCAAAACTTATGTGTCACTTAAATAATTACAATTCTATGGTCAAAGCTAAGATGGTAATTTAATAACAAACGTTTTCATATATGTGAAACATTACGTACTAAAACAGCACACTTGTACCTATCTTATATGAAATTTGGCCTTAATCGAATCTAAAGTTTCAGAGTTTCGAATTTTTTAAGTTGCAGTTTGGTTAAAAACCACCAATAATCGTTAAATTTTTCGTTCTTACTGACATAACTGGGAGATATTGTAAATAATTTGTTTTCAATGGAGAAATAAACAATCAATATTTAAATTAACTCACGTAATAGTATGAGTTTTTTCGTGATTAAAGTTTAAACACGGGTATCTGTACTTTCTGATCCGATAGCAAAGTGCTGTTCCGCCCATAACACATCCCTCCCCCTAGTGTTATAGCCATACATGTCCCTGCCACGTGTGGTTTTACATTTGTACCGACAGTACAAGACAGTTTCGTACATGTAGAGGGATGGGAGTGTCAGCAGTTCGAGCCTTCTAAATCTCCCCACACGACTCTGAAACCTAGTTTTGCATTATTCTTATTGCTCTTTTTTGCAACACAAAACATCTGGACAAGTGATGTGAACAACCACCCCATAAAGTAATGCCATAAGACACGTATGGGTATATAAGGCCGTAATATGCCGTTTTTAATGTACCCTCATCACAAAATGTCGCTAAGTTTCTCAATACAAATATGCCTGAGGATATTTTCCGACAGAAATCATCGACATGAGTGTCCCAAGTAAGCATTCTATCAATATGCATTCCCAGGAATTTCGTCTCATTGACCTCATCGATTACTGTTTCATTTAATATTACTGATGCATTACACTATTGGAGTGATATTTTTCCAGAAAAAAATAAAATTACATTTTGAGTCGTTAGTACGCTAATTTAGTTCTGTTAAAAATTGCGAGCAAGAATTTGAACTTTCAAAGCACTGCTTTTCCAATGCATCCTTACAAACAGAGAGTAGTGTCATCCGCATATTGAATAATTTGGCCTGAAGCTACCGATAACCTGAGGTCATTTACATAAATTAAAAAAAGTACTGGACCTAAAACTGATCCCTGTGGGACTCCGTATTTAATTGGAAGAGTTTTTGACTGATTTTCATTTAGCTGAACATATTGGGATCTTTCAAGTAGGTCCGTTTTTAGCCAACTGAGTTGTGTACCTCGTATCCCAAAGCTATTTAATTTCGAGATCAGTATTTGATGATTCACGCAGTCAAAAGCTGATTTGACAAATTTAGGAAAATGCTGATTGTAGATTTTCTACTGTCTAGACCCTCCAGAATAATGTCAATAAGCTGTGTGACCGCACCAATTGTAAATCTACCTCTCCTAAAACCAAATTGCTTAATGCAAAGGATATCAAATCGGTCCAAGAATGAGAGTAGTCTAGAAAGGAACAGCTATTCAAACACTTTACTCAATGCAGGAAGAATAGAGATCGGGCGATAATATTATCTGTCGCTTGAGGATCACCTTTTTTTTAACAAGGGACAATTTTGGCTTCTTTAACTGCTCAGATTCAAAAGAAAAATAAATAATTTTAGCTAAGGGTTCGACAATTTTTTGGAAAAACTGTTTAATAAGCCACATTGATATTCCATAATAATATCAGTAGAATGTTTGTGTTTCGTGTCTTTAATAACTGCCATCACCTCCTCCTCAGTAACAGGAGCCAACATCATTGACTCAAATGCATTAGGTTGCCTCAACTGAACTCGTTTAATTGCAGAACAGTCACCATTTTGAGCAACATTCACAAAAAACTCATTCAATTCATCTGCAACCATGCAAGGATCTTTGATAATATTTCCTTCAATCTCAAGACAAATTGGATTGGGCGGAACTTAATTTTTTCTGAGTTTATTAATAATGCTCCAGACAGTTTTCTAAACTTTTTCTGAATTTTTAAATTTTTTCTTTAGATTATAGGCCCTTTGAGGCAGTTAGCTATTACTGTTTTTATAATTTTTTCTATAGTTTTTTTAAGAGCGATTTCAACTATTCACAATTTGTAGTTTTAAAAATTTTTCTCTGGAGGTTAAAATTCCAGAAGTTACCAAACTGTTCCGATTAAAACTATTTGTTCTTGTTATTCCTTTTTGAGGACAAGCTACGTCAAATTAACACAAGAGCACATTGTTAAATGAATCAATCATATCTTCTACGTCTGAGCAATCACCAAGACACTCCCAATATTCATGCTCTAATAATTTGCAGAGGGTCGTGATGTTAGCTGGCCTTGTGGATCAACTAACAGTCCGAGGGAGGCGAATGGCAGGGGAAGTCTGGTATAGTGACTAGCTGCGCGTCATGGCCAGAGACGGCTGTGACAAAGAGGGATAACAACGCGGCTGATATGTTTGTGATAACGTTATCAATCGCAGTGGCAGAAGTTGCCGTAACACGGGTTGCCGAGTTAACGGACCAATGATGTCCGAAAGTTTTCAGCAAGTCCCGAAATGATCTGGTTTTCGAATCGTAGCCATTGAAAACTTTGATGTTAAAGTCGCCCATTATTATTAAGGATCTGCTATGGGAGCACAAATTTTGCAACAGAAGACTCAATAATTCAATAAATATTTCAAAATCCCCATCGGGGGATCTATACAAACCGATTAAATTAATTTTAGTTTTCTTCACATTTAATAAAACAGAAGTCGCTTCAAAATTTTTTTCGAGTTTATTACAAAAGGTAATTTTATTTTTGACAAATACGACGACGCCACCTCCTTTAATAACCTTACGGCAAAATGGACAGCAAATAACGTAGTTTTGAAGTTTAACGTATTGAATTCTTTCTTGACTGAAGTGATGTTCGGAAATTATCAATACATCTGGTTTAACTTCCAACATCATGTTCAGAATATCAGTTTTATTTGTGGCGGCTTGTGCATTTTGGTGAAAAACAGTTAAGTGATATTTGTTGGAACGGTTTCTTGTGCTGAAAATTGCCAGAGAAAGGGACCGACATGCCAATACTATACCTAAAATATAATAAAAAATTTCCAAAATAGGCCTTCTTCCGGCCAGGTCAACATTGCTGTCCCCCGTCACAGTCTGGCAGAGAGCCGTTGACTCGTGTCTGCTGTCCCCGTTGTCACTGTTACCGTCCTCCGTTGTAGTAGTGAGGACTCTCGACTGCTGCAGCTGATGCTGTTGATTAGAGATCTATGCTCGGCCCGGGGTTGAGCTGACCGCGGCATAGCTGTCAAACGGCAAGGTGACGGGACTCGACTCTGGTGTCACTGTTACCGTCCTCTGTTGTAGTAGTGAGGACTCTCGACTGCTGCAGCTGATGCTGTTGACTAGAGATCGATGCTCGGCCCGGGGTTGAGCTGACCGCGGCATAGCTGTCAAACGGCAAGGTGACGGGACTCGACTCTGGTGTCACTGTTACCGTCCTCTGTTGTAGTAGTGAGGACTCTCGACTGCTGCAGCTGATGCTGTTGATTAGAGATCGATGATCGGCCCGGGGTTGAGCTGACCGCGTCTGCATAGCTGTCAAACGGCAAGGTGACGGGACTCGACTCAGGTGTCACTGTAGACAAAGGCGAACCTCCGTCATTACCAGCACTCGAATAGGTCGGTTGCGGGTTCATCGTATCGACATCTTCACTTTCCTTAGGTAGTCTGTGATGCTACAAATACAGATTCGAGATTCTCTCACAAAAACTTGCTTTGCCTGCACTGTTGAGGAGTTGCCCGTGCCCCCGTAAACGTGCGCCTACCAAGTTTGCTGACATCTACAGTGATGGTACCGTCCTGATACAACTGATTTATTGTTCTGTTTCTGTACGAACTGTAAGGTAGTTCATGGCGGTGAGATAAGTTTCCTACAATATGGGATTTACAGGGTGCAGATTTCAGGTGATGTTTGAGTTGGGACTGCCTCCTGCCACGTTCGAAATTTCCCACGTCGTTGTTTCCAGCAATGATAACAACAGCATCGCTTTTTATAAAGTTCTCTGTCATTGCCTCACAATTCGCAAGAACGTACTGTACTCGAGACGCGCTCCTGAATTAGCGCAGCCAATTACTTGATCGTTCGTCACCTTATTTTGTAGAGTGGCTGACAATCCCTTGGCATGGCTATCTCCAAAAATGTGAATCCTTCTTTGTTTTAGAGGACATTCTTTTTAGTGGTTGTTTAATGGATGGTGCCGGTAGTTTGTTTTTCAGTGGCATGGTTTTATTCCTGTTTTTTATATTATTTGTTTGATTCCTGACATGCTTTCCTCCGTTGGTTTATTTTGTTTATTTCCTTTAACACTGCTGAGCTTATTTGTACCCACAATTTTTTTCGCGTCCCCTGATATTTCAAGCTCTTTAATATCATCAATAACGGAGTAGCTATTGCTTAAAAAGTCATCAGGATTTAATATATTATTTTCTATTTTTTCCAATTTCCAGCATTCGTATAGTTTGAATGAAGTTTTATGTCTCATCCAAACGTATTGTACATTTCTTACAATCAGATGGTTTTATTGTTTCAATAGCCTTATCGACCGTTTCCTCATTGTCAGTTTCCGATGCAATATCCGTAGTAAGTGGCTCCTGGCAAGAGACGCAAGGTTTTCCCTCATTCCGGTCTTCTAATTGTAACGTAAACTCCTGAATCTTATCAACATTGACTGACGTAACGTTAACTCTTCCACCCGTGCAGCCAATTCATTCTTACTTTTCAAGCGAATATCATGTTTGACACTCCCCACTGTAAGTTATCATCCGGAAGAGAGTTTGTGAGAGGAGAGGTGAGTCGAAAGTGGACTGCGGTGTTGAGGAGAAGGCGGAGGAAGCTGCCGCTGACGGTGAAGAGGTGGCTGCTGCTGCCGCTGTCAGGGCACGCATTATCACTGGATGATCGCCAGAATGTTTTTCATTGATTAGGGTGATAATTTTAGTTTTGTTAGCATAGGTTCTTATTGCAGCGTTGCACGTCTTATTGCCATTTAACGTCCCCATTTACATAAGTCCGCTGCTCCCGGTATTTATGAGTCCAAAACAATGCAATCCTTGCCCGGTTTATTACTTTCTAGACTAAAAGCCATACGGTATCTTCTATTATTATTTCACGTTACTAGCAACTCTTAATGTTTATACTATTACTAAAACTATTTTCAAATAAATCAATGTTAGGGTAGTATAATTATTCGCCTGCAAGTGTTGGATACTCATTGGACACAGACAAAGTATTGCAATGACAAGAATGAAGGCGAGCCAATAATTTGTAATTGTGATAAAATCAGATACGCCCGCTTATCAGCTTTCTTGACACAACTGGAGGTCAATCGCGATTACACAATTGCCATCAATGAAACCCAATGCGCATTTACCAACTAATAAAAGCTTGATGCACCCCTTTTCTTCTTGAGAATTAGAAGACTACCTAATTCTAGGAATTGATGACTCACTTAAAACGTTTTAACTCACGGGCTGATAAGATAACCTACATATCTACTGCCTGTTACGGTGACCGCGCATATCTTCCTATATTGATGAAGTTCAGTGGCGAGTCTATACGGTTTACACTAATTGTACATACATTAATATTTACAGAACGAATAAAACTTGCTTTTAATCATTATCGGACACGTATAGCAACTTTACTGACTTTACTGTTGTGCTGTCACCGACTAGCTATTACACAAAGTACAGGTAATGAGTCCTAGGACTTTGATTCGCTCCATTTAGTTACTGACTTTACTGTTGTGCTGTCACCGACTAGCTATTACACAAAGTACAGGTAATGAGTCCTAGGACTTTGATTCGCTCCATTTAGTTACTGACTTTACTGTTGTGCTGTCACCGACTAGCTATTACACAAAGTACAGGTAATGAGTCCTAGGACTTTGATTCGCTCCACTTAGTTACTGACTTTACTGTTGTGCTGTCACCGACTAGCTATTACACAAAGTACAGGTAATGAGTCCTAGGATTTTGATTCGCTCCACTTAGTTACTGACTTTACTGTTGTGCTGTCACCGACTAGCTATTACACAAAGTACAGGTAATGAGTCCTAGGACTTTGATTCGCTCCATTTAGTTACTGACTTTACTGTTGTGCTGTCACCGACTAGCTATTACACAAAGTACAGGTAATGAGTCCTAGGACTTTGATTCGCTCCACTTAGTTACTGACTTTACTGTTGTGCTGTCACCGACTAGCTATTACACAAAGTACAGGTAATGAGTCCTAGGACTTTGATTCGCTCCATTTAGTTACTGACTTTACTGTTGTGCTGTCACCGACTAGCTATTACACAAAGTACAGGTAATGAGTCCTAGGACTTTGATTCGCTCCATTTAGTTACTGACTTTACTGTTGTGCTGTCACCGACTAGCTATTACACAAAGTACAGGTAATGAGTCCTAGGATTTTGATTCGCTCCACTTAGTTACTGACTTTACTGTTGTGCTGTCACCGACTAGCTATTACACAAAGTACAGGTAATGAGTCCTAGGATTTTGATTCGCTCCATTTAGTTACTGACTATACTGTTGTGATGTCACCGACTACCCATTGCACACAGTACAGGTAATGAGTCCTAGGATTTTGATTCGCTCCATTTAGTTACTGACTTTACTGTTGTGCTGTCACCGACTAGCTATTACACAAAGTACAGGTAATGAGTCCTAGGATTTTGATTCGCTCCATTTAGTTACTGACTATACTGTTGTGATGTCACCGACTACCCATTGCACACAGTACAGGTAATGAGTCCTAGGATTTTGATTCGCTCCATTTAGTTACTGACTTTACTGTTGTGCTGTCACCGACTAGCTATTACACAAAGTACAGGTAATGAGTCCTAGGATTTTGATTCGCTCCATTTAGTTACTGACTATACTGTTGTGATGTCACCGACTACCCATTGCACACAGTACAGGTAATGAGTCCTAGGATTTTGATTCGCTCCATTTAGTTACTGACTTTACTGTTGTGCTGTCACCGACTAGCTATTACACAAAGTACAGGTAATGAGTCCTAGGATTTTGATTCGCTCCATTTAGTTACTGACTATACTGTTGTGATGTCACCGACTACCTATTGCACACAGTACAGGTAATGAGTCCTAGGACTTTGATTCGCTCCATTTAGTTACTGACTATACTGTAGTGATGTCACAGACTACCTATTGCACACAGTACAGATAGTTAGTCCTAGGACTTTGATTCACTCCTTTAGTTACTAACTATACTGTAGTGCTATTTAACTCCACATGGCCATTGTACACGAGTAGCGGCAGATATTTGTTCTACACAAGCTGCGTCCACTGCAATGCTATTCGGTTTCTTTTGGTTATCCCCTAATATATACAGGGTGATTCATGAAGTTCTCCCCCCACTTCTACAGCACACATTGTACTAGTAAAAATAATGAAAAAATGTTATATAAACATAGGTCCGAAAAACGCTTCGTTAGCGAGTTACAGCTAGCGAAAGATTTCGCCTGAATTCCTGGGTAAAGAGTAAAATAAAGCCCATACTGAACTTTTGGAAAGGTTAATTAAGTAAGAAATATCATGGATTCTTATGTATTTTTACCTGATAAAGGTAATAAAATAGGTTTCAGAACTGTACCTGTAGTATAGTAAGTTTTGAGGGATTCAGGGTTTAAATGCAAAAAAATTGGGGCACGAAACAATGTTTTTTTTTAAGTTTGATGTACAATAACTTTGTTAAATTGGTAATAAATACATAAAAATCAACAAACATTAGTTGTAGAGAATTAATTCTGAGAAAATTGATATAATCAAAGTCCAAAATAAAACAGAAATAAGTACCAAAAAATCGATTTTATTCAGTATAATACATTACTAGCTGTAAAGAAATACCGTACGGTATTAAGTTTAAAATAAAACACAAACAAAATGTTTGTTCCTTAATGATGAGATAAATTGAGAAAACAAGATTAACTGTTAAATAAATTTGTTTTGTAAATAAAAATATCATGTTTTTATTACGTTGTATTTTTTTTTTAGTAAAAATTTATTACATCAAATGTTCGAAAATAAATGAAGCAAACATTTTCCCATTATTGTTTACTAATCATCGAAATGCCAGTTTTTTGTTTTATTAATTTCTAAGTTGGTAACGCACGAATAACAGCTGATCAACAATGGTTATTTCTGTACTGTTACGTTAGAACTGTGTATTAGTGGTGTTTTTGCAAGCTACAGCAGGAGATTGGGTTCTGTGAATCGTGTTTATTTAAATGCAATTTTTTCTGTGAGTTATAATTCGATTGTTTTATTTCAGCGAAAAAATGCCTTACTTATTTACATCAGAGGAATACGCTGATATATTTTTATTTTGGGTTTTGGGTTTTTTACTGTAATGGTAATGCTAGAGCTGCTGTAGAAGAATATGAACTACGTTACCCTAATAGGAGGATTCCAGATACAAAACAATTTCAGGAACTTTTCGTACTCTTCGGGAAACAGGATCACTACCAAGTACTAGAAACCAATTATGAACGAGCTGTCCAACTTGATGATGATATTGTTATTAATGCTGTTCATCACAGTCCAGGTGGAAGTACACAACGTATTTCTAGGCGGATAGGAGTTTCGCAGTCAACGGTGTGGAGATCACTTAATCGAAACAAATTTTATCCGTTTCATAAACAAAAGGGTTCAACATCTACAGCTAGGGGATGGTCCGCTTCGCTTGGAGTTTTACAACTTTTTGAATATTAATAATCAACTCTACAAGCGTATTTTGTTTACGGATGAGGCACAATTCACTCGGGATGGTGTCAATAACTTGCACAATGAACACTCATGGGCAGAAGAAAATCCACATGAGGTAGTGGAACAGAACTTTCAACACCGATTTAGCGTCAATGTCTGGTGTGGCCTTTTGCACAATCGGCTGATTGGACCTTTCATATTACCTGGACGCCTAAATGCTGAGTTCTATTTGCATTTCCTTCAAGAAGAGTTGCCGCAGCTGTTAGAGAATGTTCCTTTACATCTCAGACAAAATTTGTACTTCCAGCATGACGGAGCACCTCCCCACTTTTCACGTGCCCGTTTCTGCTTACTTAAATCATCAATTTCCTGGACACTGGATTGGTCGTGGAGGGCCTCACCCTTGCCACCAAGATCACCAGATCTATCTCCATTGGATTATTGCATCTGGGGATGGATGAAAGACATTGTATACAAGACAAAAGTGAATTCTCGTGATGAATTAATTGCCCCTATTATGGATTCGGCTGTGCAGATACAGGGAAGTCCTGAAAAATTAAGAAACGCAACAAAAGCAATACACAAACGTGCTGCAAAATGTATTGATAATGATGGCCTTCATTTTCGAACATCCCATTATAAAAAGGTGCGTACGGTTGGCCCCAACCTGATTAATTTTGCTTAAAAACTAGTAATGTATTATACTGAATAAAATCGATATTTTGGTACTTATTTCTGTTTTTATTTTAGACTTTGATTATATCAATTTTCTCAGAATTAAATTCTCTACAATTAATGTTTGTTGATTTTATGTATTTATTACCAATTTTAACAAAGTTATTGTACATCACACATAAAAAAACATTGTTTTCGTGCCCCAATTTTTTGCATTTAACCCTGAATCCCTCAAAAACTACTACAGGTACAGTTCTGAAACCTATTTTATTAGCTTTATCAGGTAAAAATACATAAGAATCCACGATATTTCTTACTTAATTAACCTTTCCAAAAGTTCAGTATGGCTTTATTTTACTCTTTACCCAGGAATTCAGGCGAAATCTTTCGCTAGCTGTAACTCGCTAACGAAGCGTTTTCGGACCTATGTTTATATAACATTTTTTCATTATTTTTACTAGTACAATGTGCGGTAGAAGTGGGGGAGAACATTCATGAATCACCCTGTATAAATATAATATGTCAAAGCAATAATTTTAGACTTCAAACTTTTTTTAAAAAGTGAGGTTACACGTGTTTTACAATTCTATACCAATTTTACATTATACACACTTACCAGCACTCTTCCATTTTGGAAGATTTCTTTCTCCAGCAGGCGTCGACAATGTTCTTGTTGAAATAATCTTTTATCAGCTTATCCTGTATTGGAGGATTAAGTCTAACTTTAATATTAAATCTTCGATATAAATTATAATGTAATGAAAATGATCAAATACACTCATATCAACCTATGAACAAGAACAGTGCTAGGCGCAGACAGTATGCACAGGGGTATTATGGCTGGTCCAGCTTAACACAAGGGATTATACGCACGCCGAATGTCAGGCTCAGAAGATCAGCATGCATCTTCGTCGTACCCTATGACTATATTTCCAGCAAGTGGAGAAAAACTAATGTACGAGGGTTGTTCAATAAAGACTGAGACTGGGCCCGGGATTTCCCCATACTACTCTGATAAGACATGATGCCAGGTTTTTCCCAATACCTTTGGACCCTATTGTTTACCAACAGACATTGAATTGCTTTATCTCTATCACAAAGCCATCAGTGCTCATTTGAACATCAGCTTGGTAAGTGCCGCCTCCAACGTTTTATCATGTCCAGTTTGCGTGAACAACGATATGCGATTAAGTTTTGTGTTAGACTCAACAAAACTGCGACTAACACTTATGAAGACATAAAGCAAGCTTTTGGGGATGACGCAATGTCTCGTGCTTCCTGTTTTCGCTGGTTCAAAGATTTTAAGGAGGGAAGAGAGGACCCAGAGTTGCAGGGAGGAGATGGTGCCCCAGTTACTGCTTTCACTGAGGAAATCATCAATACAGCAGCAGCGGCAATGATCAAAACCGACCGACGTCTGACCGTCAGACAGATTGCTGAACTCCTTGACATATCGGTAGGTAGTGCTCACACAATTTTAAAAGACAATCTTAACATGTCTAGAGTGTGTGCTCGTTGGATCCCTCGTTTACTCACACCTGAACAAAAACAAAACCGTGTCGATGTTTGCCTTGAGTGGAAGCGGTTCGTTGAAGAAGATAGGGATTGGTGGAAGAGTGTAATCACTGCTGATGAGTCCTGGGTTTATCAGTATGACCCTGCAATGAAAATCCAAAGCACTGAGTGGGTAGAAAAAAATGAAGGTCGCCCGAAGAAAGCTAGGGCAACCAAATCTGCAAACAAAGCAATGGTCATTACTTTTTTTGACTATAAAGGAATGGTGTACACTCATTCAGTTCCACGTGGACAGACAATCAATGGAGACTATTACAAACAAGTTTTGGCTACATTAATGAATGATCACATTTCTTGAAAGCGTCCAGAACTTCGAGGAAACTGGAAACTTCATCACGACAATGCGCGGCCTCACATTGCACACGTTGTGACAGAATATTTGGCCAAACGAAACATTAAGGTCATGCCCCACCCACCTTATAGTCCTAACCTTGCGCCCTGTGACTTTTTTTGTTTCCTATTGCAAAAAAGGAATTAAAGGGACGTCGTTTTGATTCGGAACAGGATGCAGTAAAGGCTTTGGAGGTGATCCTGAAGAACATGTCAAAGGATGGCTTCTCTAACGTTTTCCAGGCATGGCAAAGGCGCTGGGACAAGTGCATTTCACTTAATGGGGAATACTTTGAAGGTGAAAAATTTGATGTAGATCAGAATTAAATAATAAATGTTTTATAGACACAGTCTCAGTCTTTATTGAACAACCCTCTATCTTCATACCCAAGGCAGATAGGCATTGCAGTAACCTACCAGTTTTGGAGACAAATCAGTATTAGCTCTTTCATGCTGAAAGGCACGGAGAAGGTGCTTGATCAATTTATTGAAAGTGAACTTTTTTTAAACATCAATTTATCATATAAAAAATAAACATCTACGTCTACAACCACAGCCTTGCACAACGTATTCAGAAGAATAGAAGGCACGATTGAGGCAAAAGACACGGCTATCAGAGTGTTTGTAGACATTGAAGGTGTATTCGGCAACATCTCCTACAAATTTATAAAGAGAGCAGCACAGATTCCACCATACAGGATGACCACAGTAAGGTTGGAAGGATTGTCAGTCATGATCAAATGGACAAAGGGTTACCCTCGAGGAGTACTATCACCCTTTGGCCACTAGTGGTTGACAATTCCCTCAATCCTATTAACCAGGATGGGTTTTTAGCCCAGAGTAGGAAAGGTAGGGAGGTAGAGGTTGTATTATTATATACAGGGTGGCTGGTCATCAGTGTTACAAAAATTTTTGAGTGAAATTACAAAGTAAATGAAGTGTAATGATGCATGTAAGAGGTTCCAAGTCAAAAGATTGGCTTCAAAAAGAATTATTTTAATTTTTTCTAAAATAACCATGTTTTAAACATATTACAGCAATTTCTCAACTACCTGTAAACGGATTTGAGTAAATGACGTAATTTTCGTATTCTACATTAAATTTTGAATAGGAATAAGTGAAAATTTTAAAGGCTCAATAATAAAAACTCCATTGTTAATAGTTCCAAATTTTAAAATTTAAGTATCTGTTAAAAATAAAAAAAAACATTGGTCTATTGTATTTTTCTACACCCTGTATACAAGAGGGTAGCTAAATATTTAAAAAACTGCGCCATTTTATAAGCTTTCCAACCATACACTACACTATTGAGGTTTAGATCTGCATATGTTCGTTTTAGTGTTTTGAAATCTCCAAAACACAGGGTGCAGAAAAACGGTTAAAAGGCAATTTATAACAAAAAAGGGATTCATTTCATGGCCATAAATGGTTATCTAACTATCAAAATAACACTGGTATTTTGAATTATTCTTATCTATTAGATAATGATAAGATAAAATGGATTATTCCTGTTTTCTTCTTCATGTTATTTTTTATCTTCTGATCAAGCAAATACCTGCTTAGATAAAACATTGTGGTCAGTCAGTTCTTCTTTGTCAGTGATGCTAGAACCATGTCTTTCTCAAATCGCGAATACGCTGACATGCACTTCATCTACGGGCTGTGCGATGGTAATGTGCGAGCGGCACAGAGGGAGTACAGGGCTCGCTATCCTGACCGTGTTACTCCTAGTTCACAGGTGTTCTCCAGACTCAACCAGCGCTTAACAGAAACAGGATCTTTCCATAAGTTGAAAAGAGAGGTAGGTCCTAATATTGATGTTTATGCAGATGAAGATATTTTAGCGAGGGTTGAGGATGATCCCGAACTAAGTACTAGACAGCTAGCTACAGCTACTGGCCTTTCTAGTTGGAAAGTTTCTAATGTTTTGAAGTCTAATACGTTTCACCCGTACCATTTCACCCTGGTTCAATCACTTGAACCAAATGACTTTGAATCGAGAAGAACGTTCTGTCAATGGCTCCTAAACAAAGACATTGAAGAGTATCACTTTTTCAAAAAAATATTGTGGACAGATGAAGCCAGTTTTACAAGAGAGGGTGTTTTCAACTCCCATAACATGCATGTTTGGGCTACAGAAAATCATAGAGCTATGAGAGAATCATCTTTTCAGCATCGGTTCACAATAAACGTGTGGGCGGGAGTAGTTGGTGATATTTTCTCGGGACCCTATGTCATTGATGGAAGCTTAACAGGAGAAAAGTATCTTGACTTTTTACAACATAACTTGCCTCAACTTCTAGATCAACTCACTCGACAACAAAGAGAAGAGTTAATTTTTCAACACGACGGCCCATCTCCTCACTTTTCCAACAATGTAAGGCAGTGGTTGAATGAAAACTATCCAACTTGGATTGGGCGAGGAGGGACTGTTGCTTGGCCACCCAGATCTCCGGATCTCAACCCCATGGACTTTTATGTTTGGGGGTACATGAAGAGCCTGGTGTACAAGACAGTCGTTCCCAACGAAGTGGATTTGCACAACCGTAAATTTGACGCTGCAAACAAAGTGAAGGATGAGTTGTCTCACAAGGTTACTGTGCGTGCCATTCGGAAAAGAGCAAGAGCCTGTGTTCGGGAAAATGGAGGACAATTTGAACATTAAATAAAGTAGAGAGTGTTCTCAAATCGATATGATTGTAATCATACTGTATTTTCACTGCTTGCTTGTCTTTTATAATGAATAAATACAATGTGTGTATACTTAGTTTTTTAACCAGTTATTAAATTTTTTTAAATATAAGCCCATTTGGTAAATTTTCATGCATAATCAAGCATTTTTGAATCATATGCAATTATAATAACAATTGTATAAATACAAAATAATTAACGTTAAAATTTTTTTGTTTTTTTTTCTTTGTCTTAACATGTTAAAGAATTTCAAAACAAAATTTTGTTAGGATTTTAAACAAATAGTAAGCATGTATTCAGTGAAACTTTTGTTTTAGTTATAGTTTGAACAGTTTTTAAGTTCCTTGTGTTTTCTTGGAGATTTCAAAACACTGAAACAAACATATTCAGATTCAAACTTCAATAGTGTAGTGTATGGTTGGAAAGCTATTTTATAAAATGGCACAGCTTTTAAAATATTTAGCTACCCTCTTGTATACAGGGTGTAGAAAAATACAATAGACCAATGTTTTTTTATTTTTAACAGATACTTAAATTTTAAAATTTGGAACTATTAACAATGGAGTTTTTATTATTGAGCCTTTAAAATTTTCACTTATTCCTATTCAAAATTTAGTGTAGAATACGAAAATTACGTCATTTACTCAAATCCGTTTACAGGTAGTTGAGAAATTGCTGTAATATGTTTAAAAACATGGTTATTTTAGAAAAAATTAAAATAATTCTTTTTGAAGCCAATCTTTTGACTTGGAACCTCTTACATGCATCATTACACTTCATTTACTTTGTAATTTCACTCAAAAATTTTTGTAACACTGATGACCAGCCACCCTGTATATTAAATACTATACTGTTTGACTCAATTCATATTTTTACATGTATCAGGGATAACTGGGAGAACCCGAAAGACTGTGACCCGACCTTTATATTTATAGACTTTTACGTTAGTCCTAACCACCACTAACGTAAAAACGTGGTGTATGTACGTGTGTTGTAGTTTAACGGTTAATGAAACCATTAGGACTACACCATTGTCACACTTAAAAGTACCTACTAAAAAAGAGGAAAACAAAGCAACTAAATTAGCACCAGCACTAAACACAAGTATTTCCCAGCAGGGTTCACTTCTGGCTAGTTTATACCTTCCAGTTGAACTCACACTGGGCACAGCAAAAACCGATGTCACTTCAATCTGGGCAACCTTATGGATGTCCAGTAGCGGCACATCACTAACCGCAAATGTTGAGATTCTGGGGTTCATGGGCAATTCGATAGGTCTAGTCTACTGTGGAAGATGACTGTTGGAGTTGGTGGGGTTTGTTCCCTTACCTCAGAGGTTCTTGCTAGCCTCAACAAGGGTGTGCCACCCCCTGCCTGCTTTGACTGGAGAGGCTGGTTCAGAGTTGGCCTCCCCTTCTTCCGGGATGACTTTGAGATTAGTGCCCTAATTCTTCCTCATGGATTTCGATAGGAGGCGGCCCCAATCCCTAACCTTACCCATCCTGAATATCCTATCACTCCGGAAGCAGCGCAAAGGTTCTTACAGGACTAAGTGCAATTTATAAGCTTCTTGTCCTAAGAGAACAAACAAACAAAAAAAAAAAAGTGGTGGGAGTCTGTTAATTGCATTTGTAAGGACCCGAGGGTATGATAATCAGCCCAGTACCACCAGTAAATTGCAATAGTATGTTTTGCAATAAAATATTGTCATGGTTGTATGTGGAGTAGCCTACTTATGATAGCAACTTCTGATGCTATAAGCCGTATCAAAATCAGAACTGCAAAATTTCTGCAGATAACCAGCTATCACGTAGTCATTCAATTGATGCAAGGAGTTACTAAAAAATGGTAATTTTTAAAATACGTGTTACTAGGAAAGTTTCAGACAGACGACTTGGTAGTCCAAGAAAAAGTTAAAATTGTTTAGTTTAATTAAATTGTCAGCCCCCATAAAGGGAACATGTCTTTAAAAGACATATTCCTTCTATCAGAATGCAGTAACGTTGATTGCGTTTTATTCCCTTACAGATATTGACAATTACCAATCTGTATATTTTTCATGTAATGGTACACCCAAAATCTAACCTACACTTATTCACCACCAGACAAGAACTACATGTAAATGATACAAGAAATAAGCTCAATAATCTTCCTATAGATGAACTAAAATTGTTTCCTGAGGTAAACTGTATAAACTTTTTGAAAAAGTTAAATAAGTATTCTCAAGCGATGTCTCTTACTCTGTTTAAAAACAAGCTGTGGTTGTTAAGTAATCTATTACAACCACAGCAGAGTTATTATATTATCGCATAGTTGCACTTTTATATTTTATAACTAATAATTTTTATAACGTATTGTATTATTGAGCTTTTACATTTTATCACTTTAATATATGGCAACGACTTATTTCATATACATAAATGTGATCAACGGTAATAAATAATTTTATTTGATATGAATACTGATAGTCAACAGAAACAATCGCAATCAATGATTACGATTGTTTCCCTTTGAACAGTATTCAACATTTTATAATTCACGCAGCAGTCATGACACCAAATTTAAATTGGAAAATATTCCAATTGAAAAAAAAAACTTACTGGAGTTAGCAACAGTTGGTGTTACTAACTTATAAAATATTCTGGGGTAAACTAAAAATCAGTTCATTGGTTTTTGAATAATAAATCATCATTAATTTGTTATTTATCAGTTTTATATCCCTTGCCTAGTTGTAAACTTCCATTCCGTTGCTTGGAAAAAATACAAGATTTTCTTGGGTATCTTTACCAAACGGAATAGCACTACACATCTAAAAAATAAATTCCAATAATATTTGATAGATGACTGCTACTTGATTATTTTCCTGTAATAATTATCCACAGTTGATACAAACATTTCTTTGGCTTTATTCGGATGATTTTAAGTTAAAAACTTGCTAAATAGGTCAAAATTAGGAAAACAGTTTTATAACGCACAACTTTTAATATAAAATTTATTAAAAACACTTAACAGGTATCACAGTTTTGGTGATAAAATCACAGATATTCACTGTTTGGTAACTGAGCTTGTTTCTCTAATAAAATAGTTGTAAATTAGTTAGTAACAGCAAAATACGCTAAATCAAAACATGTACGTAATAAAAAACGAAGCTATAAGTGAACTTAAATTTCAAAGTAAGCTAGTCAAATACATAGTCACATATGTAAAATTTCATTTTTAAAGCGTTTATAATGTTTGTGAACAATGTAGACTTACAAACAAAGATTTGTAGAACATTAAACGATGATTACATGATTAGAACATATTTCAATACGCTTTCTTTCTGTTTGTGAAAATAAATATTTATAGAAACTAACCAGGCAGTGCCTTACTTTAGGAACAAATACATCTCTGTCGTGTGACCAGAGATTTAACAATAACACATTCAATTCTAACTCATCTAAAATATTAATTCTATGAATAATTAAGACCAAAGTACATTTAACATTACAAAGAGGTCTCATTACCTACTTGTATGTAATATTAATACAAACAACAAATAATATATGCCATAATATTATGAATAATGATGTTTTTCTTCTCTGAAGAATTCAGATACAGTCTGAATGAAAGCTTGGGGTTTATCAGCATGTACCCAGTGCCCAGCTCCTGTAATGTACTTAAAATTTGCTTTCGGAAAGATCTTCTTGATACGAGGTTCATCCTCTGGCCTAAAAAATAAAAACCTTCGTAATTCTGGCTTCATATAAAACACACGCACGCACACACACAATTGCACTGCATTGTTTTAACAATACAAGTATCCGTATTTTCTTCCACACACATTAAGCAAACATTTCAACAGGTGTCATTTACAAACTAATTTTATTTTTTACAAAGCATCATTGTGACAGTAGTAGTAAATTCTAGCAATTCTAACCACTATCATCATCTATATCTAAATAAAAACTTTTGTCCTTCGCAGCTCTTGCCAAGAAGCCAAGATATGTATAAAACATTAAAGAAAGGGGATGGAAACTACCTCCCCTAGCTCAATCATTCCTACATTTTAAAAAATACTAGAAAAATCACATTTAACCCTTTCCGGGCCAGGCGGCAAAATATTGCCCTCAGTGACATATGCGAAAAGCGCCAGGCGGCAATATTATAGTCTCCTTGATATTAGTAGTTTTCTTAAATAAATACAACGTCAAATGATTAAAGTTTTATGTTTTTTATTCCCTGGTATATTTGTAGATAATTAATATGAATATCATTTTTATTTTGGAGGTCTATGCATTTTTACTTCGTAATTGTCACATGACATTATCAGCTGACTCAATCTTTTGTTGTTAATTCTTTATGCTTTAGGGTAATTGTACCATTGTATGCTGGATTCTTCTTAATTATTTTGTTACGTGCTTAGCTATTGTGTATATTAGTTACAATGACTGACAATTTGCGATCTCACGGGAGTGAAATTGTAAATAGCACATTTGTAAATAGAAAAAGTGGAAATAAATTTCAAATAAAATTGTGTAAATATTTCATGGTAAATAGTGTTTTTTAACTGTATTGAAACTGTTTATGGATCCTACAATCATCTGTTTACCGGTACATCCATAATGTGAATATTTATTTTAAGTTTCTTGCAATGTAAGAGTCAGTTGCTTTAACACTTATATAATGTTGCGAAGTACAATTATGCGTATTTATACAAAATGTGTCATAAACAATTTATTTATGAGAGAAATAACACAAAATTTTGTATGGTTGTTCCTTTCTAAATGTGCAATATAATAAAATAGCTTCCCACATTAAAATTATTTTTTCTTTTTTAGTTATTTGCAAAAAAAATAAAAAAATAAAAATTGTTTATGTAATCTATTAAAACATTTTTTTAAATTTTAAATTACTTAAAACTACATCAATATATTTTTTTGTTGATAGTATATATCTATACGAGTAATTTGGTGCAACTTTTAGGTCATTCTCTAATTTTTATGAAAAATTATAAATTTTTATCTAAGAGACTGCAAAATCGCCAATTTTAGCCTGGCACTTTTGACTAGTCACAAGGGGATATGAGATGTAAAAAATTTTTGCAACATCTCATATTTGGTCCTGGCCCTGAAAGGGTTAAAAGGCTTCTGGCTCATCTAATGGAATTAAACCTTATAATTACTATTCCAAATGAATTTATTAAAGGACTGAGAACAGCTATGGCTGATCTTACTGACTCTATTACATAATACCTCGAACAGCAAAAAGTTGACAACAGCCTTAACGTTAGACTAATCAAATTACTCTTTATTTTCAATATAATACCAAAATTATAATTTTATGTCTTTATTTGAAAATATCATCACATAGGCAGAGGTCTGTGCGTGGCGGAGAGTTCCTATTTAAAATAATTATATTAATGACAGACAATACACAATACAACTGTTATACATCAAGTCACACAAAATAAAATAATAATAATGAAGAAAGGAAATAATAAACAAATAATAGCTAAGGAAGCAAATGAAGAGTTACAGGACAGCAAGAAAGCTGAAAGTAGTTATAGTAAATGTAGGAGTGAGGAGAGATTCAACATTATCAGAGTCGACCATCCGCAGCCAGGCAGCAATCAACCGTTTGAACCGACCGGTCAGTTCGGCCCGCAAGTCTCTTGGTTTGACCGAGAACCGCCTCCCTGTACCGGTGGGTGTAGATCATCACATTCTGTAAACAACTGAGTGGATGAAAAACGTTTACTTATTTAGAGCTACCTTGAGTATAGATTTCTGAATAACATTTAATGGATCAATGCCTACTTTGAAAGCCCCTCCACCGCTATGATTACATACTGTAAAATAGACTGAACATATGCGAAATACAGTTTTCAATTAATTATAATTTAAGATTTGCCCCAACTGATGAAACATGTAAATAATTTTTTTTTAAAGTTTAGATTTGAAATAATTAATGGTCCACCCTGTCAATAGAGCACCAGTGACATACGGTTTTAGCTGAGTTGTAGAACAAGTGAAGCACTAATTGCAGCTCCGCGGGTGAAGCACTAATTGCAGCTTCGCGAGTGGCTCTTGCTCACATTCCTCAATGCGATTAGTAAATATTTTGTTTTACTAACATTCATTGTTAATGCAATTCCTCGTACAACATACTGTAATTTCTTAATCAATAAAATTCTTTCAATTGAATGAAAGGCTTTAATTAAGTCCAAGAAAACTAAGAGAATTTTAAAATTTTCATTTAATAAATTTATTATATATTTATCAATTTTGAAAAAGGCGTATGAGGTGTTTGTTCCCTGTCTGAAACCAAATTATTATTCTGATATAGGGTTTTCAGATTTTAATTAAGTTTAACATTGTTTTTACACATTTCCCAAGTACTTTACCAATTACACTACGCAAGGAGATAGTCTAGTTTCGGGAAAAATTCCAGAGGTCAGGCAAAGATTGAATAGATGTTTGAGAAGAGGAAGAAAATATATAATATTGCTTTTTAAGATTTTAGAAGAGAAATAGTCAAATTCAGGAGAATCTCAGCCATGCACTTCTCCACCTGGCTATCGATAAACACGACCCGCAAAACAGATAGTGTTTATTTGTTGAAAGGGTAGTATTTGGGTTTCGTGTGTGCAGCTAAATTCCTCCATCTGCAAATGGAGATTACAATAAATTAGTTTGAAGGGACCTAGTTTAAATTGTTTTCAACACTTCACCAGTGTTTCCAGATCGTCAAGAGGAGAGTAACTGAGCAATTGGGTTTAGACCCATTCTTAACATTCAGTAATTCCTATTCCAGGCAAATGTGAGCCTCTTCTCCTTAACCAGACGACTAGCCCTGCAGAGGACGGCCTTGTAGTGAGGTGTGAGATGATCGTTGGGTTGACGAATATAGGAGTTGAGGGCCAAGTATACTAAAGTTCAGCAGTAGCAAACCCTATTCCAGGCAAATGTGAGCATCTTCTCCTTAACCTGACGACTAGCCCTGCAGAGGACGGCCTTGTAGTGAGGTGTGAGATGATCGTTGGGTTGACGAATATAGGAGTTGAGGGCCAAGTATACTACAGTTCAGCAGTAGCAAACCCTACTCCAGGCAAAGGTGAGGATCTTCTCCTCAACCAGACGTCTAGCCCTGCAGAGGATGGCATTGTAGTGAGGTGTGAGATGATCGTTGACTATTGGAGTTGAGGGCCAAGTATACTAAAGTTCAGCAGTAGCAAACCCTATTCCAGGCAAAGGTGAGCATCTTCTCCTCAACCAGACGTCTAGCCCTGCAGAGGACTGCATTGTAGTGAGGTGTGAGATGATCGTTAGGTTGACGAATATTGGAGTTGAGGGCCAAGTATACTAAAGTTCAGCAGTAACAAACCCTATTCCAGGCAAATGTGAGCATCTTCTCCTTAACCAGACGTCTAGCCCTGCAGAGGACGGCCTTGTAGTGAGGTGTGAGATGATCGTTGGGTTGACGAATATTGGAATTGAGGGCCAAGTATACTAAAGTTCAGCAGTAGCAAACCCTATTCCAGGCAAATGTGAGCATCTTCTTCCTTACCAGACGTCTAGCCCTGCAGAGGACGGCCTTGTAGTGAGGTGTGAGGTGATCGTTGGGTTGACGAATATTGGAGTTGAGGGCCAAGTATACAAAAGTTCAGCAGTAGCAAACCCTTTTCAAGGCAAATGTGAGCATCTTCTCCTTAACCAGACGTCTAGCCCTGCAGAGGATGGCCTTGTAGTGAGATGTGAGATGATCGTTGGGTTGACAAATATTGGAATCGAGGGCCAAGTATACTAAAGTTCAGCAGTAGCAAACCCTTTTTAAGGCAAATGTGAGCATCTTCTCCTTAACCAGATGTCTAGCCCTGCAGAGGACGACCTTGTAGTGAGGTGTGAGATGATCGTTGGGTTGATGACTATTGGAGTTGAGGGCCAAGTATCCTAAAGTTCAGCAGTAGCAAACCCTATTCCAGGCAAATGTGAGCATCTTCTCCTTAACCAGATGTCTAGCCCTGCAGAGGACGGCCTTGTAGTGAGGTGTGCAGAGGATGGCCTTGTAATGAGGTGTGAGATGATCGTTGGGTTGACAAATATTGGAATCGAGGGCCAAGTATACTAAAGTTCAGCAGTAGCAAACCCTTTTCAAGGCAAATGTGAGCATCTTCTCCTTAACCAGTTGTCTAGCCCTGCAGAGGACGACCTTGTAGTGAGGTGTGAGATGATCGTTGGGTTGATGACTATTGGAGTTGAGGGCCAAGTATCCTAAAGTTCAGCAGTAGCAAACCCTATTCCAGGCAAATGTGAGCATCTTCTCCTTAACCAGATGTCTAGCCCTGCAGAGGACGGCCTTGTAGTGAGGTGTGAGATGATCGTTGATGAATATTGGAGTTGAGGGCCAAGTATACTAAAGTTCAGCAGTAGCAAACCCTATTCCAGGCAAATGTGAGCATCTTCTTCCTTACCAGACGCCTAGCCCTGCAGAGGACGGCCTTGTAGTGAGGTGTGAGATGATCGTTGGGTTGACGAATATTGGAGTTGAGGGCCAAATATACTAAAGTTCAGCAGTAGCAAACCCTTTTTAAGGCAAATGTGAGCATCTTCTCCTTAACCAGACGTCTAGCCCTGCAGAGGATGGCCTTGTAGTGAGGTGTGAGATGATCGTTGGGTTGACGAATAATTGAGTTGAGGGCCAAGTATACTAAAGTTCAGCAGTAGCAAACCCTTTTTAAGGCAAATGTGAGCATCTTCTCCTTAACCAGACGTCTAGCCCTGCAGAGGATGGCCTTGTAATGAGGTGTGCAGAGGATGGCCTTGTAGTGAGGTGTGAGATGATCGTTGGGTTGACGAATATAGGAGTTGAGGGCCAAGTATACTACAGTTCAGCAGTAGCAAACCCTACTCCAGGCAAAGGTGAGGATCTTCTCCTCAACCAGACGTCTAGCCCTGCAGAGGATGGCATTGTAGTGAGGTGTGAGATGATCGTTGACTATTGGAGTTGAGGGCCAAGTATACTAAAGTTCAGCAGTAGCAAACCCTATTCCAGGCAAAGGTGAGCATCTTCTCCTCAACCAGACGTCTAGCCCTGCAGAGGACTGCATTGTAGTGAGGTGTGAGATGATCGTTAGGTTGACGAATATTGGAGTTGAGGGCCAAGTATACTAAAGTTCAGCAGTAACAAACCCTATTCCAGGCAAATGTGAGCATCTTCTCCTTAACCAGACGTCTAGCCCTGCAGAGGACGGCCTTGTAGTGAGGTGTGAGATGATCGTTGGGTTGACGAATATTGGAATTGAGGGCCAAGTATACTAAAGTTCAGCAGTAGCAAACCCTATTCCAGGCAAATGTGAGCATCTTCTTCCTTACCAGACGTCTAGCCCTGCAGAGGACGGCCTTGTAGTGAGGTGTGAGGTGATCGTTGGGTTGACGAATATTGGAGTTGAGGGCCAAGTATACAAAAGTTCAGCAGTAGCAAACCCTTTTCAAGGCAAATGTGAGCATCTTCTCCTTAACCAGACGTCTAGCCCTGCAGAGGATGGCCTTGTAGTGAGATGTGAGATGATCGTTGGGTTGACAAATATTGGAATCGAGGGCCAAGTATACTAAAGTTCAGCAGTAGCAAACCCTTTTTAAGGCAAATGTGAGCATCTTCTCCTTAACCAGATGTCTAGCCCTGCAGAGGACGACCTTGTAGTGAGGTGTGAGATGATCGTTGGGTTGATGACTATTGGAGTTGAGGGCCAAGTATCCTAAAGTTCAGCAGTAGCAAACCCTATTCCAGGCAAATGTGAGCATCTTCTCCTTAACCAGATGTCTAGCCCTGCAGAGGACGGCCTTGTAGTGAGGTGTGCAGAGGATGGCCTTGTAATGAGGTGTGAGATGATCGTTGGGTTGACAAATATTGGAATCGAGGGCCAAGTATACTAAAGTTCAGCAGTAGCAAACCCTTTTCAAGGCAAATGTGAGCATCTTCTCCTTAACCAGTTGTCTAGCCCTGCAGAGGACGACCTTGTAGTGAGGTGTGAGATGATCGTTGGGTTGATGACTATTGGAGTTGAGGGCCAAGTATCCTAAAGTTCAGCAGTAGCAAACCCTATTCCAGGCAAATGTGAGCATCTTCTCCTTAACCAGATGTCTAGCCCTGCAGAGGACGGCCTTGTAGTGAGGTGTGAGATGATCGTTGATGAATATTGGAGTTGAGGGCCAAGTATACTAAAGTTCAGCAGTAGCAAACCCTATTCCAGGCAAATGTGAGCATCTTCTTCCTTACCAGACGCCTAGCCCTGCAGAGGACGGCCTTGTAGTGAGGTGTGAGATGATCGTTGGGTTGACGAATATAGGAGTTGAGGGCCAAGTATACTAAAGTTCAGCAGTAGCAAACCCTATTCCAGGCAAATGTGAGCATCTTCTCCTTAACCTGACGACTAGCCCTGCAGAGGACGGCCTTGTAGTGAGGTGTGAGATGATCGTTGGGTTGACGAATATTGGAGTTGAGGGCCAAGTATACTACAGTTCAGCAGTAGCAAACCCTACTCCAGGCAAAGGTGAGGATCTTCTCCTCAACCAGACGTCTAGCCCTGCAGAGGATGGCATTGTAGTGAGGTGTGAGATGATCGTTGACTATTGGAGTTGAGGGCCAAGTATACTAAAGTTCAGCAGTAGCAAACCCTATTCCAGGCAAAGGTGAGCATCTTCTCCTCAACCAGACGTCTAGCCCTGCAGAGGACTGCATTGTAGTGAGGTGTGAGATGATCGTTAGGTTGACGAATATTGGAGTTGAGGGCCAAGTATACTAAAGTTCAGCAGTAACAAACCCTATTCCAGGCAAATGTGAGCATCTTCTCCTTAACCAGACGTCTAGCCCTGCAGAGGACGGCCTTGTAGTGAGGTGTGAGATGATCGTTGGGTTGACGAATATTGGAATTGAGGGCCAAGTATACTAAAGTTCAGCAGTAGCAAACCCTATTCCAGGCAAATGTGAGCATCTTCTTCCTTACCAGACGTCTAGCCCTGCAGAGGACGGCCTTGTAGTGAGGTGTGAGGTGATCGTTGGGTTGACGAATATTGGAGTTGAGGGCCAAGTATACTAAAGTTCAGCAGTAGCAAACCCTTTTCAAGGCAAATGTGAGCATCTTCTCCTTAACCAGACGTCTAGCCCTGCAGAGGATGGCCTTGTAGTGAGATGTGAGATGATCGTTGGGTTGACAAATATTGGAATCGAGGGCCAAGTATACTAAAGTTCAGCAGTAGCAAACCCTTTTTAAGGCAAATGTGAGCATCTTCTCCTTAACCAGATGTCTAGCCCTGCAGAGGACGACCTTGTAGTGAGGTGTGAGATGATCGTTAGGTTGATGACTATTGGAGTTGAGGGCCAAGTATCCTAAAGTTCAGCAGTAGCAAACCCTATTCCAGGCAAATGTGAGCATCTTCTCCTTAACCAGATGTCTAGCCCTGCAGAGGACGGCCTTGTAGTGAGGTGTGCAGAGGATGGCCTTGTAATGAGGTGTGAGATGATCGTTGGGTTGACAAATATTGGAATCGAGGGCCAAGTATACTAAAGTTCAGCAGTAGCAAACCCTATTCCAGGCAAATGTGAGCATCTTCTCCTTAACCAGATGTCTAGCCCTGCAGAGGACGGCCTTGTAGTGAGGTGTGAGATGATCGTTGGGTTGATGACTATTGGAGTTGAGGGCCAAGTATCCTAAAGTTCAGCAGTAGCAAACCCTATTCCAGGCAAATGTGAGCATCTTCTCCTTAACCAGATGTCTAGCCCTGCAGAGGACGGCCTTGTAGTGAGGTGTGCAGAGGATGGCCTTGTAATGAGGTGTGAGATGATCGTTGGTTGACAAATATTGGAATCGAGGGCCAAGTATACTAAAGTTCAGCAGTAGCAAACCCTATTCCAGGCAAATGTGAGCATCTTCTCCTTAACCAGATGTCTAGCCCTGCAGAGGACGACCTTGTAGTGAGGTGTGAGATGATCGTTGGGTTGATGACTATTGGAGTTGAGGGCCAAGTATCCTAAAGTTCAGCAGTAGCAAACCCTATTCCAGGCAAATGTGAGCATCTTCTCCTTAACCAGATGTCTAGCCCTGCAGAGGACGGCCTTGTAGTGAGGTGTGCAGAGGATGGCCTTGTAATGAGGTGTGAGATGATCGTTGGGTTGACAAATATTGGAATCGAGGGCCAAGTATACTAAAGTTCAGCAGTAGCAAACCCTATTCCAGGCAAATGTGAGCATCTTCTCCTTAACCAGTTGTCTAGCCCTGCAGAGGACGACCTTGTAGTGAGGTGTGAGATGATCGTTGGGTTGATGACTATTGGAGTTGAGGGCCAAGTATCCTAAAGTTCAGCAGTAGCAAACCCTATTCCAGGCAAATGTGAGCATCTTCTCCTTAACCAGATGTCTAGCCCTGCAGAGGACGGCCTTGTAGTGAGGTGTGAGATGATCGTTGATGAATATTGGAGTTGAGGGCCAAGTATACTAAAGTTCAGCAGTAGCAAACCCTATTCCAGGCAAAGGTGAGCATCTTCTTCCTTACCAGACGCCTAGCCCTGCAGAGGACGGCCTTGTAGTGAGGTGTGAGATGATCGTTGGGTTGACGAATATTGGAGTTGAGGGCCAAATATACTAAAGTTCAGCAGTAGCAAACCCTTTTTAAGGCAAATGTGAGCATCTTCTCCTTAACCAGACGTCTAGCCCTGCAGAGGATGGCCTTGTAGTGAGGTGTGAGATGATCGTTGGGTTGACGAATAATTGAGTTGAGGGCCAAGTATACTAAAGTTCAGCAGTAGCAAACCCTTTTTAAGGCAAATGTGAGCATCTTCTCCTTAACCAGACGTCTAGCCCTGCAGAGGATGGCCTTGTAATGAGGTGTGCAGAGGATGGCCTTGTAGTGAGGTGTGAGATGATCGTTGGGTTGACGAATACTGGAATCGAGGTCCAAGTATACTAAAGTTCAGCAGTAGCAAACCCTTTTCAAGGCAAATGTGAGCATCTTATCCTTAACCAGACGTCTAGCCCTGCAGAGGACGACCTTGTAGTGAGGTGTGAGATGATCGTTGGGTTGACGAATATTGGAGTTGAGGGCCAAGTATACTAAAGTTCAGCAGTAGCAAACCCTATTACAGGCAAATGTGATCATCTTCTTCCTTAACCAGACGTCTAGCCCTGCAGAGGTCGGCCTTGTAGTGAGGTGTGAGATGATCGTTGATGAATATTGGAGTTGAGGGCCAAGTATACTAAAGTTCAGCAGTAGCAAACCCTATTCCAGGCAAATGTGAGCATCTTCTCCTTAACCAGACGTCTAGCCCTGCAGAGGACGGTCTTGTAGTGAGTTTTTCTTATTATAGATGAACTGCTTTGAAGGGACCTGTTAAGTGAACAGGGGGGTGGGGGAGTGAGAGAGATGTGGAGAGGGAGCAGAAGCGCGGACTCACTTCCCCCTCCACATTCCTCACCAACCACTCCTCAGTCGCCACTTTACCACTGGTAGGGTATGTGTTACGTAACAGCTGTTTTACAAATCCAGTAATAACAACAACAGCTGTTAACAGTAAACATTTGTTAAAATACTTCTTAATTATACTAACATATTAAATAGATGCAATGGACTGTTCTTAACATAAATAATAATATATAATATTAATAATTGTTATTCCATACAATGCTACAATGATGATCTAGACGAAGAATTGGGCAATAAAGTTTTACAATTCAAGAATTTTTCCAATTAGCTTTAAATGAATATGAGCACTCGGTTCCCACTTGGGCCTTGTAAAGGAAATAAATCTAGCAGTGAAAGAGGGGGTGGTGGTAGGCGTGGCCGAACTCCTGCCCCTCCCTCCCCCTACGCGCAGGTTGCTTTCAAAGCGGCTCATCTATAGTTTAAAGTCTAAGGTGAAATAAAAATTACAATATTTTGAAACCTAGGAAGTTATTCTGATTGGCTTGGAGTCAAAATATATAAGCTAAGCAAAATGTTGGAAAATCAAAATATGAAATATATAAATATGAATATCAAAAAAGAATATATATTAATGAATATATGAATATATTTATGGCAAAAAGAATATTTATCAAGATAAAGAACTTCCGCATACAATATTCCAAGTTAGACCTTTGCTAGTCTACGAATAATTCTGAATAAGCATAAAATATAATCCAAATTATAAGAAACAATGACACAAATCATTATAAAATTACATTTCCATCTGAAGAAATACAGTAAATGAATATTCCATTTTGGGAGGGATATCCCTAGAGCCCACAAATAAATATAAACACTTCATTAAAATTAATATAAAGAGTACAAAGTTTATTTTTTTAGTTAAGATAAACCTTTTCTGTTTTTACAGGTTTCAAAAACGTTTCTGAATCTCTGTCTCCAAAATAGCGTTTCCTCCAACTGTATATGTGAATAATTTGTCTCAAAGTTGGATTCACCTAAGCATTGGCCAAGTTGGTTAAAATTTCAGTCCTTATCGGATGATTCAATGATTGAAATTTTGTGATGGATTTAGCAGCAACTGGGTTTATTCCACACATAAAATGAGAGTTTAAAATGCTTAAGCAACATTGACAAAATGGGTGAGATCAAAATTTACACTTATAACATGGTTGAGACTTTCCTTGAGGTTTAAACAATTTGTTATAGTATTTTGTTAACTCTTTTAAATTTAGAAATTATATATTCTTTGCACTACTTGTTTATAAGCCTTGCACTATGTTTTTTAATTGGCGCTTTATTTAAACTGGAATGCTGGCAAACTAAATCTTTTCTGAACAATAGACGTTCTATATTTTCATACCTTTTCCTTATCCAATTTGAATGGCTTTCATGCGAAAACTCGTTAATGAATCTCCGCCTTAACTCGGTGGGTCCGAACCTAGCGAGCACGAACCTGAATTCGGGCGTCTTTTCCATGACTCGGCCAAGCCTGCACTGAGACTACTTAGGGTTTGTAAATACGCCACCTGCTCATTGATAGGAGGCGAGAGCGAAGCGAGGCGAGGAAAATGTTAGGTGAGGGTGTCTCCTTTGCTGGGCACTGTTAATTGCCACGAGTCGAATGTGAGCTTGGTGCAAGAGAGGCTGGAAACATTTGAGATGTATGTCATTAGTCTTTAATTTAATGTTGATATAGATTTTGTATCTCAGAATTAAATCAACTCGATTCATCTAACATAGTTTTTTCTAAATTCAAAGTACACAGTAAGCATATTGGAGCAGTATATGCATATGAAGAAGAAAACAACATGTTGATTTAGTTTTGGTCGATGAATTGTGTCAAAGTCTTCAACGAAAACTTTAATAAGAAGCCAGTTTGAAGATACAGTTTAATTGAATATAATGTAAGTAAATGCCATGCACTCTGTAGTATAGTAAAATTCCGTTAATCCGGCGTTCTACAGTTCGGCAAGCTTGGTAATCCTTAATGAAAAAAAGGATCAAAATTCCTTATTTAATCAAATTGGAAAAAGTAACATTATCTTGAATAACGCAAAACATGAATCACTTAATAAGTAACGATTTATTTTTCTGTCCGTGATGGACACATCGTTTAGGCGCGCGTGGACAAGAGACTAGGCGTCATATTGGTGATAGACTTCAGACTTCAGGTGATATCGATTCACGTGACTGACCATGGCCGTTGGGTTTCAGCCTGTGTAAACAGTATTTTAATCACTTTCATGGTAACACTTGACAAACATGACCCCATGAGGATATATTTTAAAATAAAATAAATCTGGTCACAGATCTTTTTCAATTTAATTTTTGTACACAGGACAAATACAAATAGGTTTTTACAGTCCAATTAATATTGACATTTGATACGTAATTTAGGCATTTCTTACAATCAGGTACAAAAAATAATGACTGAAAATAATTATATAAATGTTTAAAAGTATGTGTATGAAAAATAACTAAAGGAAATGACATATTCTTGATTTGTTAACAATGAATTAACAAAAGAAGTTTTTTTAATTAAAACCCATGTAATTTTGGTTCATGTCTAATCCAAAAGTTTGCCTTCTATTGGAATAACGGCCACTGAGGGAGAGTCCAGATAGATTAGAATCACATAACTCCAGTTCAATAGTCGCTTAATTTAGAATATATCTGGTAATTGGTACTTGCTAGTCAGTATTACTTGACAAAATAGTGTGAAGATTTTCATTAGTTACTTTACAGAAAACAATCAAAAAACGAATCTCTGTCTATGAAAGTTCAATGCCCCCAAGAAACCAATGTGGGGTATTAGACGAATATACCTAAAAGTTTTAAAAAGCGTTTGTGTGCGTATTTTTTCCCTTTAAAATGAGGTTTATCTCACAATTTTACAACCAAATATAAGCTTTTAAAATTGCTTGAAATTTAAAATTGTTCTCATAGGCTAAAAAAGTGAAAAAAATCACACTGCAAAGAAAAGATGCAGTTAACCCTGTGGGACATAAGGAATTTAGCCCCTGTGTTCTTAGAAATAAGGAATGTTAACTCACACACAGAGCGCTCTTGTGTTCTGAGCTGGAATTTGGGTACTATCTTGAGGGATGTTTTTCTTTTTTAGCCAGAAGTGGGGATGTTGCCTAAAGCACCACTGAATCCCGCACTGATGGTCAGCAACATTTCCAATCGATACTTTACCCCTTCTTTAAACGTGATGTTGGAGGACCTGCGACATGATCTGAGGTTGGGAAGTACCGATCGGAAATGCTCACCATTATTGTATTACGTGATGACACACCTAAAGGGTGGGTTGAACTGTGGTGAATGTTCAGGAGAAATGTACCTGAGTTATTGTATTACGTGATGACTATGCTTGCACTGGGACCGTTTTTTAGACACTTTTACCGAGGTACGGGTCCTCAGGGTTGGGCCTCACCACACGGCTATTTGAAGGGACGGAGTCGAGCGTGGTGGTGGGACATGACAGGACCTAGCCGAATATCTTTTCCAGACCCCGCAAAAGCTAAGCACGGTGATCACTCACCTCCAAGTAGCTCCAATTATTGATTTCATAGTAACGTAAGGCTTGAGATAACGAAAATAGAAAAAAACTTACAATACGCACACATTTATTCATAATAAGCATATATCTCTTATTTTCAATACTATATTACATTTTTGGAATTAGTCTATCTATGATATAGTTTGGTAACTGTGACATAGAGCATTGTTCTTTGATCCTTTACAAGACGAAGAATTATTTCAGAAGAATAGTATATAATTCATACAACAGAAAAGTATTTGATTTCTTTCTTTTCCTTTTTAAAACTAAACAACTAGTGATTTTAAGTTCACACATAAAATTACAAGTAAATAGTGTATGAGTGCACATTTGTTGTCCAAAACGTCTTGCCTTGCCTCAGGTCCAAATAAAAATATGAGTATTAGACAGCTTTAATCATTTCTAAACTTGATATGAAAATCATCGCTCTTTAAACACAACATGCAGAGTTCTAATATTGTATGATAAATAATTGAAGTGTGACAAAAAAGACTTATTGAGTTTTAAGTAGTAATCAAGTATTAGTGGAAAGAGTTTGATTTGAAAGAGGGAAAAGGCGATGAACTCCGAACGGAGGCAAGAGCAGAAGTTATGCTGCCACTCTCCCTCCCCCCACCGGAGTTCTCACGGTACTGATCACTTTTCTGAAAATAGATTTACTTGACCGACTAAAATAGTAGTTGGGAGATATTTTGGACGACATATTCCCGTTATGAAATCGGTTTATTAGGAACAGCCATTGCTTTGAAACATTTCTGCTCAAATCTTCTGATCATTTAATAATTTAAAAAAATCCTATTGGTATAATAAACTCTTACACATAGTAACATAACAATGTAACTACATACACCATAAAGCGACAAATATATTAACTTTTTAAAGATATACTATCCGAGTAACTATACTACATGGAGGCCGGATTTAGACATAGGCGTGCGTCTAAGCCATCTATGCTTAAATGCTATGCAATGTGGGGCCCACACCACAATTACAATGTCACTGGTCATGTTTTATTATCGTAGTACGTTGTACGTACATACTTGATACAAGATCATGATTTTGAATGTACAGAGTTAGTGTGTGGTGACATTGGGAGCAGAGCAGCGAGTTAGCGTACATTAGAAGTATATCTCACCGGCACGAGCAGCGAATGCCGCACCTTTGTGAGTGCGGGCAAAGGTTCATGTTGGTGGCTGCTTTGGGTTTAGTTAGAAAAATGAACATGTTGAAGACAAGGCTGTATGCCGCCTTTTGGGACGATATTTTGGGTCAGGTTAATAAAACTAGTGGATCTTTACAAAACCTTAGAATCAACGTGAACACAGCCCCATCATTGTTGAAATCTTTGAGAAGCCTGATTCAAGATAAATGGGGAAGTTCGAGGAGTTTCTGAGATTTGTGCCCCTTAAAAATTGGACATGCTCTCTAATGATGAGGTGTTAGCAGCAAGCAAAGCATTAGTAGACAGCTACAATGATAATCTAGACGAAGAATTGGACAACAAAGTTTTACAATTCAAGAATTTTTCCAACTAGCTTTAAATGAATATGATAAAAGTGAAGCAATGTGTATGTACAAATTATGTCAGAAAACAATGTAAAAGATTGCTTTCCTAACGTAGAAGTGGCGTTAAGAATGTATCTTTCCATGATGGTGACTAATTGCTTGGCAGAAAGATCATTCTCTATGCTGAAGCTGATCAAGAACGGACTTTGGATCTCTGCCAGAAAAAAGGCTAAACATTTTGGTCTTGCTCAGTATAAAACATGACATTCTGAGACAAGTCAACCATGAGGACACCATAAACGACAGTGTCATTGTGGATAAGCTTAGATAGAAACCGACCCAAGAGTGACTGAAGTGAACATGATTTGCAGTAAATTTAGTTTATGGATAAAGATTTATTTATAAGTACTAAATATTAATTCGTACTTTGATTGTTGACTTACCAATGTTCATTAAGTGTTAAGTTACGTTTACTTTTGTGGTTTACCTTTACCTACAATAACCTGAGCTATAAATTAACGATATTCAAGTTAATTTAGTTTATAAAGTCAGACGTAGTGTTACTGATTTCTTGTTTCACTGAACGATGGCAAATGTCCGGAAAAATCCTGTTTCCTTCATAAAATCAGACCCGTTTACAGCTGTACAAAATTTGCTCAGTATCAGCTAATGCTTTCTTTCAAGAATCAATCACTCCACTAGGGAAGTATTTATGCATTGTTATGAAGAATAATATTGTAAATGTAAAAGGGAAACTAATAATTTGCTCAAATTATCTTTTCTAAGATACAAACTGATTGAGTATTTCTTACATCCAAGCAGCTATTAAAAAACACCAAAATAGTATGTTCAATAATTATTATTCTATATTTATATTTTTTGTGGTTTTTTTATTACCTAAGTGAGATTCGTACCAGCACTTACTTAGTAGATATGACTACTTTAGTTATAAGAATTATTATAGAATTGCCTGTTAAAACCTGTAAATTTATTAAGTTTATTTTCACAAGCACAAAAACAACATGTTGCATATGTGCTATAAATATACATTATTAATTATTCATATTTTAAAGTGTATTTAAGTTTTAAAATTTATTATTAGGTTTTTGCAAGCTTCTACTATTAGCTTTCTTGTATTTCATACATTAACAAATTCATATTGTCATGCTGCGCATATACCCCTCCGCTTGGGGGCGAGTCTAATATTCTACGTTCACACACAGACTCATATTCGGACTTGGCGGACAAATCTCAATTCGGAGTTAGCGAACTGTTACGTATTTATTCTGAGTTACCGGACTGGACTGCTCCTTAATAATTCAGCGCTGACGGAATGCTTCCGTTTCGGCCCTATCGGACGATTTAATTTTACCAAATTTACTGGATTGCTACTTCTTTTGACCCTGTAGGATTCGATGGAAACGGAATATCACATATTCGGACCTCACGGACAATATCTTATTTTGGAGCTGGCGGAATGTATGCATAAGTGTTCGGGGTTATAGGTATGCTTGCTTTAGAATCCGGAGCTGACGGCAAGTCCTTTTTTTCTATCCTGGCGGTTTATTTTCGGTGCTATCGGATGACTTAATTTTCAGAGTTAAATGCAGCTTTCGTACCTGGCGGATCGGTCCTGTCGGATCCACCCGGTAAATATTATGAACCTCAGTTTCTATCTATAACAGTATTAAGCTTTACTCCCATGTTAAAAACGAAGTCTCAGTTGCATGGCCAGCAGCTAACTTGTGTTGCCTCTTTAAGTTATTAATAGAGAGTGGGAGGTTACTCGATTACACCATATCATAACTCTTAGCTCATAATCAAATCTTAGTCAATTTGAACACATTGTATAGAATACTATCATTCAATTTATAAATTATAACAATGTGATAAAGTTAATAAAAGATTATATAGTATAAATACATATTACGCAGTTCAGTTAAACATTAAAGCCTAACCTGTTATTAATCTTAAACATTGAAAATGCAAGTTTTTTTAACATTACACTGACCAACTTAGTTTCAATCCAACTGAAATCCGTATGAAGAAAAAAAATGTTTACCTGACATAGTCTGAGTTCATACCACTAATAAATAGTGTGCGAGTCTGCACATCAGTGTGCAAGATGGGGAATCGGCAGATTTCAGTTTGAAAATGTTCTTCTATCGCTTGAATATTGAACTTCCATCGCCAATTTGAAATTGGCTTATTATCAGCCAGGTTAGTCAATATGAAATTGACCAGCATCGATTCCTGAAAAATTAACAAATATATTGATAATAATCATACATAGAAAGCAATTACTAATATAACAATATAGCAAAAATATAACAATATACTAAATGAATTAGGCATTTTAACAATAGAAGAGTTTTAATACATATAACAGGATGTTATTACTGAGCCGCTTCTTACCTCAGTGTTACGATTATTATCGCAATTAAAACAAGCCTATTGTATTGTTTTGTTGGGGGAAATATATCTCTCTGCATACAATTATGTACCGCTCACAGTACAGTAAAATTTAATTAATTTGGCATCCTATAGTTCGGCACGATTGGTAATCCGCCTTTTGAAAAATTATCATTTTCCTAAACAATGGTAAATATCACTCATTTAATACACAACAATGTTTTTTTTCCGTTTGTGGTGGACACAGTGTTTAGGCGGGTGTGGAGAAGAGGCTAGAGGCCGACTGTGGGTGATGTCGATTAGACTAGAGTCACATGGATGGCCGTGACCATCAGCTGTCAGTCTGAGTAAGTAACCAGCTGCCGTTGTGTCATCTTGTTATTGTAGTTGTCGTCCCTCAGTCTGCTATTTAGTTTTAGTGTATACTAATAACTATGTAATAAACTTTTGAAGTACAATTATAGTGACCTATAAAGCTTGTGAGTGATTGGATTGTGATTAGCTGGTGACCTGGGTCCTAAAGTTAATGTCTCATCAAAAAGAAAACATGTGACTCTTACTTTGACTTAAAACCTTCACATAGTCAAGAAGCATGAAATGGTGTAAGTAGGAACGTCTACAATACAACATTTAAAAAAATAAAGAAAAGTTTAAACAGTTTAAAACTGAAATATCAGAAAATATTGAAATTATGATGGAAAGGCAAATGTTAAAAACACGTATATTAAACCAACTTTATTTGGTTTTGTACACTTGGTTTTCGGCAAAACCAGCAGAGAGTAAACATATAACTGGTTCCATGATTGTTGAAAAGACTAAGCAATTTTAACAGCACTTAAACATTCATAATGGTATAAAATTCTCTGAAGATTCGATATGGTATCAGAAAATTAGATATTCTTGGTGAGATAAAATCTGCAATAACGAAAGTGAACAGTTCAAAATGAAATTCAAGTATATCGTGTTTGAAAATGAACTAACTGCTTGTCAAATTTACAATGCCTTCAATCGCAATATTATTATTGACTGTAATGCGGTTAATGTCAAATTCAAGTCTATCGTGTTTGAAAATGAACTAACTGCTTGTCAAATTTACAATGCCTTCAATCGCAATATTATTAATGACTGTAATGCGGTTAATGTCAAATTCAAGTCTATCATGTTTGAAAATGAACTAACTGCTTGTAAAATTTACAATGCCTTCAATCGCAATATTATTAATGACTGTAATGCGGTTAATGTCAAATTCAAGTCTATCATGTTTGAAAATGAACTAACTGCTTGTCAAATTTACAATGCCTTCAATCGCAATATTATTAATGACTGTAATGCGGTTAATGTCAAATTCAAGTCTATTGTGTTTGAAAATGAACTAACTGCTTGTCAAATCTACTATGCCTTCAATCACAATACTATTAAAGATCGTAATGCGGTCAATGAGACCGGCCTTTTTTTGGGCTGCCTACCAAATTCAGCCCTTGCCGGTGGGGATGAAGAATGGGTTCGTGGTTTTAAGAACAAAGATTGAACAGTATTTTTGTGCTCCAATTCTAATTTGTAACTGGTGATCACAAACTGTAACCTTTTGTGATTGGAAAATCAAACAGTCCTGGGGCCTTAACAGACGTTAAAAAATTGCCTGTAAGTTATGCTGTGTTATGCAATCAAGTGTGTGGATGAATCTAAAGTTGTTTAAAAACTGTTTCTTGAAAGACTTTATTAAAAAAACTTACAGAAACTAAAAATGCCTGAAGACAGTAAAGCCACTCTGATTTTAGACAAATGTAGGGTACATTCAGACACGGCCGAATTAGTAGCAGGTAACATCACAGTAGCCTACTTGCATCCAAATGTGATGTCCTTGCTACAGCCTATGGATCATGGAGTGATCCAGAATTTCAAATCTTACTAAGAGTGCTACAAGAACTTGGAGTGAGTGACCTGGGTAAGAACACGATTACTGCCCAACAAAAGTTCGATGGCGTCCGCCTATGCTAAGCTAAACGGGAAGCTGAAGCAATGACCAAAGAGAGCTGAGTAAAATAAAGGAGACAGCTCCTTGGGGAGACAGTAGAGGATGATAACCAATATGTTCCAGGAGGAGTTTAAAAGTATAAGAGGTGTTTTATCCTCATTTTTATACAAGTAAAACGGTTTTTTTTGTAATTTCCCACAAATCTCATTTTTACAAACAAAAGTACCTATTTCTCAAAAAGTACTAAGGATATCAAGCTGTAATTTTAACTGTAAATTCAATAGGTACACTGGACCACACTGATCTATTTTTGAGCAATTTTATCATATAAAAAAGTAATTATAAAGAAAATAAAAGTAGAAAACAGGGATTTTTGGATAACATTTTGTTTTTTTATTATAGCATTATCAATTTAAAATGTTGATAGTGAAAATAGATCAGTAGTCTTTTCAAACAACGTTCAAAATGATAACATTTTGCAATTTGCGCACAATATTCACTCTTAGTACACAAGGGAATTAACATAACAATGAACTATTGCAGGTTAATAAATACTATATTAAATGTCAAGATTTATAATCATTTTAAACATCTTATCAATAAGTATGATGGCAAATTACTTTATAAAAAAAGATTTTTTATTCGTTCCTCGATAATTCTTTCTATAAATGTGTTATATGCTTGAACTTACGAGTTTACAGTTTTAGATATGCTAATTTAAAAAATAATTACTTTGCATACATAAAGGCTGTGAAATCTCATTAACACATTCACTGCGGGTGACGAGCACGCTCGTCATGCGAACGTGGCGCGCCGGACGGTGGACGGGTGAGCTCGGCATACGGCAGCTGCTTTCATATTGCCTCAGTGTGAGCTCAGCAGTTGCCTGGGAAGGCTGTAACACTCATAGCGAGGTGTGCCTGTTTCGGTGAGTCAGTTGGTGCAATTCGTCACCGGTTCGCCATTTTTGTTTGTTGTGTATGCTTTGCGATATTGTGTGAGTGGATTATAGTGTCTGTTGACTGTGTAAGTGTATGTGCTCATAATGGAGGAAGACGATAATGTTATTGACGATAATTTTTCATCTGATGAAGACAATGAGTCGAGTTCGAACAGTTCTAGGGACGGTGAAGGCGGTGTCCCCCACCCCCAGTGGGCCGGCACGGCCAGCGACATGGGTGGTTTACGTGACCTGCCGTTCACTGGTCAACCTGGCTTGCTCGTTCCCATTTCAGGTGACAATAAACCAATTGACTGGTTCAATTTCCTTCTTGACACCGTGTTTTTTTAGAGAATGTCATTAGACAAACCAACCTGTATGCCCTGGAACTATTATGTGGCCCCACCACTACTCCCGCATCTCGCATAACCAAATGGAAGGACTTAGTGATGACCGAACTAAGAACATTCTAAGGCCTTCTACTGTTGACTGGCAACATAGAAGAGTACAATCAAGAATACAAGACCTGTTCAAGAATACAATGACAGGTCTTCCTGTAACTTTGACACTGTCGGATATGTCTTTGGCTGATGAGCTGGATTTACCAATCAAGATCGTTGAAGAGAATATTAACAAAGTGTTTCAGGAGTATCAATGTGATGAAAGTGTGGGTTTCTCTCATTATATCTCAGCAGATTTAAATGATGAGAGAAATATGAGTGCTGGAATTGCAAGAATGTTTAAAGAGAAATTTGGAAGGTCCTCAGTCAATGATTGTATTAACAGCCATCTGACCTGTCAAAAAACTGCAAAGGGTACAAACATTTTTGGTTTGATTACAAAATAAAAATATTTCTACAAACCCAAACTAGATGACTACAATTTAGCTTTCAGAGAGTTGATACAAGAATTTAAGAAGAGGGGTTTAAAAAAACTCATTTGTTCACCCATGGGTTGTGTGAGGGATGAAACTCCACCTGAACACTTTGTCATCAAGATTATTGAGTTTTATAAAATATCAGGGGCCTCAGTTGACATCATAACGTATGATGAACATGCCTCTCGGAGGTTAAGAGGTGGCCTGTCTTATTCTAACTTTGTGAAGAAATTGAGAGACTCTCTTTCTAACACCTACCAGCAGGGAGAGAGAAATGATACAGACCCACTGTCTGATGCTCTGGATATGGCTACAACAACTGGAGTCCGGGCTGATGTTAAGATGATCTCTGCTGATGACCTTCTTCTGACAACTCCTATGCCATCACCCTTGCAGCTGTACAGAAACCTGGATGAAGTGCAGTGTGTGAAATCAAAGGCATTTAATGAAGTGCCACTTCTTTCTTCAGTGTCTCATATATGTGCTGACATTACGGATAGTCTAAGTTCTGTAAATAAGAAATTAGATCAGACACCAGCCAAAAATGAGTCACCTTTAAGTAGTCCTTTTTTTGGAATGGGGTTCACCAGAAATAGTTTTAGATAAATCTTTTTTAATGAAAGAAATACAGGCAAATCTTCAAAGATGATTGCATTCAACAATTATAAGAGATCATTATCAATTAAAGCAAATAGAAATATTAACCTTGTTACCAAAGAGTCTTGTAGTAAAAAAACAGTAACAATGAGTTTCGATTACAAAATTCTAAACTAACAATATTGCATCAGAACATTCAGCACCTTCCATCACGTCTAGATATACTTCAGTGCAATTTAGATGAAATTAAACCTGATATCATAGCACTTACTGAACATAATATGTCAGATGCTGAATTAATTCTTTTAAATATACCAAACTACTTTAAATCCTCTCATTTTGCAAGATGCTTAAGCACTGGAGGTGGTGTTGTCATTCTGGTACACAGAAATTTGACTTCAAAACGTGTAACTTTACCGGCATTCCAGTCATTATTAATTGAAAAAGAATTTGAATGTTGTGTTTCGGAGATTAGAATAGATAATTATTCATTCACACTTGGTTGTGTTTACAGGAGCCCTAAACATTGTTATGAGGACTCCTTTTTCGTTAAGTTTGAGTTATTATTGGAGATTTTAAATAACAAGTATGAAAATGTAATTATAACTGGTGATCTAAATATAAATGTGGATAGTTCCAATGGTCTATTTTATTTATAATTGGTATATATACATTATTATGTTAAATCCAATATGTAATTAACTATTAAAGTGATTTAGTTTACGTGTCAGTTACAATGTTGTAATAGGTATGATTATATTTTAATTTGTTTGTTTCGTTTGGAGGTTAAGTGGTAGAGAGGACTTTTAAGTCCTAACTTCGCCTCTGTAAATAAAGTCATTTTTCATTTTTTTTTCCATATATAAACAGTTTGTTAATATTCTTAGGGTGCATAATATGATATTTACACTGTAGATTTTCCAACAAGAACTTCAAATAAGTCACAAACAGCAATAGATAACTTCATAACTAATATGAAAAAAGAGTATTTAAATACATATGGAATTATAACTCAATTGTCTGATCTTGATGCACAGTTGCTGGAAATTTTTGGAATAACAAATCAAAAGAATTTTGTTTTAAGAAAATTAACTAGAAAATTCACAGCTAATAATTATAATGTGTTTTTAAGACAATTGTCTCAGTTAAACTGGTGTGAAGTTTTCCAGGCATCTGTAATTCGTAAATATGATGTTTTTAGCAATTTGTTTTGTTACTACTTTGATGTAAACTTTCCTAAAGTATTTACCTCTAAGCAATTAATGGAAATTAATAAGTGGGCATCTGAAGAGCTGAAATGTAGGAGAAAAGAAATAGTTAAATTAGAGCATGAATTCAGAATTACTAAAAATAATAATATTAAATCAACCATTAAAAATATGAAAAAAGAGTTGAACCAGTCCATTACCTTGCAAAAGAAGAGTTGCTATGATAGTAAAATTTCTAAAGCGCATAATAAAGTTAAAACTACTTGTGTAGTGTGTTTAGTGTGATAAATACTAAGTTGGTAATGTACCCATAGCAATATTTAATGTCTGCACCAGTTATGTTGGCAGTATGTATTGTCAGGCGATGTATCATACGATGTGGTCGGATACGAATAAAGAATGCTCATAGACTGCTCTCCTGTGACGTTACGTCACGCCACTACCCTACAACCAACGGTCCAAGCTGGCTAGCCAGCAGTCCACCACCAGACACCGTCATGTAACCTCCGTGTCCTGTCCGTTCCTTTATGAGCGGTCTTAGAGCAATGGTACTCTAAAATGTAACATCTTATTATTTATCCCGACCCATATAGTGTACAGATCGACCCGCATATATTACAACTTGGAATTTAATTAATTATGAAGTCGGTAAACAGAAGCTTTCAATATCAAACATGTCACTTGCAGTGGACGGTAAAATATTGACAGACCCAACCTTGGTTGCTAATATTTTTAATATTTTTTTTGTTGAAGCAGTTGATAGCTTAATACTTCTGAGCATTTCCTCCACCAACCATTAAAGCAATATTGAATTTCAGCACTCAAACCAAATTTCAACTACTTTTTAAATTTAAACCAGTAAATGAAGTTGACATAAAAAGCATAATTTTATAATTTGAAAACAAATATTCGTCAGGATTTGATGAAATTTCAATTATTGTTCTAAAGCAGTCTTGTCCACTAATATTAAAACCCTTAATATATTTGGTTAATTCTTCTTTGATATCAGGAATTTTTCCAGATAAGCTCAAAATAGCTAAAGTAATTCCTATTTTTAAAAAGGGAAATCCAAATGATCCTGCCTGTTATAGGCCAGTGTCTCTCCTCCCAGTTTTATCAAAAATATATGAAAAAGTTGTTTATAACCAATTCTTAAATTATCTGGAATCTAACAATTTCTTAAACAGTCAACACCACGATTTTCGATCTGGACGATCTACGATCTAATTACCGCAGGTATCGAGTTTATTGATTCAATAATCAATTCAGTGGATAAGGGAGAACACGTGATTGGAGTATTTCTGGACTTGACCAGAGCATTTGACAGTGTGTCACGTTGTAAATTAATAAGTACTCTTAAAATGTTGGGTGTTATGGGAAAGGAACTTGCGTGGTTTAGTTCTTACCTTCAAAATAGGATGCAATACGTTGAAATAGAGCATGCTTCAAACAGTACTCGTTATTGTTTTAAAAACAAACTCAATTCAAAACTAAGAACAGTAAAGCATGGAGTCCCACAAGGATCAATATTAGGTCCACTTCTTTTTCTTTGTTATATAATCAGTTACCTTTATTGGTTGGAGAAAGCTCTGCTGTCTGTTTATATGCTGATGACACAAATGTGGTTATCTCAGGAAAAAGTGTTGAGATGTCCGCTTTTATAGGTCTCTCAATGATAAAATACTTCTTGTAAGTAAAACCCTTTTATTAAACTCAAACAAATAAAATTTTATCTCTTTTTCCACAAAACAAGCTCTAAACAGGGTTCAACCCAACATTTTCATTGAGGAAGAACAATTGCTAAATGCTTACAACACAAAATTTTTAGGATTGATTATAGATAAAAACTTAAGTTGGAATGAACATGTGGACTATGTTTTAAATAAAATTTCCAGTGGTCTATATGCACTGAGAAGATTGGCTAAGGTTTGCAGTGTAGAATCTCTAAAATCAGTTTATTATGCTCTCATAAATTCCCACATTGCTTATGGTATAGCTATGGTATAGAGCTACCACATCACATAATTTATACAAAATTCTAGTTAAACAAAAGCACGCTATTAGAATTATAAAGAGATTAAAGAGAAGAGATTCAGTTAAGCATATTTTTAGGGAACTCCAAATATTTACTGTCTACAATCTTTACATATTTGAAACTATTACGTTGTACATCTCTGCAATCTTGTCTTAACAGAAAGAAAACATCAATATAATACACGGTTCAATATATCTAATGATTCTCATCACTTGGAATTTTATAAGAAGAAAACCTCATACATGGGGAAAAAGTTTCTAAATCATTTACCGATTGAGTTGAAAACTAACTACAACACTAATAATTTCAAAACTGAACTTAAAGAATATCTACTAAATAAACCTATATATTCATTCCAAGAATGTTTTGAAAGGGCTAATTGACTGGTTTAGCTCCAACATGTCTATATGTATTTACGTATGTAGCCTATGTGTCTGTGTATATGTATTTATGTATGTATGTGTCTGTGTATATGTATAAGATAACTATTTATTACCATAACTTGTAATGAATGAATGTTTATTCCAGCACCTGTACATGAAATACACTTAAAAATTATAATAGTAATCCTAGTACTAATGCTTATGTTAGTTAATATTTCATAAGTTGATGTTAGATAATTTTTTATTAACTATAATTTTCTTGATGTGACTCTATTCATTGTACAATCTGTGCATTTGTTTTACGAATAAAGAATTTCTGAATCTGAACGTCAGACTGAATCGATTGAACGACTATTGGAAAACTCATTGGTTGTTGAACTTTCCTATGTTTAAGGAGTACATGTCTTGAGATCGATTTCTTGGCATTTTGAGGTGTCTGCATTATTCAAGAGTTGATACCCCTGATCACCCCGAACCTGCTAACAACCGGTTTTTTAAAATTCAAAGTATTGTTGATTATTTCAACAATACTTTACAATCGGGATGCGACAGAACTATTATCCCGACCGTGAACTCACAATCAACGAAAAGATGGTAGTGTGGCGTGGCAGACTGGTCTTCCGCCAGTACGTAAAGGCCACAAATATGGAATCAAAATTTATTCCCTGAATGGACCCGAGGGACTCATGCTGCGCTTCCATGTTTACACATGGGGAGCCATGACTCTTGTAGTGGCAAAGGTCATACCGTCAAAGTCGTCATGAAGCTGATGAGTGACTTCCTGGGGAAAGGCCATTCCCTGTTCATGGATAATTTTTATAATAGTTTTGTCTTATCATCCAAACTTCTAAGTCACTCAACCTACACTACCGGCACCTTACGCATCGACAGACTCCATACACCTCCCCTCCAGCAGTGAAGGCAAAGGCATTGGGCAAAGGTGAAACAATAGCGAATTATGCCCAAAGTGTCATGATTGGAAAATGGAGGGATAAGCGGACGGTGACCTACATCTCCACACAATATGACAATGAGATTGTCCAAGCCACCAACAGGAGAAACCAAAAACGAACGCTGCCAAAACCAATCATGTACTACAACTCTCACATGAAGGGGACTGACCACTTGGACCAAATGGTATCTTATTACCCCTATGAGCGCAAGACCCTGCGATGGCACAAGAAAATGTTTGTGCACTTTCTCCAGGTTGTAGTAAATTATTTTTACCTGTACAACATGTACAACTCAGATAGACTGTCCCTGTATGACTTCCGAGTTCGTGTTCTTGAAGACCTGCTCCCTCCAAAAGAAGCCCCACTGCTCATCACACCGACGCGCAACAGTATGTATCGTCTCTCCAAACTAACGAAGCGCAAAGGAAACGGCAAGTCAGTTACCTGGAGGTGCCGCGTTTGCTACCAAGAAGGCAAGCGTAAGGAAACAGTGTTCTATAGTGTACTGTGCCCTGACGAACCAGGTGTGTGTGAACTTAGTTGCTTTGATAAGTATCACGAGGACAAATAAGTAGTTTTTAGTCTTTGGCGGTGGGTGGGGATGTGTATAGTTTTTTCTAATTTTTACTCGGGGAGGGGGGAGTGTTAACTGTTTTTGATGTTGAATATTTTTCAAACTGATATGTACTATATTCATGTAATTCGTGAGTGTTTGTGCCGAAACCTAGTGCGCTGCGAGCACATACAACACGGGGACCGGCACCCGGTGCGGATGACGAGCAGACTCGGCACGGACATGACGTCATCCATTCCGGCCAACGAAGCTTCCGGGATACCTTGGACAACCCTTTCGGCTATCCTGACTCCGTTTTGGGTAAGTCAAAAACAACAAAAATTCCCGCATTTTCTGTCGCCAGTAATTTTGTCATCCATTGTTCATTCTGTGTTTTAATACAATAATAAATTTGTATGATTTCAATGCAAGATTAAAAAATGGTCTATTCAGTGTTTTGATATGATTGTTAAATTTGTATGATTTTAGTTCTCTGACCTTTTATAAGCTTGAAATAGATGTGAAATGTTTGCGAGTTTCCTTAGGCTAGTGTTGTGATCTGGCTTGTGGTTATGATTTTGACTTTGTGACAATATTTGTATTTTGATGACAATAAGATATTTCTATATATATATTTCTGTCAACCTAACCTTACTGCACAACCCAAGTTCCTGCATACTGATGCTTCTTTAACAAAATCCAAGAGTTCTATCCAATGCTGATATCGAATTCATCACCTGGCTGTAAGGTTTCAAATAGGGTTCTCTCCCTAACACTTTCACTGCCGTTTCCTATTTTTTACAACTTTCTTACACTGTCGCCCGTTAAAAAAAAAATATATAATTTTTTAACCAATTATAGTAAAACTAAGAGACTTACATTTTTTTAAGCAGAGTTCCTCCTCTTTCTACACAAATGCTGATGCATAAATATTTTTAAACAAAGTCTTGTTTTAAAATTTAAAAAACAATGTTTTTTGTAAAAATAAAAAGTTGACAAAAAACATCAACATGTTAGTCTATAATATAAATATATTTCTCATTATTATTTGCTGTATTCAACATTGTTATTACTGTCACTATAGCTAAACATATTTAAAAGTTTTTATTACTATTGTGCTTATATTTGTTATTTGAGTAAAAAAAATTGTCAACGAATTACTTGCATTTCCAAGAAGTCCATCAGTAATAAAATCAGGATCATTATCTGCGTAATCTGCGAATCTGCGTAATTTTAGAATCAGGACAGTTAACGAACCCGGGGTTATAGTCACCCAATCCTCAGTCGGCCTAGTTAATTGTCATAGGCCTAGCCTGAGTGCCGCTACTCAGGTGGTTGAATCACGTTCTGAGACTGTGCTTGCGCATATTAACATGCAATGTATAAAGAACAAGGTGAATTTACTTGAAGTTTTTAACAGTCGCATACTTTGTGACGTTCTTTGTGTCAATGAACACTGGTGCATAGAAGACGAAATACAACTTTATACACCTATGGACTATCTACTTGCGGCTAGCTTCTGTAGATCTACTCCATATGGCGGAGCTGCAATTTTTGTAAGAAGTTCATTTAAATATTCTTTTTCTGTTGTAAATATTGATTCGTTCTGTGAAGAGAAACAATTTGAAGCGGTTATGATCTCTTTTAGTGTTATTAATTTGTTGATTTTATCTGTTTATCGCACACCTGACTCTTGTATTGTAACTTTTACTGATAGATTGTCTCAACTTCTTGAATTTGTCTGCAATAGTCCTAAGTTCTTTAAATATAAGGTCGTTATCGCTGGGGACATAAATATTGACCCCAATAGGAGTACCTTAAATACAGTTAAGTTTCTTAATGCACTAAAATCTTATGATTGTTTTTGTCTTAATCTGTCTCCCACCAGGCTGGAGTCTTGTCTGAATAATTTCATTTCCAATCTCCACCCTTCTTCATATACATGTAAAACTGTTCAACCTCACATCGTCGTGCAATAAACATATGGGCGTAACTGCAAAATAACAACTTTTCAGGAGAGCAGTTTTAAGAAACTTATACCTATGTTTGAAGTTTTAAATCTAGATATAAGCGGCCTAAGTCAACCAAAGTTTTGCACATAATACCTTAGAATATGGACATCAAAGTACGCTAGTTATTTTTTCTTTTTTATTTTTTCCATCCATTTAAAATAGCATTTAAAGCAGATACGCCAGTATGTCTCAAACAAACAAATTCAAAAAATCAGTTACGCTCATTCATTTTCAAGTTATAAACTGTTGTAAATGACAAGAGAAAGGAAGAAAACTAGATTTGAGCTTTTTAAATTATATTTATTACATACAAATCATTAAATAACAGAAAATAGGATTTTACAATATGAAATTCAATGTGGGCCCAAGATTAGTTTTTTAAACTTGATACCTTGTGAAAATCAATGTGGGCTGTTAACTTAGTTTATTAACTACAAAATACACAAAAATAACGAATAAAACTTAAACTAAGCAAAAATTAAAGTAGTTAAACTAATTGTATTAACTACAAAACAAAAATTTTCAATTTGACATGTAAAAAAAAATAAAAACCAACACATTACCAAAACCTGGTAATGAAAAAAGTTCATCTTCATAACGCTGGTTACAACCACTTTTTCATTTAAGTTAATCATGGCGCAGGTTTTTGTAAAACAGCATGTTGTCTTCGCCCCGTATGATGGGTGTTGGACCACTGCAGAGCCCCATCAAATCACTGTACTTATCTTTCGTCAGTTTTGGTTCATTTTTCTTGTAGAGTCTTTTTGGCTTTGAACTGGGATCGATGTTACTTCTGGGCACTGTCAAACTACTGTACAAACTGTCTACATGGCTTGTTTTGAAAAAAGTTTACAAGGTTCTTTCTTCAATACCATGTATTCGACCATAATAGGCCAGTTCACAATATTTCTTCCTTCGTCGTCTTTTCGTACGGTAAGGATCCTTAGTTGTTTGGCTAAGGCCATGAAATCCAAGAAATCAGAATTTTCCATACAGTGTACGTCATATGGATGTTTCCTGCGTGCCAGGCGTATAATAGATTTGAGTTCGGAAGGTACAGTGACATTACCAGCAGTACTTAGTGCTGAACTTATTGCACTATGGGCGGAATCGCCCTCATTTTGGCCATGGTACGGCTCAAAGAATTTTAGCGATATAAATCTGATACTTTTAGAAGTACATACAACATTAAGTAATATTGTAGCAATGGCAGAGTTTTTGTTCTGACCACTGCATCCGTCAGAGAACAAAAATACCTCTTTGACATTCTTGTTATCAAGATCACTTAAGTAGTCATACAGACATGACGCGATTTCACATGACCCTCTTCGGCCTAAGCCCTCATGCCAAACGTAACAACTACAATCTTTGTTGGCGATGTTATATACAGTCATATTGTAATTTGTAAGTCTTCTATGGTAAAAGAGCTTACTGTCTGCAGCTATAGGCAGCAGTATTATTTGCTGTAAATCGAAAGTAGCACATACACATGACTCATCTACCAGAAGATCCTTAACGTGTTGTTTGAAGGCCCTCACAGCTTTTTTTTTTCTGAAATATGGGTTTGATAGCGTTGTTCAAGGTCCGCTTTTTTATTAGAGTCGCCACTTTTGTAGGCATTACATAGCCCGCATTGGTCCTTTTTTGGGTGATGAAACCCAAGGTTCATTTCCCTGAAAATATTTGAGTAGGTGAAGTAACTGGTCTTTATATTTTCTGTTTTATTTTCCCTGTTGAACATTTCGACCATTTTATACAAACTCAGGTCCGGGTGCAAATATTCCTTCGAAGTAGATGCTCTGCAATAGTGAGATTCTACACGTGGGAAACGGTTAATGTGGTTGATAATTGCATCCCGAACAATTTTGTCCTGATCTTGTAGAACTTTTGAGCGACACCTCTCTTTTTCTCCTTCCAAAACCCCCAGATTCTTGTATCTTTGATAGTGATGTCCTAACCATTTTTTCTGAAACACATAATGTGTTTATAAAAAAAACTTTTTTACAAACAGGAATTTCACTTCCTTGTTTGGGCAAAAAATAGACAAAAGTATATGATCTTCGAGACTGTTCTTTTCCAGTTGTTTTCTCTTAGTGGCCATTTTTTTTTACATATCTTACAATGTATTCCCTCTGCAGTTGGAGGCTTCCAGTTCCATAGAAATCAGTTAATATTTGTTGCCTTTCTTCATCGGAAACTTCTGAACACTGTGCAAATTTTTTTACATCCATCTCCATTACACCTTTCTCTAACTCGATTTCTAGCTGAAACAGTTTTTTTTTGTCGTCACACTTACATATTGTTCGCCTCTATTCCTTTGCTCTTTTGCCATCTTCTTTTTATTTTTCCTATTTTTAAGTTTATTCTGAGCAAGAATAAGTGTGGCACCTTCTTTTGAGCTTCCACCTACTTCAAATGATTCAGGTTCCAAATTAACTGTAGGATGTGCTAATATTTTTTTCTTAGGCCTAACTGTTTTGGCAGTTTTCTGTAGCTTTCCCTTTCAGGTGGTGGTCATCAATACACAGACTCTTATCAAGATGACTAAAACAAAGAAATCGAAAACATAGGGGACATGCCGCAAACATTTCTTCTCTGCAGTCACCAATTTCACAAGTGGCACATTGATCACCCTAGGATTTGTATTTTTAGGTTGATTGTCATTGCTGTTAGAAGATGTTGTACACGATGCATTGTTTAAGGAATGTCTATCGTCGCAAGAACCCAAAGTAAAATGATCCTCACATAAAACATAGCTGCAGCTGTCACAAAGAGAGAAAACTGGTTTTCTACAAGACTCAAGATGGCATGCTGGAAAATAATCAGGATCCAAGTCTAGATTGTCATTAATATCCATTAAGTCCAACCCCAAATCTTCATTATTAACATTATTGTTGTTAGACCTAACCTGAAAGGAAGCTAAAGGAACGTCTCTATCACTTTCACCATCCATTTTCGTGTAGTGATTGTTTATATTCAATTGTAAATGTTTATTGTTAATTTACACTTGATCATACCTCTGAGTATTGTCCTCTTCTCAGTTAAAAAAGATAATAAAACTAAAACAGAATGTGACAGTCTAACTAAACTTCACACTTAACACCACAGTATAAGTACACACTGGCAAATTGAGGTTATATTATTTCACACAGTAAAACTGAGACTGACAGCTGCTACTTTTGTTATTGCCAACCTCTCCACGTGAAAAATCCCCTCGAAATTCACAGAATGGCTATTCAATGTTAATGTTTAACAGCACTAAAAATATATTAAATATACATTAAACGACCTTAGTTAATGAAGTTAAGTGATTAATATTCAAAATAACAGATACACACAGTATGCCTCTGCCCTCTAGTGAACTGAACAAGTTTTTCGAGTTAAGAAACATATGGGCGTAAGTGCAGATACGCCTCTATGTCTCTGCTTCTAACAGCTGAACAAAATAGACATATGGCTGTAAGTAAAGATAGGTCTGTATGTCTCTTGTATTGAAAGCATAATGTTAGATACAACCCCAATATTTTTCACAATAACTTTTAAACCGTAGAAGATGCAGATACGCCAGTATGTCTATTGGATAGAGCGCATAAAAACATAGTGGGGTTATGGTCTTATCTCAAAATCGATAATTTTTTCAGTTACGCCCTTATGTTTATTGCACGACGACATCTCCGATCACCTTGGTTTGTTGCTGAATATTGATTTATCTTATTTGTCACCGTGTACCGCTTTACCAGCTGATAAGTGTGAAAAAAAATGTGTATAGTTTTAGAGTTTTAAATGATGTTAGTATTAATAGATTTAAGTACAGACTGGGGTAACATTGACTGTCTGAAGTGATAGTTTCAAAATGACCTTGAAGTGGCTTTTGATTGTTTCATGCAGGTCCTTCCAACATAATTTTAATGATTGTTGTCCTACTAAAACTAAAGTGGCCAAAAATACTGTAAATAATAATCGCAAACTTAAAAACTGGTATACTCCTGTTTTAAAGCAGATTAGGCTATTTCTAGATATTAGTCATAGTAGATGTAAGAGCAATCCTGCCTTATGTGAAATCCACAGAAGGGTTAAGAAGTTCTATAGGGAACAAATAGATCTAGCTAAGAAAATGCCAACGATGCTTATATCGTGGAATCACGTAACATCTGTAAAGCTGCCTGGAATGTCATTTAATCTGGAAACAGGGCGTACACCTAAGAAAACTTACAGACAGAGCTTCCTATATCTGCCAGTGATTTCAATGATTTTTTTGTTAATATTTCTAATAATGTAAAGGTAATAATGCCGTTAACTTAAATTTAGCTGGTGCCAATCGATATCTTAGAGTCTAGTGTTATAAAGAATCCCCCAATTATTGCCATTTAAATGGAATTTTGTGAATTCTGATGATGTTTTTTAAAACTGTTACTGGGCTCAGTAATTCAAAATCTGAAGATATATTTTGGTCTTTCCAACTTTGCGTTAAAGAAAATAATAGATGTAATCTTGTACCCCCTCACTTTTTCTTATTAATTGGATACTCGCAGTTGGTGTTTTCCCACATTGTTTGAAAACTTACTCTCACTGTGCCTGTATATAAAAAAGGGGATAGATCTAATATTAGTAATTATCGACCTATAGCGCTGGTTTCCTGTTGTATCTAAAGTGGTCGAAAAGTATCATTAAGTCTCAGATGGAATGTTATTTTGAGCAGAATCATCTGCTCTCATCTGCCCAATTTTGGTTTTAGAGAAAATCTGTCTACTGTTAAGGCTGTTGAAAGTGTTGTATCCTTTATCTTGAATAGCTTTGAAAATAGTGAGGAAGCCAGCACTTTATTACTAGATCTAAGCAAAGCTTTCGATACTGTGCCCCATCAGGTATTGCTTGAGAAATGAGCTACTATGGTTTTGGAGGCAACGAGTTGTCACTGTTGTCCTCATATCTTTTAGATAGATCCCAGTTGGTCAAAGTTGGTGATCAAAGATCTGATCTTAGAAGGGTTTGAAAGTGGGGTTTCCCCAGGGTTCTGTCCTGGGTCCCTTTCTGTTTATAGTTTTTATAAATGACCTTCACAATTTTGTACCTAATAAGAGTGTTCTTTATGCTGACGACACCACACTAATGTGTTCTAATAAGCTATCTGACATTAATTCTGTAGTAATAAATTATATGAGGGAAAGGTCTTACCTCTGGTTTGTGCCAACTGCCTATATGTTAATGAGTGATAAGACAGAGCATATTGTTTTTTAGTTTAAGGGAATACTCTGACAATAAATCAATGAAGTTACTGGGAATTAATTTAGATTCTAGGCTTACTTGGAGAAGTCATACTGATGCTCTTTGTTCTCGCCTGTCTCGAGTAATTTTTTTACTGAAAAGACTTAAAATTTGTACTGGCTCTACCATAGTTACTAAGGCATATTTTGCGCTGTTTCATTCCCACCTTTTGTATGGTGCCCTACTTTGGGGCAATTCAAGTGGTGCCAAGGAGGTTTTTTTATGTCAAAAGAAGGCCTTACGCACAGTTTTTGATGTCAGTACTAGTGATTCTTGTAGGCCTATTTTTGTAGAACACGGTATACTTACTTTGCCGTGTATTTTTATCTTTCAATGTTTGGTATATGTAAAGGAAAATCTCGATGTTTTTAACCTGAGAAGTGTCACTCATAATTATAATACAGGGTACCAAGATCTTCTAGATTTAAGATATGTTAGACTCACCAAAACCCAGCAAATGTATTTGTATATTGGGAAAAAAGCTCTTCAATAAGTTACCATTAGGCTGTAGAGATATTACGTGTAAAGTTTTTAAAAATGTTGTTTTAAGATGGCTTAAGAAAAAAGCTTTTTAATTCTGTTGATGAGATGTTATCAGGCAGTATTGACATTGTATTTTAATTTAGTTTTTTATGTTTTCTGACATGTACTTATGACCATAAGTGCTAAACCTAGTATTATCTAATTTCTTTGACTTTGTCATGGCATTGTAATGTGGGACGACAATAAAATGATTCTTGATTCTTGAATCATGGAATAAATCATCACTTTCAATGTCATTTGAAATTCTGAGTAACCCTTCTAGCACTTGATTGTCTTCAATACTGTCACGATTCATTGTGTTTAGCCACAAAACAATCGTAAAATAAAGTAATAGCAAGCAAAACAATAACAATGCAGACGATGAATTAGTAGAATGATAGCACAACGACAACAAACGGCCGCCCGTCCGACGCGATGATGTGTTCGTAAACAAACCACGTTTTTCCGATATTCCAGATGACTGCCATCAACATTTCATAGAGTATGAAATAAAAACACTAAAATAGCAAATGAATTCCGAAGTCCAAATACGTTTAAATGGATTTTTATTACTGTAAAAGTCGGCGCCATCAAAAGCCGTCGGCAGTCTATATAATTTCATGTGCAACGTTAAATGACGTTGTCGGCAGTGAAAGTGTTAACCTAAAGCCTTTTCAAATTCAAAATAATGAGTTTAGCACTATCCTCCAGCTGATTATATGTTGTATATACCTAGGATCTTCAGAGTCATTAGATATGCAAGTGTTTCCTGAATTGACCGTGTCCAGTAATAAGGAGTCAAATTAGATGATAAACTAATATAAACTGAGCAAGTGAATATGTTTATACAAAAAACTAGCATACGCTGTTCAATATATTGATGGATTTGCAACGATGTGTCTACCAAAACAGCATTCTGCTCACTACAGGAATCTTGTGTAATGTACAGGCTCCTAGTAAGAGGTGGTTTCTCTTATCCGGGTTATTATTCTACAGAAGCCATCCAGGTCCTGAACCACCAAGAACCATGGCAAAGCTGCTGATATGTTTGCCCAACACTACAGATGATAACCATTCCTGTTCTATACATCCCAGAAGTTATTCTTTGTGTTCACTAGAAATTCCCCCAAAACTAGAAAAGACCTGAATCATGTCTAGTAAGTAACTATCTTGCCCATGGACTTCACAATTCTTTTTGAAGAGAAAATATCCTACAAAGAATGAAAATTGTGAAACAACTGATACAAGCACTACAAAAACTTCAGGGGAATGCTCCTAAAGACAACTCTGTGAATTCCTAGTTAGACATCCTTTCTACAGAATTGCATTCCTAAATCTAGAGTGGAGACCTTAGGAATTACAGTTTTGTGCTGCCTATTGTCATCATCAATATATCTTGTATCATATATTTTGTAGTACAATTTATATATGAATATGTGTATGTGCGAGACTATATATATATCGATATTTCTATATTATGTATACTATAGTGCTCCTGGTATAATATACATTTGTGAAAATGAGTTAAAAAGTACTTACACAGCAATACAATGAATTAGCTATATATCCTGTATTCATTAAGAACACTTTGTAATTAATAATTTTTGTGTTTTATATGTAGAAATTAAGTAATGCCAGTGTTTTCAAAGGACTGTTTAATCGCGGCCTCCAAGACTGTACTTGTCAAACGATGTTTCAAACGTGCTACTAACGGTTATGCTAGTAAAGAATTTATTTAATGTTTTTCTTATACATTACAATTTTAACACTCACCAGTTTGAGCTTAGATAATTTTTCTGCTGCCTGTTTTCGAGCCTCTGACAATGTCAGATCATGGTTGAGATCCAGGTTCTTGATCTGTTTCAACAGCTTTGACAGCCCTGTCATGTTGGGGCTCTGCCCAACTGGAGATATGTCCACAATTGCCATACTGTGGACCAACTCTGGCTGTACAAAACACATACATTATGGTAGTTATTTCCACATAGTCTATTTATTTATACATAATTCATAGTTCAACATGAGTTTTAATTCAATAATACTGTATGATAATTGTGTTGTAAAACCAAAACACTTGTTACATACGGATGGTAAGTTATACAGGGTGTAGAAAAAGTCCCGCACAAGCTTGATAATTCTCGAACGATTACAGGTAAAGCAATAAAGCTTGGTACACCATTACTGCACCTATAAATCTACTTTTTTAAGTAACTACAATTTTTTTTGTCATGTCAGGGGATCGCCTGCAAGGAGTCAAAAGGATATCTTAAATTAGAGCATAGGTTGAGTAGTACATCAAATTAAACGTCCCTGTTAGTAGAGTACAAAGCCGCAAACCCGACCCAAAATGTTTCATTCTTTAAAACATTACGCTGGTTTAAAGTTTGAAACATTTACAATGTAAGTCCTGTTCTAGGTGGTTTAATATTCTTGTCTTAGCCCAAGTTGTGAAAGTTTAAACTTAGTAAATGAATACTGGACTTAAGAAATAGTGTTTAAGATAGTTATTGACTCTTCACATCAAATAATATTAGTTTAAAATAATGTGTAAGTTGAGTTATGCTCAAGTTCTTTTACCGAACTCCTTGTAGACCATCCTCCGTGGATTGTAGACCACGATTTTGCCAGTACACAAGGTCGGTTTGATACAACTTTGTTTGACCTTTTGGGAAAAAGAAGTCTAAGAATATCAGGCTACTTCAAAGGAATTTGCAGATTCTGGGAAACAAATATATTTTTAAAACTACAAGCCATATCCTCTACATTCTGCTTTGAAATAATAAAAATGGTAGCTTATATAGAATGAGCTTCCAGAATATATTCCATTAATGTAAAAATTTATGTATTTATATTTATAGGGAATCTATTTATATACTACTACACAAATTATGAGATGTATAAATAAAATAAAAATTAACAATCGCCAAGCAGCTAATGTAGAACCACATATAGAACCAGCAGACACGCAGGTGTTGACAAATATAGACATAGAAAATACGAATTTCAATTAAAATATTATTTATAAATTATGTTGTTTTGCTTCCACACATCACTATATGTAATGTAGTGAAATCGTAATTTTCCATGCATATCTTAAGCACTTCTCTTGGTATCGGAATCGAGTGAAAAGAGCCGTGGTATAAAGTATCAGAATTGATACATCCCTAGTAAATATTCCATAGACATTATAAAAATTCAAACATAATCCACGGATGTTTTCCCGGAGCCGTCATCATTGGTGGCAGCCCTGTTTCCAGTCCCGTGAATGTATCGTGGCTCCGAATATATCCCACTGCCGGCCAATACATGAAGAATGCATCAGAAAGTTATCTGTTATGGAAGTTACTGAAGTGGGCTTAGTTCACGATCTGTAAAATAAGTGCATAGACACCAGTACCTTCTACAGTTGCACCCAAAATACGATTTATATTACACGATTAATGTTATCAATTACTGTCTCTTAAATATTTTGTGTTTGCCTTTAAGATAAGCAAACAGAATCACCACATCACGACAACACAACTTCAAAGAAAATGCGAAAGGCTGTGGCTCTAATGCCCGCTTCTCGACTTAACTTGTCATAAATCCACTATTTTCATCTCCAAAATGTGTCTTATAAGGTCTGGTAAAAATCCAACCAACATTCTGTTGTACTAAAGAAACCGGGGGGTTGCATCTCTTATCAAACAGATGATAATGTTCACCAAACCAAACTTTAAGCTTGTTTATGAGGTGAACACTGTACATTTTAGACCTGTGCAATCTACCTAAAACAAGTCTTTTCAAAATGCTATTTGTACTCAAGAATAATAGTTGGACAACTTCGTCCAGAGACCTCATTTCAGTGACTAAAACTTAAACACAAAAACACTGCTGGTATCGCCACTACCGCTTTGCAGCTTTACTGCTTACCACTCATATAGTGGCCAAGGCTTAAGAAGATGATCGGTCGGCCGACTTTAACTGTCCAATGGATTTGGGGGACTTGCCATGACAAAGCGGTAAAACCAACCAAAATAAGTCCATTACTCTACTGGGAGCTACCTTGGATCAATCGGTGTCACATGGGCCTCAGAAACATATATCAAAATTCATTCAAAGTTTCACGGACCACTCGTGTAAAATACAATGGGTCAAGATTAATCAGGTTCTGAAGTCCATTCAATCAATCAATCAATCAATCATTTATTGTCAGAACACAAAGTGTATAACAACGTCAACAGTTAAAGGATAACAACAATCCACACTAACGTATAATTATTAAATACAAATACATTTTAAAAATACATCAACCCTTAAATACATGTTTTTATTTACTATATTAAAGATTAAAGTCTTTGGTCATTTTGTAAGACATTGTCAAAATGGTGAATATTTTGTTCAATAAAACTAGGCCTAATTTAAAATTACAATTTAACAGTCTAGGTTTAAAATTAACTAAACATTTATAAAATACAGAGATGCCAGAGGACCGAAACCAGGTTGAAAGTTACCCTATACATCAAAGTACTCACTTACACTATACAAGCATCTTTCAGTCAACCATAACTTAATAGCAATTTTACATTACTCTACTGGGAGCTACCTTGGATCAATCGGTGTCACACATGGGGCCTCAGAAACATATATCAAACTTCATTCAAAGTTTCACGGACCACTCACGTAAAATACAATGGGTCAAGATTAATCAGGTTCTGATTCATGGTGCTGTCAAGTTATTTCCTGATTTCATTACTACATACAAACACAAATATTGTTTTTTGAGATTTTCCAGGTTCTACACGAAGATTATGCGCTTATACCCGGTTTCCCAGGTGAATGGCCACCCTTTTAAAAGCACCCAAAGACAACTCAAATGATCATCAATTACTGAAACACACAGAGTTCAATAAATTTAAGATGAAAAGTGACAAGGATAAAACACAATAAGTAACAATGGATTACATTTTTACTCATTCATACCGTAACAGTACTGAATCAGGAGTACTTGAACTGTGTGGTACACTGTGTAGACATTTACAGAACTGACAACTCATTCATACTGTAACAGTACTGAATCAGGAGTACTTGAACTGTGTGGTACACTGTGTAGACATTTACAGAACTGACAACTCATTCATACTGTAACAGTACTGAATCAGGAGTACTTGAACTGTGTGGTACACTGTGTAGACATTTACAGAACTGACAACTCATTCATACCGTAACAGTACTGAATCAGGAGTACTTGAACTGTGTGGTACACTGTGTAGACATTTACAGAACTGACAACTCATTCATACTGTAACAGTACTGAATCAGGAGTACTTGAACTGTGTGGTACACTGTGTAGACATTTACAGAACTGACACCTCATTCATACTGTAACAGTACTGAATCAGGAGTACTTGAACTGTGTGGTACACTGTGCAGACATTTACAGAACTGACAACTCATTCATACCGTAACAATGCTGAATCAGGAGTATTTGAATACTCAGAGGACCTGAACTAGTATACTGCCTAGAGAGTCATAGTATATTTGACTTTTCACTGCTACAGAAGCGATTACAAGTCTATCTGATGAATAAAGTCAATAACGTTAGGTATATACGAGGTCCAATCAAAAAGTATCCGACCTCGTCGTGTATCGCGGCTTCTGCTGCCAATAATGAGATAAGATTTGTTGCGACAATAGTTCCTACTATGATAAGGAAAGGTACAAAGTCTTATCTTGATCCCCCGACTGGTTCGCCGGAGACGGGTCAGTATGTACTGATAAGTCAAGTGCGCGTATCGGTTTTCTCTAACTGTGAAGATGACGGAAAAAGTGGAACAACGTTATTGCATTAAATTTTGCGTGAAACTCGGAGAAAAACAAAGTGAGACCATTCGGAAAATTCAGCTAGCATTCGAAAAAGAGGCAATGAGTGTTACGTAGTGGTATAACCGTTTCAAAAGTGGTCGAACCTCGGCAGAAAGTGACGCGCGTTCGGGCCGACCAAAAACAAGTCGAACTCTGGAAATCATCGAGAAAGCAAAAGTTTTGATCTGTGAAAATCGTCGAATGACTGTGGAGGAAGTAAGTACTGAGTTAGATGTCAGTTTCGGATCAGCTGAAGCAATTTTAACGGATGACTTGGGATTGCGCCGGGTAGCCGCAAAATTTGTGCCAAAATTGCTGACAGACGAGCAGAAGCAACGGTGATTGGATGTTGCCGAGGACATGCTGCAATCTTGTGAGGATGATGCGGACTTTTTGACATCGATAATAACTGGAGACGAAAGTTGGGTCTATGGATATGACCCTGAGACCAAATTTCAGTCATCACAATGGCAGTCTCCCCAGGATCCTCGGCCAAAAAAAAGCAAGGTAAGTTCGAAGCAATGTCAAAGTGATGCTTACTGTTTTTTTTCGACCACCGTGGAGTTGTGCACCATGAATATGCCCCTGAGGGTCAAACTGTGAATGCACAGTACTATTTAAGTGTCCAACGTCGTCTCCGAGATGCGATTCGCCGCAAAAGACCTGACTTGTGGGTGTCTCAAAATTGGCGGCTAACCACGACAATGCGCCAGCTCATTCGAACTTTTTTGGCGAAACACGGCACTCCGCAAGTTCCTCAGCCTCCGTACTCTCCAGATATGGCTCCATGCGATTTTTGGCTCTTCCCCCACCTCAAAAAAACCATTGAAAGGCACCAGATTTGAAAGTCGAGAAGCAATTATGAAAAAAACGACGGCTGATCTCATGGCGATGCCGAAAAGTGATTTTCAAGACTGCTTCCAGAAGTGGAAACGTCGCTGGAATCGTTGTGTTGCTTCTCTGGGTGCTTATTTTGAAGAAAATTAACGCCAGCTTTTTTCAGGTAACTTCAGTTTTACGTTGCACCAAAAGGTAGGATACTTTTTGATTGGACCTCGTATGATGAAAATACAACTTAATAATACTTACCCAGGTATGCAGTGAAAGAAAATTATAAATATACAATGTGAGAGTTAATATTTATAATGATTCAATGTCTTGTTCAATTACAATAACGTTTTGTACACATACTTTTACAACATAAATTGTATTCGTTTGACAAAAACAATGGAACAGTAGTTGAAAACAACATGACTGAATTGTAGCTACTTTAGCACACCTAAAACCTACAGGAAAAGATAATTGTGTGTTGCAGTAAAGTCTTTCCACATATATCTTTTGTACATGTTCAGTCAAGTTATGACAGCCTCAGACCTAAGCTTTTTCAGCAATAAATATAAATAAACAAATCTATTACCCCATACATATACAATGTGTCACAGAGAAGAAAATGAAAATATTGAGACAACTATTTACATCTCCATGTATCGAAATCAAATGTATGGTACTAAGTCTGATGTGGTAGAAAATTTAACTAAATAAATATGATTATTCTTTTATCTATTTATAATACACAAAGAGGATAATTAAGTCATTTTAAGTATTTTCTCCAAGAACATTCTAGTAATCCAGTACAAAATTGGCCTGAAACTGTAACATCAACAAGAGTTCAGTATCAATAAAGAACAAACATTGGGTTAGGTTTGGTTCAACTCCAAACATATTATTTCTTAAAAAGGAATCGTTCGAATAATATCAGAGTTTGTAACTTACATGCATCTGGGCTAGCAGCATCACAGTTCGGCCGCCCATGCTGTGGCCAATAAAGGAAGCTTTCTCAAAGTTGAGTTCTTTAAGAAGGCATACTACGTCACACACCATAGCCTCGTAAGAAAAGTCATCAATGTGCGGGCTCTCACCATGGTTCCTGGCATCTACGGCTATGACCTAAACATACAGATTGAAAAATCATTAGTGTGCAAAGTAAAACTGATATACCCAAACTGCTACTAAACTGTTCCAAAGTGGTAATTATTTATAAGGTGTACCCAATCTTCAAATTATTGTCACAAAACTTTATTTTAAAGTAGATTATCAAACATGGTAAATACAGTTAATATGGTAAGGTCACTTATTAACTGACAATTATTTTCAACATAAATTTTCTCTTCTCAACTAGAATATTATAATTATTAGAGACCTGACAGGTTCTTCTTAAAATGATGTCGCTGTATGTTTGTTTGTGTGATAAATCTTGATAGAAAGGTCCGAGAGTCTTGAAACCTGTAGGTTTCTCTAAGGAAGAATTCTACTGATTTTGGGGTCTTAAGGTTAGTGGCTAGCAAAATTCTGTCAGCAACATTTTGTCGTTTTATTATTTTTACAGGGGCTCTCATTCATTCACACACCAAAAGATTTTCCCATTAACCAACTACCCTTTGAGCGCAAATGTCCTATTGGTAGAGGTTGTCTTATAAATATTCAATATTTATTAGTAAATGTGGATTTTGCTTACATAATCCACACAAATAGTTTAATAAAGACTTTGTTTATAATGCATTATAGTACAATTGATTTTGAAAGCAGTGGGTTGGCTGTTATTAGATTGTGTAATTTTGTTTTTAATATTGTTAGGCATTTATTTAATAAATATGTTATGTTATAAATAACATCCTAAGTATCATGAGGTTATATTATAAATACAATTATAAGCATTTTACGTTCTTTGTTCTGATTTGTTGCAAGTTAGTTTGGTTTAGGTTCTGTTAGGTTTGTATAAGCTAAGAAAAACTAAAATTGCATTTATTTAATAACATTTATTTACTACTTTTTAACTACATGTATATAGTATTGCATATAGTTTCATACTGTTTTAGATCTATATAAAAAATATTTTCATGTATAAAATATTTTTTATTTATAAATTTTTACGTAATAATTTAGAACCGCTACAATTTTTTTTGATATTTTTCAAAGTAATGTAGAGTAAATCGATTATTGTATTTTTTGGCGGATAACCTTTTAGAGCATTCAATTTACAATTAAGCACAACAAAATTTGTTTATTTATTTCTTTAGCAAATTTACAGTGAATTTCCAAACAAAAGCCCACAAAAACCAGCCAAATTTACCTTGGGGGTTTTTGGTAGGCTTAGTAGTGCTTTACACTGTCTCAACACAAATGAAATGCCGTTTTCACACAACAGATCTAATTATGAGGTTTCATACTGTGAAGTAACAAAAACATGGGTCTCAAGCAAAGCATAGGGGAGGATGCTATTAAGTAGGATCTCTTGTTGAAAAGACATACCTTGGAATTCTCATAACAGTTATCTCTATAATTTTAGAATTAGGTCGCTATTAAATGATACTTATTGAATCTTGCAAGCAATATAAGCACTTCAGTATTTATTTACATTAATGTGACCATGGAAAATGGACTTTTTTTCATGGGTTGGGCATTTATAGCCAAGTATTATTATCACAGGTGCATATGAACTGGGGGGAAAGTATATTATTGTATTATTTTGATGCCTTTCGGACATTATTGCGTTAAGGAGCAGGAGCATCACGTGATCTGGGATTCGACTTTTGCAAGCTCGAGTTAATTTTTTTTCTAAAAGGGCAAGCAGTGGGCAGGCATCGTAAAACTCCATATTCGTCTTTACGAATTGCTTCCACGTGAGATACCGAACATCCAACACAAAGGTGTGCCATTACCACTACTGAACTAGGAGGTTAAGAATAGACGTGGAGGAACAACAGTAGTTCAAAATGGCATCCCTTCTTTATTTGAGAAGGCGCGGAGTAATACCAAACTGTCAAATATGGATAGTGTTGGCAGAGGTACGATAATTATCATAAAGGTACGATAATTTCATTGATTTTATGCGCCGGGTAGTTATTATCGTTATGAAAGATTTTTGACAAATTTATACAAGTAACAAACCAAAAGTTAATTATAACATAATTTATTATACGAACATAACATCATAACATACTTTTTCATTAAATGTGTTCGGTACGATTATTTTGTATGAAAGTACGATAATTTCTCGTTGTTGGTATGATAATCGGTTTTTAAAATCTGGCTATACTGAGTTTGAGCAGACCGCGGAGTTATAGGAAACTGTCAAAAACGGAGTTTTCAGAGGATTTAAAAAAATTGTAGCTCCTTTGATTTTCGTTGCCGACGAATTTTTTCTTCAATATTGTTTTCAGGAAAAATTGTAGTTTTCAGGAAAAAAAAAATGAACATACCTTTCCATGGTCACGTTAATGTAAATTGATACCAGCACTTCATAGTCAGATGATCACATGTAGAATATGCTCCTCTCCCCTCTTCTTCAGGAAACATGCAAAACGGTTCATATATACCACCTCTAGCTGCTTTGCTACTGAGAGTTCAATATATTAACATTGTACCCTACCATACTGGACCCTATTCATGTTAGAGTATTATAGTTTTAGGTATTTTATATTTATAGTATTTTAGGTAGGCCGGATGAGGAGCCCACATGACACTACAGTACTCCAGATGAGGTCTGACGAGCGAACAGTAGAGCAGCTTAAGAGAACAGATGCTGTTTAATGTTCTACGGAGGTAATGGATGAGGCCAAGCATGCGCAGTGCTCTGGTGCAGGAAGCAGAATCTGAAATTCGCAGTTCAGAGATTTAAAAAAATTATATCTAGGTCCCACACTTCAGATGTACTCTTGAGGATAGCATCACTTACGATATATTCACTCTGATAAGGACTAATATTGCAGTGGAAGTTAAGCATATGTGGTAGGTTGCCTTCATTTGCCCAGTGGGAGGCGAAAGATCTTCTATTGGGTTCGTGGCGAGGAAGGTTGTATAAACTTTTCAAAATAAAACAACGGAGTCGAACTAATATATGATTTATTAAAATTAGCACACTCTTTGGATTAGATTAATAAAATAATTAGGTTTGATTGATACATAATTAAGAATTTAGAATTTGGCTTCCGAAAAGTTAAAATATGGATAGAGAGAGAGAGAGAGAGAGAGGGCCTAAGTTAACGTCTGTCGCGTTCCGCACAAGTTAGCCGACTCTCCGAGCATCACCTCAACATCGCCCGATCCTCCCGCTGCCAAGGCTCCAGACCAATCAGAGCGCGTTTTGTCTTAAGATGGTACTCTGAGAGGTGCTGCCTCCTAAGGCGATTCATTTAGTAATTAACAAAGTAGGTACATGGTGCTTTTAGACTGCTCAAGGCCTGCGTACAACACAACTATTGCTGATTTCAGCGCATTCCGTACACGTGGCTGCGACAACACCGGCGTTGTCGCATCACTGCGGGCTTCAATTTAATGCATATACAGGCTGTGGCAGAACTCCTGTCCCTTTCTTCTGAAGTGGCCTTAACGCCTATATTTTCCTATATTAATCCGGATGGCACTTGATGTGTACGGCAGCATTGTTACATATTGGGGAGGTCTTACCAGTATAAAGGTGGTTAAAATAATCACTAAAGTAACAATAAGACATTTTCGTAGTATTAGGTTACACTTATTTATTTGTTGAAATTTTGGGGCGTTAACACCGAGGTGTCACACATAGGCATTTGTCAGTGTTCAGGGTCATCGAGCTAGTAGCACCCCATTCCACAATACAATCCAGTCCAGCTTGAGGTCACAGTCACTAGCCAAAGAAATGTTCTGATAGTTTTATGTTATCAGTGAAAAGTAAATACTTGTAACACAGCTGGTTTGTGACATCATTAATGAAGACATTGAACAGGTGACAACCTAATATGGAGCCTTGTGGAACCCTAAATGTGGATTCAAATGACTGAGAGTGAGCTTCATTAAAGCGGACTTGGAGTGTTCAATCATGCAAGTAACTTGAGACCCAGTCGAGCAGTTTGACAACAAATCTACATCTACATGTTTTGAACTATCTTAACTGACAAGAAAGTCGATCAGACGCGTTTGACTGACAAGACCGAAAGCCTTGACAAAATCAAGTTTGATAGCATCGATCTGCGAGTGCTCAACGAAGGCATCAAATATGTCAGACTAGAAAGCCAAAAAGTTTGTGGATGATGAGCGTGCCCGCGTAAACCCATGTTGACAAATAGTAATGTAGTGGGAAAAGGACAAATGTGTCCTATTAAGGAAGACTTTTTTCAATAGTTAGGCGATAAATGAAATTATAACAATGAAGAGCTATTTTTCACATCATTAAGCGGACGCTTTTTGTGAATGGAAACAATGAAACTTTTAAGGACATTAGGAAATATAACATCTGATAAAGACTTGTTGAATAGTTTAGTGAGAGGATATCCTCTCAGTTGACAACAGTATTTCACAGTCGCTGAAGGAATAGAGTCAGGTTCACAAGCTTTAGACCCGTCTAAATCCTTGATAGCCTTGCATATTTCAGATACTTCAGATACGTTTAACGTAACAACAGCAAATAACATAATAACAGCAATAACGTTTGTGTAACTTGCTTATCATGTAGGTAACACATCTTCCAAACAATGATGAAATAACAGCAAATAACATAATAACAGCAATAACGTTTGTGTAACTTGCTTATCATGTATGTAACACATCTTCCAAACAATGATGAAAAGAAATCAGCAAGCTCAGCAGCTGAAGTGTCATCGGTAGAAGATACTTTATTGTACGAAAAAGAAGCCGGTGAGGAATATTGACCATGCTTCATGTTCTAAGTACCTTGCAACGTATTCTGATTATTGAGAAACGATAATAGTCAGCATCATCTAGCGAAATCTTATAGGCTTTGTGCAAAATCTTCTTTTGAATTACAAGCTCCTTAAGTTGGGTTCAGGACCAAATGGGGAAGTTTCTAGTGCTCCTCAAATGTGAGGTCTTCAATTCCTTTGTGAAGTCAAAAACCAAGTATTAAATTAATAATAGAAACCAGAGCATTGAGATCTATAGATGAAAGGTCGCAGTATAACTTCCGAAGATTGGGATTCCTAGGGTTGATGGAAACCTTGTGATTTGATGGAATCATCGCTGGCATGTTAACAGAATGACAAAGAGCTGGATGGTAAACATCCTCTACAACTAGTGTATCATGTTCCATGTTGAACAAGAGTACACCTCTGCAGTTACAAATGTTGTTGGTCTGAGTTAAATTGTACTTGGCACTCATATTCAAAAGAGCATTTAAAGCAGCGTTTTCTGATAGCAATTGATCCACTGGCCAAGAGGGGGACATGATTTTGAATCGCCAAGAATATGAATGAGTTCAAAAGCATGCTAGGATGTTACATCTTCCATGAGACAAGTGAAGTCAAGATATACCTGAAGAGGTAAAGAAGGTGGAATGTAGACACCTGCTATAAGGATCCTGTGATAAAAGTGAGGCGTGACAATGACAAGAAAAACCTCCAGGTAGGTAAAGTAAACAATTTCATGGGGTATAAAACGTTTGTCACCAGCAATTAGGACGCCAACACCATTAAGCTTGGAACTGGTAATAACAGAGCGGTTGTTTCTAAACACTTCAAAGAACGTAAATATCGTGTACACAGTTAGCTAATGACAACCACAAATCATGCAGCTTAGATCTCAGTCCACTGACGTTGCGGTAATAGAGGCTTGGCCGTTAGAGGAAACGGGTTTTTTTGGCATTTTAACAATATTCCAATTGATTCTTCTAAATTATGCAGGATAACATTGCGCATCCTGGAAGTGTGATCAGCAATTTAGGAGCAACAATCTTCTAAGTTCAAAGATGCTTCATTGTTATAATGTTTAGAGACGATTTGTTTTAGTGACATAATTTAGTTTTCTGCTTGTGTAAGACGAGGGCCAAGCTCAGAGACAGGTTGGAAATGTTTTGGCGTAGACACAACTTCAGACACAACTTTAGAAATTGTAAGGACATTTTTTGATACCAATGAATCAATTTTCTGGAGAATTAGATTACGGGTATCGGAGTGAGTATCCACCAGTCGAACGATATAGTTCACTCTACCACAAGTCCAGTGTTTCACAAACAATCGGCTATTGTTTTATAGTTAGACGCCATCATCTTCATACAATGCAGGTGGTGCCAACATTTGCAGCGCCCTTATATTTCATGCCCTTACCGATAACATATCTTGCAAACAGTAAGGTCCTTGAGAAACCTATCCATATTGAAGTTTTGATATTCCAACAAACCCATCTTTTAAAAATATATAAGTACAGTACGCGCGCTGAAGGTTCGGCTCCGAGTCAACCGAGCGGACTATGGCGGGGGACGGGTGGATTGCCCGATATAACAACTGTTCTGCAGACATCCGCCAATGTTTGACCCGCTGCAGTCTGAATATTTATTGTCCCTGTTCTCAGGATTCTTTATACAACAGTGTTTCGTATTCATTCATCTGTCATAAAATTAGTTTATAAACAATACACCCCAAAACACTTTCTATTCGAATATAATACAATGAAATTCAACATAATTTCATTAAAGTTTAAACTTTTAGTTTATCACAGATCACCACTACGGCCTAAAGTGTTTTTTTTTTTTCAAAAATAAACTATTGCAAAGTGATTCAATGTTAAACTTTCAAATGGTATTGCCGTGTTGCATTTACGTGAATGGGCCATAAACTGTAGGGCAGCGGTGTCGGTGATACATTCCACTTCAGACTAAGTTACGGCTAACCTAAACTATGTATCTGAAAAAAGTTAAATCTAAAATTAACTTCAGTTCATTCAGAAAAACTTTCCCGCTGGTGAAAGTTTCCTGACCAAATAATAAAAAAAAATCCTCACATACAAACTTTTTTGTATCACAATTTTGGCACAGTTAATTTAAAAATATATTTTATTGAAGAAAAGTAATAAAGCATTGAAACTTAATACATCCATTAGCATTGGCATAAACAGGAAAATAGATCTGCGAAGTTTCAGAATTTTATTTGTACAGGAAGTTGATCTAACCATAAGTTGATTGTCGAGCGAGAATTAAACATTGCCGTCCGTGACGGATCATTGGAGAGTCAATGTTTTTATTTGGTTAGTAGGGCAACGACAGGGCCGAACCTTCAGCGCGCATACTGTACAGCAGCATTGATATGATTGAGATGGGCGATTATCTTTTATCAGGTGGCACACTTCTGATAATAGTCCAATGGTACCTATAGTTACAAAGATCAACACTATAAAGAAACTGCAGACTTCCTTCGGCATACACTCACTTGGAATGCCCATAGTCAACAGTGGTCACAACTATTAAGGAGCTAGTGGAAAAATAGGATGTTTATAGTATTATTGGCCTAGGGAAGTTATAAACTTTGAGCCAAGAGAATCTACACAAAAGACAGTAGCTACTCGATCCACCACTGAAAAGTTCGTAGTTCATTTAATAACATTACAAAAGAAATGTAGAGAGGCTAATAAGTAAGAGCTGATTCAGAAGGCAATGGTTAAAGAAAATTTGGACTTGAAGTTTATAGTATTGAATAAGTCAATTTAACACTGAGTTAGTGACATCATGAAGGATATGGTTGGCAAAATTATTTGGAAATTCTAAGTGCTTGAGGGATTAGATGTAAAACACTGAGTGGAGTTCACACTCAGTTCACAACTCTTAATTAACCCTCCGACTGATAATAAGAAATTCTCAGAATGATACACTGGGTTTTGTCTTTGGGCAGTATATTTTCCAGATTTTTTTTAATACTAAGTAATAAGTGTTATATACAAATGTTTTTGTTAGAAACCAGAGAAAATTTAAAATAAAAATATGCACTTACTACAATATTGTTTTTTTTATTTGTACATAAATTCAAAAATGTGTTTAATAACTTTTTTGTTTTCCAAGTTTCACTCCATGTAACGTTCACATGACTTGAGATAGTAAGATACTATAAATGTACAAAATATACACAGTTTTTATATTGAACAAAAGGATTATAACATATATACACTTATTAATAACACAAAACAGTTTTTTGATAAAAATTTAAAGTATGTACTGCTTTTTTTTGGCAGTACACGTATCCACATTGGTGTTTGATGAATTCTTTGGGCAAGAAGAATATCATATGATGATGAGTTTTTTCAATGTCACTATTAATTTTCACACTTAACTCACATTCCACCGGATTATAATCATCCAGACTACCTGACAACAAATCTGACAAAGAAATATCATCATGCACTTCATTTGCTGATATGTAACTTTCATCATCCAATAGTTCCATGTTTATCATTTAAACAACGAGGATCACCCATTTCACAACATAAAAATAAATTATAAACAATTAGCCTTCATAATAAACCTAGCAACAAAGATTGTAAAGGCAGTCCAGTGCGTCACCAGCTGCATAGTCCGTCAGCTGTATGCCATACGGCATTTGGATCGATATCAGCTGACAACGAGCAATATTACGAATATAAACTATATTAAATGGATTGATATTTATGAGTAGAGGATTCGACTGGTGCAAGTTATGTCTTTATAAATTAAACGGTTTTCGCGTAATAATAGGAGAAAGTTGACCGACGGCTGTGCCGTCTTTATCAGTTCACAAGTGGTATTGATGAACGTCGGTCATCAGTTGGAGGGTTAAAGAGACCAAGTAAGTACTAGGCTAAGGAGTGAATCAGATCTCAGGATAAAATTACAGATTTATGAACGGTTGAATAGTCATTGTAAACAAAGCTGCGATCTTGATACTTCCAAGCATTATATTTTACATGAAGTCCTTGAGAAAATAAAATAAACAAGATTATAAGCTTTTACTTAAACATCAATTGTTTAAGAAAATTAATGTTCGCGCTGAAACATAATACAACATTATTATTTTTGGTGGATAAAATGCATAATATGTATACAATTAGTACATAGTCTTATGCAATAAATATTTATTGTAGACTATTGCATTGGATATTTCCTCATACCAAATGCCCAAAAATCACCTATGCACAGAAGTAACATGATGAAGCTCTTGAAAATGAATCTGACACACAATTGCAAATATCAATTGATTGTGATTAAAAAAAAGGAGCTTTACTTTTGCAAGTAACACCAAAACTTACTGTTCTGAAGTTTTCTTTAGCTAGTGCCTTGCATACTGAGTTCCAGTTGGTTTTCGAGCCCAGAAGACCATGTAGAACAATGATAGGGATAGTGTTCGCAGATACTGTAGGCTCTGCAAAGTGCTGATAAGATAGCTGCAGTTGTACCGGAGGCTTAGAAGTCCTGTAATCAGAAACAACATATTGAAATTACACTATAAGTTATATCTTAGTAATTTTTATCAAAATCTTAAAATTATAGTTACCATGTTTACACTACAGTTTTCACACCAATCACTCACGGACACCTCTGAGATGAAGAAGAGTTGCTGATGGTATACAAAGTAATTTACCATTCATATGTATACTAATTCAGTCATGTCTAAATAACGATTAAAATTTATTTAGCCGCTACCATATTTTTGGTTAAAACTGGAATAACGTATTTCTAGCCTCCTTACGCTGACAGGTATCGCGTGTTCAGATACCATAGGTTTGTAAGTAGTGATTTTCATTCATGGTGTGGACTGAGTGAGATTTATTGTAATGAATGGCATCAAAATATGCCTCCAACAATTTTACTTCCAACGTTGTATTCTGTAGACTCCGCAACACCAGAAGTTCTAGAATGTCTAAGTTGGCTGAGGACATTTTCTGGGCTTACAGCAACAATTTTTAAGGAGATGATTGTGGAATTTTGTTAAACTTGGCAGTAATAATAGTGGTAAAAACTCAATAAGAAATTTTCAAAAAATTTGGTTATTTGACTAAAAATATGTTTCAGAGCATTATAAAGGAAACAGACAACTTATCCAAGTTTTTATCAATTATCCATAATATACTCCTCATTTATCCACACATCTGTACACAGAATGCTGATAGTAATTAGAAGACTAAATAAAAAAACTAATTACAATAATATTGTCTGCTAAAATTGAGTTTTCACTTCTTTAAATAAAAGATGTGTCCAAAATTAAATTTAAGTTTGTGTGTGTGTGATTATGTATCTATTTTGAATAGAATCTTCCCAGTGGTTACTATTTCAATCAATAACAATTGCTGTTGAGGTATAGATGTAACATAATTCATAAATACAAATAAATATTAATAAATTCTTACTCACTATATATTGAACACTGTAGACACAACCTGTGTTGAGATCTAAAATTAATGTTTTAGCTCATAAATAATGTGTTAGCATAATACAAGAATCATTAGTATAGTAATTGGCATAATAATTAGCCATTATAAGACTAACACATATGAATCTTGTTGAGTATTCAATATTATATATATTGAGGGAGGGAGGGGAGAGAGAGTGAGAGGGGGGGGGGGAGAGCAACATAAATGGACTGAATACATTGCTTCTGAGGAAAGCATTATAGAATTTAACTTTTGAGTACTTGGGAAAGTTTTATTTTATTTTGTTTTGCTTTGTATTTTGACACTAAATGCCACAAAAGGGGTAAAGTAAACAATTATACCAAAAGGTTTTTGATTTACTACTGATAACCTACATAGTATTTCAAGAACGAATGCTTGTAAAACTCATGGAGTGCTAAACTCTGCCACTAAATTCCATTTTTGCCTGAATCTGCGAGAGCATGACTACTGCTAAACTGTATGGTATCTCAAGAGTGGATAATTGTAAAATTTACAAAGAGCTAAACTTTCCCGTAAAGTTCTTTTTTGGCCTGAACCGGCGAGGGCATGACTTCATTAGAGAGAAAGACGGTTTGAATGATATGGAATAAATATGACATGTAGGGCTACAAAAGAGTGCAGTTGGTGGAAACTAAAAGAATGGACAAGCCCGTGCGACATTGCTGCACAAGTTAACTGACGCCCAGGACGTAGTGCGGTATCCCACATATTGCAGCATTATTGTACTGTACTAACCTCAAACTGGCAAGGATTTGCAATTAAATCTTGTTAGTGTGCAGGTAAAAGCTGTACAAAAATAAAAGAGCTTTTAATTCTATGAGGGCTTGCTAAATTAGATTTTATTAATTTTATAGTTTAATAAATGTTAGTTATTATAAACTAACCAATGAACACAGAAAAACATAAATCGCCCAAATTAATGAAGAACAATTAATCAGTGTACCTGTTTATTTAACAAGTGATACAGTAATCTTTTCAGATTAGATTATTTAAGACTATATTATAAACATTACTAAAAATTGTATTTAAATAATTTTCCACACTATGTTATGTAAACTGTACACACTAAATGTGTTTCTTGACTTCAGAAATCACTCAAGATTACAATAATATGATCACATTTCTAAACTTTCATATAATCACATTTCCCACAAATGGTTATAAAGATTGTAAAACAAAATGTGTTATAGGACATGAATGACTTATTAATTGTATATATTTATTCAGTCTCAGGAGGCAATATCAAAATCATACATGCTTACTGGAAACTAGGAAAATGGAAATAGTTTCAAACCGCCACTGACACAATGACAATAGGCACTGATTTGTAGTAAGTTAGTGATGGGAGAATCGAATAGTATTCGAATACAGCCAGAGTATTCACATATTCGAATACATCAAAATGAATTCGAATACTTTTGAAATGAATACAATTTCTCTGGAAGAATCGAATTCAAACCTGGAGTATTCGTTTATTCTGACAAATAGTATTCAAATAAAATATCCAAGAGCTGTATTCGTACTAATATGAGGTTTAAAATAAATACATATATGGAGACTTTCAAAAGAATAATTTAGGGGAGATTCAAAATTTGAAAAAAATAATTACAAATTTTAATACTTGAAAAAATGTATAATTAATATTGTATAATTATTAAATTTAAAAATACATATTATTTAAGAGTTACAGTTCTAAGCAATAACGACAAATATGAATATTTATTTCATATTGTTGTGTAAAAACAAAGTATTATTGAGGTTTTCTGGCTTCAGTCTATTTCTACGGTAATTAGTGACAAGACCTCCTGTGGAAAATAGTCTTTCAGACGGAACTGAAGTAGCAGGTAAACAAAGATATTTCTTCTGAAGTTCGTATATCATGGGTATGACTTGTTTATACGAGGCACCAAAAGCCAAAGGCAAAAAAAGCAAAAGTATTCGACGAATACAGTGGTGAATTCGTGACAAACAAGTGAAATAGCCCAGGAACAATAGATTGCGGGAAAGAACTAAGACAGGTCTAGACCTGTCTGTTAGAAACGCTCAGCTGAGCAAAAGTATTCTAATACATATTCGAATACAATTATTCGAATACAGGGGTGAATTCGAATTCACTGTATTCGATTCTCCCATCACTAATTTGTAGATGGAGGAAGGTGATGTTTTACTGGAAACAGCATTATTCACCCATCTGGTGCTACCAATATTGACTAGCTGGCACAGCTTTTGTTTACATGTATTTCACCCGTTACCTCCATATTTCCATTCTTCTGACATCACCTATTTTATATATATAGTTTTAAACTTTGAATGTAATATAAACAGTTACTTTTTAATTAAAAAATAAAGTTCATTCATATTATAGGAAACTTGTGCTTTATGATACCGCTCAAATTATGATAACTGTTGTCAGTTTAAATATTTCAAACACTGAGATGTGAAAATAGTTTTACGTGAAACATAACAAAGTACAACCAAAACGTTTATAAATGTATGAGAACTGAAGTGCGCAAAAAACAGTTAAAAAATCTGTTACGGTAACAAACTGCCACTGTTATATACTGAAGTATATCTTCGAAAAAGAACATAGTTCTCAGATGTAGGCTATTTGATAAAGTTCTTATCAAATTGAATGTTTATTGAACATAACATTATTCCATTACGTAAAAATGTAATGCTGTTATTATACTACATGAAAGATTTGAATTTTCTAACTTTTAAATATGGGAAATTAATGTATATATGTGTAATTTTGTTGTTTTCTTCTTTATTTACCTGTATATATTACGGCTAGGTTAATATAAACGTTATTAACTCATGTTCTTCGTAAAAGTCTTAATATAATGCAATAATTTCTTTCCACCCATTTATCTCAACATGTAAATAAGCTACAGAGATCCACTTTTTTTAAATAACCGTAAAATTCTATTTTGTAATATGTAGTTAATTAATTTAAGACAGTTCCAACATTAACATTTCATTTGAGCGTAATGGTTAAGTATTACAAGTACTCTGCATTCGCACGGCTTGCGGTTACAGCAGGGAACAAGTTTAGCAACATTACTCAACTGCTCCAAGGTCACACGCCAAATAGGCTTCTTATTTATATAATAAGCTTAAAAAAACAGTGGAATGTTGCAAATTGGCCAACAGATTAAAAAAAAGCCAGGAAGAATGCTCAGGAACTCCTCTTCAAGCGCTTCTGTCAAATGAAATAAAGAATCAAAACTGATCTCTATCTACCTCTTTTACTACTTCACTGAGACAGTACTAAATTGATCCTACATCAATAAAACATAAACGATCGATAACTTCATTGTTACAACTTGTTTGTCTGTTAGAACGGGTTTACTATGACTACAGTACAGCCATCTTAAAAACTGATCTATCTTATCACTACTCTTATTAGTGTAAAACTTAAATACAGCCCTTTTCAAAAATGTGAGGAATTTTCTAATTTTTTCGCTTGAAGATCACAAAATTCCTATCCAACACATTGTGTTGTAGTACTGCTTAAGACCAAAATGAAGCGAGTACTCAGCACAATGTTTATTGTTCAATTGTGAAAATCCAACAGATACAATGTCCTGGTCAGGTATGTGGCTTATTTATGTGCGATTCAGTCAACTGCATTGATAAGCCAGTTTCAACAAAATTCGTGCCGTATTCAAATGGTTTAAATATTTTACATTTTATTTGAATAATGTTAATTGTCACTTTTATACATTAATAAGGCACAAGAATATTTTTGGGGTCATGAGCAAAAGAATAAAAGGGATAAGTAGTGCCATACTGACTGACTTTGGCTGGCATGGCATTAAAATTAATTACGCACCACTACAAATGGATAGTTGTGCACTCTGAACAGCTCCGATAACATTCGCAGACAACAAATAAGCACCATTTAATTTCTAATAAACTATAGGTTTAAAAACAAAATATTATTATGCAACCACTATTAACTAATGGAAAAAATGGATAATATGAATAGAACACTATGCACACAGTACATAATTTGATTAACATACAAACTACCGATATTCTTGTCAAATATCAACTTTATCAGAAACTAAGCCTACCTTGAACACACAACAAAACTGTACAAACAAAATATGATGAGGACTTTAATCAAGTTCAACATCATAGTTAATGAAATAATTAGTAATTATAGTTATTAGTATAGTCTGATAATAATGTAAATTAACACATTACATAAGACTTACATAACTGGCATAATTTCAATATATTGGTGCAAATAGTTAAAAGTAATTAAGTACACAAATAAATGTGTCTATAAAGAGATGTATTCAAACTGGAAATGGACTATAGGCACTTTTTATTGGGTTTTAGTACTTTAAAGTAAAGCACCAGTATTAAAAATGTGTATAATCACAAAGAGCCAAATTATAGTGTTGGAAAAAGAATTTAAATTGTAGCTGGAAGTAGTTCCCAGTACACTAATGAGAATCTGATTTCTAACACCATTTCATTGTATGAGCAGACAATTCAGTCATCAAATTTCATCTATGCACAGGGCAGAGTATATGAAGAGAAACAGAGAAATATGAAGAAATCCGCCTAATCCGGTCTGAAACAATACAAGGTACAAAAAAAAACTATAAGGGTTTATTTCAGATCCCAAGTGATTCAAAACTAACTGTTACTAGATATACTACATCTAATGGACAAGAGTGGTTCTTTAACTAGTGCAATGTATTATGAAAACAAATTGGAGGCTAGCTACAGAGGAGCCTTGTTCTACAACAATATGCCTGGACACCTCAAGAAAGTATCTGGACGACGACTGAGTAGACAACTAACAGCGTGGCTGGAAGACAGACCCTTCTACTCAGTGAAAGAATTCCTGGAGAGAGCCCTTGACTAAATGAAGACCACATAATGAATTTACAAACACTGACTATTACACTCATTTATAACATTAACACTTCTTCTTGACCTTTGTTCTGTTCTCTAAGAATATGTATAATAAAGAAAATGTAAATGTAAATGTATATTTTGACAAAAGAAGAATTAATAAAGTTAAGTTTTCTTGTTCTACATCTAGACTCTGGTCCAACAATACCCTTCTCCTACCCCAAAAAACAAGACTCGCAGTAGCTTCCTTGTAACCCACGTCTGTGTAAAGTTGATCCAGCAACTCTGAAATAGCTTTGATAACTGTATCAAGGATTAACTGAACGTTGTGATTATCCTGCAAAATAGTTTTAATATGATATATACGTTGGCTACTGTACTGTAAAAGTAAGCAGCAAATCCTATATTATATCATGTGATTCAAATCCTATTATTATATCATGTTATTTAGAATTAATTGTTTTAAACAACCTTAATTAGGAGATATCAAATTGGTTTAAAAACATTAATTACAGTGTAACAAAATTAAATATAAATAAAACAAATATATCTTTTAAAACCCAACAAAAAAAGGAAATAATTGAGCCAATGATCATAGTAAATAACCAACTAGTAACAAAAAATCAGAGTACCAAATTCTTAGGTCTGACTATTGATGAAAATCTCAATTGGGATCAACACGTACAATTGTTGATTACAAAATTAAACTCGGGAATTTATGCTTTGACGAAGATGTCTTTTATTTGTAGCACTGATACATTGAGGACAATCTATTTCTCTTATATACACTCTTATATTGCATATGGCCTCTGTTTGTATGGTGCTACGAAAAAATCAAATCTAGATGAAATTCTCCGGATACAGAAAAAATCTCTGAGAATTATGTTAGGACTAAAAATAAATGATTCTGTGAAAGAATATTTTAAGGAATTCAAAATTTTTACTGTCTACGGTCAATATATAATGGATACAATTACGTGTTCTAAAATTAAAAACTTTAATACTGGTATGACCAACGTAATTCATTTGTACAATACACGTAATAAAAATGATATTTTAATACCTCACCATAGGCTAAATTTTTACACAAAAAAACCAACATACATTGGATCCAAATTTCTTAAATCCATTCCACTTGCTATCAAACAAGAAACAGAACATAAGATATTTAAAAGAAAGCTTAAGGCATACTTGATAGACAAGGCTTTATATTCATTAGATGAATATTTTGATTTGCAAATCAGGTAGTTTTATTCTGTATTTCATTAATTCCGTAGTTTTATTATAGGCTTATTTTGTATTAGTTTTTAGCTAGTTTAAACTGACACTATTCAAACGTTACATCATTGTAACTAAAATGAATAAAGATTTTTTTTACTTTGACTTTGACTTTTTCAGTCATTTTTAGAAAATTGCCAAATAGCCCTACATACAAGCAAGCCTAGAATATTTTATATGTCAATGTATGAAGCAAAACATTGGATTTGTATTCCTAACTGAATTTGTCAATATAAAAATATTTTTGTGACAACAAATTCATGTTTTCATAATAAAAAAAACACAGCACATTAACACTTACAAAAATCAAACATAGGCCTACTGTAATTAAACCTGTTAGGTAAAATTTACGAACACAAAGCCACTTTATTTTCTACTTTATTAAGATATCAATAACAAATTATCTGTGCTACGGAAGCATCGATTATTTAAACTGTGCTTCAGCTATAATAAAAACAATTAAGTGTATGGATTATAAAAAGACCTTATGATATTTATGTCAACACTGAAATTTACTCATTTTCACCAAAACATAAATTATGATTGGCAAAGACTCACTTCAATGTTTAACTTTTTTTTAGAAATCCCACCAAATCTTTTTAGCTCCCTTAAAGTAAATAGAGGATGAAACATTTTTGATTAACATGTTTTCTAGAAAGAAGGCATTGCAAAACACGTTAAAGAACCAATTTGGTCAAAATTGCACTAATTTTAAAAAGGGGGTTTGTGGTACCCTCTCTCCCCCCACCAGAGGGAATCTTTTATATGTTGTGAACACAGACCTTCAATGACCTCTTTCATGCTTACTTGTTCATTTTCGTTTTTGTTTAAACATTACACATACTCCCACATACAATTAACTTCGCATCAGTGTTCAAGCAAAACCAATAAATCTTCACGAAAAACTCTAAAGTTCTATAATACTGTACTTCAGCCTGCCAGTACACTAATAAACAGTTGTTTAAATATTTTGAACCTAAATAACTAACAGCTTAAAGATATTTTGACAGAGTAAAATATATATATAAAAAAACAGTTACAGGCAAAACATTCTAATTGAGGTTTATTTTTATAATATACATTACAACAAAAAGCACAAATGAAAACTCTTCTCTTAACATAAAGTACACAATGAAATTAAATGTTGACATGGTGACATCTTAGTAAAAAATCTCTACTTTTAACATTCTTTTAACTTATGAAACATAACTAAGCCCTAGTTTAAGAATAAATCTCATTGAAGTTGAAATCCTTTTTATTAGGATCCTTAATAGAGATCATTAGCAAATTACTTGAATTGGCTAGACTTAACCTATTACGAATGTCAGTTTTTGTTAGCTTCATGTAACTAAATCCTCTTTCACAATCTACTGTATGAAGAGACATAGTTGCAGCATACTCAACAACCAAGTATAAGAACTAAGGTAGATTCTCCCACAGCTCACTGCTATGCATAAACAATAATATCCAAGAGGGATTACTTACACCTAGATTTACTAAGTGTTTTCAACAGATTCCACTCTGACAAAACTTGAGTTTCTTCAAAATTACCATATGGTAATGTGATGAAAAGGTTTCTAATTTATTTAATTTCATTTTCACCAAAACTGAAATTATTTGAATTTTCCTAAATGTTTTTAGGTACTGGAATATTAAAAAATAATAGAAATCTTTTCAAAGTCACCCAACCTCTCATTAAGGTTATCGATTTAGGTTTGCAAAAACTTATTTTTTAACCCACTGAATACATCTTTTTCTTTTTGGGAATCACTTACAAAAATATTTTGGAAAATAAATCCATCAGTAATATCTGTATACACATACACTTTCTATATAGGACTGTAGGGAAAAACCATTTATAGTTTGCATTTATATTAATACCAGCAAGTAGCAAAATCTACATTTGTTAATTCTGAAATGTTAAACACAATATATTTATGAAAAACAAACATCTTTCAACAGAGCTGTTACGGCCAAAAATTGATATTTTGTTATCTGTCTTTAATATGACACTTGCGACTGGTCTACTATTACTTTATAACAGAGTTACTAAAGATTTCCTATTAGTGGTTAAAGAGGGACACTTTTTTCCTAAAGGAAGCCACCTTATAGCAAATGTCTGAACAAACCTTTTCCTTGGTTCATTTAAAATAGTTTGAGTTGTTCTTAAAAAGGTCAGTATTTTTAGGTGACTGCTCAAAATGGCTATAAATTTTATTTTAAATAAAACTATAAACTCCTGCTCTAACACCTGTCATGACAGAAGCTCATACTTGAATCAGTTACTATACTTGAACATTTATGTCATATTTATTCAAAGTTTTAATTACACATCGTGAGCAGTGCATCCATGCAAAGGAACTAGTTAAAAAAAATGTGTATACAAATAACTCTTACCTATCACTTTATATAAATTATCATGTTTTGAGTAAGAGATACATCTGTTGACTGAAAACAGCCTAATTAGAATCTTTTTGTATTTGATAGTATAACTTAGGTATTTCTAATCCACTATTTGATATCCTGATTCGATTGTGATGGTGGCCAATTACTATAATCCAGTCAGCCTATTTAATTTTATACAGGTAAAATTGGAAAATTAAATGAACTACTGTTTGAATACAAATAATTTCCTTGCTAAATGGTAAACAAAGTTATGCCAAGAGCTAAGCTAGCCCTGGTTAAGCTTTAATTTGACTTACCTGATTTTGATGACAGCAAATTTGATTTTTTTTATTAGGTCTTTACAGAAAACTGAAGGTTTTCAAATGGCTTTTGCATAATCAACATCACTCAATTGACACCACCACTTATAGCCTAGTGAAATCCACTTTTGAACTAGCTGTTCAAACCGATATGGTGTTTTTAACTTCAGGCCGGTTATTTTTCGCCGAAGTTGAAAGACTGGATGAGATCTCGTTTTGGTTATGTGGTAACAAAGATTTTATTGTTAGGAATACCAGTACTTTTAGAAATAACCCTAGAAGGCCCGGCTTGTTCTGTGTCACTTTCCCGTTTCTTAGCGATATTTAAATACTCTTTCATGGTTAAGCCTATGTTCATACTTAGTCATTCCAAATTGTAAAATCTGGCCTAACATAACCTTAAAAAGCACCAATAGGTGCAATCACGAAACTAAAGACGTTTATAAAAGTTCAATATTCGTTTTTGTTAACATACGTGTTAGTCAAGGTGCAAAGCATGGGCGTTGTCAATTGGCTGACACTTTCTGGCAGACAGCTCATTCGTCGGCATAGCGTAGCCTGATATTTTAATTGCATGAATTAAATGTGATGACAAGTATAATTTTATTCACAGCATCATTAAAAAAACCATGCTTTAATTCTTTATGTGGTTATTAGTTCTTTGTCGTTATTTTGCAAAAGCTTCTCTAGACATCGCATTTTCTCTGCTTGTTTCACAAAATGCGATCACAGCTTAAACCCTGCTTGATAAGAATTCTACTTTACAAAAAAACAATAGCCTAGAATTTAAAGTGGGCAAAGTAAATATTTACCAAGAGTAACACAAAGTTAGCCTCCAGATCAGCATGCCTGAACTCGCAAATTTAGATCTACCAAAGCAAATGTGTAAGTCTACAGTTAATACCACATAGTCTATGTATATGTGTATATATATATCCTACATAATTATTTATATTAGCCTATGATCAGGCCTGCTTACCATGTATTTCTCTTGGCAATTGTTTCAGGAGAATTAACTGCAGATAATATGAACACATTATGAATATTTGTCTTCACAAATCCACTGCCTAAGGAAATAATTTTTTGTAGTGCAAACATATTTAGTCTTTACATGTACAAAATTCAAATCATCACTTTACTAATAAAACTTTTTGTACCCCAATTATTAAAACCTAGTTTCACTTGAACGCGACATTTTATCACTTCTAAACAGAAAACGCGCCGATGTGAACTGAATGTCTTTGTGTAATGTAAACTGTCAAGGTGATATTGTTATAACCACAGTGAAGTTAGCGTTACTTCGTCGTCCAGACCGTAAAGTTATCGTCCCTTTATATTCTGTGCGTAAATGTTGCAGTTCTCAATTTGAAGGCGCTTCCAATAAATAAAAAATTAGTCTAAAATGTAAAACTAATTATTAAAAAGCGATCGTTCTTAAAATCTAGACAGTTTTTCGTGTTACAAATTTGCACAAGGGTGTCCTGTTGGTTGTATAATAAAACCAAATACCAAATAGAACAACTCGACCGCAGAGGATGTGTTGTTTAAAGTAAATAAACGTTACACGTGCGTTCTCGATTAAAAATCACTTCTGAGACAAAATCCAAACATATGCCCACAATACAAATTTGTACGCACAGGTGGTGTCAACCGTCAGATGACCTATCGTCTAAATAAAGGTTCTATTAAAAATCCAATATTGTATGTCTACATAATCTAATTCATAGAAAATAAAAAATAATTCATAAGAACTGTTTGTACAAATTGTTGTATAAACTTAAAAGTGTTTTAATTAACACATATATTAGGAACTTTTAAAATAAATATTACATAACTAGCAGTTACTCCGCACTTTCGCACGCAGTTTCGTAGGTTTTGCACCTATATGAGCACTTCTGGTTCAAGTGAATTATATTCCTGATGCCAATGTTAAGTTTGCCTTCTTCCCACAATCATGAAAATATGTTAAAAAGTATATATTTATGGTTATTGTAATTTACTCCGATCTTAGTATTTTTTTTGTTCCATATCTGAGTTTGCATCTTTCTTGATCCAGAAGATATTTTTATACATACACAGCGCTGAGAAGCCTATTTCTATCATAAGACGGCTAAATTATGTTTCATAACAATCTTTAAATTTAAAGTAAAAGTTAAATTAAATTGTCACTTATACCTGCACTGCTAGCAGTTACCCGCTCCTTTGCACGCAATTTAAGATGGTTTAAGATGGTTGCACGGAAGATGGTTTAAGATGGCGCCAACTAACAAGAATACGAATTGTGGAGCTTGCCCTAAAAAGGTCACTAATAATACTGGTGGCATTTTATGTGAAGGAATCTGTAACAAGTGGTTCCACTTTGAGTGTGCAGGCAAATCTAAAAGTGAATATTCATATTCTAAAGGCGAGAAATCGAATTTTATGTGTGAAAACTGTGAGCGGCAGCTGGACAAGCGTGACTGTATCGTAAGTACGCCACCTGTTGTAAACGGTAGTGCTAAGGAAAACGAAAATTATAGTGTTTGTAAATGTTTCGAATTTATTAAAATTTTGACTGATCAAATTTCTGATCTAACTAAAAATCACCTTGAGCTTAGAAATCAACTGAATATTGTGCAGGCCGAGAATGTAAACCTAACCTCGATTGTGAATAATCATGCAGAAGCCATTGGTGAAATTTTTACGAGTAAACAAAATAGTGTTTCTTATGCGAGTGTCGTAAAATCTACCCGGACAAATATTGACTCATCGTTACTGACGAAAAGTGCTAATCGAGATTATAGTAACGGTAATACAAGTGAGGTTAGGAATGACAGGCATAATTTGACTCCATCAGTCGACTTTGATTGTCGTTCTCAAGACCGAAATAATTCAGTGCTGCCGCCCAATACCTCTGATGAAGGCAGTGAATTGGCTGGGATTGACGGAATCGAGAAGGCAGTTGTGCCTACAAGTCTCAGGAGTAAGGAAAGGAAAGCAAGGCTGCATGTAAAACTCCAATCGCCGTCCGTCTTGCATTCTGAAGCAGACGATACTTCTGCTCTCACATACTCGGATCGGGAAAGAGTTGAATTTGAAAATGAGGCTGTCAATAGTGGGTTTGTTGAGGTACAACACAGAAAACGCAATCCCACACAACCTCAGCGAAATGTTATGAACAGGAACAACAAATTTCTGACGGGCCGTGCGGTAGTTAATAATCAAAAACTTAAGGCGGTTGAAAAACTTAGACATATTTTTGTTTCACGTTTTCCAGAAAATGCGGAAAGTGAAGACATAAGACAATATGTCAGTGACAGTGCGAAGGGAAAGTGTGAGGTAACAAAACTGAAGAACAGGTTGCCAGGATATAGTTCTTTTAAAGTAGGAGTTCCTCTGTCTCTTTGGAAAACAGTGTTTGATGCAGATTTTTGGCCTATGGGGATCTATGTGAACCGGTTCAAATATCAAAAGTCTTTTGTGAACATGCCTACTGAGACTATTAGTGATGCGAGGGAACATTTTTTAATCCAGTCCAAATCATCGGGAATTCAGACTTAGATTTAATATCAGGCATATCCCATTTTTCAATTATGCACTGGAACGTACAAGGGATCGTGGACAAGACCGATGAAATTAGTTTAATACTGAGAAAGTTCAATATTGCTGTTGTTGGTATCTGTGAACACTGGCTTACTCGAGACGACTTACATAATGTGGTGTTGTCTGGTTTTAAACTGGCAAGTGTCTACAGTAGACCGTCTTCAGGTAGGCCTAGAGGTGGTACTGCTATTTATATTGCGGAGGAGTTGAAATTTGATGAACTCGTGTATCTTGTTGAACTTTCGATTTCCCATGTTTGTGAGGTTGCTGCAGTCCTCATTCATGAAGTCAATGTTATTTGTTTGGAGATTTACCGTGTACCTGATAGTAATAATTTTGATATGTTTATTGAATGTTTGTTTAATGTATTGAATGTTGTATGTCTTAGAAATAAGTCTAATGCGTCTGTTATGCTATGTGGTGACTTCAATGTTGATTTGTTGGTTGATAGTGTTAATAGATCTATATTTGTTAACCTGTTAATGAGTTTTAACTTAGTTTGTACTGTGGCGGATGTTACCAGACCTAGTCTATTTGGTAATATGGGTACCTGCATTGATAATATTGCCACCACAATTCACCAAGACAGGATAGTGTCTGCATGTGTTGAGCCAACGGTTGTATCAGATAATTATTCGGTTATTTTACAAATGCAACTAAACACCAAAGATAATATACAGTTAAATACTTGTAAGCGCTCTCACTTGACAAGACCTATTGACGAAATTAATGTTTTATATTTTATAACCTTACTTAGAAAAATAAACTGGTTTGCTCTGTATACTCTGGGTACAGTAAATGACAAGTTTGAATATTTTTTTAGTGTATTCTTGAACATTGTAGACACGGTTTTTCCAACTAAGTTTGTGAGTAATAAAAGGAATAAGCCTCTGAGGCCTAGGTGGTATACCCAGAATCTTTCTGATCTCAAAGAACAATGCCTTACTATCTACAACATTTTTAAAGACACTGGTCAAGCTCGCTATAGAGAATCGTATAGACAACTAAGAATAATTTACAGACATGAAATTTCATCGGCTAAAAAAGCATATTATTGCAACAGAGTTATTCAGGCCAATAATAAACCTAAAGCCATATGGTCTGTTATTAAGGATGGCATGAGTACGAATGAAAGGCCTATATGTGATACACATAAACTTGGATTAAAATGTGATGAGTTCAATTATTTCTTTTTAAATAATGTTGAATCTATTGTACAGAATATACCTGGGTCTCGTCATGATGTTACATACTATCTTAATAAGTTAAGTCATAACCAAGGCTGTGATGTTTTTTCTGTTGGTAATGTAAGTGTAGATGAGGTATATAGTGCCATCCTCTCTCTTAGTAATAGTGTTAGTTTAGATGTATATTGTCTTAATTCACAAATATTAAAACTTGCTGCACCGTATATTGCAGAGGTTATGGCCTATTTGTTTAATCAATGTATTGATAACTCAGTGTTCCCTTTACATTTGAAGTTATCAAAAGTAGTTCCTTTGTTTAAAAAAGGTGTAAAAACTGATTATTGTAACTATCGGCCAGTGTCCATAATACCTGTTATTGGAAAGGTGTTTGAATTGTTGTTGAATAGAAAAATAGGTGGCTATTTTGAAAAACATAAGCTATTTTCTGATGATCAGTTTGGATTTAGGCCTAATAGAGGCACATGTAATGCTATTGTTAAATTTATGAAAAATTGTATGAATGGCCTAGATGTAAAAAATAAGGTTTTAGGTAATTTCTATGACATGTCGAAGGCCTTCGATACTATATCACATAGTGTATTATTAGATAAGTTAAAATATTATGGTTTCGATAAATCTGCTTTGAACTTAATTAGATCCTACCTATCAGAAAGGCATCAGTCAGTCTACTATAATAATAATTTTTCTTCTTATTTACCTGTACAGCTAGGGGTCCCGCAGGGCTCAATTTTGGGGCCTACCATGTTTTATAATTTACATCAATGATCTATCATCAGCCTTTACAAATGATTATGTAAGTGCCTACATGTATGCTGATGATTTAGCTGTTCAAATTAATTGTAAATATGCTAGTGTAGCTAATCACCTCCTTATGACTTCTAACTCCATAATCGAAGATTGGACAGCTGCCAACTCATTATGTTTGAATAATGATAAAACTCAGAGTATTGAATTCAGCTTTAAAACAAGAAATGAGGACAGTGTTAGGTTTTTAGGCCTGTTCGTGCAATCTAATGTTAAGTGGAACATTCATGTTGAAACTCTATGTAAAAAGGTTTCTAAAGGTATTTTTATGCTTAGAAAACTTAAATCTTTTGTAAGCATAGATGTGTTGAAAGCTGTTTACTTTGCCCATATTCAAAGTCATTTATCTTATGGAATTATTGTGTGGGGGCATTTTGGTAATGTAAGAAGACTATTTTTATTACAGAAGAGAGCAGTTAGAGTAATGTTTAATGTTAGTAGTAGGACGCACTGTAAGCCACTGTTTAAGCAACTTGGTATTTTAACTATTATTTCTTTATACATTTTAGACTGTTTATTATATATCAAAACTAATTTAGATACAATTCCTACAAATAATTCTATTCATAGTCATTTTACCAGACAAAACAATTTCCTTAGAGTAAATCAGTGCAATTTTCAAACAACTATAAACAGTTTTTGTGAATTTGGTCTGAGGCTTTATAATATGCTACCATACAATGTTAAATTGCTCAATGTAAAACATTTTAAAAATGAAATTAGATCTATTTTATGTGATATTTGTGTATACAATGTCGAAGAATTTGTTAATTTCTTAAAAACAAAACAAAAAAATGTTTAGGTAGATGTTTGTGTATGTGAACATATTTTAAATTAGTATTTTATAGCATGCTGTATGCAAATGATGCTTATGACACTATTCTCTGTATTATTTGTACAGTTTATGAATAAAGAATCTTTTGACTTTGACTTTGACTTTAGAAAGCGATGCACGTTATACCTGGGACCGAAAAAAGTCCATGAATAATTTCAGTACAATCGATTGAGTAGTTTACACAGAAAATAAAACAAACAAACACAGACACTTTTGCATTTATAAATATTATTACGACGTTATATTAATTGTTAACAGAATTTATTTTATTTGTCTTACAAAGTTGAGTAATTTTATCACTATGTAATTTTGCAAACCGTAAAAGTTTGTTACTTTCTCCCACTTTTTCCAAAATTTTTGTTTTAAGTTATGCTGTAAAACATATATAATAGGATTTGAAATTTGAAGATAGTTTTTATATAGATCAAACCTTTCTCTAAAAGACTGTTATATGCAAACTTCACTTTTTATAGTAGTTTTATGAAATATAAAAAAGTGGACTAAAGTTGCTCCCAAGTTACGGTAACTTTGTCCCACTCTTTATATTCCTATCTTATGACATAAGAAAACACAACTGGAGCAAAGTAACACCCTGGTTTGAAAAATACGTTCTCTCACATCAGTATAAACAAACAAACTTTATTATTTTTAGTATTTACTGAGAAAATACATATTTTATGAAAAAAAAACTAAAAAGTTGCTGAACATAAATTTTTAAGAATAAACAGTTTTAGAACTCTCACTAAAAATGGTCTAAGTATAGTATGAGGTCTACGTTGGCATATTTACAGAAAAAGTCCTCTTTTCAATAGCTTTTGGGGCCTGATTACTTAGACGATGCCAGGCCATTTGTAGAAAAGCATGTCCTTTTTTCCCTTTGGCCACTTCTAATATCTTGGCGTTGGCTGCATGCATTCCACAATAGCACCCGTTTCAAATACACTCATAACCAGTCAAGGAATTTTTTCCCATTCTAAATAACTACTACACAATTTCCTTCTTCTATGACATTCTGTAGAGGCTGGGATTGCTCAGTCATATATGAAGTTGAAGTCGATGATTCGTTTTCCTCAACAGTGTTTTTAGGATTATTGCCTAAACCAGAACTGCCTTGTATTGGCTCAAGCATTTTCCGCTTGCGAGTCTTTGTGGGTTGTGATATATACACTTTCTCATCTAACTGAATACTGAATGTGCCACATTCTTCATTACATGTCAGTATTTCATTGTGTTTTTCTCTGTCTTTTATCATTTTTTCTTTTTTCCATAATCTTTTGTTGTTTCTTCTTCTTGTGGTGAGACGAGGTCTTGTTCAACAATATTATGGCCAGCAGGTACATTTAGTTTCTTTTTTCCTGGTGCTTCATGGCTTCACAACTTCACTCCTTTTCTGTTCGAAGCAAGACAAAAAGAATTCTCCAACAAGTTGTAGATCAACTGCAGCTTTTTTTTTATGGAAAACGTTTAATTATCTCTTCTTTGTTGAGTGGGAAAATTCCGGACTTTCTAAACCCAGTTATTGTGTTGGATAAAGTGTTTTCTTAAAGGGAATCCAACGCATTTTTCAAGAGCCTGAGAAACAAGTCTTTGGGCAAAGTTGTAACATTCTTGCCACTTTCGGTTTGTTTCCACTGTTCAATAGTTGCTTTAAGTTATACTTTAATGCTCGAAAGTAAGTCACATCTAGGGGGCGAGTCAGATGGCTGGAGTTAGGTGGTAAGCACACAAAAAATACAGTGTTCTCTTCACACATTTGCAGAATATTGACACTCAAATGAGAAGTTAGGTTGTCCCCAATTACAACTTTTTTCCCATCTCTTTTTTAAATTCTGGAAGCAGATGTAACGTAAACCATTCTTCGAATGTTGGCAGGTCAATTCACTCATAGTGTCCTATTATACCTAGCTCCAACAGGCCCACCTTCTGTCCATAAATGTTCCGCCTTGTATTACATAAGGGGGTAGTGGCTCTCCAGCAACATTACCACAGAACGTCACTGTTGTGCTTGATTTTGTAGAGTTCATTACCCGCTCTGGGTAGGCTAATTTACCCGTACTTACAACCGCTACGAAAAATGACTTTTACGCCTAGGATCGTCGGTCATGTTAGTTTCGTCGTAGTTGTATATATTGTTTGGTGGTACCGGTCCACCATCAGTCAAAACATGTTCTAGGTTGGTTAAATAGTCAGTTATTGTCTCCTTAGTCACTGCGGCACGTGCCCTTTTGATGTTTGAGGCAAACCTCTTTATTTGTACTGGATGTCTTCCTGGTAAATTATCCTTGAATTGCCTAACTATTTTACCCTCTCTACTCGGATAAGCTTTTGCGATAAAACGTAGATCAAGTTCATTTATTGGAAAGCTGTATTCGTAAAGTTTATCTGTGTGGCTCTCAAACACTAGTTCCTCTTCCATAGTCAAAACACTTGGATGACCAGGTGAGGAGATGTGCAGGTTCTTTAATTTATTTTTGATAGTGCTTCAGCAGATATTGAAATGTACCTCAGCTTGTCGTTGGCTCATTTCTCCTGATCTTATAGCTTCTAAGCATTCATTAAGTTTATTTTCCGTATAATTATGGTATTTTATGCCACCAAGTTGCCTCTTGTATTTAGATGGCATATCTGGAATTAAAATCTAGTGTTGGTAACTCATATAATTGATAATAACATTTAAAAAGTGTCCGAAATGCCATATTTTAACGATTTAGTTAATTTTCTATTTCTGTTCATTATTTTAGGTCTACTTTGGCCCACTTTTTGTGGGACAAAGTAACTCGTTTTTTAGAGCTACCAACCAATCATCTGCTTACTTGTGCTAATAAACTATCATATTAAGTTTTAAACAAAAATCAGTTAAATATTCTTAATCGGGATGATATTTAGTTTGAAACTAAGCACATACCTAAACTTGAAGTTTACTGAAGTCGTTGCACACATACAAGTTTCACACAAGCAAAACACGTATTTATTTTCTTTCCTTCTTTTTTAGCCTCAGCGTTAGCTATACCGGCTTTGATGTTCACCGTTTTTATTAATAGCATATTACACTAATCATCGTGTCTGTACATGATGGCACCTCCCCGGGATTTGATCTCTCAGTTAGAGAGCCGAGACTTTATACATTAGTCTACGGAGGAGGACCTCTTGTATTTAACAAGTTCATGAAAATGGTGCTGCTGCTGTCTAGGGGTGAAATACAGAACTATTTCGAGGGTGGCCTTCCTCGACTAGTGCTGCTACCTAGCAGCATTGCTGTTTACTACGGAAGCCTACAGCAAATTGCCTCCAGGAAACCGAATTGAATTTTGTTTTCCTTTTGGGACAAAGTAACTCCTCAGGACCAAAGTAACCCACTTTTACGGTATAGGTAGAGTGAAAAAATAGATCAAATATAGAAATGTTGTGCTAGCTATTACTGGGAAAATATCAGGAAGCTATATTTGATATTTTATTATTCAACTAAATGTGTTTTTGCATAACTTACGATATATCAGAACTTCTTCCCCAAAGGGTTCAAAGGTTATTATTTTATTTAGTTAATCTACAAAACACGTTTTGATAGGCATCGCATATTGTATGTCTTATATAATTTTGGTTGAAACAATACTGGAAAAATGTAACAGTAACAGCGAATTAAATTTAAGAAATTAAATATTTTAAAAGAGTAAAATAAAGGTTTTGTACTTTTATTTTTTTCTACTACCACAATCGGTATTCATTAATAAGACACGAGACTAATACACATCAACAAAGAAAGCGATGAAAAGTATGACTTTTAGTTTGAATTTTGCAAATAATCTGTTAAAATATATGACCGGTAGAGGCGTACATCGGGACGCTGCCATAACACCCCCTGAAATAAGCAACCCCCGGGCTCTGACGTCACCCCTGAGGGGTGCTTAATCAGTACACGGACACGATTAAGGCGCTGAATTAGCACCCCTCAGTTTCAATATTTCCCAGTTATTTCAAACATTTAAGACTTATCCAACAGAGCAACCAAAATGTTTAACACCGGATACGAAAGTATTACAAAGGATAATCGGGTTTCGAATATTTTCCATCGTTAATGTTACAAAAATAAAACACTGCATTTCGAGGATGAGTATTTCTCACTAATATACTTTAAACAACTTTATTTTCTATTTCTGGAATTAGATGAATTTTAATTAAATATATTTTTATTTATGAAATAAATTATATTTTTATTGCCGAAATACATTATATCTCTTTATCCCAAATTTTAATTGCAATAGTTTAATTATTATTTAGTTATCTTGTATAAGAATACTAGCACATACCCGCTGCTTCGCCCGCAATTTCTTTACATAAATCTGTGTATTGATTGAATAGCTTCCACGACTTCAGTAACACTTGAACTATTTTACACCAATTTAGAGGAACTCCAAAGTCAAAGATCATAGCTTTCTTTGCGAAAGCACTTGCAATGTAATACAATAGGGTCGTATGATGTTTAAAAATGAAATTAGTCATATATCATTAAAATTAGTGATCAGGTACCCATTATAAATGGTATGGATATAGATGTTATGTAAAATTCAACACTAAAATCAACATCAATAATACTTACATTATGACAGTTGTGTCCATATGTAAAGATGATACAAGTTACAGTAAAGTACATCTTGCTTTACATGTTTGGTATATCATAGTGTTTCCTCGGCCCAGTCTAGGCATTATATCAGTATTTATATACCTAAGCAGTATCATGGTATACCTCATCAGTGAGAAATGGATTCGATGTCCCATCGACGATTTTCTCTCAAAAATATTGTATTTGGTGTTTCGTGTATTGATTTGTGCTTCCACGTGCTTTAATCACAGACACTGCGCTCGCTTGTTTCCTCGAATTTTAGTCACGGAGCGAATGATTTGTTGAATAACGCTAATGCCCAATCCCAATACACTAATTTGTTATCTTAAAAATATATTCAATATCATCTTTTCCGATTAACTATACAGTCAATTTTTTAAAACATATAGTTATGTTTCTATTATTTTTGACCAAGTCTGGTGATAAATTATATGACCTCGGGTCAATAAAAGAAAGCATTTTGTAAAATGTGTTTCTTGAGGTTTGGTACACAACATTTTATTTGCATTTCTTAATCTCATTTCTGTTTTTTTTATATTTTTCAGAGCATTTCCACTTTTAATATAACATTTGTTTAAAACTTTGTACATATACATATAGCGAAGGAGCAATGTGTTCGTGCTTACAAATAAGGGATAAGAATGTTCCCAGAAATAAGCTTTAGTCATTAATCTTATAAAAAATATTTTTCATTGTTATTAATGTTCCTAATTGTGTGATATATTCATCCCAGGAACCCTAAGAATGTCCGTGTAAAATTTCAGTACAATCAGTTGAATAGTTTATTCGTGTAAACAAAACAAACAAACAAGGGTACTTTCGCATTTATAATATGATTACGATATAAAATATTAATTGTTACCTGTAAAGATAGTATGACTAATAAAACGAGCTAATTGGCACGATAACGTTTAGTTGCATATATGTTTTCAATATCGGAATGCTTAAAAAAGTCAACATTTAAAATTGGATTGATACGAAAGTAATCCTTCTGATAGCTTGCAAACAACTTTAAAACTGTATAATTGTTTAAATGTTAAAAAATAAATTTAGGATATTACAACTTTTTGACAAGTCCAGCTTACTAAACATATACAAAATTATTTATTAACGCCAACGTTGCACATTTGATTCCAAAAGCCAATAAAACAAACATTTATGTTAATGTGTTATTTTAGATTAAATGCGGTAATGTATAAAGGATACATCCTTTCGTGTGAATAGAGTTGAAAGAAATAACTGCAAATTAATTATAACTAATTTTTATTTTCATGACATGAAATGAACACGAAGGCCTGTTATCCCTCTTCATTGCCACAATTAAACTAAAATAGCGCTTTAAAAGAAATGTTAGTTTAATTGGCCTTTCCAATTAAATACATAGAATGTTGACAGTGATATAAAATGTGTTTATATGCTTAGAAAGGTTTTTAGAAAATATACCGGACATTTTAGATGACAGCACACCTAACAGGCTGGACTTTGAAAATTGTTTATATTCTACTTGTTACTTTGACATGTAAATAATTATACAGTTTTAAAGTTGTTTGTAGGCATCAGTAGGGTCATACTATCTTTACAAACAAGAATTATTATTTTTTAAGTGTTCTTATAAAACATAAATTAACCGTGAATTCACGTCTAACGTGCACATTATTTAAACGATAGGACCTCTGACGGTCGACACCATCTGTTTGGCGTTTGTATATTAAAATACAGTTTTCAGAGCATCTGTATGCAAATTTTCATTCCGGGCATATGTTTTATTTTACTGGCAACAGGACACCTTTGTGCAAATTTTAAATACGAAAAACGGTATAGATTTTAAGAATGATCGCTTTTTAATAATTAGTTTTATACATTTTATTCTATTTTTTTAATAATTAATTGAAGCGCCTTCAAACTGTGAACGGCAACATTTACGCACGGAATACAAAGGGACGATGACGTCACGGTCTAGATGACAAAGTGACGCTTGTAATAACTTCAAAGTGGTAGATTATAGTCACCAATAGCATAAAACACTAGATATGGTGACTTCCAAATAATAAGTTATATATTTTATAGGATCTTCCTATCCCTCACTATCAACAGGAGAGCATTAGGTGTATATATATAAAGAAAGTACACGTTGTTTTGAAATCGAGAGGGTAATTCCACAATGGTAATATAAACTAACAATAAATAATGAATATTGATATTCATTACTTTTCAGATTTTAAATATGTAAAATTTGAACTAACCTCTATTTTGTACTTACTTGAGATAACCACCTATAAGTTTTTTTTTTACCAAAAACCTTCAAAACTATGTATAACTTAATGGGGACAATTTAAAATTTTTAAGTTGGGCACAAAATTTTGGGGGAAGGAGCAATCTTATGATGCTATCGAAAAGTGCAGTTTTATACCCTACAAATGTGTTTGGTTTTTCTAAATATGGCCGTTAAAACTTAATATGGGTTATGTATCTATGTAAAGTAACAATAAAAGATGTTGTTTTCAACCTGAACTTTTTTTGTGTCTTCTCTCGAGCATTGAAGTTCCAAAATCTTACAAGCAATATTTAGGTAGGAATTCTTTCTATAAAAATATTTTTCGTTATGTGTAAGTAAATATTTTGTTTATTATACATAGTAGAGAACACTTAAATTAAAATCCTTTGCGTTTTTAGTAAACTTTTACACTTTAGAAGAAATATGGTTTGGACTCAAATCAGATACCTGTGAAAACATTTGAGGGATAAAGGGGTTTTGTAGTGGAGGTTTAGTTGGAGAATATAATATTCTTCTTCCATATTTCTCATTAGCAGCCAGGATTACCTCAATCGACTGAGGGTGTGGTTGTTATTCACAAAGTACTGTTAAATCAATTACTCTTAAAAAGAAGCTTAGAAATACTCTTGTTTTAAGGCATAACTAGCTACAAGTACACTGAGTAGTAATTTCGATTAAGTAATAATCAATTTTGAATTAAATACCTGTCCATAATTTTTAATAGTTCAACTCACAAGTGAAGATGTTCACATTCACTTAGGGCCAAAGAAATATTATTTGACACCATCAATGATGCCTTCTTTCACAGGAGCTTGCCTTCTCTTTTACGTTACATATTTTGTTATAAACATTTTAAATGTGAACATAAATGAAGTTGTATGTAATGTTGAAAGTTCTCGATCAGGTGAGAACCGAGGTATAACAATAGACAAAAACAACAACAAGGTTGCTATAGATAGATAACAGTTATTTATGTATCATCAAGAATTTAAATGACAGATTTTAAATAAGCATCACTATGTATAAAGTTTGTTATTGGCGGTGGATGATTGGAAAAGATTACAGGATTGTAGACGTTACGATCGTTTTGGAGGATTGAAATCCACCCTCTTCCATAGGTGTGAAAAATTGTAGGACATTAAAATTGTAAGCATACAAAAAGAATGAGTGAGATTACACAGAATCACAATGATGTATCTAAATGGATACATGTGATGTAAAGGATGCATGCACACATCATAAATGTTTTCATCTGGATAGCGAATTTAAAAAAACCCAAAAGTTTACACCCGGATGGTTCTCTTGTGTGTCACAGTTCAGGGTTGGAAATAACTACAATTTTCATAAATGTATTTGAAGTCGTTTATGTTTTCTCAACAGATAATTGTTAGAGTATACACATTGCTTAAACTAGTACTGAATAGTTAACAAATCCACGGTTAAAAAATAAAACAAGTGTTTACAAATGTCCTATATTCACATTACAGTAATTTCCTCTACAACAGGCTCTTCACGCCCAAATAAAACTGTTAAAACGCTGCACTTAAAATGAGGTACTGTAACGGCAAGTAAGTATAAAGCAATGAAGTTGAACACAAGAAAGCTTCACCAGTCTAGTCTCAGCTATTTTATCACAAAAGTATTGCTTGACATTGACACATTATTGCTTTCTTGGTTGTAGGTATTGCTCTAGTCCACTCTTAAAACTAGAAAACAGCCCAATTCGTAACAAAACGATGAAACACTCCTCGAGTACCTGTACTAGAGTATAAAACAATACTGTCCACATTTAGAATTGAGCCAACAAATTGCCTGGGCATCGCTAACTTCTAATAATACTATGCACTTCTAAAGTATGGCATAATTTATATATTACCACAAACTATTCCTTATGAGAGAATGACTACATTATATAATAATAACAATACTGCTCGGCTGGCCAAAGAGTTTATTTACATACAATGTTCACTTAATAAACTCTAGTACGTATATTATTGAAGTAATACATAATAGTAGTTTGGTACAGATTTTAATTCTACAAACTACAATTGGTGTATATCTTTTAAATATTTGGCTATAACTTATTTTATTAAAAACTTTGTAAAGCAGTTTAGCAAAACTCTACTTAACTGAAATGCGACTGTGGAAACTACGTATCGTAATTTCATAATGTATCAGGCACTACAGGTATCTTTGCCTACTGTCGTACAGGATTCACCTACTACCACCTACTAAGCAGTTTTTCAACTGACTTTCAACAAATGAAAAATAAACACAAGTCGCTCGAATACTACTATACTGAAGTGGTCTGTACGCTCAACTACAAAACATATAACTTGCTTGTGGTAGGGCTTAAGGCAACATTTACTCCAATTTGTGGTTCTTAAGTCAAATAACAACTACAACAGCGAAACAGACAACAAAAAAAATGTCAGTAATAATTATCAGATCAATTATTTTACAATCATAATTTTAATTGAGTTGGTTATCTGATAAACACAGGAGCAATGAAAAATTACTCTTCTGTTTTAAACTTTGAAATTGTGAATCACCCGGCTAAAAAAGTTTCAGTAATATGAAACATCACAAAATAATGTTTTTTATGTCTCGAGTAAATTGTTCTGATATTTATGTGGTTTTGCAAAATAACGTAATGTAAAATATTTTATGAAATGTGAATCCACAATTTTTAAATACAAAGATAGAGAACAATTTGATTATTTGTTTTCTAGAAAAAATATTTTCTCACAAAGATAGTTTATGTATTATTGCTAGCATTAGAAAGATACGCTAAAATAATGTTTACCACTATTTAAGTTGATTTAAGTGTCTCATTTATAATGGTTAGAGCATGGGAAATTTTGTTTCATCACATAAGTGAAGAAGTAAGGTAACGGTACAGCTATTGTTAAAGTAATAAAAGGGTGACACAATAAAAAAAAAATGAAATACACACTTTGAAACTTGTTGGTTTTTTTAATTGTCTTTTGGGTTATTTCATCTATCGTAGATTTTTTGCTATAAAATGTCAAACACATTTTGAATGGAATGGGGTGAAACCAGTTTTTATTGGTTTAAAAAACATGAGATGTTACATTTAAGATAACTGATTCTTAGAGAAAGTAAACTAGCCACCAGTAAAACTTTAGGGTTTCTCATTTTTACGCCTGAAGGTTAATTTATAAGACACAACTTGATTTTCCATGAAATTGATTCTAAGACAGGAATCGATCAAACATGCTAACTTGCTGGGGGGGGAGTCAAAGTGAGAGGATAATAAAAACATTCAAAATATAAAATAATATACTTTTATACAGGTGATAATTTTTAGATTGATACTTAAAATAAGCCACCAGACATATAAATAATAATTATAGCGGTGTCAACCGATGTGAAAAAGAAACTAAAAAGCTTCTTTCACTCTGAAATGTTTAAATAGAACATAATAAATTTGGTTGATATGCAATTTTGAAATTTCTTCTATGAATATTTAGAAAAGAAATTAGTATAATAAACTGCTGTTCACATCAAAATGCTTGTCTTTTTGTTGCTTTATCAGTGATAAAAAGGAGGCTTTCTATTAGAAAATGTAGAGTAGGGCTCTTTTGGGGGGAATTCTCTCAAACTTTTGGATATGCTAAAAAATAGGTCCCATTGATGTTGAAATCCTCAAGCCCTTTGTCTACATATTAATGCTTAAAACTTAACTGTGGAGGAAATACAGTCTCTGTTACATCCTATACTAGCACTTTATCTAGATATTAACTCATACAATTCCTACTCTAGGTTGTCTCATCTCTGTTCTCAGTTTTACAAAGATAGCTCAAAAACTTGTTTCAAATTCAACACACATTAAATAAATTTTATTCTTGTTCATCCAAGATGTTTCATTACAATTCTTCTTGTGTAATAGTTCATTGTCTCTAGTTTTTATTCTAACGTTTTTCAACACACTCTCACTCCTAATAAATGTTTGGTAATTTTAAAACATAAGTGTTGGGTTCTTTAATCTTATAGTGTTGGGTTCTTGAAAACAGAGGACTGTAAATTCCCCCCCCCCCTACCTGTATTAGTTGTATTCATTGACATAATAACCAACATCCGGCTTTTAAAAATAAACCCCTTATTTTCTGGATGTCATAATTACTTCTCTAATATCTTATTTCCTCATGTTACTTGTTTGATATTACGCATGTTGCTTAGTGTTTTTGTTCAGTGATACGTGTACTACATTGAAATTGTAAATATAGTTTCTGTGTATGTATTTCACTTCTCTCGTGTATGCAGTAATTGTATATGTGTTGGTTATTATTATTATCCCTCGTCCATTGTAAAATAAAGGATGGAACTCAAATTCTACCACACCGGTTTATAGAATGGTCACCACTCTCTGGTTGATGTCCAGTAGAACTAATTGAGAACATAAAAAACCGTTGTTTGTCACATAAATTGATGTCCAGGAGTTTCACATCTGTATGTTAATTACAAAGGTAGACTGCAGTGTACTGCTTCTCCGTTTGAACTTTAATGCCCCTCGTCTAGGGTTAGAGCGTTATTCAGTCCTCATTTTGCTTACTCAAATCTAGGTACAAATTCCCCTATCAATACAATGATGCGGATGCACAACGCTCTGCCCAATCATGTTGATATATTGTTGTCAACCTTGACCTCATTCACCGCAACAATCAGACACTGCTATGAATTCTAGCTGTTTAACTGTTATCAAACGATTGGGTTCAATTGTAAGGAATTAAAAATATTAAATAAAATATGTAAGACATTGTTAATGTTAGTGTTTCTATTATTTTACTGAATGGCATTGTGTAATTTATTATTATTGATAATTTATTTGTACTATAATAGGGTCTATTTGTTTATTATTTTTTGTTAAATACAGGAAGGCATGAAGAGCATGGACTGGGATTTATTTAAAAGTGTATTTTTAAAGTGATTTTCCTTTGTAATTTGCTAGTAATAAGATATAACTGAGTAATATATTAATTTGTTGTGTTGTTGTTTGTAGATTTTGAAATCTATATTGTAACATTTAAATAAATAAATATTGATGTTGAGTGTTCCAATTCTGGGAAGTGCTCGGTGATGGCTCTTATATCATCGAGATGTGGGTATGTTGAAGGGGGCAATCCCAGTGTCTTGGGAGTCTGATGACTTGAGAGCAAACAGCTTGGTGACATGTATTTCAGCCCTGGATGGGAGAACAGAGGCAAGGAGTGGTCGATTGAACATTTTCATTAAGTATGAGTAGATAAAACAATACTCCTGTAATTTAGCCACCATTACTTATCCAGTTCAAAATACATCAGCTGACCTCAGTTCAAGTAAAGTCCTTAGTACACTGCTTGGGTAGAGGGCAATATGTACATGGAATTCAAAATGAGCAGGTCACGGTGTAAGGTGGTAGGAACTACGTCAAAGACGTCCCACTGAAGCTTCTAGGGAAAGAGCCGGCTTAGAAAAATAAGGCTCTTTGATATGCAGCTGTTCTGTTGTATTATCTTGTTAAATTAATTGCTTTATTGTCAGGTTTGTACATTTAAATTTAAAATATTGAATTAATTTCAAAACTTTAAGCTCTATGACCTGTGTAATAGCTCAGTGCATTATTACTTTCATAACAAATGATCATTATTTTTATATTCCACGTTTTCTTTTATATTCAACTAATTTTCCTTCACCTTTATTTGTATTGTATAAATATATTTCTATATTTACAGTTTCTTTAAAAACTTGCAGTAATTAAAATGCTTCAATATTTAGGCTGGATAATGTCATTTTGGAGTCTTGAGTCTTGTACAAAATATTTAGCAAAATCTGCCATTATAAATGACTATAGCGCATTTCTCTTTGCCACGGTTGGAGACCATATTGTATCCCCTACACCTCTATGGAAGTATTACTGCTTCAACTATTTTACCCACCACCCTCCTTAGACTTGCAGAGACAGAGTCCCTCCAGTGATAACATGGAACTTGAAGGCTACTCCCTTTTCTACCCATCCCCTTTGAGTCACAAAACAATAATTAACAATGTTTTTCAAAATGTGTGATCATGTTTATGAATAATGGTTTAATGGACTTTTAACTGCAATGGAATTCTCTTAATACAGAAACTTCCTCCTATAAAGATTTAGTACCTCAATAAAAATGAGGAAATAAGTAAGGAAGATATTACTGAGATCAATACAGTACAGTGGTGGGTGTTACGTGTGGTGTAAGTAAATAAAATAATAGTATTTTTTTAATTATTATAACGATTAAATATCACAACAATCAGAAAGCTTACTGTTGGAGTGCTACATTTTCAAATGTAGCTTTTTTGTTAACTGGTTGATTTATCTATTTTTCAGAACAGAATTTTTCATAGGCTCCCAATGAAATGAACATGTTTAAACACAAATGTTGTAATAGCAGTCGTAATTAAATTGCCACATAATGAAGCGTCTACAAAGGCTAAACATATCATAGCCCTCAGCATATTCTAACAGATCCGCTAAAATAAATATGTACACTTTACTTGAGTATTAGTTCACAGTATTATTTCTAATACACATTGAGCTTTTGTTAGTACAGTTGCTTTCATTTAAAACTAATAACAAATGCAGATTCAATCGGACACTAGCATAACTATACATTACCTCTACATTCTTAAAGAATAGCTTAAATGTTTCATCAGCGTAACAAATTACCTTATAAAATCTAAAGTGTATTCAAATTGAACATAAACTTTTATACAAAGTTAGTATTGGAGCAATGACACTGTGGATCATTAATTGACTGGCGACATTCTTAAGTGCCTACATTCAGCTCAGGCTCAGGCTAGCAGTACAGCAGGCTTGGTAATGAACTAGCTCATGCCGTCTTACCAACACGAGAGAGATCTACTTCCTCAGAGATAGAATCTTTCTCTCCTTTCTTAAAAAAGAAACACTAGAGAAGTAGACTGAGTTTCAAAAACAGGCAGACTGTCGGCATGATTAAGTATTTGGTGTGTTTTCAAAATAGTTTTAGTTGGTATGGTCAATTTTTTATATAAACTAATTTTTAAAAATATCTTATTTATTTTAAGATTTATAAAGAATCGTTTTTTCACACTTAATCTGAACAGAAGATTGGGTCGCACAAGGACAATGTTGGTCTAGGTCGCAGCCTCTGCTAATCTGACCCTGAGCCCGGTATGATCGGTGAACAGTGTTATTTAGGCTATGATCGATGAACAATGTTATGTACAATGCGTTAGGAAGTGAGGCCAGACCCGCCTCCACCAAACACAGGCCACAACCGTCACGAGATAGCAAATGCTGATCTCGTATCGGTTCTACAGTAGGCTAATTCCAAAATACTTCACTCTCTTCTACGCTAAACTAATTTCATTATAAAAAGACAGTGAATTTAAAAAATGAGGAACTATACATTCTCATAAAGTGAAAAAAAGTTTTAAAAATTGTTTCTTCATACGCTACTTGATATTCATTAACAATGGTCTATGTGTAAAAACAGGCTATGACATGTTCGATAAAAACCAGCAATGACACTTCCAACAACAAAATAAATGTTCAGTACATTATAATAAAATCATCAAAGTAATCAGAAAGTGTGTATAGTTAAAACATAAGAGTTTGAATAGACTTATAAAAAGCAGTTGTGATAAAAAATAATTCTTATTTTCAGCTTAAGATTACTAAGTATTTGAAAGCGAAGACTTTCTGTTAGGATACTGCTTGAGTAAAAGATGTTATATTATAGTGTTTATTACTAATTTCTCTAAGTAATGTTGACAACAAATGTTTGTAATTTAATCAGGAATATGAAAGGTTTTAAACTGAAGATATTGATTAATTAGGAATAAAACAAAAAAATTACATTTTCCTCTTTAATGGAGAGAACTGAATATGAGCCATTCAGATTTTAAGAATTGCTAACAATACCAAAATTAAAGAATATGCATTAAATCTTTCTTCATGAAATCATTCTTTTATTCATTGATTTTATTGGAGGGATGAAAATAAATTTTAAAAGATGAAAATAATGGAGTTTAAATGAAAAAGTTCAAACACCTGTATAAAAGAAACATACTGTGTGTTTACCTTTGCACCATACGTTGTACTAAATGCACAATTATATTTCTATAAACTTTGAACTAATATTAAGACTGAAACATTTTTATAAAATCTAAAATATCTATTATTAATGACAATTTGAGTGAATGGTTTTAATAACATAGTAATTATGTTCTTTGTTCAGCAAAAGAGTCATTTGTAATATTTTGTCTCCCATTATTGCCATTGGTGTAATATAATGAAAAAAATGAACAATTATGACAAAATGAGTACTTGGAATTGTTTTAATAAGGGATAATTAACTTTACAACTAATTGATTCAGGGAGTTGGAATACAGGCTAAGCATTCATATTTTAGTTCCTTGTGAAGTATTGATGTTTTAAGTAAAGAATCATTAGTAATTGCTTTATTGATCAGAGTGTTTATTCGTATTAAAAACTAGGTTGTGAAACCTAAGTTTTAAAAGTTCTTTTGTTTCTTGTTTGATTTAATTATTTGATTTTAAAATACGGATCCTAAAATAGGGAAAGTATTGTGATAGGAAACACTAATAATATTGATAAAATATTTAGTGGAAGATTCTGCCCAATGTTAGCAAACATAATCTCCCAATTGGCTTCTATAGTGAGGGAATATCAAGGAAGGCAATAGAGTGGGAAAATCATATTGGAATCAACATTTTTGAGTGCTGTGTTGTACTGATAAGTTATACCTAATGAAGGATTAATGCATTATGGATGATTAAAATGACACAGATGCTAAATAAGTTTGATAATGTTCAAGATACTTGTCAAAATTTTCTGTCACAATAAAACTGAAACATGATGTTTTAGGAACCTGGAGTGCTTTTTTTCTTCGTTGAGTGACAATAGTGTTTGAGCAATAATAATGTTTTATTAATGAATCAAGTATAATTTCCAGGTTGTATCTTAGGGTATTTTTTTAAATTCTGATGGAAGATGAAAAAATTCTGTTAGTAAATTTTGTAACAGGTAAAAATGGCTAGTAGCGCATCTTAACACATTAACTACCAAAGGTTTTAGTAATAGTGTATAATGTACCATCCAGCGTGTCACTGCGTCGCTTGGTAGTTAAGTGTTAACAAATACGTTATTATTTGTAAAGAAACGTTTCGATTTGAGTAACTTGCTGAGAAGCCGTAGTAAAACTATCATGACCACAGGGTCAATTTCAGCCTGTAATATAAGTATTCATGAATGTATAAATGAATCAATGAAAACCTGTTAACAAGGCAAAATCGGGGCATCATGGCCTTTCTTAACTTAACCTCAATGTAGGTACTCACCGAGTGTAAAACAGTGAATTTGGTTGGTGGAAACCGATTCAAGACAGGTAATTATTATACACCACATTCACCCATTATGAATCAAGACTATTAGAATAGTTAGAATAGTTTACAAAACAATTTGCTTACAAATTTTGTTTGATGGTTTACTTTACAACGTAAGGTTTTTTTGTATCTCTGACAGTTCAGGGGTGAGACTATGTTACCTCATTGTTATCATTCTCAGCATTGATTGTAACCCAAGTTTAGTCCCTATGTACTAATTTTGAATCAAAGTAGATTTTATGTTGCCACATGAACAGTAACATCAAGCCTGCACCAATATATACTGCGAGTTCATGCTTGTAAAAGATGACTTGTTATCTTTACAAGTTAAAATTTTTATATAACTTTAATATAATAATTTCATATTGTTTAATAATAAGTATTTTAATAGCCATTTTATGTCCTGTTATTTTGTTGAATATTTGGATAGCTATTTTTTACAAACAAATTATTTAACATATCAACTAGTTTCAATGATCATATGTTCTCAAGAAAGTTAACCAATCAGCTGATTTTTATTTTAAGATTTACTCTAGGACTAGACTCTGAAACCTGCTCTATAACTCTAAACACGGAAATAAGGAGGTTTTGTTACGTGAAATTTGTTTTATTAATTGGTTTGAAATTTTTTAATTACGGTAATAATAAAACAAATACTCTTAAATGTGCGCCTTTAGCTTTAGATTTAGCTTGGCTTTGTTGTTTTGTACAAAAAGCTCAGGAACAGATTACTGAAATTATTGAAACATTCTTATTTTTGGTAGCCTGCACATATATGGAACATTTCTTTCCAACTAAATGCTCCCCCATTGAAAAAATTAAAAAAAATGTTAGTTTGGATTAAAATGTATAGATTTTTAACATTTTCATATGGTTTTTTGAGACCATGAGAAAGTTGTCAAAGTCTTTTGGAGATTATAAGGAAAGAGTACCAAGCCGTTTAAAACTAAATGTTATTCTTTATAAATTTGAGTTTATTCATTAAAATAATATAATTGTTTGACTTTTTATTTTTTAAATCAGCATAGTTTGAATTTCTATCCTCCCGTTGTGGAAGACATGAGTTTCCACCAGAGCAACTGTTATTTTTTGCGCCCTGTCCTTGCATATTCTTTGTGTCTGTGTTCAGTGGTTTTGGAATTGACTGTCTTATTATATCACCGTAGCGTTTGAATAAGGTCAACAAGTCTGAACCATTGTGCTCTTCTATTTGTCAGGATGACTTTACTTGTCATCACTACCTGTTAAAGTTGGTAGCAAGGAATCCCCCAGCAAAATTGGTTTATTTCTTTCTTAAAATTTGGATTAATAGCAATAAGGTTAAGGAATCTTGATATCTTGTGGGAGTGCCGATGGCCGAGCGGTCTAAGAGTTAGAGATAGCACAGGTTCGAATCCTGTCTGTGACCCTTGCACTTTTTATCAGTACCATTGACCTTGTACTGTATCGACTCTCCCCCTTATTCTGTTTGATAAGATCCTCGCACAGGCTAGTGGCCCATGAGGACGGGCAGAATAAGGCTTAAAAGGGGATCGGATCGGATATATATTTCCTGTGCTGTGATTGATGGATTTTACCATCTCTGGTTGCAAACATCTTAACCAAAATAAATTTCTATTGCATTACTTGAGCACTTATCAAATATTGAAGTATGCTTTCTTAAATGAAATCAGTCATAATTGTTAATGTTCTTTTATTGTCTAGTCACTCAGTATGTGCATATGGTCATATTATAATAGTTTATAATTGTTATTTGTTTTTTTAGATTAAGTAAAAATACCTTGGTAATTTTTTAAATTCAACATATCAGAGTAAAATAAAAAATCAGTTTTTGAAATGTAATGTGTGATTCCTGATCTGGAAGGGGTTATTTAATTTTTTAAACGGAAGATTGGTAATGTATTAATTTAACCCTTGTCCTCAGAATGATATTTTATGAAAGTCCTTTCAGCTTTTATGAATCATTATTGTCCACTACTATTTCTACACTAACTTTGATTTGTCATTACTCAGACAGTCCCACTATCATTATACAGTTCTCTCAGGTCAGACAATCGACAATGCTGGCTACTTCTGATTTCCTGGTATGCTCAAATTACCAGTACTTGAAGGAAATCCGCATAATCGTTGCTGCCTCAGCTGGTCAGACAGAATGTTCATATACTTTGCCCGCTTCCATTTCTTCATTTGCTGATAATAATTGGTATTTTATTGGCTGCGCTTTGAAAATATCATTTGGCCATTTTATCATTCATATTAATTTGTCTGAGAAAAAGCTATGTTAAATTAATTATGAACAGTAAGTTTTCTTTTCATTCATGATGAATAAAAATGATGATACCTATCTACATGAGTGTTTATTTTTCATTTTACTGGGTTTAATAAAAAAATAATATCTTACAATAATAATGTATAATGCATTTTCATTCAATATTTAAGAATGTGGATCTTGTACAATTTTTGTTAAACTAAGAACAACCAAAGAAGGTGGAGGGAAAATTATGGTTTACGTAACCAAGAACAGCCATGATTATCTGAGTGCTTGTTCAGGCTAGAGCAGAGGTTTTCAAACTTTTTAGACCGACGGCTTCTTAGATTAATTTCGGCAGCACCTTTCACATGAACGAGCATAAAACTCAGCCCAAGTATGCAAGAATACACTTTTCACAACAATCTGTAATGTATAAATTTATTTGTAATTAATGTATTCTGCAAAAGAAAGCCGTGCGAGTGATATACACAACTAATATACTAGAAATATAACTAATATTGCCGTAGATCATGTTAGATTAACCAAATCTCAAAATAGTCATATTATAATTTCTCAAAAGTTCTTCAATAAAGTAAAACTTTTGGGAGATAAGTATCCCAAAAAAATATTTCAAAACAAACTGTACCATTGGCTTTTGAGCGATCCTTTCTATACCCTATCAGAGTTTTTTAATTACAAAAATATTACATTTTAGTTCACTAACAATGTAAACAGAGTCCTTTACACAGCTCGGTAAATCTGTTATACTACAGTTTAAAATGTATATTTGTAAACAACAACTAAATTTCAGTAAATTGTTCATTTTTAATCTAGAAACTGTCTTATTTCATTCAATACTGTAAATTTCATTTGTAGGATCTTATATCATTACCTGTCATCTTAAAATTTCAATTTGTTGTGCTAGTATTGTAGTAATTAAAGTGCAATTATTTAAAATATTTTTTAATTTAATATCTGTTAAACTTTTATAAAATCTGTTGTTAAATTATTTAAAAATCTCTTTTTGTTAAACTATTGTCTCACATTATGATATTAATATTCAAAGAATAATTTTAAATTGTAATGATATCTTAAAAATTAAACTGTTTAGTTCTAGAATCAATCCCCTATACTTATTCATGAAATTGTATCTGATCCTGTTACATTTTATAGCACAATTCAATATGTTTAACTATATATATATATATATATATATATATATATATATATATATATATATATATATATATATATATATAGTTAAACATATCATATATAAAAACTTTGTCAATGCATGTCATATATAAAAAGGTAAATAAAGATTGATTGATTGAAGGGTTGGCTTCTCCTGCCACGACACTTTTGGTGCGAGATTCTTGCAAACCTCAGGAATGAATCAGTTCAGTTTTATTTTGACCGAAAGCAACTAAGATGTTGACAATTTTATTGTTCTGTTTTTTGATTGAAGGTGACCATCATGAATATTGATTACGTAAGGGTTTATATTAAGATAGTGTTAGAACGTTTTATAACGAAAAGAAGCCAAATTAAGAACAAAAAATTACAGCTCTTTTTCTCAGTGAAGTTGAACTAGGTATGGGTGATGGATGGAATTGGACACTGCTACATGTATAATAGCCAAAGTTAAAAACCTGATGAGTACCATTTGTAAAGTCGGAGGACATCAGGAAAGGACAGCTAATTTTGACTGAATTGTTTGTAGGGTATTAATTGTTATATGCACTTCATATAATTTAAGTTTTTTTAATATGTTGACTGCGGCAGACGCTCTAATGCACACAGGATGGTTAAGAATAGTCATTACTCCCCACTATAGAGCTGCAGTGAAGATGTTAATTTGGGACTAAAAAAAAGTTTAACAATGATTTGATGGTATAGGAACATTGATGGTACAAGGAAAATAAAATGGAGAGAGCAATATATTAAGGTTTATAAACAGGGGTTTTCTCAAACTTAGTTTTGTCTCAACTTTGTTTAGCTTATTCGAGCTTATAAAAATAAAAATGAAACCCTCTTTCGATATATGGATCTGTAATATTAACTCACGAATACAAATTAATTCTTTACATTTATTTCATCACACACCACAGGTAAATACATTTTTGCTAATTTAACATTCACCAAAAAATAGCTATTTTTATCATGTTCATCTACATTCAAATTTTGTAAGAAAAGAAAGAAAACAGATCGTTAGGTTAATTGGTCTTCCTTAGCGATAACAAACAAATTGAAAACGGTTACTTTAAGATGGTTTGTTTACTTCTTGAGCAGAAGAATTGTTAATTATTTTAAAGTAGGTTTTGGTGTACCATACACTAGTGTGCAGTGTTTTTAATGTGAACCGTACTAAAACTAATGGAACTGGTTCTATTTTTTAACATTTAGTAAATACTACATGTTATTTAATAAACAAAACTTGTCCAATTAGATAAATGATAACTTCTTAGTTCAGGACAGAAAAGAAGCTTTTATATAAATTGTATCGTGTGCTCGCAAAATTTTAACATCTTCAAAGAACTGGACAAAGAAAAAATACAGGGTTTTGTTTCATTTGTACTTCAATTTTGTGGATTCTCTAGGACAATTTAGCTCTTGAAAATGTTTCATACATATTAAATTAGATGGGAAAAGTTTTCTAAACAGGTTTAGTTTATGTTTTTATTTGTATGATCGTATCAGTACAACTTGAGGAATCGGTGCTTATGTACAAGATAACAACTATTATTGGTGTTTTTATCCTAATTATGTTTCCAACAATATTTTTTAAGTTATGAGCTTTGATGTTGAAAAAATTGTTTTTTTTATATTTTAAACCAAATTGTAAAATATATACATTAAATTAATGTATATTATGAAATGTCAATAATAATTTTAAAAAAAGTCCTGCACATTGCATTCTCTTGGCTATCTTCGGGGAACCAGTTCAGAGTTGTTGTAAATGAGAAAAGACAGTTCAATACACTGGCTATTCATCCCCGGTACACTCTTGTTAATAAAGTACCGAACACAATACTATAACCTATTTGGTGCCTTGTGCCAATGAGAATAAGTGACAGTTGAAACAGTCTAAACCTGTATGAGTAACCTTTTTTCATCCAAACACAATTAAATACGAATTCCACAATGCAGTATGAATAAACTGTACTTAAAAGAAATTAAATATTCTTCACGGTGCAGCAGGGTGGTGTTGATTCGTACTTTTGAGATAAATATCAGAAATAAGGAAACAATATTGCCCATAAAGTGACTACCTGCTAATTTCAATTTTCAAATTTATCCAGAAGTTCAGTACAGTAAATCTGTTACAGTAAATAAACTATTTTATATTCTTTTATACATAAAGTTCTATGATAATATTGTGAAAATTAGTTTTCAAAATTAAAATTAATTGAAGTAAACCAAAAGAGGAAATCAGCTTTATTGCGGTGCTGCTCCGAGGTGAAATATTCTCTGTAAAAAATATTTCATTTTAACAAAGTAAAACAATTAGTCTCTAATTTTTCCCCCAGTACAATAAATAATGTTACTCGTAACACTGCGCTTGTGTTTAAATAGGATAATTGGGTATATACTTTTTTTAAAACAAAAGACATTTCAAGAGTGGTGGAGTGTGGTTTTTCCTGTAGGATATAGTACAATTGGAACAACTGAAATTATTCTTACCTAAATGTAGTCATGTCGACAGTAATTGTTGTTTCCAGTATGCCAATCTAAATGTACATGTGATATTTTCTTGACTAATAGCATACCAGCAGTACGTTGCATAGAATCTTGCAGTCTATCAGTCATAGTCTAAAATTAGACTATAAACATTTCCTTTGAAAATACGGTAAAATAAACATAAATAATACGAAATTTTAATTTATACCTTACAATTTTCCACAAGATACGTTGTACCAATTTCATAACTAAATAAACGATACTATTTAGGTTGGTTAGTATTATTTAGAAATGTTAAAGAAACAAATCAATAATACCTTACTTATTGCAACGGTTTACTTCAAATTTTGACTCTATAACAAACATAAAACATTTTCGAGAAATATTATAATTAAAAAATAAACACTGTATAATTTTCATATTAAATATTAATACATAAATCAACTTTGTGTTAACCTAATCAATACAATAACAACACAACAAAATAGGGACAAAACGAGTAGTGAAAAGAATTAATTGCAGGCTAACTCAAATACTGAGCTTGAATTCAATAGATTAAAAGTTGTTTAGGAAAAAGGCATATTTTGATCCTTAACATTCTATTTACAGTTAAATTCGCTCATAAACTGCATGTAAAAAATTAAAATTTATAGTTTTTTCTTATTAAAACATAATGATTAAATCATAAACAAATTAAACATAAGCACCTTACACTTCGTGTTTACAAAACAAACAACCACGCTCTTCGAACAAACTGCTTTGTGTAATAAACATAACAGTGGAAATTTGTTTCTAATTTCCTAACCCTACTGCTGAGAGTGGTCAAGTCACAGAGTCAGGTGTAACCAACTAAGAAAGTAAACTTCAACTGTGCGTGTCCAGTTCTCACATTTTAAAGATAACAAATTTTATAATTTACGACCTAAGCAGCATCCTTAAAAACTGACTCGCTTCAACTTATAATTTCCAAGTACTGTAACTTACTTTGTTATCTCTGAGTACAATGTATTAATCACTAATTTGCTGTCACTGTGTAACATAAATATGGCCTGTGATATCATATTTTATATGATCTATATAACTAAGTTTATACAATATATAACTATATAAAAACTTTGTTTATGTAGCACAACTCAAAAGATGGTACAATAAAAATAATAATTATAGCACCAGTATTTGTATAAAATCTCAGCTTGCTATGGCACATGTTATGGCGGGTGACCGGCCAGCAGAGGTCACGGCTACCAACACGACAGACATGGAGTACAGTGTTCTACACGACAAGCCTCAGGATATAACACACCATGCATCCGGACACGATATGATGAACTGAACCTGAACTTAAACCACATTGTTGCAAATTATACAAGTTAGAACACGTAGCGTGACTTATACTTATTTTGAAATGTATACAATGTATGACAAATGTCATTAAAATCATTCTAACTTTAAGGCCCTCTCAACATTTATTTTTACAATTTGACACTAATTTTTAATTCTAACTCTACTGTTTATAGAACCTGAAACGTAAAGGGCATATTTTTTCAAGTCTTAAACTATATTTAATATCATTTGATTATAAAACAAAATATTAATGGTGCCATGTTGATTTTGGAACTAAAGTGTATGTATTAATAGTGTATGTAAAGTGTAATAGCATTGAGTGCGCATTAATTACAAATTATAGTTTGATTTTAAAAGTTTATAAATATTAATTTCATATTTTATACTCTGAGATGCATGAAAGCGCTTCAGAGTTTTCTATGATAACCAGTCTTGTTTCATCCAGATAATAAATATTTTGAACGATATTTTACAAAACGCTATTGTTCTAGACCCCTAATATTATATTATTATACTGTTCAAAATTAAATATCTGAACGTTTTGTGGTTGAGTTGTAAATGTCTGGGAAGTGGTAGCCGTGCCGAGAGATTGGGGAGTCTGCTTGACTACTTCGAGCTACGACTGACTGACTTATCTACAAGAGCTGATGACTAGCAACTGACCACAAATATCAATAACATAATTTAATCTAACTACAACCACTAGAATACAATTTTGATTACTAATCAACATTTAGAGCTAGACTCATCAGTTTAACTAATTCCTTCAAAAGGAAATAACATTCTATTGCACCTCTGTTTTAAAATAAAATGACTCCATTACACCAAAAGATATTGCTCGGTCAAAAAAGAATATCTTTGAATTCTAATGTTAACAGTGAAACCAAATTTTCTAAACAAATTGAAACACACTTAACTCTTTGGTAACAAAAACAATTAACACAAGGGATGCTTTGTGAGGCATCGATTAAATAAACAATCTACACCAAAAATGGTGGCAAACAGCAACTAAGGTCATCACAGACAACCGAACTACTTGTTACATTCTGGTTACACAAAGAAAATTCCCAGTAAAGACTATAACCTTATTAGACAACTTTTTACATAATGAAACAGTACAATAAAAAATCAATAACAAACTATTAATTTAAGACTGATTAAATTCTTTCATTTCTAATGTCAAACTTAAAAAAAATATATACTGTATATAAACTTATGTACAATAAGATATATAATGTAAGATAAAGAAATCACTACACCAAAATAAAAATTATGTGGTATCGTGATATCAGCAATAAATCGAACTAGAAACGTATCACATTCTGATTAGATAAATATTACAATAACCCGAGTGTTCAGTCTAGTGCCTATGAACACAGAGACAAGGAGAGAGAAATAGAGAGAGCTTGTCACGCCGCGGCGTGGTACGTGGACAGCGGACAGTCACCTGCAAGCGGTCAACCCAGCGAAACAAAGAGAATAAGCACCGAGCTGGGTACACCGATACACTACGTACTCTTGCTTGTGTCAGATATCTATTTTTAATCCACTTTATTTTTATTAGCTTAAACAAAATAAAGCTCTTGGGAGAAACTACTGTTTGGTTCATCGAAACAAAACGAATTTGTTGAGAACACCTCCAGTTAGTTACTACAAAATTCAAGGTTAACACCTGTCGTGCAATGATTAATCATTAATGCTAACTATGGAAAGGCCCTTCACAGTCCTAATTTAACTATTCTCTTCTTTGACAAAATAACTAAAATAAATTACTATAGTTACAATTAATTACAGTCACAAATATGAGAACAACGATTTGTACTAAATATAAATTTACACACGGAAAATGAAGAAGGAGGCGAGATTGCTGGCAGGGAATCACCTAAAGGGGATCCAGGGTAGGCAAACTCTCATCACAAGTAATTATTGTTTGTGCCTAGAGCCCTCTCCGGTGGTTGAGCAAAACGAAACAAAGACTTATGACGACTGTGACTTTGTAGTAGGAGGGGTTCTGGAGGGGGGAGTATGGGTCCCACTGGAGCCGTTGGACCCGGGTCCAGGTCCAGGGCCCGCCAGACCCTGACTGTTGTCCATGCCTTCGCTATTGTGCACCACACTATTGAAATAGCGCTCTGCAACACAAACAATTTCAGTTACAACCACTTTACAACACGGTAGGAAGATGTATTTTTAATGTGAACTTAATGATATTGGATTCTTTCTAGCTAAATGAATATCCAGATGGTATAGACTATTATACAATACTAATGTTGAGTTACTGTATTTCAGAAAACAATAGTTACACAAACATTAACTGATTTGTATTATGCGACTTTTTGAAAAACCATATAACAAAACAAATCACTAAATGTCTCTAGAGATAAATTTATGACAGCAATCTCCGGGAGTGTTATAAGACAAGGATATAAAGGAAGAGTCTCAAGAAAACTTAATTAAAACTAGACAAAAAAGTCTGGCATTTCCATTACATAGTGAAGTAAAAATATTAAAAGCATTTTAAGTCAAAAGAGGCATGTTAAAAAGATTGTGTACATAAAAGTAAACAAATTTGGACCAATGAGAATTTTTCCATCAGTGTACTTCTACATATATTACACAATTATGGGTAATACTATATAATTAAAAAACACATGAACTATTTATTACATTTCTCATATAACACCAGAACTGAGAACAACACAAATTCTTAATTGAGCACAAAAGAATAATTGTTACTTTTATGAACATAATGAGCAGTTAACTGTGGCTTTGCACACAATTTCGTAGGTTTTGCATCTGTATGAGCACTTCTGATTCGAGTTAATTATATTTCCGAAGCCAATGTTGAGTTTGCCTTCTTCCCACAACCAAGAAAGTGTGTTAACAAGTGTATATTTATGGTAATTTTACTTTACTCCGGTCTTAGTATTATTTGCTCCAAAGCTGATTTTGCCCCTTTCCCGATCTAGAAAATATATGTACACACAGCTCTGTGAAGCATACTTTTGTCAAAAGACAACTTAGATAGGTTTTATAACAGTTTTTAAATGTATAGTAAAAGTTAGACTACATTGTATCTTATATCTGCACTGTTAGCACTGTAACCCATTCCTTTGCAATTTTGCACGTTTATGACCATTGCTGGCTTAAGTGAATTATATTTCCGACGCCAATGTTGAATTTGTCTTGTTGCCACAATCAAGAAAATAAGTCGAACAGTTTATAATTATGGCCATGTTGTTGGTATGATTAAGAAAATACGTCACAAAGTTGTATTTATAGCCTTTACAGTTTACTTCATTCTTAGTATTTTTTGTTCCATAGTTGATTTATGTTGTTTCCTGATCAAGAAAATATATATCACAGATTAGAGAATCTTATTTCTGTCAAAAGAGAACTAAAATGGGTTTTATATCAGTCTTTAAATTTATAGTAAAAACTTGTTTAATATTTTAGAACATTTAGAGCAGAAATTGGACCATTCAAGAAAATATATATCACAGATTAGAGAATCTTATTTCTGTCAAAAGAGAACTAAAATGAGTTTTATATTTTTAAAATTATAGTAAAAATTTGTTTAATATTTTAGAAAATTTAGAGCAGAAATTGGTACATTAGTTCAAAAGAATTGTCCAGCGAAATTTCATCTAACACAGTTCTTTTCGACTACTCTAAAAGGAATATTCAGAGTGAAATTCTGAAGTTCTCATGCTTTAGGACATTAGTATTTACCTAATCGTTGAAATCTAAATTCTTAATTCTTAGTAAAGAATCTACTCTTTAGACAATTTACTCACTATGAATGTAAACAAAATAGAAAATAATAAGCAATGTTTACAAAGAACAGTTGATCACATTTGACAGGCTCATTCAATTAATATTACACAACTTTAGAGACCAAGATGGCATTTTTTGCTGCTTTAAAGACCAGTGGGACGTAGCCTGGAAGAATTTACGAAACAAGAATAGGCATATGTTCACCCTAGGAATCTCTATGTAAAATTTCAGTACAATCGGTTGAGTAGTTTACGTGTGAAAACAAAACAAACAAACAGAGCACTTTCACATTTTTAATATTATTAGGATTTATAGTTGAATGCATTTATTTGACAAACTTTACTCAGCAAAAGATTAATAATCATAAAGCACTAGTGTAACAGAATTATTTTATTTGCGCAAAACAATGAAGACAAAGGTTGTACATTACTGCTAACAGCCGTGTTGTATGTGTCACCACCACACCGTACTGGTGAAAGGCAACACAACATGATTTGCGAGAGACAACAGGAACAAAGGTTAAAGAATAAAGTGTAATTACTAGCTTAAGATAAAAAAAAGAAAAGTATTAGAACAAACTTCACAATGTGATGGGCCAGAAAAGACAATCTTTGATTAATTCTATGTTGCTTAGTTTTCATGAATCAGTGAGCAACAGAAAATAACTCTTTAATGTTATTTTCCAACTTATGATGAGTTAGTGCGAATGTTTGGTATTTAATTCAGAAATAGACAGTTTTATCTTTTGCACTATTCATAATTCATCATGTAATGAAATATAACAAAATATGATTTCTGATTTTATTGCCTAATTTTATTTGTATAGCTAAAAATCAATAAATATAACAGCCATCTTTATTTCTACTTTTTTGAGTGGTAAAGACAGTATCAATCAAATACAGAACTTTTTTCTGATCAACACCAGTTGTTCTCATGGCGTACAGAGGAAGATGACAATATTAATCAATTTCACCCTTATGTTAACATGGACTATTTAAAGACTTACTAATATCATATTAATGATGGTTTTACTGACAGGAGTACTGTTTTAGAATATAATAAGTTTATTTTATTCTTTCATTCATCTTACCGTCATCCATAAGTGTAGGGTTGGAATCCGGGTTGGTCCCAGATATGAGAGGAGTCATCATGTAGTCCTCCTCTAGACTGATAAAGTTAGGGGGCCCAGGGGGTGGGGCAGAGGGGGCCGGGGGGCCTGGAGGGGTCCAGCGAGGCAGGCTGGGTCGAGACGAAGTGCGGGGGGCACTGCTCACAGTCACCGGCGATGAGAACAGGGACAGGTTGGTTGGGCTGATCACTCCGGACATGGCACTCACGGGGCTGATGTTGGGGTAGCTGAACAGCTGTAAACAGGCAAACGTACACGTAGGTATACGCAGTGGTATATGGTGTGAAACACATAGACTATTAAACTGTAACAGCCTTGAGTCAGAGTTTTTGGACAGTAGACAATAGATTTTTATTTCCCAGTCAATACATAGTGTACTTAGAGAATTGTCATAGATTTCGATATAAAGTCATACGGTTTTCATCATTCCATCTCCACAATTTGTTAATCTCACTAAACACTTGAAAATAATAACCAAATCTTAATATAAATATTCAGTAAGAAGTTTGAAACATTGTTGACTATAAACTATCATAACGTAAAACTACTATTACAATTTAAAATAATAAAAAAACTCTATTTTATATGAAAGGGTCAACAAAATATTCATTTACCGAATACTAACAAATCATATAATTTATGGATTTTTAAAATTTGGAAAAGCTATGTTGTTTTATCTGTATACAATTATGTCTGGTATTATGTTTATTGGCGTTTGTATCATGAGAAAATTATTTTTATGTTGTGTGTAATATTTGCAGAACTCGTACAGGTATAAACTCGATAAAGTCATGATTTTTGAATCCTTAAAAAGCTTCCTGCAAGGATCAGTGAAGTTTTTTTCTTAATAATTCTTACAACTCTTTTTTGTATTAAGAATATTCTGTTAAAACTTACTAAAGTTATTCCTCCCCAAATTCCTATACCATAGTTTACTAAACTTTAAAACAAATCAAAATACACTTTTCTCAACACTTCAAAACTAACAGTGTTTGATAAAATTTTCAACGAAAAACAAATTGAATTAAGTTTTTTTTTTTAATTTATTCAAAGTGGCATGTTGGTGAAAAATCTAAGTCCCTACTGCACTAGTTGACACAAATGTAATCTCTGTTCAGTGAGAAAAACCAACTCAGCTAGAACCCAAGAAAGTGACTTATATTCCTCATTATAGTTTTTCCTCTAGGGTCTAATACTAAAAACAACCATTTGACATTTTTTTATATGTAAGTAATTAGTTCAAAATTATTCTGATTTATCGACAACAATATACTTAAGCCACCAACGCCCATCTTTATTCTCGAACATAACATAAACATAGGTATAGGTTGGAAACATACAAAAATCATAATACAATAAATAAATTTAAACCCCACATGAAATTAAACCTGCAATATAAATCCTTCAAGAGAAACTAAATTCTAAACTTGACTTTAAGACTGATTTCAATTTCAAATTTATGATATTTTTAAAGTGTAAAATCTAATACTCAATATTGTTTTGTGTGTGAAAAAACCTAATGAGGAAATTATAACCAAAATTGTGATTGTCGTAATCTCAGAAGTTAGGGTAAACAAAGTAAATAAGCTGCTTTCAGATATAGAATGACACCCAGTCAAAAATACTTTGTGTATTTACTATAATAATAATGTGTATTTTATTTTTAATACATGTCAATATTGATTAACAGTAGTAGTGAAAGCCACAATTAATGACTATATGCGAACATAACTGGTGTGTTTTCCATATATTTATTGTAGCAATGGATAAAAACACTTCTAGATCTTCAAAGGCAAATAAACTTTTAATAATTATAATATCATGTCGCCCCATCAACACTATTGAAAATACACAAAACATAATTTTAAAGATAAATATCAATCTGAACATCAGATTTAAAAAAAATCCTTTAAACCACTCTTGATTTATATGAAAACTGTTTTATTTTTTTTAACTGTAACAGTTTTATTAATAAATAGTAATAACAATATTTTATAACAAGTAAAGGGGCTTACGTTCGAGCTGTTATAAGTTTATATAGTAATTCATAAACAACCAAAAAAGCTGCAAAGCAGTGGTGTACATTTAACTGCTGTATTTCAAACAAGTTGGATTGCTGATATACATATACTGTATTTTTAAAGTTTGTATGGATTTGGGGATGAAAGTTATATCTTCCTAATCCTCTCTTAGTTACGCCACACGCTACAAAGATTACCGCAATCATCGGAAGTAAACACTCAACAGTTCTACTGGGTAGGTACTGATACAGTTAAGCTTAATAATACAAAAGCAGACAATAAATATATTTACAAGAGACAATACATTCAAGAGAAAAGTGATATTGATAAATAATTGCATAATCTTCTTTATTGTAATTCCAATATTTTATTAATTTGTATTCATTCTAAAAACATCTCATTACTTGTTCCTAATAAATGAATTAAATGATTTGTGTTCTGAAAGTACCATTAATTTGTGCAAAAATGTGCATAAATATAATAACATTTTTGTTTATTTCGAAAATTTTAATGGTACATTATTCTGTGTTGTGGACTAAGTATGACATGTATGTGTTTAATCCTAATCAATGCTGTACACTGCAATCGTGTTTATTGTAATCAACATTAAAAATAAATATTCTTCACTTATCCACATATATTGATTATTTAAATAAAAATGAATGTTTCTACAATCTGGTTTCAGCCAAAATAATATAAAATGTATATTAAAATCTGCTCATTAAAAGGAGTGCTACAAATTGACCTATTGCAAATTGAACTATTGGTAATTTAGATTCTGTAACTATGCAGTAAAAACAAACAATTTGTAGAAAAGTAAAAAATAAATACTAGCATTTAAAATTGACCAGGTATTGTAAGCTAAATCATGTCAATGTACCAGACATATTCATGTAAAAGAATAATTCAATTTAATAAGCCGCAGTAGTTTTGGGTTTGTAAAAAGCACAAACAATAATAATGATTAGATATAGAGATGCCAGGAGCAAACGGGAGTAAGTAGATATTATGCATGTTAATTCAAAATTCTCAAATATAAATCTGTTTTTATTTGACAATATGGACAAGAAAATGTTGTTATGTGAAAATGTATCAATTGCAAAAATTAGATACATACATAAAGCAGAAACAAATTCTTGAAAATTCAAACTGAATTTTACAAAAACTAAAACTAATATGAACTAAACAATCCAGTGTTATTGAAACATGTATGTAGTAAAAATAGTTTGATGATGAATTCCGACAGTAAAGAATGAAAAGTGAAGCTAGACAAATGATGTTATTGAAATATTAAGGTAACTGAAGCATGAATATAAAGCCAAAAAACCCAGTAAACCTACAAAGCCAATTCCTCGACACATTTGCATAAAATTAACTAATAACTACAAGGGAGAATTGGAAGCAATCAAGAAACAAAACTGTTAAAGTAGGCAATCATTCTGGGTAGAAGATGAAGTTAACACATCGAGGTTAGTGATAAACCAAACACTTTGTAAGTGAAGCACAAACGAAATTCTCATCAGGAAAAGGTGGAATCACAGGAGTTAGTAGATCTAGCAAGTACACAAACGGATTAATAAAATATTCTAAAGGGAGATCATTCCCATACTGGAATCAGACTTCCAAAGATTAAACATCATGCAAAAGAAAGATAGACTTCTCACCTGACCAGGCTGGGTGTGGATGTGAGAGAATGGTACAGGGTATTCTCTGGACACAGTGAAAGGGCTGGTGACAACGGTTCGGCCAGGAGGCAGCTGTACCTCCACCTGTGACGAGGGAGGGGAACCTCGATCGGGGGAGGAATCAGACACCGGTGGAGTTATAGACGGAGGGGGCGAACTAGCTGTGGTCACAGTGAGGTCCCCTGCAACAGCAGCAACCTCGAGGTCAGGTCAGATATTCCACCGTCACGGTGAGGAGGGTTGTGACTGTGACTGTGGTGTGTAGGTTAAGCTTGGTGAGGAGAGAGAAAGCGTGTTTCCTAGAGCTTCAGAGAGAGAACGTTTAACCACCACCACTGTCTACAGCCTGTTGGCGAGGAGTGCCAGATACCAGTTAGTTGAGAGATAATACATCGTATTGGAAGTGTTTCCAATCTACAAAGAAGATATCGTTCAGTAACACCAGCAGGCGCAGAAGAGTTTGTGAAATCTTTTGATAAAGGATTTAACTTCACTCTTGTTCATAACACCAGGACCCCTAGATAAACCTTGACCTAAGACCAACTGCATTAATGTTACGTGTTGAATGTCCATATACTGTGTGAACTCGCTCAATACTTAATCCTCAAGTGATTTTATATCTACCTTGAGCTGACTGTTTATTTATTTATAAACTACTTGAGTCAAAAAAATGATAAACTTCAAGAAATGGTGTAACTTGGCAACAGGCATCAATGATCATTCTAAAAATTTTGTCCTCGGATTGTCTTTAAAAAAAGTTTCTCTCGACTTGCATGGCCAACACCTTTGGTCACTGCCATTTCTACAGCAAATTGTGAATTATATTTACTCAAGCAGTTTTAAGCTGATAAAGTGAACTTTTCCTACTTAAACCTGATTTCTTGGAAATATTTGTATTTTCCCTTTTTATCAGTGAAACCTATTTGAAATAATATTTTAAGACAAAGTTCTGAGATCAATATTTCAGTTGTCGTAAGGAAGTTTGTGTGAACACCATGGAGAATTAATTAAAACGTCATATTTCTCAGTAAAACAGAAAACGGTAGCTTTGGAAAGAGGTAAATGCAGGTATCAACTCATCTCGGTTTTAAAGAATAAAATTGGAAAGATGTCTCTGCAGGATATATGTGAAGATATTATATATTGTTTATTTCTCATGATATTTAAGTAAATATTAGATGGAGATATTGCATTGGAAGCACATTTTAAGAGAATTATAGAACGAATAAATGTTTAACGTGCATCTAGTTATATTATGACAAATACTTACATAAATCAACATATAAACAATATTCTGGTTTTAAATAATGTACTTTAACATAGCCACAAGTTATAAAAAGTCTAGAAAAATAATAAAAAATGACACTTAAAACAGAACAGTTTGATAGACAGCCTGTCTGTTCATTGTTTAGAATAATGTCCTCAACTAGTGTATAGTAATGAAATAATAATAGAAGTTTTGATTCATAAATTAACTAATCTTAATTACGGATTAAGCGCCTTTCTTTGTAATATCAAATTAAACATTTGTTAATATATTCCAGGTATAAAATACCAGAAACTAATTGAGAAATTTCATACCTTATTGCACAAAGCAAGCAAAACATTATTAAAATGGTTAAATTATAAAAATCTACAGTTATGAAAATTCACATTTTTTTATTATAAATGATGTTATAGAATATATAACTTAATGTGGGTGCCAAGGATGTGTTGGGATTAAGTTATACTGTACAATTATTCTTTAAGTTCATACTGAAGTATTTGTGATCAAGTTTATTTATTTCAAAGTAAACTAAAAATCTACTATTTCTAGAAACATCGGAAACGAACAGAGGTATTTCAGTAGGCTGTTCTCAAAGATTTTATAGAAGTAGTAACCCAAAATGTACAATATTAATTAAGCCACTAGGAGTTTGCAGGAATTAGCGCAACTTTTCACTTGTAGGAAAGCAGAAAAACAAATTATTTCTTTCAGCAGTAGAAAGTATAATTTATTCTGACTGTTACGGGTTATAGGATCAATTTCCTTTATTTCTCCTACTAATTCTTCCAAAAACCATTTTAAGAACTCTGCAGGCAAATATAGATTGTTTAATTGATATTATTAATTGAAATAATTATTTTTCAAAGATGTTTTGCAGCAGTTGAACTCTAGAACTTTCTTATGGCACTATTATCTTCGCTTAAAATGTATGCTGAGCAAAACACATGTTATAATAAACTGCAGAAGTAAAAAAATTGGTTTATGGAATATTAATATCCAATATATTGTTATGAAATATTGCTGAAATTTGCATGGAGAAATAAAAAATCACTTAAACCTTTTTAGATTTAATACTGAAAGCGCTTACTTTCACTAATTATAGGTGCGATAAAAGATTAAAAGTAGCCTAAAAGTTAATTAGAATATGCAACATTGTAGTAAGACCTAAACAAATGAAGGCACCCATTTCTAATTTTCCTTACCCGTTTGACATAATGAAGGTAAATACAAATAATATGATCTGTACTCTTAGGAAGTAATTCAATATTGTAATTGTTTTAGTTGAGAACTATTCGATTAATTTAATTTCTATGATAAATTAAATATGTCTAATATGATGTTGTCTGTGATGTCTGTTTGTCATGTTCTAGAAAGCATATCTACGATTTAGATTTTTAATAATTTAATATTAACAAATTTGAATAATTATTAAATGGTTATGAATATGCATTTCACTAGACTAAATTAAAAAATAGTCTCAATAAGTCACAAATGCCCCCATGAGTAGGAAATAAAATACATTATTATTTTGTTTGTGAACATACTGTATGTGGTTACTACAAAACAACATTACTTGTCAAATCTAAGTAAAAACTGTAACTGTTATAGTAAGATTTGGCTATTTGCTCTTGAATTAGAGTTAAATTGTAAAAAATAGATTTTTTTAGTGACAATAAATTGCTATCGAACATTTATATTGAAGAAAGTAAAATTGATAGAGACAGCTCATGTTTCAATTCCACCAATGCAAGAAATTAGTTAGCATCATTTACATTTTAAGGTAGCATGACATTTGCAGCAATCTGAATTTAAGGCTTAATGTAAAAACTGTATAAAATATTTATTGTAAGTGTGAAAGAGTCCCTGCTAAAATACAGCACTCTGAGATTGATAAGTTATCAATTTTTCACTCTACAAGTTGCCGCTAATTCTTTGAAAGTACTGTGATTATTGCACAAACTGTTGCTTTGTAATAAGTACGATTAAAAAACTTGGGTTAAAAATAACATTCTAGTTAGTCCTGTTAATTGTAAATCACAACTGACAAGACTAACAGTTGGTTTATTATGTCGGAATGTTTGGTTTAATTCATGTGGAAACAAGCAATTCAGATACTTCTTGGCAAATAACGTGAAACAAGCAACAAGTTTTGTGTACGCTCCTGGACTTGATCCTTGGGTACTCCCTAGATATTTTAAAAGTATGCCACTCCTAAACTGATTAAAGTCCAAATAAATAAACTTAATGAAACAACACAACGATAAATAAGAATATTTCAATTTTGTTTTGATATTCATTCAAATTGTATAGATAACCATAAACTGTTTTAATTTTTACATGTTTTTTATGTTAGGGTGAATTTTAAATGCTTCCCCAATCTTTCTCAGAAACCTTCAGGTATTGATTGATATTTTTTAACATCTAAATGAAGAGTTATGACAAATCATTTCATAATACTTTATATTGTAAACTTGTTGCCGCAATTTATTTTATTCATCTTTATCCATTTTCAATGTGTTAATTTAACATTTTTTAAATTAAAAAATTAAAAAGGAACACTGTTCAAAACCAATTTGCCTATATATTATTACTGATAAAGCAATACAAAATGTTATATTAGGAGGCTTGTCCGAAAAGTACTGTTTAGCTCTAGTGCTGCTGCAGCACTACTATCAGCACACCATGCATACAAAAGTATTTGTTTCATTAGTTGATCGGCTCGACATCGATGCCAGTCTTGTGTTTTATGTTTACCATGGTTGTCTAAAATATTTAAAAAAACAGATGATCCCACTTTGTTTTTTCGAAATCTATCATCAGATTATGGATATTCACGGTGAAAGTGCAATGAGTGATGGAATGATGCTAAAGTGGATTGGGCAGTTTAATCAAGGACAGTTAACATATCCACAATGAAACACAAAGTGGAAGGTCTCTGTTGTAAATGATGAATTGGTTCCAAGAGTGAATGAGAGAATTAAAGAGAATAGAACAGAATAATGAAAATGGCAGCGCTTTCAAATAATGTCCAAAAGTTTAAAGATCTGGTTTGTAAGAGATTTTAACTGATCACTTAGATCATCGTAAGCTGTTTATCTTCGCAGGTGGGATTTTTTTCTGAAAATTTAAATAAGCTGTCACCCGCTACGACAAGTACCTGAATGATGATTAAAGCTATTTTGAAAAATAGTTTAGGGTACAATATTTCGTGTAAATATAAAATTAAATCTTAAAATCTTTTTTTTGTTTTTATTTTAAATAAATATTTGAACTCATCTTGTATATTACAAGTATCCAAGTGCTCTTTGAAAGGAACAGTTGTAAAATAAATTTAACTGACTAATAAATAAGTTCAGTTGTCAAGAAGGAGATGAAAAAATCGAGATCACATATAAAAATAGTTGTATGGTATTTCCATTGACATGATCAATATCTGAGATTAAAAATAAACTTGCCTCATATGTAATAATATACAGAACAGATGGTTTTTAATTGTGTTTAAGGATGACTAACTTGAGAAAAAATGATAAAGGAAATGGGTTGTGACAATATGTTCAGCTTACAAATTTATTCAAAAAGAAAATTAAAAACTTTCCCTGTATATGTATGTGTATATAATGTATATCGTTATAAGTTGCAAGATATTGACTTTATTTGAGAAAAATTGAACGAATGCAGACACATCAGACTATTCTAAATATCTGTAACCAATAAAGTGCCTTATAATCATTACAATTAATATCGTTATATCAATATTCTCCCAGCTTTTGTTATTTGTACCATCACAAAGTGCCTTTATCGGATATAAATGTTGTGTGTAAAAGTGTCCAGTAAATTGTTATCTTAACAGCATAAAGTAAAGGAAACATTTGTTGCATGCTTTGGATTTCTCATTTTCCCACTTTATATGAGTTGTTTACCTGGTGGAGGACTCGTCTTGAAAATCTTGACATCGGGGGGCGAAGATTGTCGCCAATCCTTGCTCGGTCTGCTCTTAGACGCAAAATATTGAACCCAGCTCTCATCACCTGCCATAATGTTCACAATATAGTTACTCCATCATCAACACCATCTCTTAGGTTCGCCCTCAGCCAGGATACCACAAATAATAATGTAACAAAAGTTTCATAACAACTCTCACAACAGCTGTTTTTGTAACAGTAACATGGGTGCCTTCATCCAGAAAAATAACGGAATTCCCGTATTTAGTGAATTAAAAATACAGCAAAACATGTAATATACGATAGAGTCGGACCTACCTGTAGACCTGATGATGGCGACAGGTCTGGCCATGGGTGGCGGAGGAGGGGGGGGCAGCATGGAGCTCGGGTAGTACTGAGACAGTTTAGACGGGCTCCTAGAGGGTCCAGCCTGGAATTAAAATAATTAGTAACAATTATTGTAAAATACTATTATCAAAAATAGGACATTCTTCCAACGAGTTTCCTTACTACAGTTGTATTTTATTTTATAACATTCATTGGAAAGATACTCTCTAAATTTTTATATAGTTAAACAGAATAGGATATTCTTCCAACAAGTTTCCTTACCACAGTTTTAGTTTATACTAAAATTACAATTTTTTTTATCATGAGAAATTTTTGGATGTAACGAACGGAGGATAAGATGTGATATTTCTTGGAATTTCGGTATATTATTTGCTCACATGTGTTTTTGTATCCTGTGTGATAGAATTAAAAATTGTAGAGTGTTCATTATTTTCCAAACTGTTAACCCTTAACGTTTATTATTATTACACAGTTATAATAGCTTTAAACTTGAAATGCTGTGCTAAAATTTTATTTTATAACATTCACTGGAATGATACTCTCTGAATTTATTTCCAGAAGGCCCTAAATTTGCAACTTTAACGTCTTCTCATTGTTGATTCATCTATAAATCAAAATATGGATTATATGTATATTTATATACTTAAATATATCTCTATCAATGGTTGAGTTGCAAGTCTTTCTTGTGCATTTTCATATATTTGTGCATTGAACACTTTGATGACTATGCCTATAGTATCTAGTGGACTATGCTTTCTCCTATGGACAGGTATTTTTATGTGTTGTTCCCACCAGATTATGGCCGTAGGATCTATGGGTGCGTTGTTTTCTCATCAGAACTGATGGATTTCCGCACAGCCTCCATCTGGAAACTATGCCTCTAGGGACTACTTAGCAAATATTTATTTCAATATTAAATTAACCGCTTGAAATATCCATGCACAGTATTTACAGGTTGCAATCGAAGTTCTTTGTCATGCCAGGGAATGTTTTCCTGGCTACCTCTCCCTAATGGTAAGAAGGCTTTCATTTGGAACGTTACCGATGTCATGTTGGTTGAATGTCTTTATGTGTTTTTTTTTGTTAAGCCAAAGAAATCCACAGCGGTTGACCATCAGAACTTATTTAGTTAAAAGACAGTTTTCTTTTATAATTCAATCTATTTATTACATTGTACTACAGAAATAACTACTTTTTAAACGTATTTTATCTAAAAATAAAGATGTGATTTTGAAGTCATTTTTAGAATTTTATTTAAAAACTTCAATTGATCTAAAGTGTTACACATTTTATCTTCCTACAAATTTATTTACTCTTCTAAATAAGACATGCTCATCCATATTTATGAAATACTGCTTTTTTTATATTATTATTTTAAGGTGAGAAAGCAGTAAATGTCTTTACCCGTAGCGGCCGTAGCAGCTATGGCCTTAGTCTGGAGGGAAATTACATGTGTAAATGTACATTCTATGCGCTTACTCTACAAAGGGACACATACTCAAAAAACTCTATTATTGAAGTGTTAAACTAGATAAGTGGTGATCTCACATTGTCTTTTTTAGTAACTGGAGTTTTCTCTCTTGTAGTCATCACAACAAAAATGTGTTTTATTTGTTATTAAATCTTGATTGTGTTTAAGTTGATTTTTAATTAAAAAGAACTCTTTTATTGAAATGAGTACATGTGAGAACATACAACGTTTTGTGCAATGTAAATGTAGGCATATTGTAAAATTCTTTTATATTTTTAAAATAAAAATAGTTTGTATATATAAACATACAGACATATATATGATGTCTTACAGCACTTATTGATATAACATAACTATTTTATATATGTATTTATTATAATAGTGAATAAAATGCCAATACATACTATTTTTAACATGAGTATGAAGTAACAGGCACAAACAACTTGTTTTCAGGATCCATATATGGGTACAAAGTTAAAAAATAATTCAGTGTTTTTAATGTTTTTCACTGCTGAGTGAAAAAAATACTTTACACAGAATTTTTCCCAATTATATCTCAAACAATTTTCAAATCATGTCCAGAATAAGCGAAAAAATTACAAAGAGGGATTTATCCTTATGAACTATTTAGATTCATTAAACAACTACTTGTAGTGAATAGTTTACAGTTTCTGCCTGTCAGTTGTCAAATGCTCTTCCAGCAAACATCTGAGTAATCAATAAGTGTGCTCGCTGGGGTCTCAGAGGTGTAGTGATAGGTGATCTAAAGTTGTGGCACTTGAAGCATTGAAAAGCAAGTTGTATAAAAATGAATTTGACTGATAATAAGAGTGAAATGTAAATATTTTAATTAATTAATAATGATAGTTTATTTTAATACTATATGATGTTGAACCACTCAAAGATAGTCCATTGCTGCACATATTAGTTTATTAATATATTAAGGGTTTTTCCACGCGAAGAAGAGGATGGATTTCAATCCTTGAAACATAGTGTTGTAGGATTTTGTAACATATAACAATGGCAAATATCCAAAACCCTGTTGAGCAAAACTGAGTACCATGTGATAAGAGAAACAAATTATTTCTCAATTCAAATAAATTTAAATACGCTTTCTATAATGATAATGCAGAATATAAACAAAACATACTACACAAAATAAGTAAATGCAATGTTGTTTTTTAACCTTCCAGGAACATATTATGTTACGATTATAGCAGTGGTCATAAACAGTGTGTGATGATAGCGTACACACATATATTCGCTAAGTCTAATTCTGAATACTTCCATTTCGTTTCTAATTCGAGTTAAAATGAACTATAGTACGTTTAATTAGTAGTCTCCAAAGTTACCTGTTGCGGGGCAAGATTGCACTTACATGCGTGGCAAAGCTGTGCTTGGAAAATGCTTTTGAGCCCCACAATAGAACTTTTAAGACGAGTGTTAAATGATGCTTTAGATCAAGACGCAAAAAAGCAAGCAAAATCTTTTAAAAGATTATCTAACATTTATAGTATAGTAATATTATTCTTCCATAAGAAAACTTAACACTATTGTATAATTAATTTTGGTGTTAAAATCAGCTGTTTGAACATACAAGTGTCAAAACAAAGAAAGAAATCACACTGTTGTGTTCACACGTTAAAAAAATATTAATTTGTTTGTACAATATATTTTATGTTTGTAATAGAAATAAAATTCGATAATAAAAGTTAAATTAAACAAGTTTTACTACTTTTTCCCCATAGTTTTACAACATAAATCATTAGTGCTCCTCTTGGCCAAACTGGCAATTTAAATTGTTTATTCAGCAAGAGAAAAGAAGGAAATGGAAAATAGATATTTACATAGAAAAAGAATTGTTTATATAGGTAAAGTAATGTTTAGGAGACGGAAAATCAGCTAACTTAGCTACGAGGAAAACAATGACTTATGCAGATCTCAGCTGTATTGGAAGTCAGCCTATTACCATACAGAGAGATGAAAAGTAATTTTTAGGACAGGCTTACTTTGATATCACAGAGCAACTTAGAACTCCTTAAAACAAAACGTGGACACAATTTAGAAAATTATAAAATAACCCTCTAGATATCTATCTGGATATGTCCTCCATGATATTTTTGGATCTTTATAAAAGTATTATAAAATGGTGTGAGAGACAAAGTAAATAAAATTTCAGAATTGATTCAAATTTTCAAATGAATCAAAAAATTTTTACTTGGAAGCTGACATCTAATACTAGGTACTTGTAAATGATGGTGCCATGTCAATCTTACGATACAAGTTCTGTGAAAGGCATATTACACCTGATGTTGAGGTTAATTTAACGTATCCATGTATACCCATTAATTTATGATAAACCGTTTACGGTTGAATTTTTAACCAAAATGTTACGATGATATACCTGTGTGCCCTGCTGTGTATTCTCGGCTTCCTGACAGACGAACGTCACAAAGTCAGACAGAGTATCGTGTCCGTTCTCCGGGTACTTGGCAGGACTGTGCTGCTGGGGTTGGTCGCCCTGCTGGTAATAGCTGGACGTGGCCAGGGAGGCTACACTACTGTGCTGAGGTGGTAGACCTGCTGACACCACATCTTTACGTTAGCGTGCACAGTACCGATAGTTACTAAGCTGTTCGTGCGCTGACCTGCATCTTCCTGTAATGTGTTAGTAAGACAGTTCGTAGATGTGTGAACCAGCGGACAGATTCTGGTAGGATGCAGCACCACAGCGCCATGGCGTATCTGAACACAATGAAATATTCAGCATTCATATTGTATTGATACACAAGTGTTTACAAATCTCATCATACCGATGTCCGGAGAAACTTGCTGAGCCTGGTAGTCAGCTGTTGTTTGCATTTTACCTGTGAAAAAATGTAATTAGTAGTCAGTTATCAGGTGCTATCAACACAAGTACAACTGTATACAGAACAGAGTGCAGTTAAGGAAGACTGGAGATCATTGCTCAACAAATTGACTTTTACTTGTTTTTCAACTATTACCACATTCTACATATTTCACTTTAGCACTTAACGCTTTTAATGTTGAAAAATATTGAAAAACATGGTGAGTAGAACTACTCAGAAATCTGAAAATGTATCTGTATAAGAATCTAGAAAATCAATCTCAGATTAAGAGACATAAAAATTAAATTAGCCTTAAGAACTCAAGTCCAAAGTGTAATAAAATTGAGAAGCTTGTAATTAAAGTTATACAAGGCAAACACAAATTAACAAATTATTGCTACGCATTTAGAGTTTTAACCAAGTGATTAAATGTTATCATTCATTCATAAGTTACTGAATCATTATAAGGAATTAATTATAAATTTTATTACATCCATGGAAAATATGGGGTTTTTATGTTTATAGCACTCTGTTCAATATGAATCATAAACTATTTCATTTTTTTGCATTATATAACATCAATGTTGCATAAACTATTATAATATTACAATCAATGTATAACTCGTAGTAAAACTTAGGTGTACTGTGGGAATGAAAAACCAAAATGAGACACAGATTATTATTTTAAAAACAATAAAGTAATGTGAAACTAGATGTTAGATTACAAATTAAATATACATAACACAAACAGGTGAATTACATTAGTCTATTGCTGTATATACAAATTTTATGAATATTAAATAAGTCATTTAACAGGATTTCCTAACAATTACTAGAGTTCCATTTATTCTTGCCTTAAAATGCTATTCTAGGGTCCAGCCTTTAAATGCTCACATCTACATTCTGCTCTTCTGAATACAAATCAATTACTTATCAGTATAGTGAGCAATCAGACCAATCCATCAGTATGATAAATTAATTCCAGTTAATAACAAGATCTTCACGAGATGAAATAGTTAATAATTGCAGTTTATAATTTTTGTCTCTATTATATCACAATTTTGACTACAAGTCAGTATAAAGATATTGAACAGAGTCATATATTATATTAAGGAAGTATAACAATATTTATTGACTTTTTGTAATGTCTGTTATCAAATAGAAAATTTAATATTTAAAAAAATGTTTTACTGTGGTTACAATATCAATGATGGTAAAACGTGAGCAATGATGGTAAAACATTTGTTTCTTCAAACTCATATTCTTTGTAGAATAATGAAAAATTACTAAAAAAAACTCCTAGAAAATTCTTGAAATGAAACACAAGTTTGCTAAAGATAAATGAAAGAGCGGTTATACTTATCTTTGTAATAAACAAAACACATTTACAAGGTTCATGTCAAAATTAAGATACTGTAAGGTCATATGTATATACATTAATGATCTTATGAAACATAAATAAATTAATAAGGAATAGGAGGCTAACTGAAGTGAAAATCGTAGAAGATGGTCATTAACATTAAAGAAACCCAAGTGTATTCTTTTACCTCATTTGAACAGAACAATTCATGAAATAAACAAACAAATAACAAAGTTGAAGATACCATTAAGTTCTAAGGTTGCAAATAACATGTAAAGGTCAGACATTGCAAAACATTAAACATAGACACAGCCCTTGTCTAGACATCAAACATCGACTAATGCCAGAAGCCCATCCAACATCGAATCGCCTTCAGAACCAAACTTTCTTTAGAGCAAAGAAAATGTGGCTCGTTCTAGAGTCAGGTGCATGTAGATACAGTAAAACCACTTGTGGAGATACATAAACGCATGCCAGATAGAAATATAAAACGGTGAGTGTATTTCATTTGTCATGTATTTATAGCTAGTAGCTATACTGTCTAGTAGAAGCTGTAAGTGCTTACATCCAACACCAACTGAAGTGACTGCTGAGGCTGTGGGGAGGGGGAAATAGGCAACAGGGTGCGGGCGAGTACAGGCAACAAACTACCCGAGTCTTTTCTTTCTAACGAAAATTGTGTTATGTTTAACTAGCTGTAATGTTAACGTAACATTCGTGAAGTTTAGCTCTTTGGCGTTCATGTCAATATCTACAGTAGCTGGTGTCTTGAGAATCAGACAAAAACTTGTTGGGATGTTGAGCCCGGAGCAGAGCATTGAATATAATATGTCCAATGGCTGAGAAGGTTTAGAAGCTATTCCGTAGAAAATCCTTTATAAACTACAAAAAAATATGGGTTTCTTAAAGAGATTGAAATTATTGTAACAAGTATTCTCAATAGACAAAATGTGCTGATTTTGACGTTAAAATACTGAGTAATATTGGTTGACAAGTTTAATGTGTTATCAATATTATTGTGCATTACGCAACCCTGAGATCTTGACTTGTATGGATCATTACGCAACAGATATTCTGTACATCTTAGCACAGAAAAAGATCAGAACCATGAAAAAACAGAAAACTGTTAGTTTTCTTCTTACTCTATAATTGCTACGCTATGATTCAAATATCTAGTACACGGTGACGAGGTCAGGAAATCTTGTACCGCACAAGAGTACAAACAACTCATTCATGTTTTGTACGACTTGTGTTAGTTTTATGTTTACATATGTTAATATCATGTTATACGGTTATGTGCAGGGAAAAATTTATGTTAAATTTGTAAAGTGTAAATTGCAAGTTTTTGGAAATGTTATTATTCCTGTCAGTTACAAATATTAGTTCCTATATCCCCCTGAAGTTACGGATCTGTTTGGTTCTTGAATAAATTAGTTTATTAATTATAGCATTATATTAATTTATACATCAAAAGGAAACTGTAGGAGGTACATTCAAAGCAATATCCAACAAAATATCTACTTTAAAAATGGCACCAATGTTTGTTTTATACAAACATATTATTAGATTAACTTTTCAAAGATAATATTAACTTAGAGGAATTTTTGAAGGAGACACTTTGGTCTTACAATCATTATTCCCAATGCATAAAAAACATCTAATAGATTGCCGGTAATGTAAAATTTGTAAAATTTTATTTGGCTAGAAAATATAAATTTAATGAACTGTGTAATTGCTTCAGAATATTTTACTGTAGTAAAAAATAAAATAGGACTTTGACAGAATTGTAAATAATGATAAATCAAGTAAATAATAATGATAATACATCCTTTATGGATGTATTTTTCATTGTTATTCATAAGGAATAGTTAAGTTAAAAATTCTTATTCCACAAAACAACAGAAAAGAAGTTTAAACTCAATTTCCAGTAGGAAAACTGTTAAAGTATTTGAGTTGATTATAAACATAAAAGCATCTAAGCTATAGCTTAGGTTGGACTTATAAAGACTTTCTGTAAAATTTGGTGCTCGTACAAAAATGGTAATTAGAGGTTAAGTTTATAATGACTGATGCAGAAATGTGAACACAGTGAATGCTAGTGAAGATCTTTGATGTGCTGTGGTTTGCAGAAATGTTTTCAGGAACTGCAGTGTTATGGAAAAGCAAAAGATTATTACAGTTAAAGAAAATTCAGGAAAGTGTAACACAAATGTGAGGGCAAGACATGAGGTCCAAGGGTTGTTGAGATTATTAATATAAAGGTAGACATCAACACACATAAAGCAGAAGGAGATAGGGCTTACAGGGGAGCAGGACAAAATATTAAGTAGACAAATCTCAATAAACCATGACAGTTGAAATGATGAGGGAAATTACAATTGTCTAGAGCTTGGTGGGTAACGGTTGTATAAACACGTAAAGCAGAGAAAGTTCCACAGAAAAGGTGCCTGAAACTCGAACAAAATACAGTAAGTTGAAGAGGAATGGTCGGGCACAAATACTAAACGGTGTGAGGAAGAACACCAATACATTGAACTGTAAGTACCTGTTAGTCGAGCCTGGGTCATGCAAGGAGGAGTTAGGAACTGAAACAAAACCACGAAACGTTACTACACTAACCTAACCTGATTGCCAAACACACAGCACAGGTTGTCAGTGTGTCGTCACTGTTTATTGACGAATTACTCAGTTACCTTACGTACTTATTTGTCTCAATCGAGTTCATTTCAACCCTGGCAGTTCTGATTGAGTTTCAATTAATCAAACATCAGTTACAGACTTATTTTCTACTCAATGTGATAACTTAACTCGCTACATACTCATTTTGTTATATTAACATTGTAAAGTCGAAGACAAGACGAATCACAACATAACCTAGTATTAATTGTGTACTCATAACATTTTGCTCAAGTCATAGTTTAAACTGATAACAAAAGCAAGATGCAATAAACTATTTTATTAAATTGTTCTTGATGTCTAAAAGAGAGTTTTATAAAATAAAGAAGATAAATAATGTATTTACATCCCCTTCACAGATCGTATAGAATAAGTTCCAAGAGACCCAACTTAAGAGGCAGCTATACTTGTATCTATCTCGATTTGACTACCTTATAAGAACAAATTTTAAACACCTTACACCCTTATCTTTGATCATATAATCATGGGAGATTTCTCATTTTAAAAACATAATTAATATAAATCAAACGCTCATTAGTTTTTCTACCTGGAAGGATAGACTAAAGTGGAGGAGGCTGTGTACGACGACGACCCGTGAGAACGGAAACGTCTGACGATGATGATGATGATGAATTAATATAAATCAAACGCTCATTAGTTTTTCAGTCTTTTTATTGATTGTTTATAAAAAATTTATCTCAAACTGTTTTCATTTCATTGTTTAAACACACACAAAGTTGACACTTTATTAGAAGAAAGCTTATTTGGATGTGTATTAATTATTTCATTAAAATGAGACAACTTCAATTTTTATATGACCAAAAATAACAGTGTAAAAGTATTAAGTACATCCCTTCACTCCACATACACAAACAGACTTTCTGAGGGTTATAAGTCTTCCCCCTCTCCCCCCAGCCCATACACTATTAACCTGGTAAAGCGTAACTATCCTATTAAAATACACCTTACTTTGTTTTTTGTTTTAATCCTGAACCTTTTTATATAGGTACTTCAAATGATGGAAATACATCTGGCACTAAAAAAGTTACAAATCTCTTAATAGTTATTGGAATGGAATTTTCTAGCAATACAGCCTTTTAAAATAGAGGTTACTTTCATATAATTATTAAAAGCCGTTTCAATGCATGAAAAACAATTAAAATGTCTCTCAATAAACTTATTATATGAAACAACGCATTTTTATGACTAAGATATATTAAGGCCTGACTATAATCAATTGTATTTTCAAAGAATGTTAAATAATACATTTGTATTTTAAATAATTCCAAAGTAATTCACTTTCCTTCCTTTGGTTGTTAATTTTGTAGATTTTTTAATATGTTTCATTTTGAAAGTTTATACGTATCCAAATAGTTTGATGTATTAAAATACATTGAAACTAAGAAACCTTGAACAATCTTACCAAATTGTCACAAAATGAAAATTCCATTATGTATTAAATTGTTGATAATTAATTTACACCATATGAACACACATGACCTACATATATACTATCACAATTAAAACATATGTTAGGCATTTTCAAAAATTACTCCGTTTATCTTTTAATTTTTATTTATTATTTCTATTTTATGTTTTGGTTATGGTTTTTATTTTTTTTTGCACCTGAAAAAAACATTGTATTATTATTGTATTGTATACGTTGTATTGTTCAGTATTAATATTTTGACCTTTTTCCTATATACTATGCCAAAGCTATTTTTATTAAACCATCCAGTTTTGGAAAAGGTATATTTATTTTTAAATATCCAAAGACATTTGGATGCATACTAGCCAACCTTTAAAATGAGATAAAATTTATCACAAGAAATAAATTGGTAAAAATAATTTTTCTCTTAGTTCTTATGGAGAAAAACTCAATGCTAGTTCAGTAAGGCAAGCTCCTAGTGGTTAAACTTTAGACAAGTGTGCCTGAAATTATTCACACTCTGAATTCTGAAATTTCTTTAATATCTGGCCATGATACATATACTTTATATAAAAATTTCACACATTTAAAATAAATATTATTAATTGAATTCACAAACTCACTATACTGTGAATGTTGAATCTGCTCCAGTTCACCTTCCTCTTAGTGCAGCGTCTGAGGTATGACTCAGTCACAGACTTGACTCCTGGAATCTGGAGTCATGTTTTGCTGAAGAGATAGAAAACCGTCAGTGATGAAGCTCAGAAATCTCTGCATTGTTTCGACATCAGAGATCTCTTTTGGATCTCTTCAGATGAACATGACTCCAGATTCCAGGAGTCAAGTCTGTGACAATCATATCTCAGACGGGACATTAAGAGGAAGGTGAACTGGAGCAAACTCAACATTCACATTGAGTCAACCATTTCCACCATAGTTACCTTACTATTAGAGATTATACTATTAATTTAGACACAATTGTATGTTTTTACAAACATACAAACCCAAGAGAAACAAGGATGTATCATGTATCATGGGAAGTCACTTCACTTCTGTTAAACTTAAGAAATATACTAAAACTACGCAGAAATTTGTTACATCAGTAGAAAAGGACTGAAAGGACAATGATATTAAATGTAAATACATATTCACAGTTCTAAATAATTTGAGGCAGAACTGTGGAAAACATAAGCGCTTTTGGTTTGTGCTGGAAATCTTTTCCTGTACCTCAGAAATGATGGTGCATCTGAATTAGCACACTCTGGATATAGCTCCCACTCGATACTAACGTCAAAGACGTCACGAAAGGGGATGCTAAATCAGCAGCGTGGCCATGTCCATGCGCTGAATTAGCACCCCCCTGCCATGATGTCAAAATCTGAGGGGGTGCTTATTCCAGGGTTGCTAAAGCAGCGTCCCCAAAATGAGCTCTCAAACACCGTTTTGAGACCTCAGCCATATTTGCAAACATTTCGGGGGAAGGTTTCCTGGACCCTTCTGTCTTTTGGTAGATATTACATACACCCACAAGCACTGGGGTTACAGTTCCGCCTTCTCTATCTCTAGAAATTAAGCACTGCATATTCATATAAAATTGCCAAAACATCATCACCAGTCATCATATACTTAATATGAATACTTAACTTAAAAAAAAGGAAGGTTTATGAAATGAGTTCACTATGAGTATTGTATTGTTCAGAGCTACAAGCCGCAAAGTGATTGCAGAAAACAATTAAATATAAAGTCAAGGGAAACAATAACTGCAGTAGTATGTGGGATACAATGTCTTCAGAACGCAATGGGACACAGTGACTTCAATAGTCAGTGGGAAATAGTGACTTCAGAAGTATGTGGGGTACAATGTCTTCACAACAAAATGGGACAAGTTGACTTCAATAGTCAGTGGGAAATAGTGACTTCAGAAGTATGTGGGATACAATATCTTCAGAACGCAATGGGACATGGTGACTTCAGAAGTATGTGGGATACAATGTCTTCAGAACGCAATGGGACATGTTGACTTCAATAGTCAGTGGGAAATAGTGACTTCAGAAGTATGTGGGATACAATGTCTTCAGAACGCAATGGGACATGTTGACTTCAATAGTCAGTGGGAAATAATGACTTCAGAAGTATGTGGCATACAATTTCTTCAGAACGCAATGGGACATGTTGACTTCAATAGTCAGTGGGAAATAGTGACTTCAGAAGTATGTGGGATACAATGTCTTCAGAACGCAATGGGACATGTTGACTTCAATAGTCAGTGGGAAATAGTGACTTCAGAAGCATGTGGGATACAATGTCTTCAGAACGCAATGGGACATGTTGACTTCAATAGTCAGTGGGAAATAGTGACTTCAGATGTATGTGGGATACAATTTCTTCAGAACGCAATGGGACATGTTGACTTCAATAGTCAGTGGGAAATAGTGACTTCAGAAGTGTGTGGGACGCAATGTCTTCACAACGCGATGGGACATGTTGACTTCAATAGTCAGTGGGAAATAGTGACTTCAGATGTATGTGGGATACAATTTCTTCAGAACGTAATGGAGCATAGGGACTGTGGAAGTCATACCAGTGGCGTATCCTGTGTTTGGATTTGGGGGGGGTCTCCACAAAAATACAAAGTGATTGGATGGCAGGGACCAATATACAGGGTGTATATTATGTCTGGAAACACCCAAATATATCCTTTAATAATTTAAATATAAATTGAAACCTCTTACAATCGTGATAGAGATTGGGCATCTACTTTTTGGAACAATGTTTTGTTATGTCACACCAACGGGGGGACGTCCCTGCCGAGGGTATCGTGAATATTCTTAATGGAAGCCTATACCTTGTTATACATAATTTTAAAGGTAATAGCTTACTGAATTGAATGCTACAAACCGCATCTCAAAGGAATTATTCTATCAGAAAATAGAGCATTTTTAGTATTGAAAATTTACCTGATGTTCAACAATGTAATTTTAACATAGTTTCTTGCCACAAAATGTGTTACACTAATTTTTTAGCATTTTTTAAATGTTCAATTAAAATAAAATAAACAATTTATTTTTAAGCTGGTTTCATTAGTACACATTTACCAGTTTTTATTACAATGAATAAAACTTATGAGTCACTTTCTCTGATTACTTATGAATCTGTACTTGGTGTTTTCCAGTCAGCTGGAAGGTTTAAAGAGACAAAGGTCACTAGCCTATGAGAAACATTATTGTGTTATTAATCATCTGGTCTACAGGTTTCAGTTTTGTTGAGCATGGAGCTTTCACTAGACAGGTCTAAGCTTGGGAATTACAAATGGACAAAGGTCATATCATTCCTGTCGAGTTAATCAGTGTCTCTGAAGCATTGCTGTCAACAAGTTATCTAATTACAGTAGTTCAGTTTTTATTTGGCATTTTAATGGAATTGTCTGAAAGAGAACGAATTACTCTGTTGATGATGCGAGGATATGGCGATCTTCAAAGATCTTATCGGGAAGTTTGTAATTTGTTTAATGACACTTTCCCAGAAAGGAATCCCATAAGTGTTTCAACAATATCAAAAACTATTTGAGCGTTTTGAAATGACCAGGGAGTGTACGTAATCGGCCAAAGTCGGGTAGGATACAATCTGCAACAGATGAAGAACATGCACTAGATGTTTTGCAAACATTTATTGAAGACCCACATACATCGCTCAGAAAAGCTGCACAGCAACATGATATGCACCCTATGTCTGTGAGTAAGATTTTGAAAATTAATAAAATACAAACCATTTAAAGTTCATTTAGTCCAACAGTTAAGTGAGGATGATTACGACAGAAGAGTTGAGTTTTTGTGAACTTGTGATGCGCAAATGTGATGACAATAGAGATTTTCTGACCAACATACTATTTTCTGATGAGGCGACTTTTTTTCCTAAATGGCAAATGTTAACAGGCACAATTGCCGTTACTACTGGGCTAGTGAAAACCCACATTGGATTACTGAGTCCCATTCACAGCAACCACAAAAACTGAACGTATGGTGTGGAATTTTTAGGTAACAAAATTGTTGGACCCTTTTTCATCAATGGAAATTTAAATGCCGAACTTTACTACAATATGCTCCAAAATGAAATAATCCCAGCTATTCAAATTGCATCAGGAGAATACTTTGATAATGTATGGTTTCAGCAGGATGGTGCTCCACCCCATTATGGGAGACAGGTAAAGAGAGTATTTGGATTTAAGGTTTCCTCATAAATGGATTTGCCGAAGAGGAGAAATCGAATGGCCCTCCAAGATCTCCGGATTTGTCACCAATCGATTATTTCCTATGGGGTCATTTAAAATCCAATGTTAATAGAAGAAAGCCTCATAATTTGGAAGACCTAAGAAACAGGATTATAGAGGAGATTGCTTTGATAACTGAAGAAATGTTAGGCAACTCTGTCGAATCATTTTACAAAAGATTGGCTCATTGTCAAAACCGTAGAAGGAACACAGTTCGAAAAACAATTGCTTTGACACCAAATGCAGGTAAAACGTTTGGTTTGTAAGACTTTTCTAACAGCATACATTATTTTTTATTTGTAATAAGAAATCAATAACATAAGTATTTCCATAATTGTACTGTAATAAAAACTGGCAAATTTGTGCTAATAGAACCAGCTTTAAAATGAAATTTTTGTTTTATTTAATTGAACATTTAAAAAAAATGCTAAAAATTAGTGTAACACATTTTGTGGCAAGAACCATGTTAAAATTACATTGTTGAACATCAGTAAATTTTCAATACTAAAAATGCTCTATTTTCTGATAGAATAATTCCACTTGAGATGCGGTTTGTGGCATTCAATTCAGTAAGCTATTACCTTTAAAATTATGTATCACAAGGTATAGGCTTCCATTAAGAATATTCACGATACCCTCGCGGCAGGACATCCCCCGTTGGTGTGACATAACAAAACATTGTTCCAAAAAGTAGATGCCCAATCTCTATCACGATTGTAAGAGGTTTTCAAATTTATATTTAAATTATTAAAGGATATATTTGGGTGTTTCCAGACATAATATACACCCTGTATAGATAAATGGTCAAACGAATTTTAGGAAGTAAAAAGGGTCCTTTAACATTTCATAAACTCTTCTATTAACACGTTTACAGATCAATGTTTTTACTGTGTTGCAATGATAGTAACATAGGTATATTTACCGTTCCGCAAATTTATATTTGCTCACATGCCGGGTGTAATACAAATTCCTAAACTTACGCATGTAAATTATACAAAACACAAATAAATAATTGATAATGCCAGAGTTATATTAATGTTTACACACCTTTTAATTTCTCACAGTTCTATGGTATTTTGTACAAATTTGTACTAAAAAGTGGTTTTCAACTGAATAACTAAATGTAAACCAAATCCAGAATGCAGAAAGGCACAGTGACTTTCGGAATTGGAGGATCACATTGGTGTATATAATATGAACAAAGTTAGTAATAAGGGTGTGATAAAACAATGAAAATTTCATCACATTTACAACAAAACCAGTTGTACAGCCTCCAGTCTATTGGATGTGTAACCCTCCCTCTGATTTATAGTAGTAAGAAGAACATTTGTAATATTAATGATGTCTTTTATAATTGATATTAGCTCCTCTGGGAAATATATTTTGTTATTGACAAGAGTAGGTATTTACGGTTTTACTATAAAAATACAGATAAAATATCTATAACTTATCTAATACAAACTAACAGTATTCTGGAGGATAAAGTATTTTGGATATGTGTTAAATAAAATGCTTTGCTATGATGTAAGTGTCTTCATAATAAAAACATGTATAAACTTGCCTGAAACAGACTGAAAAATGTCTGATGAAACTTCTCATCCTCCTTTCAAATAATATAACAAGATGGAAACATGGGACATAAGAGCTGCACAGGAGTCAGTGTTTGAACAGCCAGAAGTAAAATGTTTAAAATCGTACATCTACTTCCATATATGGTAACTATGACTATCGGGGTGTACAATAAACACGGTGTAATGATGGTGTAACTAACCATGGTCAACATCGGAATGCCAACTGGTCTGACTGGAGAGACTTGCGGGGCTCTGGCCGTAGTAAGCCACCTCGCCCCCGGGGCCCTTCTCCCTGCCGCCCCCCAGTTCTAACTCCTCCTCCGTCGAGCTCAGCCTCCGTAACCGCTTGTTCCTTGGCTCGCTCGGGCTCTGGGCGTTTCTCGGTAATGACAGCGGACCTGTAACAGTGCACAGATGAAATGTCAAACCGTTCTGTGTCCGTACCGACAAACTCAGTCTGGTTGTATAGAAATAAGGAACAAGAGTAAATAGGAAACAGAACCTCTTCAACAAAATGAGACACCTGACGGGCAAGTAGCCACGTTTTACACAATATAAATCGTTATTGTGCAAAAAGTAATTTTATAATAAAACCTCAAGTATAAGACGTACATTCATTATAACTTAATAAGAAATCCTGACAATTGCTCTCTTCAGTGGCACAATCTACTTATCACCTCAGGCGATCTCAATCCGAGCAATAAAAACTGTCCTGTATTTGATCTGACAAATAAAAGCGTGCAGGAGGAATCTATGCAAGAGTAAATAAGATTTTCGGATCTACAGTTGGTAGCCCTTCGGTTTGTGCTGAGTGATAAGTTGGTTGTCTCACTGAATATGGTCAGTGACAAGTCGATTGTCTCATGGGTTACTAGTCAGCTGTTTATTTGTAGGTGACATCTTGGCTAGCCCACGGGCTACAGGGAGTCACATATCGGTTGTCACGCGGGTTATTGTTTGAGATAAGTCGGTTGTCTCATGGGTTGCAGGGAGTCACAGAGCAGTTGTCACGCGGGTTATGGATCTGACATAAATTCAAGTTCAAAAAACCCACGGCATAAGTCGGTTGTCTCACGTGCTACCGATGATTCACATATCGGTTGCCACACGGGTTACGGTTTGAGATAAGTCGGTTGTCTCACAGGTTGCAGGAAGTAATATGTCGGTTGTCACGCGGGTTATTATCTGAGATAAGTAGGTTGTCTCACGGGTTGCATGGAGTCACAGATCGTTTGCCACACGGGTTATGGTTTGAGATAAGTCGGTTGTATCACGGATTGCAAGGATGTCATAGATCGGTTGTCACGCGGGTTATGATCTGAGATAAGTCGGTTGTCTCACGGGTTGCATGGAGTCACAGATCGTTTGCCACGCAGGTTATGGTCTGAGATAAGTCGGTTGTCTCACGGGTTGCAAGGAGTCACAGATCGTTTGCCACACGGGTTATGGTCTGAGATAAGTCGGTTGTCTCACGGGTTGCAAGGAGTCACAGATCGGTTGCCACGCAGGTTATCGGCCGTTGTCGGTTACAAGTCGATGTCGGACACGGTAGGAGGAAGGCAATGGTGAGGGTATCCTATTATTGGCGGATGACAAGGGCGGCTGCTGATTTATAAATAACGAACGACGGACGGTTGGACTTGGACTGCCAGGTGTGTCCGGACTTCCTTCAGCACTCACTAGTCTCTAGTCACTAGTCACTAGTCACTAGTCACTACACGATACTTCCTTAGAGTCTTCGGTCGGTCTGCAGCAGCAGCATTCTGCAGTTCTCTGATACACCAGTATTACAACAGAGATAATCGTATAGGCTAGTTAAATAAGTATAAACACAATTAGGTTAAATGTATGACCAAACGAGTAATTAGATACAATTGGATATTGTTTTGGGCTCCATCGATCGCTAATTTACTAGAGGAAAAACCTTCCTGGTCCCGGACTCGGCCCGACTATACTCATATTGTTTGCTAGTTTTTGTTCATTATTTGTTCAAACACACACAACAACGAATCAAACCCGCTTAAGTTTCCTCTAAATGAAAGATAATAACACAATTACAAGCGTTTTTCTAATTGTACCTACAGGTTCTTTCGTGAGGATAAGATCAGATGTCAGAAATTGACCCGTAGAATTATTCTTCCATATTTAAAGATTGCAAATATAATTTATAATTCTGCTACACTTTCAAATGCTTCATTGTCAATAATTAATTTTAAACAAAGCAGTGAACTGAAATGTTTGTAGCGGAAAATGTATCATTACATCTTAACCTAAAAAGATATTGAACACTATTTTACATCATTTTGTTATATGGTTGGATTTCTCTCCAAACCCTCTTTAAATTCCAAAGCACCCAACTTAGCAGAAGCATAATTGATACTTTATCGAATTTTCATGGTTTTGGCTTCTTTGAAAGACCAATATTTTTTGTCACATTAGACAGCTAAGGGTTTAAGCAGTGTTTAACAACGATTTACATTTTATTTTTAAAAAAATAAAGCAAATATAGTTTTACGTTTTCATGTTTAATTATTAATTTTCGGTTAAATCGAATGATTATCATTATTGATATACAGATCGCAAATGTTTACAAGATCCGTTAAGGGCACGATGTTTTAATTTGTATCTGAAACAAATATGTCATTTTATTTTTATTCACAAGCTATTAACAACTTAAGCTAGGGCCGATGTAAATTTTGTAAACGTTGACAGGGGGTGCAAAAACCTCGATTTAGAGCCAACGGTGACATGGAAAACATTAAAAAAAAACACTAAATTATACGATTAGATCTGTAGAACCTCTCCTGACGTATTGGCAGACGTTGGGTGCTCTGAACTGAGGTCTATGAAGGTTCAAGTCTGCCTGGAGAGTTACGAAAGTTCTTGCGATGGAGAGGCAGCTTTTCAAACGCACGACTCACGCAGGCGTCAAAGTTGTCAGATGGGACAACGAAAGTGAATGTGCTCAGTTAGAACAACGAACTATTTTGGTTTTTAAATTTTTCAATTAAGGAAATAAATCAATGATCGTAAATTTATTACTATTGAACATTTTGTCAACAGTTAGACCTATATAATGTGCAATAAATGCACGGAAACATGGAACTGTGCAATGCATGTCATGCATGCATGTCTGCAGTGCATGCTGGTTCCCGACGAAGCGTGTAACGGTGTATTCAAGCAAGCTTCAGCTTTTACTTTCAACATGGCGTTATGCTTATTCGCTATTGGTTAATTGCACCAATTCGGAAATTAACTAAACCAATAGTTAATTTAAACCAGAGGATATAATAATAATCCTTTTATTGAATCATATTCACAATACACATTGACCAATACCGGTAGGCCACTGCCGACACATTCACACACATTCAGACTTACAACATTGTAAGTACATTGATTCAGACACAGCCGCAATAACTTCTGACGCAGCACTTTCAAAAAATATCCCAGCAGCTCATCTTGAGTTCATCAACGGATTAACACGCATTGGACACCAAAAGTCGTTTGTTACGAGTTTTAAATTGATTTAGGTTATCAGAATGGTTTATACTTGCAGGGAGTTTGTCGACTAGTGTGACACCCACCAACTAATGTTACTCCAAGCTAGAATTTCACTTTCGTCTTTGACAACAGTCAACATTCTAGATCTTCCGGACCACATCGATGAAATTTCTGGGCATTAGAAGAGAAAACGTGATAAAATGCAGTTTTACAGTATCTGTACTCTGCTTTCCCCTATATATCCACATTAATAAAGTTATAAGAGACTTTGATGATGATTTACATGGGTCATACCGACAATCGACCAACTTAAATTCGAAACATCAAAACAATAGTTGGTGCATTCCAAGAGTAAGAGAACTCATGCTCAGGCCAACAACATAGTGGCAATTCAGAATTCTTTACTTACTTCTAAGATGTTAACACTTGGAGCATAATGGAAGACTGGTGTACACTTGGAGAATAGCAAAGTAATGACAATTAAGGGTACGAATAATTACGTAATACAGATAAATCCAAATGTCCTTAGACTCCAAATTGTTTAATACCTGTAATAATAGTTTAAAGTAAAAGTAATGATTAATATTTTAAGAAATGATTAATATTTTAACTAATGATTCTTCCAATAGATAACAATTTCAAGAGCAGGTGTTTGATAATTTGTAGGGCCATAAAACACTTTAGGTTATTAATGGCGTCAAAATATTTGCACAAACGCGCTGCGGTTTAAGCATTGTTCTGGGACCTTCAAATAATCTGCACTAGACGACATCGACTTACATTGAAATCGGGAGAAATGTGATTTCTCTATCTCCAAGAAAGATAAACTTATCATTAGTAATTTAAACACTAATTGACAATGCTAAAGACGGGTTTATAACAAATAACGCAAGTGTTCGAAATGTGCACATGCTTCTAGCAGGCTTAGGTCCACTAGTCGTACTTATGTTGGTTTAAACGTTTCTATTGACATTAGCCGTAATATCTTTAATTTAAGGCTTCTTCGCAGTTCCAATAAATGCTGTATTGCATTTGTTCCCTTTCTTAACAAAAATTACACTAAGATTAAACTTCGATGGATATAGATCTAGTGACCATTGTGGCTAAAGATTCTTACATATTCGGCCCAAAGAATCACGAAGCAATCTTAACGAATTCAATGTGCGCTAGTTGGCACCATCTTGTACTCAGGAGAACAATTCGTCATCCTCAAGTACAGAAACAAACTGATGAATTGTTCCTGAATAAAAGGTTGTATCAAGAATTAAATGAAAAAAAAAAAAAAAAAAAAACCATTTGACCTGTGCCCTTTTGTCTGGATATGACGTGCCAGACGCCCACCTCTTCTGGAAGGTGGTGAAACTCCTCTTAAGCGTGAGGGGTTTCCTTGTCAAGCGTCCAAAACTACGTCCGTTCAGAAATTTACACGTCTGTTAGTTTGTTTTTCAATTTGTTTATTATATTCTGCAGTTTGTTAGTAATTGTTATTAATTTTGTTTATACAAGGGTGTATGGTATGTTGAGGTTGATTGGATATCCAACTCCGCCTCTAAATAATCATTGTTTATTTCTTACTCATTTCAGTTGAGCTGTGCAAGACCATCCTGTTCCGAATCCACAGTGGACATATTTCTTGGGCTGCTCAATTGTAAGAGTTGTTTAGTTTACAGGAAATACCAAGTCGAACAGTGCTGCCAACTGAGATGTGGCATCCTAAATAACCGTAATAAACTGTAGCAGTGGCAAAATAAATTAATGTTAAGGAACTTCCTTACAAAAACTCAAAATATGAACAAAATTTTCAAAACTCTTCCAAAATACATTCTTACACAGGAATAATTAAAAATTGGATTTGTTTTAGTAAATAGTATAGTTTCGCATATACTGTAACGTGAGAAGTTACAGTTTCGATTTAATAATTTTGAGAAAAGAGAAGGGTTTTGGGTAAAAAAAAAATATTTTTTGTTACCTTCACTCAGCCTCCTGAGTCTAAATAGTCATTAATTCAATTTCAAATCCCTTACTGAATCCAAACATGGACAACTTACAATTATTATTATTCATATTTACTATTATTTGTGTGTTTTACACAGCGTATCGTTTTCAACGATTGATTCATACTTAAAAAAAGTATGAATGAGGAGATCGTACCAATCCTCCATAGATGAGTGTGGAGGATCTTCTCCCCATCTTCACCGGCGTGTTGCCACATCGATACATACACTAGAGACCGTGTTGTAGTTGATAAGGGCAAAGAATGAGCCCAGTGTGACAGTGTGACAGTGAGTATAGGGCCGCGGCCGCGGACACCGCACGTGTCGCTTTATAAGTGGAAGCAACACGAAGTGTTTAAATATAACAACAACCTCCCCCTCCGCCCCCCCACGAGACCATCGGATCCAGCTTCAATTCGGATTTAGCACGTACATGTCCACGCTGCGTCTGCCGTTTTAAAAAGATTTATTCACCTCCGTGGCAGGTTTTTTAGAGCTAACAGAATAGTCTTTACCTCCCTGTCAGACTCTTTATTTGGGTATTAATAATTAATTAATGCAGTACTTACTCACTCAGGCAGTAATAAAAAGTCAATATATTTTTTAATTTCATTGCACGCTCGTGCATATTACAATTTCTATAAATCAGAACCGATGGGAACGTGTACATTATTTCAAAATACACTAACTCTTAAACAACCATCTCTTGTCAATTAGCTTATAAAAAGGAATATTTTGGATTTAATTCAAGGCATTGCTGATATGAGAATGAAACACAACTGTAAATTTGTGGCCGGGACCATTTGTCAAAAATGAACACAGTGAATGAGTATTTCAAATTCGATTAAAATAAGTTGAAATGTTAATAAACGGTTATATTACGTGCGTAAAGATTCACGAACCTACACAATAATATTTCAGTTAACTAACCAGAACAATACTAACACTATCTACAACATTAACTAAAGAGAAACACTGGACGTCAAAATGGGACACAAAACGGAATTTTTGAATGAAATAACGCACCTTGACAATGCTTACAATACGATTATTCTAGTACCGGGTTTCAGTTATTCAAATCAAATTTTTCAGTTGGCAAAAATTGTCGGAAGAAGATTGGGTTAGTATAAAAAATATTTTACTTAACCCTACTGCCCCCCTCTTTTCTTAGTTGTGGGGGGGGGGGGGGGGGTGAGAGAGTTTAATAGCAAACACATCGCGTCACACCTACTTTTTAAGGGGGCAACGTACCCAAAAAATTGATTTTTTCTAAAAAAAATTTTATTTTATTTTTTAGCTTCTAAAATGTTTGGAAACAATAATCAATTATTGGTTTTGCATTACCATTGCCAAAAGTGTGTTTTTTTTAAATAAAATCTATTAGCGTGTAGAGCTGATTTTGTCTCCTCCAGGCGGCCATTATAAGTGACAAGCTTCATATGATATATATATATATATATATATATATATTCATAATATATAATATAACTAATCATTACTAATGTTTTTATTGCTGTATTCAGTATATTAGAATGTCATAGTTTCAGAACTAAGATCCCAGCTTTTTTTATGGTGTGTGGTAATCACTCAGTAGATCAGCTGTTGTCAGTGATCAGCTGTTAGTTCCAGTTACTTTACTCTAACCTCACTTTGTGAATAACATGTGTTTTTTTTGTGTTTTGTTGAACAATTTAGTGATTTAGACTATTAGATTTGATTTAGTCATGAAGCAATCAACTAAAAATCTATACTAAGAAGAGTGTTGCAGTCAAAGAAAAGACTGAGCTTGAAGTATAAAAAATACCGTCAGGAAGTTAAATTGAAAAAGATGAAAAAGGAAGAAAAGATATTAAAAAAAGAAAGGTGTTACCTATGGGGCTGGACTCTTTTGAGTGTAAAATATATTTACACTAAACACAAAAACAATGATTATGTAAATAGTCTTACTTTTCATGGTATAGTAAACATATGAAGTTTTTTGCCTTTTCCCGTAAGTTTGTTTTTTCCGTGTTTTTCAACACGTTTTTACAACATAACTTCTTTATTTATTGACCTAGAGACCTCATATTTTGTACATATGATCTTCAATACATAGTGCACAAAGTGTAGTATGGGATCAAGTATATTTTAAATCATACTCCTAATATAATTTTTTTCCATTTATAGAAAATTATAATTTTTTTAAAAAATTAAAATAAAATGTCACTTACCTATTTTGATAACTACACAAAATTCAATACTACACTTTGTAAGGCTATTTATTAGCTTTAAAACAATATCAAAAAATTTGGAATAGGTGCAATACAAAAGCAGCTATGGTGTAAAACAAGAATTCTAATTTTCTTGAAAAAACCCCCTCCCTTTCCCCTGAAGAGGGGTGGGTGGGAGGGGGTTAATAATATATTTTCTTTAAACCCTATCCTAGAGAGACACTTTAATGAACAAAAAGATTAATTAGTGGCAGAAATTAAAAAAAACATATGTTTTGGGTACATTGCCCCCTTAAAGCTCTTGATGTAATATCAATAATGGTGGAATTTAAAGTTTTCTGAGTCAACTCAATCACAAGCAGGGTGTAATTGAAGTCAGAACTTTCCATTTGTTCAAACCGTATCTATTTTGGATGTAATAGTCAGAACTAGGTTTTTATGGAATAAGTAGTATCGCATCAACAAGATCTCTTATTTGAGATATTACTGTACTCGTATATGTAAATTTTGAAACAGTTTGGATACAAAATTAATCCTAATTTAACTGTGAAAGTTGATATAAAAATATTGGTTTTATCTTCACAACTGCACCTATTCTGTGAAGTACGTACATATCAAAGCTTTCTACCGCCATTTTAAAATGAAAAAGATAGGCAAGTATCCTTGCCACTGAAGAGTTTTACCACCAAAGGAGTTTAAAATTATGTGTAACATTACATATGTTTACGTTTACTCATCCAAGTAGGTCAAAGTTATAAACACAGAAAACCCAGAAGTCTTCATCAGAAACACACTGATCAATGAAATAAACAAAGAGAACTCAAACCATTCCGTTTGAAATACTCGAGGTTCGGATCCCAGACCTACGGAGTTTTGAATAATTCATGAAATTGTTTACAAACCGTTAACAAGAGTTGATTTTGTGAGAGACAATTCAATTTACTATTGTACAATAATCTGTTCTCCCACAAATGATTTGAGACATGATACACCGTGTATATATATGAAATGGTTCTAATGTATTGAGCTTCTCACTGGTGGCACATTGTTTAGTTATGTATAGACGATTTTTTATATTGGTGATTTTCATTGGTTTTCGGAGTTTGAAGTTTTTCTCATGAAGTTATTTGTATCGCAATTTGTAACTGCGTCTTTTGTGGCCTTTGTGGAGCATTGGGCACCTCCCGCACTTAATTTTATATACGAGTTCTGACCCTTCAAACTCGTCTTAGACATACACCTGAAGGGACAATAGAATGCCTATTCACCTAGATTACACTGTATTTTTATATTTTGATGTTTAGATGTCTCTGATGTTAAACTATGTAAAGATTTCGTTTTGAACTTCTTCGTCGCCGACTTTTTTGAATTTGTTCAGACAAACATGACTCCAGATTCTAGGAGTCATGATACCAGATGTTGCACTAAGAGGAAGGTGAACTGAAGCTGAACTCAACTTTCACTCGTCTTAGAGCTAAAATTTCGGTTTCTTGCTTATAACCAAGCTAACTTACATTTTTTAATTGTAGTCTATGCTGAAATCTTGGATATATACAAAACGATACATTACTGTATTAACTGTTTTCTGTTTTGTTTTGTAGTTGAAGCTATTATTCTTTCTCATTCCTAAGAGTTTTTAGTATTCTGTGGTTTTTTCGTTTGGCAGCAAATTCATTGGGTTTTGGACGATTGAAGTTGAATGGACCTCTAGGTAATGTCGTCGTTTGGGAATGTTTAAAATTTATGTTTATTGTTTATGTCGTCGAGTCCACGATAATAATTCAGCAAATTGTTTGCGTATTTGGTTTTAATCACAAATTGGTTTTACCTTTGAATGCATTTTGTTTTGGGTTTTGATGAATTTTTCAATGTGCCATGTTTTGAATATTTTGCCTATTGAATTTCCATTAAAAAATATTTTAGGAATTACGCTATTGGCGTATTAGGCCTACGGGTCGATTTGCAGATTTTCCATTTTGATTAAATAATTATTCAATCACTGTATGCATATATTATACCCAATCAGCTGATATTATTGATTAGTGGATTGAGGACGCCTAATGTGTGTTTTTGTTGTCAGCCAATTCAAAATAAATCACACTTTTTAACAGCCCGTGGGGGAAACCCCTATAGTCGAATGAATTTAAATAAGTGCTTTAGATTAGTACCATATAAGTAACGAAACAATAGTTTAAAATACCTGAATTCGCCATAGAAAAACCAAGAAATTCTCTTTATAATATAGATTTAACAATAACTAAGCCATCTCGTGAATGTTCTACACTATGTTATTTGACTTTTATTCTACAGTTAAGGAGTTATTTAATACCCGAGGTGTCCTGGAGATAAACCTGAATATATTTTGCTAATTAAGATTCTAGACAATGTCTTATCCCTCGTACTGGTTCAGGAACTAGTTCAGTGGAGAAGCCCAAAGAGAAACCGCCTTTTCTCCGGATCACTCACATTTCAGTATAATTCCACCGGATAAGAAGTCCAAACATTGCTCTACACCGTTACTCATATGCGAGCTACAAAATTAACCTTTAATTACTGTCCCGAGTGATAAGCCCACGAATTGATTTTCAATACGCATGACCCTCGCTTTGTCTGAAAACATTTTGATTAAAATTCGCGTCATTGTTATAATAAGGGGTGAAACTATAGCTATAAGAGTGAAGAATTCGTCCATTTATTTGCGTTGGGATCTCCGCTAGGTTGACTCGAACAATTGAACTGAAATTGAAAAAGCACTCAGACCACAAACTCTTGTTACAAGAGTTCGTTTGGAGCGCAAGCGTCACCCTTGATTCTATAATTAATTGTGACAGTTTCTATTCTTGCAGAGCTACCTTGAAGGCGGACCTAACGCCTTGCATTCTTTCTCGATTTGGTCAAGACGTAGGCGACGGGGCTCCGGTGTGCTACTGCCGTCAAGCGATGTGAACACGGTGTAAAATTGCTTTCAGAGATTTTGCGCTCGTCCGTGAACTGTCCACCAACAGAATCTGGGACAACGACTACAGTTGGGGACAATCGAGCCGTAAATACCGGGACACCCACGCGTCGTGGACGTGGCCCTGGGAACCTGGGATCGCTTATCACTAGCGGAACTACCTCTACTTTCTTGTGATATCTAGTTTACAAAAAAGGAACAAGAAACCGATTGGTCATTAAACTACAGTGGAGATTCTGTAAAAGGAATTAACCAATTCACTCCGATTTGTAAGGTGAAGACAATTCAAATATTTATAACTACGGGGAATATATACCAAATGTACCTGGCCGAATAGATCATTCTGGTTGTTTATATTCAGAATATGTAAACTGACTTTGAGATATCAAGTTTTGAAAATTAATTATTGGAGGAGTAAGTTACAACAAAGAAAAAATGTAATAAAATTGTGATTGGCAACGGAATTGTTTTAAAGAGTTTAAAGTATTCCGTTCAGTGACATAATTTGTCTCCGTAAATGACATAAGCGTGTTTATTGTTAGGAACCAAGAAATGCAGTTTTACTTTAATACCTCCAACTTTCTAGACTGAAATTGTTGAAATCTTGTGTTGGTTTTTCTCCAAAATTAGCAGGACTGCGAATGTGAGAGGTTAGAACACAAACTACACAATGCGGAATACCGAATGAAAGCTCTCACGTTTGCTAACTTTCAAGTTGTAAGGTCCACACCGTGCTTACACAATCAAATTCTTGAAATATTTTCGGTCTGGTTGTGGAGAGTAATTTTCAGTCAATAGATGTTAACCGAAACTGCCAATAATACATATCCGTCTGTATAATTGATTTGAAAGGGGTTGTTACTCTGGTGGTCGTGTATATCAATGATCATCACTGAATGAATTCACAAAAGTAGTCAACAAGTCAACCAACTAACTTACGTAGTTAGAACCACAACCTGAAATATAAACTTCCTCATTTTGGTTCTCTTATTTCTTGTATGAATATTGGAAACAGCTTTCTAAAAGAAGAAACCTAATTATTGAGGCTCTTCGTTTTAACATAGATAGAAATATCGGGGAATTTTATGAGATTGAAATTCCTTTTTTCTATCACCAATTAGTTCAATGTGTCTAATTTTTCTGAAATGTCTCTAAAAATTATATGAAAATTATAAGTACCATGGTTATCCGAGCAGAGATTACTTCTGGCTGGTTTATACCTTCCAGTTGAACCTACACTGGGCAAAGCAAAAACCGATGTGCCACTTAAATCTGGACAACCTTATGGATGTCCAGGAGCGGCACATCACTAATCGCAAATTTTTAGGTTCTGGGGTGCAAGGGTAATTCGATAGGTCTAGTCTACTGTGGAAGATGACTGTTGGAGTTGGTGGGGTTTGTTCCCTAACCTCAGAGGTTCTTGCTAGCCTCAACAAGGGTGTGCCACCCCCTGCCTGCTTTGACTGGAGAGACTGGTTTAGGCTGGCATCCCCTTATTTCGAGGGGACCTGACTTGAGATTAGTGCCTTAATTCTTCCTCATGGATCTTGATAGGAGGCGGCCCCTACCCCCTAACCTTACCAATCCAGAATATCCTGTCACTCCGGAAGCAGCGCTAAGGTCCTTATAGGACTAAGTGCAATTTATAAGCTCCTTGTCCTAAGAAAAATGTACCATGGTTACTTCGAGTGTTTAAAATCTTTACAAGTCAAATGGTTTGTTTGAGAAACACCAGACCCCTTGCAGAGCTCCTTTATTGTAAGATCTGGGTGTACGCCCCCCCCCGCATTATAACGTCTCATAACAAATAATAGGTATTGGGTGGTGTCTACTCACTGTAGGCTCCCGACGCCATCATGGTCGAGTGGTCCGGTGCTGGTGGAGTATAGCTGCTGCAGTAGTAGCCGGGGTTCTCGATTTTGATCACGTTGATGGGGGGCTGCATCCCGTTGGGGTTGTGGACTATGGATGCTGCAAACACAATCTCGTATTACTTATCAATCTCCAGACTGTACGATCAGGTGGTATAGGATATGGACTATGGACTAGTAGCAAGATTGTTTGGTATATATAAATTTACTCTGGTAGTCCTGGGTACAAAATTACATCTAGTTATACACATTTATTATATATTATATATATATATATATATATATATATATATATATACACTATACAGTAAATAGGTGAGGGAAGGAGAGTCATGCTAGAAAACATGGCAAGAACCTAAAATAAGAAGGCCTAGAGTGCAATCTAAAACTAATTTGATCTTGATAAAAAGTCAACGATATCAACAAAACACGTTTTATCAAGCTACCCTAAATGGCGTCCGTTTATTCTTTCACAAAGTAAGGAACGGGAACAAGATACAAACATACATTTGTATTCTTAAACATAAATTTGTGATCCTTAAAAGTAATAGTGTTGATGTCATAAAACAGATAAAATTTACTCTGGTAGTCCTGGGTACAAAAGTACAGCTAGTTATTCATATTTATTATATATTATCAAAGTGGAATACACATATAAATATGTAGGCGATAGTAATCTACTATGTTAGATAAGGCGTTTTATAATTGGGTAATTTATAAATACAAATTTTAATTTTAGGCTTAACATGATAGATATATTTCATTGAATAATCAACTATATATATATATATATATATATATATATATATATATATATATATATATATATATATATATATATATATCGTATGGGGGGTGAAGTTGTTCGCGTCCGTAGCTTGCTACACGTGCTCCCTGGGTAACGCTAAACGAACAGCAATTTTTGGTAGCTGGACCGTCACTCTTGTGATCTCCCAGTTATGGCAGCTATCGAAGACCAATAATCAACTAATCAGTGATTACTGAAGTTCATTTAATATTTTAGCTTGTTAAAACTTACGGTGAGGAGGTAATGATATTAAAACAATATTGTCTAACTGGACATCCGAGATGATAAGAACGTTTTTCCTTACACAAACTATTAAAGTTGGTTGTTTGCATTTGGGCAAATTAAACCCCTTTTGGGGGGTTACACTTGGAGAGAGTAACGCCACCAACCCCGCTTCTATGATGCACATTTGAGAGTTTTTCAGGCGAAGTTGGGCCTACATTGTCCATCCTTACACTTAAACTGAGTTGATGATAAGTACAAAGATTATTTAGAATTCTTCAAAGAATAATGTTTGTTGGACAGCAGCAGTCCAGTGCGGGCGTTCCTTGCTCCTTCTCCAAAGCCACACATTTTAAATCGCATATACCACTTTTTGGAAACGCAGTTTTCAGAATCTAAAAATCCATCTTAAAAATGCATTATATTATGCCGTAGGCGATATCGCACTATTAAGGTGATGCATGTTTGTATCGCCTTAAACGAAACAAGAAACATAAACAACAATTTTGAATTTTATGCGTTTTCCTTGTATTGTTCAAGGCACTCGTCATACCATTAATCACGGCGCAGTAGTAAAGGAAGTACGGAAATACTTGCGATTAGATCAATATACGCCTTATGTAATGATGCAGAAATAGTGGAATTCCCTGCAGCATATGAATTGATGCAAATATATTTTTACAGGTAGCCTACGACCCATGTTTCCTTCCACCATGAGTACGATCTACAACTTAGTCAATCTAGTGTTTATGTAATCGTCAATAAAAACATCCCCACACCACTACAGTACAGCTTCTCCGTTTCCTATATTTCCATAAATTGTTAAAGTATACTGTATTCAAAAGTCCAAAATTTCCAATTCCTGTAAACTGGTTTAGTTTTTCCGTGTTAATTTTTTTAGGTTATACCACGGAATACTAACATTAATGGTTCTAAGTAAGTAGTGATTGCCATTGGCGTAGTGTAGCGGGTACGGCGGTTATCGCAAGATAACCGGATCAAGCAACGTTGAGCGTAGCTGCTGCTTGGATGGGTGACCGATGGGCGATCCTGTCCTTGCAAGCGGCCCGCCTGCCCGGCCGTTGGTGGTAGTTCAAAAGTCACCTTTAAGCCGTTGGTCCCCAGGTTAAGTGTTAGAGAGTGCTTCTTAGCCCTAACTTCGCCTGGTATAAAACACACCTTTATTTTACCTTACTTTTATAGTAGATGTTGCGTGGATCATTCTAAAACTCTCTCAGTCGCGATTATTTTCTTACTATATCCTACACAACCAAATTTAATATTTTATGCAAATATATGTACAATATTACAAAGTGCAATATTTTTCATGCTTATACAACCTGAGACATTAAGATTTCACAATATCAATGCGGGCTAATACAATCTCGGGGTGTAACGAGGGATCCAAGTGTAAAAATGAATGCAAAAACTGAAGCGGGTTCCTGGAAAGATTTAGCCCCGACCCCGAGTTCTGCTTGAATTCGCTGGACTCAATGGACTGGCAACCTCACAATCGATATTACACACCGAGAGTGCAGTCTGCTATAAACGGTTCGGCAGTTAATTGTTATTTAGTAGTTCTTACGAGTTGGAACGAATGGTGTGAAAATTGCCACAGTGTTGAGATACGTTCCGTGCAATGGAGTGTTATGTCGCCATCATATAACTCGATTGTATACTAAAAACAAAACAGAGCCTCGCGATTGGTAATGATTTCTTTATCAAGGATATTTAAGCAAAGTATTTTGTTGAATTACCATTCTCCATTCTCATTTTACAACTCTAGGTGGGAGTACGAGTTCATAAAAATACCTTACCTCAATAGTACACAATAATCATGACTGTTTGGAATTAGTTATGCTTGTGGAACTAGTTGGACTAAAAGCACTATTAAATTAATAGTTGATGATGAACATTGGTCTTTATAATGGGGGCATCGTCGGTTTAATTACCAAACCATATATTTTAATAGTTAAACGTATAAAATAATACGATTGTTCATGTTCAATGTTCCATGAGTTTCATTGGGTTAACCTCTCTACGCATCAAAATAAGGTCTCTGACTGACGATTAACTCGTTTAGTCTTACTGGAATTTAAAAATAACTTTTTCTGAGAATTGCGGCAATCTTGATTTCAGCCCCTCAGAACAACCTTATTATTGGTGGCAAGATTATAAGTGTTGTCAAAGATAGTCAATATGGATCCAAACGCTGGTTTACAATCTTAATTGTGTTTGTCCTTTATCATTTGAATACTCGAGAGTTAACGCTATACAAGAAAAATGAAAAATTGTTTGGATTGGAGTGTTGTCAAAGATAGTCAATATGGATCCAAACGCTGGTTTACAGTCTTAACTGTGTTTGTCCTTATCATTTAAATACTCGAGAGTTAACGCTTTACAAGAAAAATGAAAAATTGTTTGGATGAGTATTAATTATATATTTAAAATGGGATATAACCGTGATCCTAGGACGAATATTCTGCATGCAGTTCTAAGTATAATCTGAAACACCAGCGGTGTATCATCATCTAGACGAAAGTAGGACATTTGTTTCAACACACAATCGGTTTTGTGTGGGATAATAAGGCCGTACAATAACTTACTTAGAAAGCCTGAATAAAGTAAAGCAGTCACAAAGTACGGGATCATAGAGCTTACACGCAACTTTAATGTAATGAAGGTGGGCCGGTTTCTTGTAATGAAGCCTTTTTTGCTCGTTTCCCGTCATGTGCACTTAGGTGTGAAACTTATACTGCAGGAGCCAAGGTCCATTCGCACTGTACACGCGCACGACCTGACTTTTCTTGTAATCGATAGATAAAGTTCCCCTAAGAAAGGCATCATCAGCCACGCTACTTTTGGTGGAGGTTGTTGAAATGGGAGAGTATCAAAATATGGAACAATAAAATTAATCGTTTCATGATTATTTTTCTTAGATTTAATTTTTTCCCAGCTTGAAACCTAAACCCAACCTTAAAACACTTACAAATGTTAAATAAACGTCATATAAACGTATACAGACCCTGAAATTGACTTTCAGTCTCTTATCTAGTTTTTTTATTGTGATGTAATTATTATTTATTTGTTAAAAGATCGGTTTTAAGTGTGTCAAACCGGAAGAATATTATTTGAGACAAATTATCGTTTCACAATATAACTTCCTACTTCCACCTACATCAAAATTGGCATGTCTGATGATCGAATTCTTTCTCTGCAACTCTTTATGGCTCTCTTCTCTTTATGGCTTTCAAAAAATTGGCTCTCAGTTCCTAGACTGCAACAAGCCCTTGAAGAAATTTTGGGATATATTTAAATCGAATGTTCAACTAAAACCTTTTTTTAAATACAGAATACCAATCAAAATTACAACTGTGTCATACACATTTTACATCTGTTTTAAATGGTCTACATGTGTATATTTAGTGGTTAACTGTTTATTATTTATTTAGAGATTCATACATGATGGTTTAATACCGTGTCTTGAAATAAAATAATTTAAAAAAAGGATTTTAGTTGACCATTCATTATTCTAATATAAAGATAACCCTGTAATGTGGAGATAAATAACATATTATATATGTATGTATGTGTGTGTGTGTATATATATATATATATATATATATATATATATATATATATATATATATATACAAGGTGTTTGAAAAGTCTGGGTACGGCTTAATATTTTACAAACCATAGCAGATAACATCTATAAACTTTGCACAGTGTCATATGGCTATGTAAACTATTTTTCCTTGCTATTACCATGACATGCCAACCATGGGGGGACGGCCCACAGAGGAAAACATGGAAATCTTAAATTAAAGCATGGGTCGAGTGATACCTCATTTGAAAGAGCTCACTTAGTAGAGTTGAATGCCGCAACCCGCATCTCAAAAGGTTTATCCAATCAGAAATGGCGGGTTGTTTTAGGTACACATTGTGAAGTACATTATGCGCTGCCATTTCTGACTGGATCGTCGTATTCTGATGCGGTAGGCGGCGTTTCATAAAATAAAAGGTTGTAAATAAAAAGTTAGTTGCAAATTATTAATAAGTAAGTACTTTGTTCTAAGATTGTATTTTCACATAGTGAATAAAATAGCATTGCTAGTGTGTAACTATGTTAATTCATAAACATAAAGACGACGAATTCATTTTAGTTTTATTTATTGTGTTATAAATTTATGAGATAATTTGGTAATTAAAAAAAGTCAGTGAAAACACATTGGTTAGTAGAGTGAAACGCCGCCTACCGCATTAGAATACGACGATCCAGTCAGAAATGGCAGCGTATAATGTACTTCACAATGTGTAACTAAAACAACCCGCCATTTATGACAGGATAAACCTTTTGAGATGCGGTTTGTGGCATTCAACTCTACTAAGTGAGCTCTTTCAAATGAGGTATCACTCGACCCATGCTTCAATTTAAGATTTCCATGTTTTCCTCTGTGGGCCGTCCCCCCATGGTTGGCATGTCATGGTAATAGCAAGGAAAAATAGTTTACATAGCCATATGACACTGTGCAAAGTTTATAGATGTTATCTGCTATGGTTTGTAAAATATTAAGCCGTACCCAGACTTTTCAAACACCTTGTATATATATACATACATATATATATATATATATATATATATATATATATATATATATATATATATTTAACTGCATTGTAGTACGGTACTATTCATACATAGTATATCGTAAATTTGTATAGCCTACTCCATATTTATAGGAGAGAACAAACGTATTTCGTGAACCGCTGCAACCTAAGTGGATTCCTATTTTTTATCTTTTCTCAACACTGGAAGAGGTATCTGCGCTGTTACGGGGGAACGATGGGTTAATACCTTATCATATGTTGGAAGTAAATACATTTTATATAAGAACTTTATGCTAGTTTGTATGCTAGTTTCATATTAAAGGTAGAAGCACATTTTTAAATTCTAATAAATACATTGTAATGGAGCCCTGTAAACGACAGATCACTAGTACATATGGTTCACGTATTACGAACATAAACTTAAGTGAGACGAGTAGAAATGAAACTTGCACTAAGGTTAGATGTGCGACGGCTGCACGCCGTAACCGTACCAGGCACAATTAACCCTACTGCGCCGTTTATACTGGAGGTAATTATGCTAGGCATCTTATCTAGACAAAGTAGGCCATTCCGTGGATCAGGCCGCGGCAGCCGCACATTCTGGCAGCGGCGTAGAGCCGAGGCGGCGCGGCATAAGTCGCCGTCAAGATCGGCATCGCCCTAACTGCCTCTAAATCTGCGCGAATCACATCTCTCTGCACCCCTCTGTTATTGTTTGCGCCCCTATTAACCTAGATGCGCTTCGTAGGGAACTGCTGCCGCCCGCCCGCCACTGCACATAACATCCTTGCCCTGCCTGCTACTGCAATTATTGTACATTCACAACGCCTACAGTGCATGATGAGTGAATGATTAGACAATCGAATATCTTGCTCGCCTTAATGTGATGCAATCGATATTCGGTTGGGAAATATTGATCATTTGAAATTCGTTACTTCCCTGAAGACAGAAAAAACAGCAATTTTGTATCACTCCCCGAGGAATTAGAGGCACATAATATCCTTCCTTGCCTGCTACTGTTGTTTTAGTACTTACACAATTATCGTATATTTCAAACGCCTAAAATCCTAAATGATATTAGGTTGCAAAAATGTGTTCATTTGAAATGAATAGCGTTTCTAGGTAACTTCACTGAAGACAGAAAACACGCAAGTTTTTATCACTGACCGAGAAATTAGAGGCACATAACATCCTTGCCCTATGTGCTACTGCTGTTTTAGAACTTACAAAATTACTAAGTGTAACAATAAACGCCTAAAATTCAAAACGAATAATTAGACAGTCGAATATCTTGCTTGTCGGAAAAATTGTGCATGTGAAATTAACAGATTTCTAGGTAACTTCCCTGAAGACAGAACATTTTTTATCACTCCCTAGGAATTAGAGGCAATTAGGAAACTTAAGCCATTTTTTAATCAGACCCCCCTCCCCCAAATAAATGACTGATGAATTTTGCATGCAGGAAGTTATGTCTTTATTCATGTGGTTCCTTATACTCCTCTTGGAAAAAAATCAAAGCGATTTTCTAGTTTTCTGTATTTAGAATTGGTATCTTAAGAGCCGGAAAAATGTCATGTGTTTTTATGGAGAAACTTTTCTTTCACTAGATTAGTCAAACTTCCCACTTGATTGTATGCACAGTGTTGGTTAACAAATATTTTTATTATGTTGTAGTTGTGATGGGTTGAATATACATGTAGGCTATGCCAGATTAACATGCTATTAAACTTAAAAGAAACCATGCTATATAGGACGGGGTGTTCCATATAATTTAGAGTGCTTAGAGTAAAATAACTGAATGGAACAAACGTATAAGGGATTGTGGTTAATGCCACGATACAGGATGTAGTTGTATTAATACTTTCGTTTATAATATTCATTAGAAGCTAATGCTGGTTATATAGACAAGTCAAATTGTTAACAGTTTCCCATTGGGTCGGATTACATAACTGTCGGATATCCTCTTGGGTTACCTACAATTATAATTTTCTCTTATTTTTTAATAAGGTAAATAATTATAAAGGAGAATTACAGAAATTTTTAAGAACATAACCAACCAAAAATTAACCGCTCCGTAGTAAAACAATTTTTAAAATGAAGTGATTGGTTTTTCAATCGTCTTAAGTACTTGTTAATTACCCTTAAAACACCTAAATCTATTGAATGAAGTATTATTTACTGTTACTTATGCAACGTACAGCCAGCCACAATTAGCTTACTGGCAGGAAAACGCCAGTAGTCGGTAGTTAAAATGGCGAGGAGGAATAATGCAGTAATATATTTTAAATTTAAATTTATTGCAAAGTTTTAAATTTATAGCTCAAGGGCTGCCAACTTCAAAGATGAATCTTCAGCTATGAAGCCAACATGTTAAAATAACATAAATATAAAAAATGACAAATAATAAACATACTTGGGAATCATATACTTGTGGCCCTTTTTATGAAAAAAATTAAAACCTAAAAATATCAATTCAAAGAAAACAATTTTTACGAAGTATTCAATTGAAATTTTACATGAAAATAACATCGGAATGTATGAAATAAATTGAGAAAGCTTCGAAAACATTCATTTTAAGAGCAAAATAACCAATACAAATAAAATAAGGAACATAAGTGTTGTTTTAAGAATAGACGAACTAAAAAAATCAGTTGTTTCCAACAAATTTTAGAATATAACAATATTTTGATAGAATTTAAAATTATTAAGAACAGTTTATAAATAATATAAACTAGATTCGTATGAAACATACATTAAATATTAATACAAACTAGTTTAACAATGATCTAGGGTTAATTCAAAATGTACTTTCATCAAAAAATATTTAAATTCTCCTTGATTCAAGGTAGGTATACATGCAAATTTATTTCATTTACAGACAATTATTTAAATCCAGTAATCTATCAGCCGTTAATTATATTTTAATCTCCTTATGGTTATGTCTATATTATTTCTTGCAGAATTCACACCTCAAGTTGACGTCCTATCCAATAAAATATAAACTATGGGACGATATGTATGATTTCTCTACTACAATATTAATCTTCAATATGGGAGAATAGTTTTACTAGTTTAACCCCAGTTAGAAAGTTAAAGTACCGAATACAGCTTTAGTTAAAAATTGATTTTGGACGCTTTATATTTCCTTACAAATTAGGACAAGGGTTGCAAAAATGTTATCCACCAGAATTCTAATCTCAACGCCGCATTCAAGAAAGACAGGTAAATAGGTTATAAAAACAGAGGTTTTCTAACATTTCAGTAACTATATAAATTTTAACAACACTGCATCAGTCAAAGAGCTACTATTATTATTACTGAACATGTAGGGTACCTCTATAGTCTGAATTCGGCGTTTCAGAGCAAGTTCTTATAAACCTCTCGTAGGTTTGGCGATAAGGGGAGTATGTACATATTTTTAAGGGGGGGGGATGTGATTGTTTTAAAGAGAAAATGGTTTAAACTACCTACCCAATTTAATTGACCTCAAAGGGAATCGAACTCGAGACCTCTCGATTAGAAAGTCGCAACCTTATCCTTACGTACGCCATCGGTGGGGGCCACATTAGGTGGGTGATATTTTTCAATAACTTTACAGCCAGTCGTTACAAGTCGTTAAATCTAAGTCCTGACATGGGATATGCGTGGTTACAACGACGTGTACCGCAAACCACATAATATCCATAACTGATGATACTTCTCAATGTATTTTACTTACATACTGGTAACTAGAAAAACGGGACTACTAATTTATCAACATGCCGTCTTTATTTTTCTCTTTAAAACTTTTGTTTTGAAGTAATTGTTTCACTTTGCCAGATTTTTAGGGGTTTTTAGCGGGCAAAGAATTACTTTTTGTTTTTTTCGAAAAGCAAATGTGGAAGTTTTGTATTTTTTTTTTCATTTTTAATAAATTTGTCTCTAATTTTGTATGTTTTTTATTGTTATTTGAGTGTGTTTAGTAAAGTTTTATGCTGCGCTAAATGTGAAAAAAGTAAAAATACTTTTCTTCAAAACATAATTAATAACTTTTTACCATGGAAAGGTAGCGATTGTAATTATTATTTTCATATTTTGTGGTTTTTGTTTAAAAAAACTGTATATAGTATGTTACAATTTGTTTATTTTTATGTACGTATCATTTACTTTCAACATATGCTTGCGAATCTCCTGAAACCCGCCTAGCAGTACAAGTCGAGACGCACGACGAGCATTGACAGTTAAGTAGATGTGCAGTAGGCCAAGGGTGCAGGGGGTGCAGGGGGGCTGTAGAGGGCTAATGTGGGTGATTATGGTCATATGGTGCGGGTAAAGAGCACCAACCTTGCCAAACTCCCGCCAAGAAACGACACCGACATTACGGAACTGCTCGGCACCGTACGAGTATATGGAGCACGCCTTTATGAATTAACCCATTGCAGTTTGTACGGTTCATTCAAATTTATAATCAAGTTATTTAGATAATAAACTGCAGCCAAAGGGTTAGCGGACTGAAAATGGAGAAAAAAAATAAAACTGAGAGATTCTTAAGAAATGCAAACGGAGTGTGAATGGCTCAATTTCATTTTAATAAAACACTTTTAAAGCCCTTTTAAAAATACCTTTCCTGAAGACAGAAAACAGAAAAAAACTATTTTTTATCTTCACATGAGTAATTGTAGGCGTGTAAAGTAAGAAGTATTTAGAGACTATACGTAGGTATAGATAAAAACGGCAAGATATCAGTGAAAACTAATGAAATTATAATTTAAATTTGTACAGTTTGTGCATGGAAGATGTACGGAGGGAATAACATCCTTTTTATTTATAAAAATAATCTGTTTGAAGCAATATTTTATCATAGCCGCATGTACTTTTATAATTATATTCTATTAAAAAAGATTAATTTCCTAAAATCATTGAAAACACGTTATTCCTTTCTGTATAACCTTTTTTGTACAAGACTTATTTGGACCACAAATTCCTACTTAAATACTTGTAATTTCTCGTGAAATAATGACATATTTTGTATTTTTTGCTGATTTCAGGCGAGTTCAGTGTTTTAGCGAAGTAAAGTGCTGTAACTTTAAAGTATTAACTGAACAAAAACCGATTTCACAACCTTGATATGAAAGGAATCAACGTATTTGTTTCAAGTTACACAAATTCCGTATAACTTCAGAATCACGGAAGTGAAAACTTAATGGCAAGTGAAACTCCTGAGCAGCAAGCACATCACAATTTTACGTCTTGATACAACAGAATAATTTATAAATTCCATAAAATTATATCAACGATCCCATTGTGTGCATAAATGTGACTGATATGTGTGTTATAGCTTTTGAACATAACATATATTAAGAATAATTCTGGCTAAAAATATATTAGGCTTATATTTTAATAATTGCTATAATTTTTTAAAACTAACTAAACTAAAAGGGCATTTCTTATTTTAGAGTAAAGTTTTGATTACTTTTTTTTATTACAAGTTACTTTTGAGGCGTACTCATGACCTGAAAACTAAGTGCTAATCTCGATAAATTCATGGAAGAAAACAGATAATTATCACTATAACGAATAAACACAATTTTAAATGTAAGGATTAGGTCGTGTGAGACCAGATTGCTGAGCGTTACTTGATTTTTAACTCGTAAGTGTGAATAGGAGCAAGTATTACATTTATCGCCTTCCATAAAGGCCTACTAATAATAATACAGTGGTCATTTTGAGAAGCGTTAATTTATGCAGAATGACGTCATTCTTCAGTATCTAGAATCAGTGTCGAACATGTCGCACGGTGCATAAGAAAAGGAAGAAACAGGAAGAAATGGAAATCGGAGCGAAGACATTGACATATGAGTTGCAGCTCAGCGAGGTGCAGGGAAGACGCAGGGACACCACGTGTTGATGCTCTCTCGATGCCAAATCTCTTTCCAAGTTCCCACGATTCCCGTGCCAATTGCCGAATTTATTTTTAGTGCTCCTCTAAAGGGGTAAAAGAGAGATGAGAGAATGGAAGGCGAGGCATTGCTATTCAAGAGTCTAAGTCTGGGCAGATGGCTGCTCTAGACTGGAGTCACGAGCCAAGTTATACAGTCTCGTGCACCTGTGTCTGAACTGCTCAGTGCTCACCCCCGCTCAGCCGCCTCCAGCCGCTCTAACCGCCTCCAGCCGCCGCGCCGTGTGAACTTCAAACAACACTGTGATCTATCTCACCGACATTTTAAAATTAATGACTCACTACCAACTCATTATGACAGAGATTCAGAAAACAATAGTACGATCGGAATGCCGGTTAATGGAGATGACTATTTTGTTTCATACCTTCATTTAGACGACCCCTTTCTCGAAACTTACCCGATACCGAAAACTCTGATATCAGAACATAATTGTAGCGAAGATTAAAGGGTTCGTTTTTGACGATGGAAGTATTGTGAAGCTAACAAGAGTTCCGGACGTTTGCTATCGTTCAGTGATACAAGAGTTCAGTAACACTACAAGTATATTGCCATTTACTATTGGCCATTGTTCAGTTACCAGTGGTTGGTCACAGAGTGCAGACCTCTTTTGATACATACTGGTTAATTATATGTTAATAAATAGGCTTTGTTTTATTTAGTGCATGTTTTAGAGGCTACATGGAATTGACACATATAATGTTTGCTGTGATTCCTGACTTGTGTGTCACGTCGTTCTGGTACGATTTGTCTTTTCTAACCTATATTGCAATTTATGTGTTAGTTAGTTACACCTGATGAAGACACCAGATTGTAGATTCGAAACGTGGTGTTACTGATTTCTTGTACACTGAACGGTGATGGCATATGTCGAAAAATCCTGCAACCTTTAACCATTAAACGGATTCTAATTGTTCAATCTCTTCCTGAGCGCTACACAACAGAGATCCTGCATTACGTTTGAAATAATTTTATTGTAGAATCATAATGGAACTTGTTACTAATTCAAACTAAATAAAATGTATAAGAATCGAAGACTTCTTTTACGTCACAATTAACAAAGTTTAATTATATTTCAGTTCTTTTAATTTGGTTTACGTTAACAATAAAGGGGTGTGTAAAAAGCCTTATAGGTCATACACAAGAACATCTCGTTACATAAATAAATAAGTACAAGCATGACAGGCTTGCTGTGCGTAGATATTTCGTCCAACGTTCAAAGTATTCACAAGAAACCCTCAAATAAGCGGCAAGGCTCCATGCTGGATCCTTTAAAAAGGAGCTTAACGCAGAGGGAAATGATGTTTGTATATGAAGTTGGTGGTGAAGGGGGTGGGGGTGGTGGTTGGGGGTAACAATTTGTGTGCGAATGTCGGGGCACCAGAAGGGTAATGCACACAAGACGGGGACACACACGCATACGCACGCACACACAAAGACACACACACGGTTTAGTTAAATGGCTAGTGAAGGCACACATCATACACGCCACATTTGCTAAGATAGACGATCAGATAGGCCCCGGCCCCCCCTGACCCCCTCCCACATTTTCACTTTGCCTTTTTAATCTCTGACTCTCTCGGCAGATGTCGCTGAAATCCCCGTTATTTAACTTTACAAACACCCGCCAACGCTACTAGGACAGTAAGTTTTCTGATTGATTTCTGACGAAACAATTCATTCCACTGGAAATATTTGTACACAGTTAAATTCACACAGCGGCCCATCAATGCCATTGCATGTCCACAGACATTATCATATGTTTCTCTCACTTTTAACAGGTTCTTATCCGCCTCTTGAAGTAACCAACAAGCCATTATCCATTAGCCATTAGAACAAGGTTTTCAAAATTAAAAAAGCAACCTACAATAAAAAATGTACTTAAACGTGTATTCAAACTTGTTCAGCCATTATATACATAAAATGTATTTTGTAACAATTTCATTATAGAGGACATTGAAAGTAATGAATTTTCCTTGACATTTACCGTCTAACTTATGGAACTTTACTAAAGAAAGAAATGATTCATTTATAAATTTTGCACTGCTTACACGATATTATTGTGAAGTGACCCTCTAATGATCTTGCATGAGAAATGAGAAAACATAACGGCGTGCCAACTAGCATATGTATCCTAGGCTCGCGGAGGGGTTCGAATATATAATAGTAAAATAATTTGAAAATAAAACTGAGATTACCTTTGGAAAGCCTCCAGAGCTCTTTGGACGAGAACACTCCGGTCGCTAAAATGGTATCATTGCAGACTACGCCGTTGTAGGGGTTGTGGGAATAGCCTACAACAAACCATTACCCATTAACCATTTACCATTAGCCATTAGCCATTAGCACCACTCTACCAATGTTTTCTCATTTCTACACAGTCTAACGCTAGTCTAATTCACAACCACTTAGCTTTATTCATTCCATACAGGCTGGTCGTAAAGACTTACCTCATTGTTACACGTATCACTACAATAACATTAAGAGGGCATGATTGGTTAACTCCAGCGGTTCTAACAAACTGGTTGGTTTTGTTGGAAATTTAATTATTTGATTTTTGCAGAAGAATATTAATTTATCAATTTCTACAGTCAAACGGTACATTTAAATAAGAATTGGCAAAACAGAACGCAATACTAAATTTGTGAATTGTTTCAACACAGGAGTAACTTTAGTTGATTGATCAAAGTTACTGTAAATGTTATTTATAGGTTAAATTTAAACATTGTATCTGTATTAATTTAAAGTATTATTAGTAAAGCATAAAGTATTTCTGGAAACATCCTAACCTACATTAGTTTTTTATAATTTAATATTGAAATGGATTTCAAAATGATCGCTAAAAAATCTTTGTTGTATTTAAATTATAATGAGATATAATTACAATGTCTTTACAGAAAACATCTTGTTGTGTGACAACTGAAGGTGAAATGGAGGTCAAACCTACCTTGCCGTGAAGTTCGGCCAGGTCTAGCGAAATCTCGACTTTGGGCCATTTGGCCTATATGGCGAAGTTGTATGAATCTACAATACACTATACTTGAGCTATTCAAACATAAATTTGCCTCCTTTTGCTCCTAAACGATTAAATTAAATTAATGTAGAATATTTCAAAAATATCTGTTAATGTTAAAAATAAATATAAGAAACATATAAAATTGAAACTAGTCAAATTTTGTGAATGGCTATAATCAAATGTAGCGTAATCTTTAGGGAATTTAACATTAAACATAAATAAATAAACAGTTTAATCGTAGGTAATCGAATTTCAAAATCGCATTTATTTGGATTTAGTTAATATTAAATATTGGACATATTCTATATTCATTATAACTTATATTACAAGCATTTTAAACTTAATTCTGTGTTAATGATGCTGAAAGGCCAACTTATCTTTGCCTTTCTTCTATAGATGGTTTTATCTGAATCATTTAGGATTATATATTTAGTGCTTTGATGCATAATGGAATACATTTTATTAAATAAATGAATTAAAATGAATTTTCTTAAACATTCACAAACACTTTTACAGGATATACGTATTTAAGATGTTTTAAATTTAACAGGCCCGAGAAAATTTTTTACATAAATGCACTTTTGTAAAAGTTTAATTAAAGTGTCATATTACTGGAAATGGACCTGCAAGTCTTTGCTGTTTATCATAGGATACAGGTTGAAGATCAAACAACATTAATTGTTTAACTAAATGATCAAGATAGAAATTTTAATATTTGTTTTAAATAAAGCTCTTTCCGGACCCAGTTATGGATAAAAACAGTTTTTCGAAACGAGAATAGATTTTAATTGATTAATATAATAATACTGTAAAGCTAAATTATGAATTATCAGTTTTAAGGCAACCGATGAGCCGAGCCAATCCAGGAAGGGTTTTAAGGAAAAGTGTTGCAGTAAACCCATTGTTAAAACATAACGGGTGCCTACATTATATTTAGCGTGAGATACAGGGTAATGAAAAAAATGTTGATTTATTTAGAGATAAGAATAAATATAATTTTATTTTTTAATATGTTTTTATTCTGTAATTTATAATATGGGAAATTAATAATGCTACAAAACTGCAGTGCGCCTTCGACAAAGAAAATGCAACACACTCACACATGTATATGCATATTGCGGAAACTGTGATCAAGGAACTCGACTACAAGTGCAGAATTCCACAAAGATTAGACTTAACATGTTGCCTTCATTAAATATGAATGAATAATTACAATTTTGTATTATTTAAACTTTTATAGCTTTTTTGTCCACTGAAAAAATCTTTGCTCTAAACAAAAGTTGTTAAGAACAGAATACGATTGTACATGGAAGGAGCTAAAATGCATATGTGGAAGAAATTACACCTTGGACCGACTTAATAAGGAGTCGATCCTTCAGAGAGGTTATCTTTATATCCTATACAAGTGATAAAGTAGTAAATTATAGTTGCAGCTACAAAATATACCTTGTTCAGGAAGCAGGTGTTACTCTTACGAGACCTTCTAGAACAGGATCGCTTTGGCCAATCCTGATGAACTATCCTAGGACCAATTCTAAAAAAAGAACCCCACGCCTATCAGCATGGTAGTTCGAGGATAGCAGAGATAGTATACGAGCCAAAAAAATTCTATTCACAATGAGAATTAGTAACGTTTCACAAATTTTTTCCCCACAGCAAATTCATTTTCTTGATTCTTTTGATAGATGAATGGACCTGGCAAAACCTATTAGATGTACCTCAATACCTATAGCTCCCGGCTATACCTTCTGCCCAATATTTTGGACGAAAAGTTTCGTGAAGTTCTTCAAGCCAAGCAGTTCGTCACTCTGCCAGAAACTTTTAAAAGCCACATCCATTCATTCATTTTGAATCTAGCATTCATTCGGTCTTCTTAAGAACCGACAATAGTACACATTCATCTAAAGAAGGAGATCTTTAATAATCCTTATAAAAATTGGGAGTTTACCTTCACCTTCACCTTCACTACATTCCTTACACATCGGTAAATCTTCTACGTATGTATTAAGTTTGAAAATTATTTCGGTGCGAACATTCCCGTTAAATTCAACAATGGAGACTGACGTTCGTCAATTCTGGTGATGTCCCACCACAAGAGAGCAAATTTGGGGGGGGGGGGGTCCTTGAGTACTCATACTAGTGTAAATGCTGCCGAAAACGTTTCTAACCTCGATTTAGTTGGAGTACGAAGTTTGTATACTATCTGGCTACGCCTATGTATTGAGTAGTGATGTGACAACTGATTCAATTGTAAACCTGCAGTTCTTCAATCGGTTGTTCTTACATCTAATTCAGTGATTATTCTTGTATTTGGTTTTTAGCTGAATTAAACAATGGATGGCTTTTCATATAGGTTTACTTTCAGTTAGCGTACTTCAATACGTTTAAAGAGGCTAGTATTAAACCCTGCTTTAGGATAACATTTTAAAAGAAATACTTAGTAGTTTATTATGACTACATTGGAAATTTAAAATGATCGCTAAATTCACATTCTATAGCATAATCAATCGTCATATTTATTTCATATAAAAAAAATAACAGATAAGGAAACCTCCAATGTATTGAATAGGATGTTCCAACGATCAAAGAACCAATTGTTTTTAATTGTTATTCATTCAAGAGTTTTGAAGAGGTGACGTTTTGGGATATTCCTATGTATTGGAAAAAACAAAAATTTAATTCAGAAATATAAAATTCCCAATATTCCATCTAACACTTTGACTATTTAATGCAGTGGTTATATATTTGAAAAATTATCAATTTTATATTGTGGTATCAATTCAATCACTAGCCATATAATATTACTAGAATTACTCGCAAAACTGTTTAGATTAAATATTGATAATAATAGATGGTACTCCTTACAGTATTATATCAATGTATATATTTAAATTTAGCCTAATGCCATTTCATATATATAAAAACACCCATATTCCATATAACACTTTGACTATTTAATGCAGTAGTTATCTATTTGAAAAATTATCAATTTTATATTGTGGTATCATTTCAATCACTAGCCATATAATATTACTAGAATCACAATGTTGAAACCTGCAAAACTGTTTAGATCAAATATTGATTAAAAATAGGTAGTACTCCTTACAGTATTATATCAATGTATATAATTAAAGCTAGGCTAATGTCATCACACAAAGTGACTCACTCTAAAAACAATATCCTGTTCAAATATTATTATCGGTTAATAAAATATAATCGGAAATTTAGAGTGGATTTTGAGCATAAATTTTGATTATTGACGTCACAGGATTAACAATGGAACTTTAATACGACATAGCTGGTACGATGGTCGTATGGATGATGACGTAATGACGCGCCCGATGCACGAGCGCCAGGTGTAACGTCACTGCCGGTGTAACGAGCATGTTGTTGCGGTTTGTCTGGAAAGGGTAAGTAAATTTAGTGGTCGACTGTTTATGGGGCCACCGGTCCCGGCTGAGTACCAAGCCCCAATTAACTGGTGGTCTAAAATTTGGTCGTACAGTGTGTAAAATATTCTAAATAAAATTATGTTTTATAACAGTAAGTCTCTTGATACAGAAAAATTGTAAAGTTCAGTTCAGTTGAAAGGGCAATTAATGTTAATTTTATTATTTAAATAATTCCAAAGCACTATGTAGAATATTTAGGTCTTGGCTATGCCAGCCTTGGTGGCCTTTGAAAATTAACTGCAAGTAAAAACGGAAGGATAAAAGGGATCGAGTAACTATATCTCTGTTACCACACATTGAACCAATATAAACCACAGCCATATTTCTAAATTTCGGTATAAGTACAACAACTGAATGTTATAGTACAACCAATGCTAAATATTTAACCTGTTACTTTCGCTAATCGAAATGATCGCTAGAGTGGATGCAATTTGCTCCAATTTAAAATTAATATTTTAATATATGTATATCTTGTTAGAAAACATTAGAACTAAGAAGACATTATGAAGCATAAATTAGTCATTTTTCTTAAAGGTGATTTTAGAATCCTAGTAGGCGTAGCTGCTCGCAAACTCAGGATCACTTGACGGTCATCCATCCAAGGAGCCACAACATACGTACTTTTGTTCTTGACGATGTTTTAAAAATAACGGATGTCTCCTTCAACAAGACCATTAGAAGTATTACAAAAAAGTATAGTCTTATCTTACTAAGCGTAGTTAGGGCTGAAAAGGTCTCTCTAACACTTAACCTGGGGACGAACGGCTTAAAGGTGACTTCCGAACCACCAACAACGGCCGGGCAGGCGGGCTGCTTGCAAGGACAGGATCGCTCAGCGGTCACCCATCCAAGCAGCAGCCACGCTCAACGTTACTTGATCTGGTTATCTCGCGATAACCGTTGTACCCGCTAAACTACGTCATTGCACTACCTGAGGTATCAGAGAGTGAGAAATATTTAACTCCCCTATTTATTTTGACAGTACAACAAAGAAATATTCAATACCTCTCTCTCAGTTTTTATAATTTTTACTCAGAATTAATAGTTTCCCAATGACCTCTTTACGTAATTCTGCTGAGGTTGTTGGTATTTAAGAACAGAATGATAAAAATGCTTACATGGTTAAATTTACGGGTACAGTGATTTGGCTGCTGTTTAGTGTTTTGATCACTATCAGATTGATCAGAATGCTTACATGGTTGAACTTCACGGACACAATGGTCTACCTTACGGTCGAAATACTTGGGCTACTGTTGTGATTTTTAGCTAAACGGGTACGAAAATCGTAAAACCACTCTCCATCAGTTGTCCATTCAAAGATTATGCAATTATCTTCTCAACTGAGTCCCTCCAAAAATAATCAAGTTTAGAGAAGTACTTCCAGAATCCTAAGACTGTTAGTTTCTTTTCTCGACTGATAGAGCGCTACCAAAAGCAGAAACAATTCAGACACAGGGGCATTCCGCATCTACCTGGTCCTGAGGAGGGAACCCCTAGTGGGATAAACTAGTTCGGTGGCGGTGGCGATCGTTCACGGAAACTGGGCCATTTAGCTAGCGGAGTGCCGCTGCCGTGGCTGGGTGGCTGACCTCATCAGAAGATGGGTGGGGAGTGCGGCCTGTGGGTCAATCGCTGCCGTACTCAGAATCTCTACTAATTTTATTTATTTATGGAACAGATCTATAAAAATTGATTTTATAAATGTATGATATAATTTATTGCTCTTCTATAAATGCTGAAAATGCACCACAGATTTGCTGAGCTTGGCATGTGGCAAGCACTATACGGAGGCCGTACATTTAAAAATGGTCCTCTCAGAGATGAGAGTTGGATATGTTTAAAAAATTATTTATTTCTTTTAAAACATTGAATACATTCATCGTATGTTAGCATAAAGAAATATTCAACGTTTTATGAAGAGTTTGCAATAAACTTGCTAACGTGGCATTGTTGTTTTCGATAAAAAATGTGTAGTTTTCGAATGAAACGAAGAAAATTTCTTTATGAGAGGCGAAGTTACGACTATAAAGTCCTTTCTTTCACAATCTCAACATTATGAGTATAATCGATGAGATAAATAAATGTGATAACCTACTGTCTAAGATATTCACGTGAGCACGTACAATACAATTTCTACACTACGTACAATATGATGGCTTTAACTTTGTACGTTTATAAATGTAAGAATTAGGACCGGATAGACCTTACAAATACTTCGCATTGCATGCACACAGCATCGTTTTCCATATTAGCACTGTTTATTACTTTCTTACTCATATTAACATTCTACTCGTAATATACCCCCCAGCCACTTCATTTAGTGCTATCAGATTTGATAATCGTATTTAGTACTGAATATTATTCTAGTTAAATTCGAAAAAGAGGCCATAGTTATAATGTAACGCGGGCCCCTCAGTCCCAAATTTGCAGATTTTTCTATTTTGGTAGCTATATAACCTTACATTTCGTTGATTGTGTTATTCGTTTGTAAAAACTCATATAAAACATCACGGTTGGAACTCCATTCGGCATCGATTGATCTGTGTAAAATGTCAAGCTACATGAACAGTAAACGCACGTAAGAAAACCGAAATATAAGAGCCAAACTGAGTGTCTCCCAAAGTTGAGCGGTGTCCTTGTTAGATCGTAGTGGATAGATCAAAACCGAAATATAAGAGCCAAACTGAGTGTCTCCCAAAGTTGAGAGGTGTCCTTGTTAAATCGTAGTGGATAGATCAAAACCGAAATATAAGAGCCAAACTGAGTATCTCCCAAAGTTGAGAGGTGTCCTTGTCAAATTTTAGTGGATAGATCAAAACCGAAATATAAGAGCCAAACTGAGTGTCTCCCAAAGTTGAGAGGTGTCCTTGTCAAATTGTAGTGGATAGATCAAAACCGAAATATAAGAGCCAAACTGAGTATCTCCCAAAGTTGAGCGGTGTCCTTGTTAAATCGTAGTGGATAGATCAAAACCGAAATATAAGAGCCAAACTGAGTATGTCCCAAAGTTGAGCGGTGTCCATGTTGGATCGTAGTGGATAGATCAAAACCGAAATATAAGAGCCAAACTGAGTATCTCCCAAAGTTGAGCGGTGTCCTTGTTGGATCGTAGTGGATAGATCAAAACCGAAATATACGAGCCAAACTGAGTATCTCCCAAAGTTGAGCGGTGTCCTTGTTGGATCGTAGTGGATAGATCAAAACCGAAATATACGACCCAAACTGAGTATGTCCCAAAGTTGAGCGGTGTCCATGTTAAATCGTAGTGGATAGATCAAAACCGAAATATACGACCCAAACTGAGTATCTCCCAAAGTTGAGCGGTGTCCTTGTTAAATCGTAGTGGATAGATCAAAACCGAAATATACGACCCAAACTGAGTATCTCCCAAAGTTGAGCGGTGTCCTTGTTAGATCCTAGGGAATAGATCAAAATAGAAGGAGTAAGTCACCGATGCATACGAATGACAAATTCCATTAATTCCGATCTGGTACTGTTTGTTGGCATCGTCTTGAAGATATTTCGTAATTGTGCACCAAACTTGGTGATGTAAAGAAGTTGTTTTTACTGTTTGTCTCAATCCGAAAGGCGAGAACAATCTCACTTATTAAATTTCGAGAAGAGGGAAAAGGGTAACAAATTGATTTTTACGAGCGTCGAAGTTCTGATAAAAACAGTCTTGTTTGCGTTGTTTTTATTCGTCGGCGGGGCGGCATAACCGAGGCATTATTAGTTGGGAGCAAGAAAGCATATTTCTGATGCGACATTTTCTCCCTTGGCAATTACGTTCGGTAGGCCATAAACAGATATTGAGGGCTAAAGGGCTCCAGATTGCAGCCAGATGATATACTCGCGTAAGGGCATTGTAAACTTTCCATCTACTCACATTGTTGTATACACACATTCTACTGCAGTGTTTAGGTCTGCGGTGTAAACTAGTGCACACATCCTAAACTCAATTACACGTACTGTATACTTACAAACATGCTTACGTATTACATTTAACATTCACGCTAACATACATAAACGCATTCCAAAATTTTGCTATAAATTTGAATTTAATATATGTGTAATTGCTTTTCCTGTACGATAAAACATGACAGATAATGTACTTTTCAAAAATCTTTAAATTTCAATCTTAATATGGCGAAGCTCATAACCTTAGCTCGGAGCATGTATTTATTACAAACACTCTTATTTGATGGGTATGAAATAGTTATTATAGTTAAATTATCTTTTTTTTAAGTCTCCAGGTTATTTATTAAACGTTGTACTACTCTAGCCCTTTCCTTTTTTCATACAGGAGTAGAGGTCAGGGAACACTCGTAATTCGTAAACTTTAAACGGAAATACTTATGAAGCAAATTCCACTATTACGATAAAATAAATGTCTGACCACCCTGCTTAAAACACCAGTTTTATTATTTGAAACAAAAATCAAAGGGAAGGGTGCAATCCTTGAGCTACTTAAAAACAGACACTAAACTAACTAAAAGACACACTACCTAAAAAGGCAACTATTTATTTTTAAATGTAACATGAATAAAACAGAAATAAAACCGTTGCAATTCATAATAGTGGCTGGAAATTTATTTTTCGTCATTATTTCAACTCAATTGAATTAGTGTCTCTATTAAAAATATAAATTCATTACAGTAAAAGTGATAAAAGGATAATATGATTACGGACATTTGCTATCGTGTATCCTATAATAATCATATCATCCTTTCAAATTACCAATCGGCAGTAAAACTTTAAACAAAAAAGAATAATTGTTTCCCAACTTCACTTGTTCAATATTTTTACATAGATTCTAGAACGTGATGGGGGATCTCTGATCAGACCGACTCTACGGGTATCGGTGAGGGGAGACCGTAGCGCGCTCACCGCACACTCAGCACTCTAGCTGTGACTCTGACTCCCAGGGTTATTCTGAGACCACTGTGCAAGTGGTAGTGGTAGTGGTGGTGGTCTATTTGTGCACATCCACATTTCCCCTGCCTACCAACAGGAACACTCTTTTATCACTGTACAGAAACCCCGTCATTTAGACTACAATAGACTTCCTTGTTCTTTTCGTCTGATTGTCTCAGAGAGTTAAGTGACGCAATAACAACACATATGTAGTTTAGAGAAGAAGGATTTTATTGAGTGTCCCAATGATAGTTATCAACACACATGCCTTGATCCAGACGGCTGATGATGATGACCCATGAAGTCAGTGAAACTCTTAAACGTAGAATTATAACTCAAAGTTTACTCCATTTTAAACGATTTTACAGTATTGAAACGATTACATCAAAATCGCATTTTTTTTAAATTTTAAGATTATATGATACGTAAGTTATTAGACATATTTTATAGTTCTTAAGCTGCGCAGGTTCTTGGAAACGCTTGGAGTATATACTGTATGTATGTATGTAATATAAAACTTATATGGAAAACAGGTCAATAAAAGTATATTTTGCAAGGCGACAAAATATCACAAGGCTATTATTTTTGTTCTTATGTCAAGAACTTATTTTGGATTGAGTAATGAAATTGTAACTTTTCATTTTACATCTAATGTATATTTTACATTATACTTTCTCTTGTCGTATTTTTCTTATAATTCACTGTTAACTTTCTATGCGAAAAATAATTTATTTAAATATAATTTATTTCTAAGTAAGTAAATTTATTCTCTGTTTGTCTAAATTATATGATTTAATTTTGGCTGTGTATATTAACGCGTGTCACTATTATTTAATAATACATGTAATATCGTCACATGCCGGTTTAACATATAATTTACACTATAAACTAAATAATTTACAACTGCTCGTTTATTAACATTAGGAACTTTTTATACCCTACTTCCTATCTAATAAAATGATTCTCAATACATTTTATGTGCAGTATTTAAATACATGTGTATTAGTTTATTACAGGATAAAACCCGAGTAGTAAAATATATATCTATTGATAAATATAGAGGAATCGCTTAAAGCATCTGTTTTCAAGAGATTATCAGATAAAAACGATTCCACACTATACAGTTTATTATGCAACACTTATACTAAACCATGTGATTTTTCAAGGGAAGGCAGTACTTGTGAAAAGTATGTTTCTTTTCCAGTTCTAAGGAAATAAATAACAGGAAATTGCGTGTGAGATTCCTGGACGCTACTTGCACTGACTTTTATACTACACCTGGAGTTACTTAGGGATCTAACACTTAGGTCTATTTTAATTTACACATTTCGTTAGCAACTTGGATGATTTTATTGCGGATTAGTTACTTCTGATATTTACTATTGTCGAGTGCTTACACCTCGTTCAGGTATCTAAGGAACATCCCTTATATTATCATTAACTGCAGCTTGCTTGCCATCTTGATAATTATATTATTATATTTACCAATTATTATTATATTTATGTAAAAATGTCTATAAATAAATAAAGAATTTATTTTTTCCCCACGTCAAAGTACCTCAAATGTCTTCATGTGTCTTGACAGTTATACATTTTTATATGTATTTTTTTCCATCGTATTTAACGAACGGAGTATGTGGAATACTTTAATTTCGGAATTGATACTATTAGAATATATTTATCAAATTTACTATACGCCTATTATTTATTACTATTTAATTATAACACATTTATATTAACCTTCTCAGTAAAAAAATATAAAATATAAAAATAAAATTAAAACTCAGTTAGGGGTATGCTATGTAACGAAACACTATTTAATTTCAAAAATAACATTGGAATTATGAATGATCCTTGCGGTGCTCCAAGTATATTTATCATTAGTTAATTTAAACCACCTCCAATTTTAATATATTCTGGGACGCCAAATGAGATGAATCTTCCTCATACAATTTTCTCATTGACCAGGTCGAATCCGGTCAAAGTCTACAGAATAAAATTGAATTTAGTTCCGTTGGTTCTATTAATTTAAAATATTTAAGTAAGTTGCACCCACATCGCAGTTAAATATCTTAATTATTTTATTTTTTTATCTGTTCATATTCAGTACGATGTTGTTTAAAGCAAAAATATTCTTAAAGATCCATCGTTGAATCACACCAAGAGTGATCTGCAGTTAGCAACAAAATATTTTTGTTTTATACAGAATGTACAGTACTCACTCCATGCAATGTGCTAGATAATTTGTTAAGGTCTTGAGGCCTAGTTTTCCGCCTGATTGCCTGTTTTAAAAATGCAACTACACAGGTTAAAGTGAGTAATGATAGGGTTAACTTTGAGGTGAGAAACGAGACGGTGACTTCAGGAAGGGTCGAAGCCGTTCATCACAATATCGACATCGGAGAACACACCACCGACAAAAACAAGGAACTCCGTCCGGCAACGGTTCTTTTGTCGTTTCCGGCGGCAGAGTTCCACGTAGCCCGCGCCGAGACATCTCCGCTCTATATATCGGTGTAAGGAAGGAAGTGCTGTGTACGCCTGGGGACTTTATTTTTACCGCAGATAGATTGTAGTTGCCGCGGGCACGGGCACGGGCTATCCGGGATAAATCGGTAGGAGGATTCCCATCCTTATATTTATTGAGTACTACCGCACCCCCGCACCCCGCTCCCCCAGGCTCGCTACCTCCTCTGCCGCTGGGGCGAGAACTCGCGTATTTCTCCCAGCGTATGCAGCCGCCCTGATCGCCCGACTTATCGACCCTATATCTCGCGTTATTGCCTCTTCAGTTGGTTATCCGCTACCCCTCCTGTTATATTTTCTCAATTTAAAAACTATAATGATCGGAGTGAGAAATTTCAAAATACGGTACGCACTCCGAGTGGACAGTTGCGAAAAATTTTAAATTAAAAAATTACAATGTTACGGTAACGTGCGAAACCGCCATATCTTATTAGTGTGTTTAGAAAGTGACAGAATACATAATGGGAGGGTTATTTATTTTTAACAAGGATAAGCACATTATTATTTTACTTTATTTCCTAAAATCCTAATATCTTTATTACTTTTCAGATTTATAATAATTATTTGAATTCAATCATAACATAAAACGATAATATATTCGTTGAAGATCTACATGTTTTACATATTGCTACATCTTACTGTGTGTAAAAACTAGTAAAGATAAAAACAGCTGTTATTAGTGAATATATTAATTAATTTCTTGTTAACATAATTATATGGGCCGCTTATATTGAGACAGACTCGAGGCTAAGAGTGAGCAGAAGAAGTGTATTTTTCAGGATTCGGATTATTGGCTTAGCTTTAGCGAAGCCTATCACTCGTGGGGCTGGAAAAATATCATTTCTGTCTGTCTGTCTGTCCGCACGAAATCTCGAAAACGAACTTACCTGTAGATTTGAAATTGTGCATGGAGCTTAATTCCTATATGAGGAACGTTTATTTGGCCCGATGATGGTGGTTCGGTTAAGGGTTAGTGAACATACATTGGCCTCATGGGTAACCATGAATGCAACGAGAAAATAGCACAGTAAATAAATCTGTAAACAAACTGGATACACTGGGCGATACGAGATTTAACCATATGAGATGCTAACGCATGTAGCCTAACTAATCCCAAACACATACATAATTTTATAGTGACGTGTGTGAAGACGTTTATTAATAAAAAACTGATATGAAACCCAATTTAATGGAAACATCTGAATGTATTATGTGACAAGATATGCAGAGAAAGGTTTCATAGGTAGACTTTGAATTTTGCATGGGACTTCATTTTTACAAGAATGTGTTCTTTGTTCTTGTTAACTTCTTTTATAAATGATTTATTTTCTGTGGGTCTGTCCGTCCTCAGGACATCTTGAAAATGAAATAATTCATAAATTTGAAATATCACCGAAACCTGTTACGACACGTGGTGTAGCGTTGGTCAATCATTACCTTGTTGGTAATGAGTGTCTGAGGATATGTTGATGAATCGTAGCGAGAAGGGTATAGAAACAACAGTGTTTGCATACTTGCGTAAGAAAATAAGTTGAAAGGTAAGTAGCTTGGAGTGTCATGCTCTCTGGATGCTCTCTGGATTCACATTCATAAGATATAATGTAGCAGTTTTACCATACTTCAATAACATCAAGTATTTACTAAAATAACAAGTATACTGAAATGGTCAGGAAGTCAAATATAATAAACTGTTTTCTTAACCAAGCAGGATAACAATAAAACTTAAAGTGGATAATAAAGCAAAATTTTCAATAAAAAAGTACATATACGTACAGGCAAACAATTTGTACAAACACGTAAAGTTGACCGGCGAAGACAAATGTTGAATTTTTTTAACTTAACATATATTTTATATAGTTAAACGAGAAAAGAATGTACATTGTAGGCACATATCCACATGTCATATTAAATATGAATGGAATTTGACAAAAAACGGATATTGAGCGTGTTAACTTTTGATAATTATGTGAAAACGTATGTTTGGTTTGGTGCAAATTTTCTGGTAACCACGTTTAAAACAAGGAAGATACAAATGTTTGAACTCCAATCCGGCTTAAATAATAATAATACTTATAATTATAATACTTTATACTTTAATAGTTTTTGAGACAGTGGAAATTACTTATTAGTTCACGGATAAAAGCCACGTTATTCCAGGGGAAGAAGTTTTTTTAATTTACTACATTAATCAGTTTATTTATATTAACATAAATACAAAACATTTGTATTCAAATATCGTTGTTTCCAACGCAATTGGTATTGGCAAAGTTGAAGTCGCATTACATAAATATAGTTCTGGTAGTACGTGGCTTACGTTCTTTCTTGAGAACTCTAAATAATCACGTCAGCTCTTCTGTAGACCCATAGAAACATTTTATTTTTGAATTCAAAAAGATTTATACTAACATACAAATTTGAAATTTTGTTGGTGTGTTCTTATCAATTCTAATAATTTTGATTGTAACTATTGGTGTTTTATATAATAGTAATAATAAGAGCAGTCTCGGCTTATAGTGGGTTCCAGTTGCAATACTGTTTTAAACTTTAAACAAAATTTTGGTCAAGATACATTTTCTAAGAACAAGAAAACTAGAAACAATTCTTGAGCATTCCTCGAGAAGCGGTATGCATTTGAATCAGACTTCAGGAGTGTCTTATAATTAAGGCGAGAAACCGGTTGGAAATAAGGATGTGAATGTTTAAAATACGGATATACCCGTAGAAGATGGATTTAGGGAATTACAGGTTTTTATTTATAACAAAATTATAATTTACTTAAGTAACCAATAGTTTTAAATACTTTAAAAGTTCATATTTTCATATTTAAAGTATTTTTACTTGGTTTCAAAACCTAAATTACAAACTTAAAATTCCAATGGATTTAAAAAAAAATTCTGAATGATTCATGTTTTTTGTGAAGTCTTTTTAAGGGCTGTGGCTAAAAAGATTCCTAACCAAAAATCAACTGTTACACCTTAATTAAGGTTACTAGTAATTTTGAAATTTGATGTCTCGGCTGAAGTCTGAACTCAATCCGACCTACGACCTTTCATCCAATTTAGGTGTATAAAATTAATTTTACTCGAAATTTAATGTTTGGACCTTAAAGCTCAAATCTAAAAATGTTAGTTTTTGCGACTTTTTTGGAAAACCGTGACAGTCGCGAGCTGCCGTGAGTCGACATCCCGGCCCGCAACCCCGCCTGGACTGGCGCTCCCATCAAGTAATTAACAGATAGTCACCTAATCTGCTTAAGTGTGCTATTATAATGGATGGGCCTCCAGGAGGGGGAGCCGCGCGGACAAACAAAAGTTAGTGTTTTATTTTAGGCAGAAGAACAATTAGTACTAGCACCCGTCTGACTTTCATTTCAATTAAAAACTTTTTAATTTGCGACTACAACTCTGTAAAAAGGTCACAGCCTACAAGCGTAATAACTCACCCGGCGTTCGCAGAATAATGGCTGTTACGTCGGGAGGATGTGACGTCTGACTTAATACATATTTTGATAACGATCTACCTCTTTCTCTAACTATAACTCTTTCAGTTTTAATAATTAGTGTTGTGTTTAGTTTATTATTAAGTGCATGTTTTAGAGTTACTAAAGTTGATACACATCATAGTGGTTGTGATTCCTGACTTAGGCGTGACACAACGCTCTGGTGTGATTTGTTTATTTTAACATAGTTTGTAATCATGTGTTAGGTTGGTTATTTACCGGAAGAAGAGATCAGATTGCAAATCTCGAAACTTAGTGTTACTCATTTTTTAATCACTGAACGATGGCAAATGTCCGGAAAATCCTGTTTCCTTTACAATCCTTCCATCGTCAAAAATAAACTTCAAACAAAGGAGTACACTCTTTCATTGGCCATCTCACGCCCATTTGTTAGGGAACTTGTAAAACAGTTTATACAAAACATTTCAAAGAAGTTTTAAAATTTAAACGTATACTAAACCACTGAGTCATTTATACAATGCCCCAGTAGGCAATTATATCTTATAAGTGTGTATGTTTTATATCACTAGTACTATAAGGCTTTCATCATACTAAGTTTGTTTAACATAACTCATAAATATTTTCTAAACTAATTTTGTGTTTTTAATCTTAAATGAAAAACATAAAAATGCCATACATGAGGAATACTGGCTCTAAATCGTATTATCTTCCCCGAAGTTAGTAAATTAACTCCATACATAAACGTCACACATGTTTTTATTGTAAATAAGATTTGGTGTAGGATATGTCCTTTCATAAGCATAAATTTATGAACATTTATATGACATTGTTCGCCTAAAGTTAAACCAATATTTACGGTGCATTTATTACTTATACTAGCTTTATCGATTGATCACAACTATTAAAGATGTAAATTATTATTATTAGTGCTTAATTGCGTTAGATGCTATAATAAAGTTAAAATTACACAGAATTATTATGATAAAAGTGCGTATTTGATCAGGGTTATGTAAGGTTACGAATTTGAAAATTTGGTGTCAGTACCAACTTAGGGCCACCAACGTTTCGTTTCAAGAAAACTTCAAATTTGATTATGTGGCTTACTGTTCAATTTTTCCTGTTCACCTAGAGATTTTTAAAAGAAAACACACAAAGCTACTTAAACACAATTTAGTGTTATGTTTATTTATAAACAAACACAACAGTAAAAAATGATAATCAGGTATAATGATTACAAGAAATGTTCGAAATGCCTAACATTTGCAACGATGTAATCGCGAGTTCTTCGTAACATCGATTATTTGACATTTACAAACATTAGTGGTTTTCCTCAACTTGTGCTTCTACAATGACAATGCATGCTACGAGTGTTTCCACATTGTTTACTGGTCAGAGGAAAAGTCAAGCTGGATAAGGTCAGGTGATATCAGAGGCCAATGAACAGAGTCGTTTATCCCGATCAGGGATATCCTGCACACATGGATATTAATTGAAACAACAATCTTTAAACACGACAGCGAGACTTGGAAGGATGTAACCAGAAAGCCAACAAAAAATAGAACATAACAACAGAAATAGTACCCGAGAAAAAATGATGGACATGGGCTGTGCTGAAGCCTGATCAGGCTCAGTGAAAACGTGTGTGTCATGCAAAACATGATGTCTAGAGATAAGCTGCCTTCCTACTAGCGTATCATTCAGTTCTAACTGTGTTCTCGGAAACAATTCATTCATGACAACAACTGTTCTAACAAAAATGTTCCTTTCCCCAACCCTATTCATCAACATCTTCCGTAAAATATTCAAACGCTAGGCAACATTTTTTTGTATGTCTTATATTGAAATTTATATGTAAAATAGATTATAATGTTCAAAATCCAAATTGTACCTAGCAGTAGTTACATATTCTTTCAAGGTTGAATTTAGTCAAAGTTTGGGAAGAGCAGCAACATGTTAAGCGTGTGATATATAATTGTATATACATTATTATGTTAAAGACAGAGCTTATATTGGATATTCTTGTTTTAATAACTATATTGTATAAATGTTTATTTTGTGAGGCCTTTCGATAGCAAGGCTATCTTCGTCAGACACACGAAAGTTGTCACAGGTTTCGCTGAGGTACCAGCCAAAAGTGTAAGTCTACAGCTAAGTTAGATTTCCTGCGGACAGATAATAGACATTTTTACATCCCTCGGTTGGCAAAATGCGAAATTGCGCTGAAATCAAATCTTGTCACGAACTTTTCAATATAACTTTCAACTCTATTATTTCCTTTTTACTGTATCAATAACCTACACGTGTTAAGAATCTCAAATGCTTGTACTCAACGTGTTTTAAAAACGTATTTATTTTATTTTGCAGTTTATTCATTTTGTTCTGCTCTCGTTGCGATAATGGTTACCCATACGACCAATGTAAAACTATTTGCTAACGCTCAGCCAAATCCGATAGAGTGACAAGAACCATAATCAAATTCAGTGTTGATCGTATGGAAATTAAGGTTCATTAAAAATATCAAGTTTATAGGTAAGTTTGTTTTTGAGATATCGTGCGGACATTCGGAGATGAAATTTGTCCAACCCCACGAGTGATAGGCTTCGCTAACGCTCAGCCAATTGCTTAAAACATCTTTCAGCTGTATTACAGCGTACATGACTTGACGTTAGTTTGAGAGGTACAGAGAAGTTAGGTAAAATATCTACACAAGACCAGAGCGACATTACAATGTTCACGCGCTTATGTTGGTGAAGGAAATTTCCAGAACTAGTCGCTTACATAACTCGTTAGGTAAACCATACTATTTTAATATGTAATGTGGAATATATCTCACTGATTTAACTAAACATCAATTCTGTTGTATTATAAATTAATGAACCTCTTTATTGCTCCCAAAGCAGTTCCAATTCCAAAGTGGTTTCATCGAGGCCACTCGGGAAATTTTATGGATTGTTTCAATTGAAGGAGCGACCGTCGGACTGAAGTATTGAGTTAGCCGGTGGTGTGTGCCGATGGTCGTGGGGGGAGTGGGACATATTTCAGGGGTTCGACGAAGAGGAAGTGAGTTGTAGCTGATATGGCCGTCATTTTGGCAAGGGCCTCGGCCCATTGTTGTAGAGCTGCTCGACGCTACTTCTCGTCAACCGTCCGCACTGTCTCGCCACGTCGCGCGTCGCACACCACCCCGTCGTACCCTGGATGGTGGTCGATACTATATTTTATTACTTCGTTATTGATGTAATGTACCAAAGAGCTTATGTTGAGCTCATTATGACTGAAGCACAGATCAAGAAGTTTCTGCTCGATCGTTAGGAAAACGTTAATGGTCGTGAACGCTGACCACACCATGGCGTGGCAGATTGAGTTTTAGTGATGAGTTCTTTCCGGCAATAAGATCAGACACATCAGCTTACGTTCTGTGTTCAACTAAACAATAACGTAAAACACCATTGTATAGTACCCAAGCCAATTGTATAACGTGGGTGGAGATTGGCTTATAAAAGTCAGTCTGAGGAATAGTGTATTTGTAATACCTTTAGAATTATAATAAAATGAGTCGGGTAAAGCGATCTAAAAGGTGAGTTAAACATCTTTCATCTGGCAAGAAAATGAGTTCATGAAATAAATACTAAACAATATATAATTAAAGAAAGCACGATGATACAGAAAAGTGAAATGGAATGAAACGTGCCTTTATGATATATAGGTGGCGCGACGTTAGTCTTGAAAGTCCTACTCTGCCATGTAACCCCTAATGTGCAGGAAAACGAAAGCGCGAAAGTGTAGTAGTTTGATTGAAATTGGCAAGAACACTGTGTCGGCAGAATGGATAAATCTACTTTAAAATTATACAAATTTACTCGGTAAAAGAAACACTTTGAGAGATTCACGGAGATACCCACCATCAGTACCACTAGCAGTTCCCAAGAAAGTACCCACTAGCAGTCCCCACGGATGTACCCACTTGCAGTACCCACAAGTAGTTCCCACGGATGTACCCACTAGCAGTTCCCACGGGTGTGCCCACTAGCAGTTCCCAAGAATGTAATTAGTAGTTCCCATTTGTGTACCCCCTAGAAGTTTCCACGGATGTTCCCACTAGCAATTACTATGGATGTACCCACTAGCAGTTCCCACGAATGTACCCACTAGAAGTTTCCACAGATGTCTAACTTGCAGTCCCCATGGCAATATCAATCAAAAGTCTCCTTGAATATAGAAACCAGTAGTACCACAGATAACCCCACTATCAGTTCCCACGGGTGGACCCACTAGTAGCTCCTCACGGATAATGCTCAACTACAAACCCCACAGATTTAATGACTAGCAGTAACCAAAGATGTACCCCATAGCGGTGCCCACAAACATACCCACTAGCGCTAGCAGTTCTTACCGAGATATCCACCAGTAATCCCCACAGAGATACCCATCAGCACTCCCCTCACGGATATACCCACCAGCAGTTCCGATCGAACAAAGTCGTTTAAAAAGATATGTTCGTCTATGATTTATTATACATGAAACAAGCGTGTATAACGAAAATAGTGCATACGTATTAGATTAGTATCAAGTAAACTATAATGCTTTATTTTTCCATATGCACTACTATAAGTAATTGTGAGCATTTTTTCGTTTATTTATTTACTCAAGCTTCACGTTTTTCACTAAGACGTGAATGCTGTAAGGAATGCTGACTTCGAATGTACCACTAGAAATACGAACCAAAGGTATTGACTTGAAATATGATCATCGTGAAAATGAAACATGCTTTCGTTAGGGGTATCTGTTTTAAAACAGTCCATCTAATTATAACCGCCCTGAAATAGCTAAAAGGTGTTGTAAGCGTGAAATCAATAACGAGCTTACTTCCTCGGACGATTTAGGACTAAAAGTAGATTCGTGACTGTTCATTGACGTTCATATTTTTCACAATCTACTTAAAAAACTGTATTTTCTGTTTGTTTAAATTGTATTTAAGAGAGTCACATCCGCTAAAGAGGTAGTTTTCATTCACTGAATTGGATGGTTAAAGCTGATAGTTTGAAGGATTTAAAATATTTTCAAAATTTGACACATTTAAAAAAGGCAGAGGTGATCACTAAAAACAAAAACCAGAAAAAAAATAATGCAATCAAAATAAGATCAGTGGTACATTGATGCCTCATAAAATACTATAGTTTAATTCGCCTTTAGTTCATTAATAGATACAACCCATTTAAAGAATAATAATGAAGTGGAAGTAGTAGGCAGGTTGTTATTGCTGTCATGTAGTTAAGTATTATCCTCTTTTTTTAAACAAAAGAAGTATTAGAGCATACTACTCGTACTTAGCTTTTAGCTAAAAGAGCAATAGGGCCATGATGCAATATAACTGTCTGAATAAATATCATAATAATTTTTATTTTTAAAGTTGTTTTTATTAATGACGAGAATGCTAAATCTACTGCAAAAACTTGTTTACAGTAAGATGTTTTAAGGTCTAAATGTGGTCCAGGTTTCGTCGGGATTTTATGACTATAACGAAATATATTCACCTGGATCCATAATTCACGTTTGTGAACAAACAAAAATAGTTATTCTATTGTTATTGTGATTTCTTTTCACGAGGTTTGCTCTTAAAATCAGAGAGTTCCAGTCCCCGTGGAACACAGGACGGTGATGTAGAAATACAGTGGAACGGTAGATGCAAGCGAATAATTCGGCTACTAAAACCGAACTTATTATCTTGGAAAGCTAATGAGTCGTAACATTCGAGTTGCATAAACTGATTATTCAACACGATTCCTCGAAGGTTTAATGTATTAGAAGGGGAGACTAATAAAATAATACAAAAACAGTTGGGGAGATGCTGATCGGCATTAGACTCGGCGGACGCGCCGAACCGCTCCGGCAACAACAACAATTAACGCAACTTTCCCCCTTCCTACTTATCTAAAAGAAACATAGCGAAACTTCTAAATTATTTCTGTTTGAATTGTGAGCCCGAGTTCCGACTCAGTTTACAGCTACCCACCAATCATGTATTACGCAGTTCGGACAGACCGGCGCGGCGCCTTCTTTATTTTTCTTTTCAACACTGATTTCAACTTCGTTGACTCGAGTAAGAAAAGTTTGCGCAAAAAAGTGTTTAAAGAATATGTTCAGGGGGGATTAGTGGGCAGTAACTTACACACGGCTGTATCCTGAGTGTTGGGGGAGTGGGGAGGGGGGGTGGGAGAAACCGTTCCACGATTTATCGCGCCTTTTCGTTTAATAGCTTTATTGTTGCTTAAGTTTTATAGCTTGTATTACTGACGGCTTGTAGCACTCACTTTCAGCCAATTTCGTATATTGTTGCCAATAAGGTTGCTATAAAATTGTTGGTCCAGGCACGGCCACCTTACCCGATGATTTTAACTATTTTTAAAGTTTTTTTTTATTGACGGTGGATGATTTTAAATGATAACAGGCTATCGGAAATTTGCTATCGTAATATGTGGCAAAAACAACATCTTTACTCCTTCCCAACCATACTCATATTGTTATTTTGTATTTCAAATGACGTGCCGCGATGCCCCAGGAAGTGCTCATTCTCCAGTCCCTTACCTTACGTGGTGTATGCGGCATGTGTTGTTTAGTGCGATTTTTTCTGCAGTGACATGGTAGTGCTTATAGTAACTACTTATATTTAACCAAAAAAGAACTGTTAATAATATTTTATCTTGACGTATTTCCTCACATTTACAAACATTATTTTTATATCGTATTAAAAATGGGAATATATCCTAGTAACAGGGGTTTTCGGATATCTACCATCGTTCTTATCTTATTCTTCAGGTGTTAAAACAGAAGACAGAAGATCAACAAACTGAAATATATGGCGATGGACTCGTCAAAGTTACAAAATTGACAACAGAATAAAATTCACGTCAAAGATTAAAGATTTAGAGGTCCAGAGCCGTTAGAAGAAGCAAAACCATATGATTGCACACTGCAAGTGCACTATACAGTACATGCCGTTGATAGCTGAAAAAATTAAAGATTAAGAAGATTCGACTTTAAAGAGGTCATGGCCTTAAATTGATTTCCTTGTTTGTTTAACTTTGTGTCATAAGGTTTTGACACCTGAATAATAGGATAGCAAAATAGTCCTCGAAGCGTGGTGTTCTATTTTCGTAACACGTAACGATGATGGTAACGACGTATGGTAACGAAATGTCCTGAATCCTGTTCATTGTTTTGATCAAATGTTCTGTGTGTAGAATGAGCATCTAGATATTCCCAAGTCGAGAAAGGCAGGCAATAAGTATCCATCCTGTTCTATATTTAGGAACAATTATTGCGCGACGTATTTTTTGATATCTTATGCTCCATCTTGTCTACACTACTGATTTCGATTTGTACGTTTTAATTACCGACAATAAAGCAGTCGGTCGACGCAATGGTAAAAAGTTATTTATCACATGAACTGAATTTGAATTGACGAAAAAAAAACTTTAAGGCCCTATTCGTGAACGATATAGAAATTACCTATATCACGTAACATAACATTTACAAAGCGTTCAGAGAGGTCAACTCTTCAGCACAAGAATGGTGTATTGGTAAGACAAAATCTGTTCCCCGACGTCAATGGTTGATGCATGATACGGAAATAGTCAAAGATTCAGTAAATTACGGCCTGGAAAGTTAAAATGAATCACACACTCGATTTATGCCATTCGATTTTTCCTTGTAGACATTGTGTCATAGTAGACTCAGGAAAACAATGTTTAAGGAGATCAACTGATATTAACTCAATAAAATGGGAGATTTCATTACTAACTGAGGGTTAGTATTAAATGATAGTATTAAATGGCGATTTCTTAACTTTCAACCACTATTAACGATGGAAGCGTACATTAAAAAATCGCCATTTAATACTGAATAGCATAATCTGTAAAATGACAAGGAGATAAAGTATTATAGAAACAGTAACTATTATATTAAAGTGCAATCAAATTGAAAACCTTACGACCTCATTTAAAGCTCAAATGCAGGAGAGACGAATAAAATTCAAGTGGAAGGCTATAAAACACCCGCTATAAACTATATTATACATCTGAAGGTACGTCATTAACGTATTAAATATCATAAATGGCTATGAAAATTAAAATCTGTAGAGTCACTCTCCATCTGGTTATGTGTTGTGCAAATTAGATTTTACCTTGAAGTTACCGTTTAAAATCAGCGTACAACTAATCAAAGGACAAAATAAGTTATTTGTTTCGTTGTTTTGTGCCATAATACACAAACACTATAAGACTTATGGAGTCGGAAACCAACCTGTATTTAAAAGAATGTTAGCGACTCAAAGCTCCGTCCGTTAGGTCCATGTTATTTAATATTTACCCATGATGTACTATTTTCTAATGGAGAGATTTATACACACAATGGCGGTTGTTTACGGTTAAATATTGATATTATTTGAACAAATGCAATTTTGTAATGAATAAATATAATTAAGTGTGGCTTGTGGCATTATGTTGTAATAATATATACCTTTAAAATTATATTATGCATATTAATCTAAGTTAACGCTTAACATTTTCATGACACTCATCACAGGACTTCCCCCCAATGTTAGTGTTCCAGAATTTTTATACACCTGTATTTTCATACTAAAGGTTGCAGGCTAGGAAAATAAATTTTATAATATTGATATTCGTTATTGAGTGGCAATAAAAAGACAAACAACAGATTATTATAACTCATTATATTTTAAATCCAGTGTCAGAAACTCCTAGATATGTACTTTTGCAGAATCCAACGCATCAAAGTACTCGTACAATTTGGACACTGTGGCCAAGAGTAATTATGAAAATTTGGCGAACTATAATGTGGGAACTGTTACTAACTTCATTTTAAACACTACGGAATATGTAGTTTGGAACCGATCTAGTTTAGACACCGTGGTTCAATTTAAATGGGAACTGTGGAAAACTAGTAAGGACATTGTGGTACATCATAATTTGGGCATTGTGGAAAAATAATATAGGAGCTGCGATAAACTATATTGAACATTGTGTAGCTGTGGTGTTCCAGCTGACAGTAATTAACTGAATTTGGGCACAACAATAATGACTCATTATTTAGGAAACGTGGGAACAATTTGAACAATGAGGTAAACCATAATTTGGAGATTGTGTCAAAATGATTGAGGAACCGTGGTACTATACTATATTTGGTCCCTGGTGTAAACTGTGACTCTGTAACAAACTAATTTGGACACAGTGGTGCATGATTATTTGGGCACTACATTAAATTTTAACTTTCGTGAAACGGAATACAAATTTAAGTACTGTGGTAAACTAATTTGAAAAACTGTGATTATATACAACATAATTTAGTAACTGTCACATGTTACTGATATGATTATTGATTAAAAAATGATTTAAATACACTGATTCTGGCACTGTGTGAATGGGTAAAAATGGGCACAGGCACCGTTTGGGGATAAAATCCCTGTCGATCTTTGACTGCAAGTGCTGAGGGCGATGGATAGCACATTAGGGAGCTGTGAATATATCGGAGAGCTGTAAATATAAACGAATGGATCCGAGGGCTGTAGAGACATGGTGTGGCACGGAATCGGGAGAGCAGAAGAGAGGCGGGAGACAGTGGGACACGAGTAGGGCAGGGCTGGCTCGAGCACATCGATTCTGGCCCATTAATCGTGCGGAGGGGTCGAGAAAAAACTGCGATGAATGAATACAATGGGAGCGAGTTGTGGGAGACAAGACCCCGGCCTGGGAGAAAAATATCAGAGAGGGCAAGTGGTGGCGTGCGGGTGTGGGGTCTCCATCGATATGGTAGGCCGACTGTGAGCTAGATCACTCAAGTGTTCCATCAAGTGGTATTTGTTAAACATGACAAACTCGTATCACTTGGGGAGGTCGAGCAAAGGCCTATTCAACAGTTCAGTTAATACAGAGAGATTAGTACAGTAGCAGCGAGGGATGTGGTGCAGTGTAGCGGGTACGGCGGTTGATCTTGTTATCGCAGGTAACCGAATCAAGCAACGTCGAGCGTGGCTGCTGCTTGGATAGTTGACCGCTGAGCGATCCTGTCCTTGCAAGCAGCCCGCCTGCCCGACCATTAGTGGTGGTGGTTCGGAAGTCACCTTTAAGCCGTTGGTCCCTAGGTTAAGTGTTAGGGAGGGCTTTTTAGCCTTTACTTCGCCTGGTAAAATAAGACTACTTTACTTTTTTTACTTTATTAGTACAGCCTCTATTAAATAAATTATAGTTCGATCAGAAATATGACAATAAAACTTCATTGCAATACACAAGGTGTCTATTTTAGTTATTACCATTACTAAAACACACAAAAACATCCATCTGTCTACACAGTTTGAACTCCAAGAACAAAATCTACTTCATAGGTACTAAAATCAAAATTAATTTAGTAATTAAGGCGGCGATATATACAAAGTGAGCCAGACCACCGGTGCGGTATCTTTAGTAATCATACTAAGTACCTGTGATTAGAAATACTTTCACGTAGTAAAATTATTACAAAGTCATTTTTGTTTTGTTTAAAAGGTTATTTATTAGATGAAAATATTTAACTACGTTAATTAGCATTATTCTGTTTTAGGCTACAATTTAGGACCAATTAGAGATCTACAACATTTTAAAATACAAAAAACGTTTTAAGAAGGATTTTTATGCTACCATTTCAGTGATATTATCACAATTTTAGGCATTTAGTTTTCATCAACCTCAGGTAGTTTTTCAATTTGGAAACTTTAAATAAAAAGTATGCCTACTAACGATTTTCTCAACGAATGAGTAAGTAATGAACTTGCTAATTAGTTTAGTCTCTCTTCCATATTATATCATGAATAACACAATACTTAGTTTAAAATCCTTTTTGAAACATTTGGGCACACCCTGTAAATATGGTTTAAGATAGTTATCTTTTATTTAGGCCAAAAGTATTCATTGTAATGAAACCTTTAAAAAAATGTACAACAAGCCCCATTTTTACGTTTAAAAATTTCTCAAAGCTCACACCACCCCACAAATTGGACCATTTTGGGGAATTTTAAGTTAAAAACAATTTTATTGAGTTTCCTGGGGTAAACTACGGGACATAAAGAAAGAATAAGTGTTGCAATAATTTGGTATAATCCGCATATAATCTATGTGGTGTAATCTCACTCTGTGTAAAACTTGAACATCCTTTTGTGATTCAATACCTATCCAAACGAATGGTAATTCGCGGTGAAAGGGCCTGTGAAGATCGTTATAACAGCACAGTGCTAAAAGTTAAATGTAATTTATGAATTTACCAGCTGTTACCCGCAGCTTCTCATCCTGTTCCCCAAATAATATAACAAAAGTGCTGTGTCAAAATTTCCGGATGACAAAAAAAATATTTATGCGATCATAGAAAGATATTCCAGTCTTCGGGACTATTTCCATATTAAACTACTAAACTTAAACACACTGACCATAAATTTGGTAGTTTACTGGTCGGATTCCTGAAATCACAGGGCAAAACCTTTGGCTTAGTTTTACCTACGAAAAGACATAAATGTCTATGCAACCATGAGCTGAGTTAGGAACCAAATGCAGCTCTGAGGTTATGTAGGAAACCCTTTTCTATTAAGCATTTATGCCATAGCATTTTGAAGTATTGGATTCCGTGCCTTAATCAGCTTATTTAATATTTTCAGAGTTAATTATGTACTATTGTTAGTGAAATAGTGATATAAAACTTTCCACAAAGTATATCTTAACATTACCGCAATAGATAAACATAAAGTTGTCACATCCTGTAAAAACGAATTAGACCTACGTAAAATTCTAACATTTAATTCTTCATGTTGCAAAACACGCTTGCACGACGAAACCTGTTACTAAAATTTTATCATAATGTTTCCATATAAGTTTTATCAAGATATTTAAAAAAAGTATACATTGTATATAAATTAATGAAATTTTATTTCAATTTGTGTAGACTTGCGTAATAGCTCAATAATTCAACTGTGTACATTTTACAACTATTTCTTAGTGAACACTTGTGACTTAAGGGTACCTATGTTCTAAATTTTCTATACGAACACCCAATATTTATGATAATTTTGTCAATATTGCTTAAATCTATTATATTAGCTTATGACAATAAGCGAGAGCGGATTCCTGAGACTGTTTATATAGCGTGATAAAATGACATAGTTCACAAATAGAACTTAATGTGACTCTAAAAGTTCAAAATTATACTTATAAATGTACTGAGAACTAATATTAGTATTATGGGTGGATATCTGCGGTAATATTGCGATGTTCTCGAAATATTTTCCTGGCGAGCTCTTATGTTCCAAGGGTAAACTGTATATATTTCAAGCCTGAGCGCTAACAATATTACATTTTCGTAAAAAGTCAGTAGGGGTAATCGTGGTGTATCACGAGGTCTGGTGTTTACACAGATTACAAAGATCTGGTTGTACTTGGAAAGCTTATAGGGACTTCAAATTGCAGTAGTATATGATTCATTGCCTTCGTGAGACAGTTTTTCTCAATGAGGTGCAGATAATATGAAAAACTAACAAAGTTAAAATTTAAATTACTGACTTAAAGCAAAGATTTTGAAACCAATACCCAATGCATGTCTATGTGTTTAATTGAGTGGTATTTGAGATACAGTAATCAGTTAGTAAGTTATATTTGGCCTACAGACAGAATAAATATACTCGTAAATAATCACGTATCAATTATTGTCATTGAAACTTCCGTATACAAGACAAGGAGATCTGCTAGTGCGTGGTATGTAGCATGTATACAGCATAAGTATGTACCTACCATGTATAATTTCTGTTTTATTGAAATTATTGGGTAAAATACAGTGATCAGTCAGTAATATATTATTGAATATCATTTGGCTTACATAAAATATAAATATGTAAAGAGATATAATTACGTTATGTACTAGTATTGCGTAACAAAAGGCGCGTGGAAAAGTCAGTATTCTCTGTTTTATTTAGTTATATATGCCTTATCTCCCAATATTATTGAATTAACAACTTCATATTCGGATCACCAGTGAAGTTCAGTCCTTGACCAGAGGGCATTAATTTTAAACGCTCATTTATTTGCTCTCAATTTGTCCTAATCGACGTTTAATTTATGCGTCATTACTTTATTTATAAACAAAGTATGATCGGTGTGCAGTGCATAGAAACTTACATTAGATCATAAACAAATTAAATACATTAATTTTGGGCTGGAAACGAGACAAAATACGCTGTAACAAGGGATGCAGGAAGTAAGAGAAGGCGTTGAGACGTAAAGTTCTAAAAGACACTCATTGCCATTAGTTTGAGGTGGCGACTGAAACTTTACGCCTGCAACTTATAAGTTATAAAGCTCCATTAGGGTCGTTTATAGCTGGTGCCAAGATCCCCATTTGAGACAACTACGCTACCGTAGCATGTTATGTTATGATTGTAGTTTTAGGAAAAAGTAAAAACTAGAAAGAAATAACTGCTATGGAAGCAATGTAGTACAAATTCGGAAATGGGAGTGTGTGTACACAAGTCCACCTGCTCTACATATTAAGTTATCGAAATTACTGAAGTTCATTATGATTTTCTCGTAAAATATTACTCGAGTATCCTTCAAGCAGATGAAAAATTGAGGTCCAAACTCAACATGAACTTCACGTGAACAGGGGCCCAGTGAAGTGAACAATCAGTGAATTCGCCTTTAGGTGGTGCCTTTGTTATCTGCTAATTTATTTATGATTTTTTTTAAGATGATACTCACTGACCAATCAGATACCTTTTCTAAAGACAGAAAAATAGAAAAAATAATTTGATTATTCCACTAGGATTAGTAAGAATTCGAAGCATAATTTCGGAACATTCTACAATCAGGTTCAAAAAAGGGGTTGAATATAAGGATATTAATTCCTTGCAATCTAATTATGAAAGATGACTGGTTGGAATGGTGTGTTTTTGGTTTATGAAAAAGTTAATTCATCTAGGGAAATATTTATTAAAAATTAAGTTGTTTTCTTGAATAATAGTTCAATTAAAAATATAATTTTGTTCAGTCTTACAAAAATATAAAATATATTTTTGAGGTAATAACTGATGTAAATAATGTACAAAAATTCACATTTTGATCTTAAGTCGTGCTAATTTGCGATTGATTACGAAATTATATACATTTGAATGTCAGTGATTTCCTCACACTGGCATTGTATGAACCATCTTTTTATACTTTTTTTTCTTCTGGGAAGTTGTTTTAAAATGCTACGAATTTACAATACAAAACATTTTTCCAACTGAAAATCGATTAAACCACGTTAATGATGGATGGCATGTTAATACTGTATTGCACCGCCTATACTGTTCATGTTAATTCCACACAATTATCAGTAATGTTCAACTGAGTTCTGAGTAATCGTACTAATTAAATATAAAACTCATAATACTACAGAACTGTGCATTATCAGTTCCGACACAGTCAGATAATTCATATCAGTGCTGTATCTATAACGATAGGCTACTATAACTTTATCAATGATGAATCCACGTAACCATGATTAGTGATCAAGAGAGGCATGTCGACAGTTAGATAGTTCATATCAGTGCTGTATCTATAACGATAGGCTACTATAACTTTATCAGAGATGAATCCACGTAACCACGATTAGTGATCAAGAGAGGCATGTCGACAGTTAGATAGTTCATATCAGTGCTGTATCTATAACGATAGGCTACTATAACTTTATCAGAGATGAATCCACGTAACCACGATTAGTGATCAAGAGAGGCATGTCGACAGTTAGATAGTTCATATCAGTGCTGTATCTATAACGATAGGCTACTATAACTTTATCAGAGATGAATCCACGTAACCATGACTAGTGACGGAGTGAGATATGTCGACAACATACGTCGGCACAGACACGATGTAGAGTGTCTGAGATTACCGTAAGTCGATCGTTAGTATTCTGTCGAGTCAGACTCGGGGAGAGATACCGGGTTATACGGGATAGTTATCCATGCAAACGCTAACTGGTTCTTATGTTGGAGCTCGGAATGCGAGCAGAGTCTTAGTGCAATCGTGGTTAGACACATAAATAAGGAGGGGAGAGATTCGGCGATCGCGATTACCAGACGTGATGTTTTTAGCCGTGTAGGGGTGCGCCACACTAAATACTGTCTAATGTGCGGCAAAACCTGCGATAGCCTTCTACACCTCGCTCAGCAGCTCGCCACCACCGCCCCCGCCCCCGCACCACCGCTACCCGCTAGCCGCTTACAGTAGAACGTGTAAGTGTCCTTTACCAACCTATATAATGTGAGTATAAATATACGATTTGGCATTTTATAATGAAACATACAAGTTAAGAAAATACAATAGGTGTTAAGATGGTACAATCGACTTTTTGGTGGAGAATATGTAAAAAAAATAAATCCATAGCCTATTAAGATAACTACCCTGAAAGCACAAAAGTATAAAGCACAAGTGTTTTTGTAATCAAGCTTAAATGAAAACTGCTGAAAATGTGAAATTTTTACATTATAAGCGTAAGCTATAGCTTCAGAGGGTTTTTTTTAATCATTTATCACTTAAGACGATTACAGTTTTTAATTAAATACAATATAAGAGAAAGAGAAGAATTTTTAATAGTTTCTCATCACATTTGTTATAAATAAAAATATTTATTCTCTTATGTCGTCTTTATATAGTGGAATATGAAACAGTTTTTCTTTAGGCCTGATAACACGTTCTAAAACTCTGTTTCAATCTCCTCGTGGCATAATCATATTTTAAAACATTTTCCTGTCCTAAGACATGGTATTTCAACGGACTGTGGCCAAAATATTTGTCCTGTAATAACAAATTTGAACTTCAAATACCTTTTCGCGCTTATTTTCAATCGTAGAATTATGTCAGATGTCTTTAAAGATACATTGAATACCTGTTCAAAACGTTTTTAAGCTTTTCGATATTAATTGTTTTAATCCAGGAATCAAATCTTAAACTATTTGTGTACCCAATTGTTAAATATTAAACAACTACACACTGTACAGAGAAAAGCAAAAAGCGTTTGGATAAGTAATAAATGTACCTTTAACATGAGACATATAGGTTTACCATTGTTCTTACGGGGTAAAACTCAAGACCATCTCACTACACTCGGCCATTAAAAATATATTATTTTCTATCTCAACAGATCAGTGTATAGCTAGCCAATTAATTTCAAATGTTTATTTCTCGGAGAAAACTGGGTAAAATTCTGATAAATATCTAAATTTCTTAGTTACTATACAAACTAAATTAAATTATAAATAATAGGTCATAATTATTTGTCATTTTTAAGCTCTATTATTTATATATACTGTATTTATTAACATCAAATCCAGCGAACTTCCCGAATCAGGATCTGAAATTGCGCGAATTAGCACCTTGAATTCTACTCTCTATCTCAGCGTACAATAACATTCACCTGGCATCTCTAACCCACTTTTACCTGTACTACGAGTATGGGGCTAAAGATAATAACAACAACTAAGTGTAACAATAATAGCAATATAGTGTTAAGGCGGTGCAATCAATTTTTGGTTAGAATAATATTTTTTGAATATTTAAACGAAATTTCGGTTAAGTTTTGATCATTTTACGAGGACTTATGGACTAGAATAAGATTTTAGGGGCATCTTATAATCAGGACCAAAGAATAAGTTTAAGGTCGGTTATATGAATTTTTACATTACATGTATGAAGATGGTTGGAAGGAATGACCTGTTTTATTTATAATAAAAATAAATTCCTGAACGTTAATATTATTATAAAACACATTTTCGGACTTAAATTATAATTTATTACTTATTAATCTTTACGTCACAAATCTTTACAAACACGTCACTCTCTGAAGCCATTAAATCATGCACATAGTAAAATATTCAAATTTTGTATCGTCAGACGATTTTATTTGGACTGGTTACAACCTGCTTGTCTTTAATTCCTTGTCGGGTGAAAAATGGGGTTTGTTTTCTTCTTTTCGGATTTAGGGTTATTTAAGTTATCTTAAAGGGCTAAGACTTTCAAATCGTAAAAAATCATCAACAAACCAAAAACATATTGTACCATCTTAATAAAGCAGATCCAGACGTATTAGGTATCTGTAGAATTGTTATAAATTATTATAATCAGCGTGGAACAAGGACCACACAATATCCGTCACAGAATAAAGGTTTATCCACAGAGACGTTTATGGCACAATAGTTAGCGATACTTGGCAAATGACACGGACATACAAATTCCACCTTCCACTTACTAGTCGGACGCGTTCTTGGTACGAAGCACCGGGTATTATGCCTTTACAGTAACGAGGTAAAATCATTAATAGCATGTCATGTTTATCAAGATGTGGGCGTCCACGCAGCCTCTTCCAGGATAGCGGGTCGAGTGCGGCAGGGACGTGTTGCGGAGCGAATGTGAGTCGGTAAGTTTGTCGGTATTACGAAAGTAGCTGATGGACTCCTGACTGGCGGGGAGGAGTGGCAGTCTGTTTCATCAGAAACCAGCCGGCATCGATGGTTCATCGCTACTCTGGTCGTAAAGTGAAGCTGAGTATATCGGTTAAAATGAAGCGTTGGAAAGAAGACTTTCTGGCACAATGAACTATCGATTATAGCAGGAACCTCGAATGTTTACTCTACCAGATCCAATTATTTCTTTAAATATATAGAACAAGGAGTTAACCGATTGTAAGAGCAAGCATTACGATTGCAAATTCATTCAATTTCAAGCATCTTATCAATGAAATAAAATTCAGTTTACTGGATTTGAGGTTTTATTAAAATGTCACGTTAGCTTTGTTGTTTTGGAAATTTGAGAAATTTATCTATAGTCCATAAAAATAGTATGTACCATAACCTACTTAATATATATCTGGTTTCTGAGTGGTTGCATTTACATTTCACTAAGTGTATCACGTAACATTCTACTAGATTATCCATTTACTCCGTTTGAGGCTCTAATGGCCCTTTCCCTCGTTATAAAAAAAGTGCCACACGATACTCAACCACATTTTTTTCCAAAGAGAAACTTCTGTAATGTACATTCATAACACTCATCAGAAGTAAGTCACGTGGCATCATTCATGTGAAGCCTGTAACTGTACAACGGACCTTCATATTCCTCCTCGGAAGATACTATAGTTCATTTTAAGCCTGTGACTCTACAGTGTACTGATAATGGTTTGAACCACTCTTTGGAAGGTGCGTCACACGACATATATCGTGAAGCTTTTGATTGTTCAGTATACCCTGAAAGAACCAGGGTTGACGTGTTGATGGCTTGTAAACTCTCTGAACATGGCAATTATCAATAATGAGTTTATACAAGAGGCCGAAAAATAATAGGTAGACGTTAGCTCATTCCTGGAGAGCTCTGAACAGAGGTTAGATCATGAAGGCCTAACTGAGGCCCTGAATTGACGTGTTGATGGCTTGTAAACTCTCTCAACATGGAAATTACCAATAAAGAGTTTATAGAAGAGGCCAAAAAATGTTAAAGGTAGACGTTAGCCCATTCCTGGAGAGCTCTGAACAGAGGTTAGATCATGAAGGCCTAACTGAGGCCCTGAATTGAGGTGTTGATGGCTTGTAAACTCTCTCAAAATGGCAATTACCAATAAAGAGTTTATAGAAGAGGCCGAAAAATGTTAAAGGTAGACGTTAGCCCATTCCTGGAGAGCTCTGAACAGAGGTTAGATCATGAAGGCCTAACTGAGGCCCTGAATTGATGTGTTGATGGCTTGTAAACTCTCTGAACATGGCAATTACCAATAAAGAGTTTATAGAAGAGGCCAAAAATGTTAAAGGTAGACGTTAGCCCATTCCTGGAGAGCTCTGGACCTGGTTAGATCATGAAGGCCTATCTGAGGCCCTGAATTGACGTGTTGATGGCTTGTAAACTCTCTGAACATGGCAATTACCAATAAAGAGTTTATAGAAGAGGCCGAAAAATGTTAAAGGTAGACGTTAGCCCATTCCTGGAGAGCTCTGAACCTGGTTAGATCATGAAGGCCTAACTGAGGCCCTGAATTGACGTGTTGATGGCTTGTAAACTCTCTGAACATGGCAATTATCAATAATGAGTTTATACAAAAGAGGCCGAAAAATGTAAAAGCGTAGACGTTAGCCCATTCCAGTGGTTCTACTCCGAGACATGCCGCGACGTGCGGTGTTCGACTAGCCGACCATGTCAGTCACTCACAAGAGGAGGACTGGTTCCCTCTTATATCTTAAGTGATCTGATCACCCGCCCCGCACATCACCACAAACAGGTTCTATTAAATTTGCCAAATGAGGAGAAGTCGTCAAATCTTGTTCGTTAAGCCGGGACCCCCGTTATGTGTTAGGGTAGGTTGAATAAGTAAGCAGTCCTGTAGCGGCGATAGGCTGATTGCATCTGTTATCGGCTCTCCTCTATTTCTATCACCCCATTTCTTGCGGTCGTAAACTGGGTGCTGCTGATGCAACAGTACCACATGTTCGTAAAATAGAAATTCAATTCCTAAATTCAGGGCGTAAAGTGGCCTAGAATGGAAATTTCACGGTGATAACAGACGGAACACATAAATTAAGGGTGCACCACAAAAGCGAAAGTAAACTTGGTTTTATTTTGTTTTGGAGAAAATTTATTCTCCTCTACAGTTAAAAGACGGGTATATGAATTAGGTAACTTCGATTTCCGAGTTTAATGGGAAAGGTATACGATGGCAGAAATGAAATTTTCGCCGTTCTATTAAATTTCGATTTTATACAATTTTACAAGCGATGGGACGCTTTGAAAAAAATTATCTGTATTGTAGTAGAGAACTCAGCACGTACAGTAACATAAGAAATAATGCAAACGTACAGTCAATGTGTATGAGGTACTTTGACAACTCTGAGATACAACATAAAGATTTTATTAATTGTCATATTTCACTTAGAAGTTATGTATGTTATACGTGGATATTCGTTTCCACTCTTTGAAGAATTCTGCAACGAAGTAGAAGCACCTATTTCATACTACATTAGTTTGATATATTTGTACACTGACATTTATCACTGCATTTATTTAAGTTTACCTCCAATTTACATGTGATGTATTATAAAATAAATAATTTTCATAAAATAATAATTTTATTTTATAGATAAAAGTGTTTACATTTAGTATTTTTAGTGAATTTCATATATAAGTCTCAGTCTTGCAATCGATAAGTACATGAGGTTTTACTGATAAGTACATCTAAATAGACTGTGAAAAATATATTGACAAATAGTGTAAACCCCAATTGATTTCTACTCGCAGTCGACTATGTGTCCGTAAACCCCAATTGATTTCTACTCGCAGTCGACTATGTGTCCGTAAACCCCAATTGATTTCTACTCGCAGTCGACTATGTGTCCGTAAACCCCAATTGATTTCTACTCGCAGTCGACTATGTGTCCGTAAACCCCAATTGATTTCTACTCGCAGTCGACTATGTGTCCGTAAACCCCAATTGATTTCTACTCGCAGTCGACTATGTGTCCGTAAACCCCAATTGATTTCTACTCGCAGTCGACTATGTGTCCGTAAACCCCAATTGATTTCTACTCGCAGTCGACTATGTGTCCGTAAACCCCAATTGATTTCTACTCGCAGTCGACTATGTGTCCGTAAACCCCAATTGATTTCTACTCGCAGTCGACTATTTGTCCGTAAACCCCAATTGATTTCTACACGCAGTCGACTATGTGTCCGTAAACCCCAATTGATTTCTACTAGCAGTCGACTATGTGTCCGTAAACCCCAATTGATTTCTACTCGCAGTCGACTATGTGTCCATACAGTACACAGAATAAATCACACTCTATGGAAGTCTCAGTACACTGAATAAATGCCCAACTCTATGGAAGCCATACAGTACACTGAATAAATGCCCAACTCTATGGAAGACATACAGTACACTGAATAAAAAAAATAAGCACCAAGAGAAAAGTGCCGATTTAAGGTACACTGAATAAATACGCAACTCATAAATGGAAGTCATACAGTACACTGAATAAATGCCCAACTCTATGGAAGTCAGTTATGAGGTATATTTTGGTCGAGAAGAAAGATTACTCGGTATAAGCAATCCTGATTCCAGCGAGAGCCGGATCCCGCGTAGATGGGAAGATACAATGCGACTTGTAACGGAATTGAAGGGGGTGCAGACAGGGCACCAATCACGCGATTGTTGTATTTCATTCAGTTAATAGAACCATTGCAAACTGACAGGCCCTCGGCTCTCGCTTCTCGAAGTGGCCGAAAAACAACGAGACGGCCGCCGTGATCTCCCTCTTAATAAATACGCTCTTGGCAAAAACAGGACAGCGTCCTGTATAACAAACGTATAAAACATGGAGAGTTCGACTCATAAAGTAAAAACCTTAGTCCGTTATCAAAGCTGTATAAAAAGCTACGAGAAACAATCTAACCGGACATTGCAGGCTTTACCCCCAAAATCAGCATCATAATGTTTCCATATGTCTTTTATAAATAACGCTTCTAATTTTATTTTTAATTTAGGCTACTTTGGTTTTAAGTAGATAAGTTGTTACTCATTTAAAAAATAAACTGTACATCAAACTTAAAAACAGGTTTTACTGAATTTAACTGTTAGTCAAAAATCTAATGAAGGTACAACTCTGAATCCTACTTAATTGATTTTTTCTGGCCAAAATATAAATATAGACCACTTAAATTATATGTTCAGAAGCTTTATTTTATTATTTTTCCGCGAATTATTCAAGAACCTTTCATTGGCTGTAACTAGGCTAAGTAGCGTTTCGGACATGTATTTATATTACATTGTTTCATTATTTTACAAGCAAAATGTGCAGTACAAGCCCTCCCCCCCCTAGAAATTTGGCAAAATTTGTGATAGTTTTACACGCATTTTTTCGTAATCACGGCCATATAGGGAATATTGTAAAGATAAGGAAGTGAACAGAACAGATTAAAAGCCTTTCAACTTTGCTTCTTCGACATTTAACTGCAAGGGATCTATCACAACTGAGTCTGAGCGTATAAAAAGTACAGATCCATCATTATGTATAACTAAGTATGCTTGGTAACGATTGTGATCACTATCATCATGCATGGATTTAAGAACTAAATGATGAAAATGTAAAATGCTCCAACGGAGAGTATTTGATTAACACTTTCCGAAAAACTAAATTATACTTAGCTTTGAATTCCTCACAAGACAATTAAGACTACTTTTCGTCCACGTACTCTATATTATATGGATGCCGTACCAAAGAGCATATGTGTTAGGCTCTGAAAACTTAAATATATACATACGAATCGAATATCTAAAGTTTGACTAAGAAAATGCATGGCATTTTTGTAAAGGTTAATATGGTAGTTAATATTTTCCACATTAACATTTTAGCTTCGGTTGCCATGAAGCACGCAATAAATTCGCTTGTTAAAATAACGCGTTTTCTTTTCATTTTTATATTACTATTTTGAGTGTCGGCCTCTAAATCTTTTATGTCTTGTAAGATGTGTTAGCAAATCCGTTCAGTTTCTAAAACGTTGCGTACAGATTCACGTTTCATCGATTCTATACCACGTTCGGTTGTCTATGAGGAGGAAGTGAAATAAGAGTCACAGTTTGTACTATTGATATTGCACTGTTCGATCACTGCCTGCATTAAAGTGCCAAGTGCTAGTTATTAGGAGCTAAAGGTGTGAATGTACTGGCAAGGAGCAGAGCGCTTGCCACGCCTTCCACGACAATGTTGGCGCCCATGCAGGCAACGGCCACTCTATAAAATCTCTGGTTTATCAGTTGCCGAAGGAACGGGTTCTCAATGGGGAGATGCACTTGCAACGCCAGACGAGCGACGTGAACTTCTTGACACGATGTTGTCTTCCATCTTCTTAAAATTCAAAAGATCTCACATAAAAAATAATTTACACTTTATGCTACGTAACACATGTTCTTCCTATCCCGACGTGAAATAATTGGAATTCAAAATATTTATTCTTCATATGTTTAAATATTGCTTTCCTGGAGGATGAAGGTAAGATGTCGGGATCTGGAAGGCGTTCCTGTAAGAAGAGAATTTTCTTTACGAAGAATATTTGGTACGCTGAATGTATCTCCCTGAATATTTTTCATATCATATGTAAAACATTGTAGATTTAAAACAACTTGCTTTTTACTTATAAACAGCCAAAAGCTTAAATATGTTTCTTGGTAAGGTATGGACGTATCATTTTTCAACTTTTCTTATAACATAGATAATCTGTTCATAAAGCAGCTATGGTAGGAAGGGGTGATTCGGCGCGAATGTTGAATTTAGCTCCAGTTCACCTTCCTCTTACGTGCAGCATCTGAATTCTGTTGCTGTTTAACGCTTGACTTCTGAAATCTGGAGTCTTGTCCAGGAATCCAAAAGTAGTCGGCGACGAAGAACGAAGTAGTTCAAAACGAACCCCCCTCCCCGCATCGTTCGATATCAGAGACACCCAGACTACAAAAAATAGTGCAATCTAGGTGAAGAGGTAATCTCATTGTTTCCTCAGTATATATATGTTAGTATGTGTAATACGACAGAATCAATGAGGTATAAGTGTCACAAAACTAAAAAAAATCACAATTTTGAATCCAAATTAAAGCTTTCGACAGAATGTTGTCCCTTTGGGTGCCCCATAACCTCCAACCTTCTCCTTCCCTACGTGTTAAAGTAAAACACCTCGTATGCTGCCTGGATATCTGCCAGTGGTTACTAACGACATAACCCTCCTTGTAAGTGTTTAGCGAGGTTTTGATGTCTATCTATTCTGAAGCGTATAACATAGCCCAGGCTTCGAAATGTGACTTCAAGAACACCGCCTTAAACCCATTCGGACTGAATGTTTTCTTTCTTAATAGTTTCACCTTGGGCTTGAAAATATTACTTTGCAGACATACAAATGTCCGGAAATTGTAAAAGATAGGGCTACTTAAAATTGCACTTATAACAGTTTACTACAAAGAGTAAACCAAACCAAAAAGATAATGAAGAGAATATTAGAAGGAATCATTGAGTTGAAAGTACTGAAGTATTATTTGATTAATATCTCAGTGCAAAGCTAAGGTATTGATCCCGGTGAAATGTTTAGTCCTACAAGCTCAATGTTTCTAAAAAATGCCACGCGCGTCAGTCCTAACCAGCAAAAACTCGTAGTTTGACATTTTTTTCGTTCATTTGGTAATGACCCAGAAACAAAAGTATTTCAGTGTTGTAATATAGGGGGAAAGGAGGATTGGACGTGTGGATGGAGTATTTACAAGTGTTTTGGATTATTTTAATTTATATTTTAGGTACTCAAGAATCGAGAAGTCTTAATTGCCTTCTGACAACTATTTGCATCGGAAAAAGCGTTTAAAGTCACATTTACGTTATGAAAATAAATAACATTTAAGTTCATTGACTAAAATTTAAAGTATATATGCAGGTTTACGTAATAGATAGCATTGAACTTAAAGTGCTGAAGCAAGGAACTAGAAAAGATGGTTTCAAGGACTCTATAAAATGTTGAGAAATAGTTTTAAAGTGTTGACTACTCTTTGTAAACAGCTTTAAGAAACAAATCACCAAGGAAAGAACTAAGGTTTTAGTTTATTTATACATTATAAGACTCCCCCTTTGTTTGTAATACACACGATACATTATGAAACATACAATAGAAACATATTTTACCATATTAGTCAGGTGTTTGCAAGTAGCTTTCAGCCATGGTACGCATAACTACGTCAGTTCTGAGGTGTAAGAATATTCGTCGGTCCTCGAAACAAAGCTGTTTATTATAATTATAATTATCTGTTTTTGGTATAACAGTTTTCAAGTAGGGAGTGAGTATGTACTTTTCTCTTTCTGTCCTGTGGTAAATAAATCCATGACTAAATTTACATAAAAAAGTATTCATTCATTTTAAACACGATGTACTTGAACGCAATTAAAATTTTATCAAAATAAAATCTTTCAACCGTCCGCTTTGGTTCACGTATATTTTTTCTTCGCATAAATTAACAGAGATTCGAATCAGTAACTAAAGAAAATCTTTAAGTCAACTTTGTTATTTGTATTGTAATAAAAGAAACAAACATATATATCTCAATTCTAATAGCACCCCTGTTTTCTTATTAGTCAAACGCGAATATCCTCCAAACTTGGGCCTGTTTGAACCAAATGCTCTGCGAATGCCTACAACGATTACCATAATTATAAAATGGGAAAGGAGCACCTCTGAAGCTTTGAATGGTCCGAAGTTTGTGGCCGTTGACCAATGAGTAAAACTACATATACAGTGTTCCAAGTAGTTTTCTTGAAGTCGGACTTTGGACAAGACAGACAGATCTGTTATGCATATCTTCAAAGAGCAGCAATGAATTAATACTTCAGAATCCGGGTACATCAATATTTTTACTCTCACCTGTGTTTTGAAACAAGGGCAGCGAGATTCCGGGCTCGTGTACGGATTCAGGACTCGTGTTCGGACACTGGACAGGTACGTCGAGGTCGCTTTCCCCGACGAGGAAATGGCAACCGCATTGTGCCACTCGGAGAATAGGAGCTTAAGGATGAAAAATGGTAGATCGTTGACACTCGATGTAGATATCTCGGAAAGCAAATATTGAAATGAAGCAGCTAGAGCAGAAGCACGCCTAGCAGTCGGACGGACAGACACATTGTTGGCCTCGCCCATCATTGTCTGGACCCACTCCCCGGACTGTGGACATGCCACTAAATATAGAGCTTCATCTTCGTCAGGTCATTGTATTGAGCCGTGACTCTGACTCTGGTATCGTGCTATTGTGTCTAATAATGAAAATGGAAGGCGTACAGTTTGGACACGGAATTCTATTGCCCGTCTTGAAATTATGGAACAGCAACCACTACTGGTGATACGTTTGTTTGCAGAAGTGGATTAAAACTCAAATTTTGCAAATTTACAATAGGTTCACCACAACGAGCTCCGATATGACCAACATATCTCACTATAAGTGTATATTATCTTATCATCATCTTAGTCTGTTTCAGCGGTAGCTTAGCAAGGAGCTATGTTTGGTGATGAGGGACGGGTGTTTCAGTTGGAACTAGCCAGCTGATGCTGCGATGTACAAGATGGCCTTGGCGTTCTTCGAGGACGTACTTGAAACAAAACACACGCGTCACTATTCGCCTCGTAGTATTAACAGCGTCATTTTATATAAACATGGAAGTGCTCCTCAGGTGGATACAAATTAAGCTTTGGGGCTGAAACTGAGTCACAAGTGATTCTTGCCTGTTTTAATATTAATTAAAATAACAGATGATTGAAATGAAATGAATCTTGGCCTTACTGGAGGCGAAGTTAGGACTATAAAGTCCTATATTGCTCATAAACTCAATAAATAATTGTTACTATAACAGATTCAAGAACCCCCACAGTTAAGTAATGGATAGTGTCATATTTGAGATTCATTTTTTGAACATATATAGAGTAAATCTCTATATATGTTAAATATACATAAACATATATTCTGTCGTCACTTTACAACATATATTTAAGAGGGATAGTTTTACAAAAATGTATACGTAGCAATTAGCACAATGTAACGCAAATTTAACGCAAAAGTGCATGTGACTAATGCACATGATATTGGCGTCTAAATTTTTATTGTTATGAAATCCTACTTTGTGGTAAAAACAGATTTTTATTATTTATAAATCTCTAAACCGTGCTTGATTCGTATTATATATCTTAGCAATAACTTTTTTTGTATTTGAAGGTATAGTACTTTATTTTCAAAGCTGCTTGTTGATGACGTTTTGTTTGAAAATTACGTTCTAAATGAAATCCGTAGCAACCAAAATAAGCTACCATTAAATTGTATAGTCTAGGGTTAGCAAATGGTATTTGGTTTTGCCAATTACTTACTCCCTCTTTCAAGTGAAATTGTTATAAATGCATTCCATTCTACATCTTCAGATAACTTTAGAACAATTGAAAAGAAAACAACATATACAGGTTTATAAACATGACTAAATGTACGATTTATTACAGACCTTTACGGAATTAAAACTCTACACAGCCAAATAATAATTAACTTCCAAGTCCGTTGACATATTGGTATGGTGTGAACAGGATGACTGGTGATCTAGACTAAAAATAATGTTTCTAATATTGGTTACATTATTTGAAAAATTGAACTAACTTGGATTTTAAAATTAATTTCCAGTTGGAGTTGCAACACCACGCCAACATGCGAATCTACCCAAGCAGTGTTTACCTATCTTCTAAATCCTAATTGGATAGGTTAAAGCGTCAATTGCAATCTGTGGACTTTACTAATAGGAGCTACTGACTTGAAACGCATCATGCTCTATTAGATTTAAAAGGGAGGCATAACGATTCCTAGTTATCAAAGCCCATTGTTAGGATGCCCCGCAAAGTCCCGGGGTGCTGTTAGTATGTCCTGTAAAGTGTCAGGTGCTGTTAGTATGTCCTGTAAAGTCCCAGGTGTTGTTAGTATGTCCTGTAAAGTGTCAGGTGCTGTTAGTATGTCCTGTAAAGTCCAGGTGTTGTTAGTATGTCCTGTAAAGTGTCAGGTGCTGTTAGTTTGTCCTGTAAGTCCCAGGTGTTGTTAGTATGTCCTGTAAAGTGTCAGGTGTTGTTAGTATGTCCTGTAAAGTGTCAGGTGCTGTTAGTTTGTCCTGTAAAGTCCCAGGTGTTTGTTAGTATGTCCTGTAAAGTGTCAGGTGTTGTTAGTATGTCCTGTAAAGTGTCAGGTGCTGTTAGTATGTCCTGAAAAGACCCAGGTGTTGTTAGTATGTCCTGTAAAGTGTCAGGTGATGTTAGTATGTCCTGTAAAGTCCCAGGTGTTGTTAGTATGTGCTGTAAAGTCCCAGGTGCTGTTAGTATGTCCTGTAAAGTCCCAGGCGCTGTTAATATGGTCTGTCTTCCCCTGTACCTTCAATGAGATCTAAGAGTCTCTGCTCATTACTGTCATCAAATCCATCACCAGGCTGAGAGGTTCCAAGTATCGTCCTTCTCCTTAATCTTGATCCTCTCACAATCTGAAATAATGTATTTAATTGTCTCCTCAGCCTGATTGCTTACTCTACCCCTAGGATCTTCAGTAGTAGTCCTCAAGAGTGCAATTGTTTCCTGTTAAATGATCATGTAAATTGGTGAGATTGATCTGTTTCAAAAGACCTTTGCCTACTACTCACATCAGCCAGTTCGTGAACTTGATGTTATTGCCTTTAATCAGTGTCTTGCCAACTGATTTCCCAGACAAAATATTCCACCGGTCACAGAGCTTATCTCTGAACCGTTTCCTAATGGCTTGATAAGTAGTGCTCACACGGCGTACATTTGCCACAAGCTGGTTCTGGTCCAAAACCATTTCTTCTTGCAGCCATTTCTAGCCAGTTCGTCAGCGTACTCATTGCCTTCAAACCGGCAAGTCCGGCAACCCAGCTTAGATATACTGAATTAAGACTATCTAGAAACGTATAAACGCCTTCATTCCCATACTAGTCTTGAGCTAAAGTATGTCGAATTATAAGAGCGGCCTGACTATCAGACAGAATCACTGACTGTTTGATCGACATAAATCCCAGTCAATCCTATATTGGCACACTCTGAATAGCCACAGCCTAGCCCGAGAGTCCTGTACATAATTTATCCCAGTGAATAGAATATATCATGTTACTTACATTATTCATATGAATCTGACGACAACATATGTTTTCATAATGTAACGTTAGTATAGTCGGTAGCGCAAAATATTGCCTATTTTAAAGGGTAATTCGCCTTAAAACATTCAAAATTTGATATGATCATTGTTAAGTTAAACTAGGCCTAGGTATATACTGATTTTGCCAAAATAGCGGTAACAGCCAGTGTTGTGTATAGTTCTTTTATTAAGTGCATGTTTGCACGTTCGCAGAATAATGGCTGTTACGTCGGGAGGATGTGACGTCTGACTTAATACATATTTTATAACGATCTACCTCTTTCACTAACTATACTCTTTCAGTTTTAATAATTAGTGTTGTGTTTAGTTTATTATTAAGTGCATGTTTTAGAGTTACTAAAGTTGACACACAACATCGTGGTTGTGATTCCTGGCTTAGGCGTGACACAATGCTTTGGTATGATTTGTTTATTTTAACCTAGTTCATAATTATCTATTTAGGTTAGTTATTTACCTGAAGAAGAAGAGATCAGATTGCAGATCTCGAAACGTAGTGTTACTGTGTTTTTGTTTCACTGGACGATGGAAAATGTCCGGAGAAATCCTGTTTCCTTCACAATCCTTCCATCGTCAAAATTAAACTTCCAAACAAAATAGCGTAGTTATTATATAATTTATATTTTATATAATTTTCAAAATTGGAGGCAATTTTTGAAACCGTCATCGCGTATGACCACGTTTGTATGCGGCACACAATCTGTGCACATTGACAGGAGAAAGAGATATCAATAAAAAGACACCCTACAAGAAACCTGCACCTTATGTTTGTTTCACACCTGGTTTGGAGCCCGAAACACATCCCAGTTCGGAGACTAGGAAGTAACGGTGACCTTGTCACAACGACAAGGCCGCTAGCGAAGGCCGTACATTCATTCTTGATTGGTCCACGAGCCCATGCCGAACAAATACTTATGGATATATATTTTTTCTGAACACTGTTGTTCAAGCAATGGTTACCAATTCTAGAGATAAAAGGTGTTATCTTTTACATCTTTTGTAAAGCTAAATCGTGAAATTTAATGGAATAAGTTAGCGGTTTTTTTCGCAACGATTTAAAAAAGTTGTTCCTTCAAGTGCTTAATTTATCTAAAGGAAATAAATATAATATATATATATATATATATATATATATATATATATATATAGTTTTAATAGTAGTCATAACTACACAAAATCTGCTGGGTAAACGGAATGTGAGGCGACTAAAAGCAGAAACCAAAATGAAATAGTTTTTTCATTCAAGAACTATGATAATGTACATTCACCTTCAACCAAGAATATTGCATCTACACCAAGAGTATTTAAATGACGATATTCACATATGGCGAGTAGTACAGAATGTTAACTGACGTGGTTATACAGGGTGTAAAAAAGTCCTGTACGGGCTTGATAACTCCCAAACGATTTTATGTAAAGCAATAAAACTTGGTACATCATTACTGCACTTTTAAATCTACCTTTTTAGATAACTGACATTTTTTGTCTTATCAGGGGGATGGCCCGCAAGGCGTAAGAAGGAAATCTTGGTGTAATATAAGAAATGTACATCAATTAAAGTCCACAGCTCAACTAAAAATAAGAACTTTCTATCCTATAATAACTGATACCAGATCTTTCCCTTTATAATTCATCTGTGTTAATCAACCCTTTACAATGATGTTACATCTTGAGCTATTAAAATAGTAGTACATGTAGTTAAAATTCATTACTTTTCAAATTTAGTTTATTTTTTGACGAGGCTTTTCGAAACGGCGACTCCACAAAAATAACCCTTCAATCTTGAGCTATGCTTTCGTTACATTCTTTTTGCCGAAACTCCTTGTAGACCATCCTGCATTGCATGTGAAGAATCACTAACCTTAAAAAACTATTTCTTAAGTCCAGTATTCATTTACTAAGTTTAACTTTCACAACTTGAGACACAAGAAGAATATTAAACCACTTAGAACAGGACCTACATTTTGTAAATGTTTCACACTTTAATCCAGCGTAATTGTTAAAGAATGAACCTTTCCAGGTCGGATTTGCGGCATTGCACTCTACTAATAGAGGTCTTTAATTTGATGTACTACTCGGCTGTGCTCTAATTTAAGATTTATTTCTGACTTCTTGTGGGCCATCCCCCAGACATGACAAATAAATGGTAGTTACTTCAAAAAGTAGTTTTATAGTGCATGAATGATGTACCAAGTGTTCATCACTTTACCTGTAATCGTTCGGGAATTACCAAGCCCGTGAGAGGCATATTTTACACCTAATATGTCGTATAACACTGTAATCAGTGTCCAAAATAATCTCCGCTATAATGTCTACAATACTGAGTTTCTAACTGTTATAAAACGATTGTGGTAAGTCTACAGTTCAGCTTTTATCCACCAAGCACATCATCTCGAACCCAGCGTTAAAATAAGCATTTTGAAAACCCACACATTAATTAAAAGCAACTACAATTCACATAATGAGGGGCTCCTGAACGGTTAGCAAGGACGTTAATTCTCCTTCAGGTGGGAGGTGGGAGGTGTTCAAAGAGCGCTGATCAGACCGGTGATTGCCGAAGACAATGGAGAAATAACAGGTTATTTGGCGAAAGTGGGCCCGTATCTGATGCTGAGGCCTGCAGGCGAGCTACTGCCCCCGCCTCCTCTTCGCCTAATTGTTTCATTATAGACCTCTTAGGATACGTTTATCCACGCTTTATTCCCCCAATTATGGTTCCACAACCGACCGAACCAGATCTTATATTCCTGTGAATATGCATCCTTCATGTATAGGAACTATACTACATTTCCCATTTCTTCTTTATGCATAATTGTTAGATGATTAAGTGACACATGGTTAGGTAACTGTTTACAATTACTATAAATAATCACAGTATATAGTCCATAATCCATTTAATTTTGCATCAGGCATATAAGAAGCAACGTTACTATGCCAATATTTAACGCTTAGCTACTAAGCAGTGGAATATCAAATGTTTAATAATTAAACATGTTTTTCATGAAAGCTAATTTAAGTTATTTGTAATACTCCAACGGAGAGTATTTGATTAACACTTTCCAAAAAACTAAATTATACTTAGCTTTGAATTCCTCACTAGAAAATTAAGACTACTTTTCGTCCACATTACTCTATATTATATGGATGCGTACCAAAGAGCATATGTGTTAGGCTCTGAAAACTTAAATATATACATATATCGAATATCTCAAGTTAGACTAAGAAAATGCATGGCATTTTTGTAAAGGTTAATATGGTAGTTAATATTTTCCACATTAACATTTTAGCTTCAGTTGCCATGAAGCACGCAATAAATTCGCTTGTTAAAAATAACGTGTTTTCTTTTCATTTTTATATTACTATTTTGAGTGTCGGCCTCTACATCTTGTATGTCTTGTGAGATGTGTTAGCAAGTACGTGCAGTTTCTAAAACGTTGCGTACAGATTAACGTTTCATCGATTCTATACCACGTTCGGGTTGTCTATGAGGAGGAAGTGAAATAAGAGTCACAGTTTGTACTATTGATATTGCACTGTTCGATCACTGCCTGCATTAAAGTGCCAAGTGCTTGTTATTAGGAGCTAAAGGTGTGTGAATGTACTGGCAAGGAGCAGAGCGCTTGCCACGCCTTCCACGACAATGTTGGCGCCCATGCAGGCAACGGCCACTCTATAAAATCTCTGGTTTATCAGTTGCCGAAGGAACGGGTTCTCAATGGGGAGATGCACTTGCAACGCCAGACGAGCGAACGTGAACTTCTTGACACGATGTTGTCTTCCATCTTCTTAAAATTCAAAAGATCTCACATAAAAAATTAATTTACACTTTATGCTAACGTAAACACATGTTCTTCCTATCCCGACGTGAAATAATTGGAATTCAAAATATTTATTCTTCATATGTTTAAATATTACTTTCCTGGAGGATGAAGGTAAGATGTCGGGATCTGGAAGGCGTTCCTGTAAGAAGAGAGTTTTCTTTACGAAGGACTATTTGCTACGCTAAATGTATTTCCCTGAACATTTTTTCATATCATATGTAAAACATTGTAGATTTAAAACAACTTGCTTTTTACTTATATAAACCGCCAAAAGCTTAAATATGTTTCTTGGTAAGGTGTGGACGTATCATTTTTCAACTTTCTTATAACATAGATAATCTTTTCATAAAGCAGCTATGGTAGGAAGGGGTGAATCGGCGCGAATGTTGAGTTTAGCTCCAGTTCACCTTCCTCTTACGTGCAGCATTCTGAATTCTGTTTGCTGTTTAACGCTTGACTTCTGAAATCTGGAGTCTTGTCCAGGAATCCAAAAGTAGTCGGCGACGAAGAACGAAGTAGTTCAAAACGAACCCCCCTCCCCGCATCGTTCGATATCAGAGACACCCAGACTACAAAAAATAGTGCAATCTAGGTGAAGAGGTAATCTCATTGTTTCATCAGTATATAACCTCCAACCTTCTCCTTCCCTACGTGTTAAAGTAAAACACCTCGTATGCTGCCTGGATATCTGCCAGTGGTTACTAACGACATAATCCTCATTGTAAGTGTTTAGCGAGGTTTTGATGTCTATCTATTCTGAAGCGTATAACATAGCCCAGGCTTCGAAATATGACTTCAAGAACACCGCCTTAAACCCATTCGGACTGAATGTTTTCTTTCTTAATAGTTTCACCTTGGGCTTGAAAAATATTACTTTGCAGACATACAAATGTCCGGAAATTGTAAAAGATAGGGCTACTTGAAATTGCACTTACAACAGTGTACTGCAAACAGTAAACCAAACCAAAAAAGTAATGTACGGAATATTAGAAGGAAATCATTGAGTAAAGTAGTATTATTTTATCAATATCTCAGTGCAAAGCTAGGGTATTGATCCCGGTGAAATGTCTAGTCCTGCAAGCTCAATGTTTCTAAAAAATGCCACGCGCGTCAGTCCTAACCAGCAAAAACTCGTAGTTTGACATTTTTTCGTTCATTTGGTAATGACCCAGAAACAAAAGTATTTCAGTGTTGTAATATAGGGGGAAAGGAGGATTGGACGTGTGGATGGAGTATTTACAAAGTGTTTTGGATTATTTTATTTATTTTAGGTACTCAAGAATCGAGAAGTCTTAATTGCCTTCTGACAACTATTTGCATCGGAAAAAGCGTTTAAAGTCACATTTACGTTATGAAAATAAATAACATTTAAGTTCATTGACTAAAATTTAAAGTATATATGCAGGTTTACGTAATAGGTAGCATTGAACTTAAAGTGCTGAAGCAAGGAACTAGAAAAGATGGTTTCAAGGACTCTATAAAATGTTGAGAAATAGTTTTAAAGTGTTGACTACTCTTTGTAAACAGCTTTAAGAAACAAATCACCAAGGAAAGAACTACGTTTTTAGTTTATTTATACATTATAAGACTCCCCCTTTGTTTGTAATACACACGATACATTATGAAACATACAATAGAAACATATTTTACCATATTAGTCAGGTGTTTGCAAGTAGCTTTCAGCCATGGTACGCATTAGCTACGTCAGTTCTGAGGTGTAAGAATATTCGTCGGTCCTCGAAACAAAGCTGTTTATTATAATTATAATTATCTGTTTTTGGTATAACAGTTTTTCAAGTAGGGAGTGAGTATGTACTTTTCTCTTTCTGTCCTGTGGTAAATAAATCCATGACTAAATTTACATAAAAAAGTATTCATTCATTTTAAACACGATGTACTTGAACGCAATTAAAATTTTATCAAAATAAAATCTTTCAACCGTCCGCTTTGGTTCACGTATATTTTTTCTTCGCATAAATTAACAGAGATTCGAATCAGTAACTAAAGAAAATCTTTAAGTCAACTTTGTTATTTGTATTGTAATAAAAGAAACAAACATATATATCTCAATTCTAATAGCACCCCTGTTTTCTTATTAGTCAAACGCGAATATCCTCCAAACTTGGGCCTGTTTGAACCAAATGCTCTGCGAATGCCTACAACGATTACCATAATTATAAAATGGGAAAGGAGCACCTCTGAAGCTTTGAATGGTCCGAAGTTTGTGGCCGTTGACCAATGAGTAAAACTACATATACAGTGTTCCAAGTAGTTTTCTTGAAGTCGGACTTTGGACAAGACAGACAGATCTGTTATGCATATCTTCAAAGAGCAGCAATGAATTAATACTTCAGAATCCGGGTACATCAATATTTTTACTCTCACCTGTGTTTTGAAACAAGGGCAGCGAGATTCCGGGCTCGTGTACGGATTCAGGACTCGTGTTCGGACACTGGACAGGTACGTCGAGGTCGCTTTCCCCGACGAGGAAATGGCAACCGCATTGTGCCACTCGGAGAATAGGAGCTTAAGGATGAAAAATGGTAGATCGTTGACACTCGATGTAGATATCTCGGAAAGCAAATATTGAAATGAAGCAGCTAGAGCAGAAGCACGCCTAGCAGTCGGACGGACAGACACATTGTTGGCCTCGCCCATCATTGTCTGGACCCACTCCCCGGACTGTGGACATGCCACTAAATATAGAGCTTCATCTTCGTCAGGTCATTGTATTGAGCCGTGACTCTGACTCTGGTATCGTGCTATTGTGTCTAATAATGAAAATGGAAGGCGTACAGTTTGGACACGGAATTCTATTGCCCGTCTTGAAATTATGGAACAGCAACCACTACTGGTGATACGTTTGTTTGCAGAAGTGGATTAAAACTCAAATTTTGCAAATTTACAATAGGTTCACCACAACGAGCTCCGATATGACCAACATATCTCACTATAAGTGTATATTATCTTATCATCATCTTAGTCTGTTTCAGCGGTAGCTTAGCAAGGAGCTATGTTTGGTGATGAGGGACGGGTGTTTCAGTTGGAACTAGCCAGCTGATGCTGCGATGTACAAGATGGCCTTGGCGTTCTTCGAGGACGTACTTGAAACAAAACACACGCGTCACTATTCGCCTCGTAGTATTAACAGCGTCATTTTATATAAACATGGAAGTGCTCCTCTGGTGGATACAAATTAAGCTTTGGGGCTGAAACTGAGTCACAAGTGATTCTTGCCTGTTTTAATATTAATTAAAATAACAGATGATTGAAATGAAATGAATCTTGGCCTTACTGGAGGCGAAGTTAGGACTATAAAGTCCTATATTGCTCATAAACTCAATAAATAATTGTTACTATAACAGATTCAAGAACCCTCCACAGTTAAGTAATGGATAGTGTCATATTTGAGATTCATTTTTTGAACATATATAGAGTAAATCTCTATATATGTTAAATATACATAAACATATATTCTGTCGTCACTTTACAACATATATTTAAGAGGAAATAGTTTTACAAAAAGTGTATACGTAGCAATTAGCACAATGTAACGCAAATTTAACGCAAAAGTGCATGTGACTAATGCACATGATATTGGCGTCTAAATTTTTATTGTTATGAAATCCTACTTTGTGGTAAAAACAGATTTTTATTATTTATAAATCTCTAAACCGTGCTTGATTCGTATTATATATCTTAGCAATAACTTTTTTTGTATTTGAAGGTATAGTACTTTATTTTCAAAGCTGCTTGTTGATGACGTTTTGTTTGAAAATTACGTTCTAAATGAAATCCGTAGCAACCAAAATAAGGTACCATTAAATTGTATAGTCTAGGGTTAGCAAATGGTATTTGGTTTTGCCAATTACTTACTCCCTCTTTCAAGTGAAATTGTTATAAATGCATTCCATTCTACATCTTCAGATAACTTTAGAACAATTGAAAAGAAAACAACATATACAGGTTTATAAACATGACTAAATGTACGATTTATTACAGACCTTTACGGAATTAAAACTCTACACAGCCAAATAATAATTAACTTCCAAGTCCGTTGACATATTGGTATGGTGTGAACAGGATGACTGGTGATCTAGACTAAAAATAATGTTTTCTAATATTGGTTACATTATTTGAAAAATTGAACTAACTTGGATTTTAAAATTAATTTCCAGTTGGAGTTGCAACACCACGCCAACATGCGAATCTACCCAAGCAGTGTTTACCTATCTTCTAAATCCTAATTGGATAGTTAAAGCGTCAATTGCAATCTGTGGACTTTACTAATAGGAGCTACTGACTTGAAACGCATCATGCTCTATTAGATTTAAAAGGGAGGCATAACGATTCCTAGTTATCAAAGCCCATTGTTAGGATGCCCCGCAAAGTCCCGGGTGCTGTTAATATGTCCTGTAAAGTGTCAGGTGCTGTTAGTATGTCCTGTAAAGTCCCAGGTGTTGTTAGTATGTCCTGTAAAGTGTCAGGTGCTGTTAGTATGTCCTGTAAAGTCCCAGGTGTTGTTAGTATGTCCTGTAAAGTGTCAGGTGCTGTTAGTTTGTCCTGTAAAGTCAGGTGTTGTTAGTATGTCCTGTAAAGTGTCAGGTGTTGTTAGTATGTCCTGTAAAGTGTCAGGTGCTGTTAGTTTGTCCTGTAAAGTGTCCCAGGTGTTGTTAGTATGTCCTGTAAAGACCCAGGTGTTGTTAGTATGTCCTGTAAAGTGTCAGGTGCTGTTAGTATGTCCTGAAAAGACCCAGGTGTTGTTAGTATGTCCTGTAAAGTCCCAGGTGATGTTAGTATGTCCTGTAAAGTCCCAGGTGTTGTTAGTATGTGCTGTAAAGTCCCAGGTGCTGTTAGTATGTCCTGTAAAGTCCCAGGCGCTGTTAGTATGGTCTGTCTTCCCCTGTACCTTCAATGAGATCTAAGAGTCTCTGCTCATTACTGTCATCAAATTCATCACCAGGCTGAGAGGTTCCAAGTATGGTCCTTCTCCTTAATCTTGATCCTCTCACAATCTGAAATAATGTATTTAATTGTCTCCTCAGCCTGATTGCTTACTCTACCCCTAGGATCTTCAGTAGTTAGTCCTCAAGAGTGCAATTGTTTCCTGTTAAATGATCATGTAAATTGGATGAGATTGATCTGTTTCAAAAGACCTTTGCCTACTACTCACATCAGCCAGTTCGTGAACTTGATGTTATTGCCTTTAATCAGTGTCTTGCCAACTGATTTCCCAGACAAAATATTCCACCGGTCACAGAGCTTATCTCTGAACCGTTTCCTAATGGCTTGATAAGTAGTGCTCACACGGCGTACATTTGCCACAAGCTGGTTCTGGTCCAAAACCATTTCTTCTTGCAGCCATTTCTAGCCAGTTCGTCAGCGTACTCATTGCCTTCAAACCGGCAAGTCCGGCAACCCAGCTTACATATACTGAATTAAGACTATCTAGAACGTATAACGCCTTCATTCCCATACTAGTCTTGAGCTAAATTATGTCGAATTATAAGAGCGGCCTGACTATCAGACAGAATCACTGTCTGTTGATCGACATAAATCCCAGTCAATCCTATATTGGCACACTCTGAATAGCCACAGCCTAGCCCGAGAGTCTGTACATAATTTATCCCAGTGAATAGAATATATCATGTTACTTACATTATTCATATGAATCTGACGACAACATATGTTTTCATAATGTAACGTTAGTATAGTCGGTAGCGCAAAATATTGCCTATTTTAAAGGGTAATTCGCCTTAAAACATTCAAAATTTGATATGATCATTGTTAAGTTAAACTAGGCCTAGGTATATACTGATTTTGCCAAAATAGCGTAACAGCCAGTGTTGTGTATAGTTCTTTTATTAAGTGCATGTTTGCACGTTCGCAGAATAATGGCTGTTACGTCGGGAGGATGTGACGTCTGACTTAATACATATTTTATAACGATCTACCTCTTTCTCTAACTATACTCTTTCAGTTTTAATAATTAGTGTTGTGTTTAGTTTATTATTAAGTGCATGTTTTAGAGTTACTAAAGTTGCTACACAACATGGTGGTTGTGATTCCTGACTTAGGCGTGACACAACGCTTTGGTATGATTTGTTTATTTTAACCTAGTTCATAATTATCTATTAGGTTAGTTATTTACCTGAAGAAGAAGAGATCAGATTGCAGATCTCGAAACGTAGTGTTACTGTGTTTTTTGTTTCACTGGACGATGGAAAATGTCCGGAGAAATCCTGTTTCCTTCACAATCCTTCCATCGTCAAAAATAAACTTCAAACAAAATAGCGTAGTTATTATATAATTTATATTTTATATAATTTTCAAAATTGGAGGCAATTTTTGAAACCGTCATCGCGTATGACACGTTTGTATGCGGCACACAATCTGTGCACATTGACAGGAGAAAGAGATATCAATAAGAGGACACTCTACAAGAAACCTGCACCTTATGTTTGTTTCACGCCTGGTTTGGAGCCCGAACACATCCCAGTTCGGAGACTAGGAAGTAACGGTGACCTTGTCACAACGACAAGGCCGCTAGCGAAGGCCGTACATTCATTCTTGATTGGTCCACGAGCCCATGCCGAACAAATACTTATGGATATATATTTTTTTCTGAACACTGTTGTTCAAGCAATGGTTACCAATTCTAGAGATAAAAGGTGTTATCTTTTACATCTTTTGTAAAGCTAAATCGTGAAATTTAATGGAAGAAGTTAGCGGTTTTTTCGCAACGAGTTAAAAACGTTTTTCCTTCAAGTGCTTAATTTATCTAAAGGAAATAAATATATATATATATATATATATATATATATAATATATATATATATATAGTTTTAATAGTAGTCATAACTACACAAAATCTGCTGGGTAAACGGAATGTGAGGCGACTAAAAGCAGAAACCAAAATGAAATAGTTTTTCATTCAAGAACTATGATAATGTACATTCACCTTCAACCAAGAATATTGCATCTACACCAAGAGTATTTAAACTGACGATATTCACACATGGCGAGTAGTACAGAATGTTAACTGACGTGGTTATACAGGGTGTAAAAAAGTCCTGTACGGGCTTGATAACTCCCAAACGATTTTATGTAAAGCAATAAAACTTGGTACATCATTACTGCACTTTTAAATCTACCTTTTTAGATAACTGACATTTTTTGTCTTATCAGGGGGATGGCCCGCAAGGCGTAAGAAGGAAATCTTAGTGTAATATAAGAAATGTACATCAATTAAAGTCCACAGCTCAACTAAAAATAAGAACTTTCTATTATATAATAACTGATACCAGATCTTTCCCTTTATAATTCATCTGTGTTAATCAACCCCTTTATAATGATGTACATCTTGAGCTATTAAAATAGTAGTACATGTAGTTAAAACAATACTTTTCAAATATAGTTTATTTTTTGACGAGGCTTTTCGAAACGGCGACTCCACAAAAATAACCCTTCAATCTTGAGCTATGCTTTCGTTACATTCTTTTGCCGAACTCCTTGTAGACCATCCTGCATTGCATGTGAAGAATCACTAACCTTAAAAACTATTTCTTAAGTCCAGTATTCATTTACTAAGTTTAACTTTCACAACTTGAGACACAAGAAGAATATTAAACCACTTAGAACAGGACCTACATTGTAAATGTTTCACACTTTAATCCAGCGTAATTGTTAAAGAATGAACCTTTCCAGGTCGGATTTGCGGCATTGCACTCTACTAATAGAGGTCTTTAATTTGATGTACTACTCGGCTGTGCTCTAATTTAAGATTTATTTCTGACTTCTTGTGGGCCATCCCCCAGACATGACAAATAAATGGTAGTTACTTCAAAAAGTAGTTTTATAGGTGCATGAATGATGTACCAAGTGTCATTACTTTACCTGTAATCGTTCGGGAATTACCAAGCCCGTGAGAGGCATTTTACACCTAATATGTCGTATAACACTGTAATCAGTGTCCAAAATAATCTCCGCTATAATGTCTACAATACTGAGTTTCTAACTGTTATAAAACGATGTGGTAAGTCTACAGTTCAGCTTTTATCCACCAAGCACATCATCTCGAACCCAGCGTTAAAATAAGCATTTTGAAAACCCACACATTAATTAAAAAGCAACTACAATTCACATAATGACGGGCTCCTGAACGGTTAGCAAGGACGTTAATTCTCCTTCAGGTGGGAGGTGTTCAAAGAGCGCTGATCAGACCGGTGATTGCCGAAGACAATGGAAATAACAGGTTATTTGGCGAAAGTGGGCCCGTATCTGATGCTGAGGCCTGCAGGCGAGCTACTGCCCCGCCTCCTCTTCGCCTAATTGTTTCATTATAGACCTCTTAGGATACGTTTATCCACGCTTTATTCCCCCAATTATGTTCCACAACCGACCGAACCAGATCTTATATTCCTGTGAATAAGCATCCTTCATGTATAGGAACTATAATACATTTCCCATTTCTTCTTTATGCATAATTGTTAGATGATTAAGTGACACATGGTTAGGTAACTGTTACAATTACTATAAATAATCACAGTATATAGTCCATAATCCATTTAATTTTGCATCAGGCATATAAGAAGCAACGTTACTATGCCAATATTTAACGCTTAGCTACTAAGCAGTGGAATATCAAATGTTTAATAATTAAACATGTTTTTCATGAAGCTAATTTAAGTTATTTGTAATACTCGTAGTTTCAAATCGAAAAATAAGAAAACCATAAATTAAAGTTTGGCTACAAACTTTTCATCTTTTATTATTATTAATCTTTATGGATCTCTGGTAACTTACTTTACGTCATACCTTTGAGATACCGATAAATAAAACTACACCTAAACAAGTATTTGTACTCTACAAAAACACTGTAACAATCTACAATGAAGTCACGTATGTTTAAATTTATTTCAGCATATACATTTAAAATTTTAGTTTATTAAATAGCAAATAACTAGTACCTTAAATATTCAAGATACCATTAGCAGTACCTATAAGACCTCTTCTTTTGGCAGTCAAATATAAAATAAGAAGAATGATTTAAATTCCACACAGTAATTTTAAAGTTTCAAGGATTTAGTTTGTAGTTGACATTTATTTTTCCACATACTCTCTCAATTACTATAAAATAACGTTATAAATTATTCACCTTAAAAAGACAGCTTTTTTCTAGTTCTACCTTAAGCTATTTCAATATGAAATATGTCTGAAGCCTACAGAAAATATGTAAAAATGATATCATATAAGTTGATGTGATAAGTTGATATCATTTAATGTTTGTTCAGGTCTTTACCTAAATCTGCGTCAGTTTTAAAGGGTTTTAATAATTTAACCAGTAACTATTACCCTGCCCAGAGGAGGGCGGGGGGGATTGGATTTAAAATTTTCCCACCACTTATTACCGAACCCCCTGAAGAGTTATAGTTAATAATAATGTAAATATTGGCTTTTTAGGTGTTTATTCATTCCTTAGGCAAAGTATTTCTATGCAAAAGAACCAATTAGTAAATAATTAAAGGTCTATGCAACTGATAAAATTTATATACGGTTCATAATTTTTTTATAGTTTAAGCAAATTAAATGCATCCAAATTAGTTTACTTTATTCCAAGGCAACGCTTAAACTGGTTTCAGAGTTAAGAAGTTACACAAACCTAGATTTAAAATACCTCCATGCAGTACGTAATTTGGATCGATTCTCTGTCATATTGGAACTTTTCCTCGATCTGATTAGCATCTTGTAAGAACCGGAATATAAATTATAATATCATTTATTCCTGGCATTTATATAATTTATGAACCATTTTGACTTTGGCTGTAGTCCTGGATCGACCTGTCTAGTGGAATGGTTTACCAGATCGACGTTAATCACTTCATAAAGCTGAACTGATGTTACTATAACGTAATTCTATTCCTGTTCGTTTTATTTTATTGGCATTGAAATATATGCATTTAAAGATCCATTTTCAGTCGATGGAAAAGTTTCTGTACAATAAACAAAAACATTAAAGGCATTATTATATAAATTGAGTATTCAAATTGCACTTTGTACACCATTGCAATATTCAAAGAGCAAAAATGTTTAAACGAAGCGAAATACTGGATCTCCACTACCAGCAGGATAAAAACAAACTTCTTCACTACCCGAGAAAGAAACATTTTGCAACTGTTAAAACCAATAAATATAAATACGGAGCCAACTTTGATGCTGACGAAAAACGTCAAATCTATGAATTTCTAAACAAACCAAGTTATAGCCTCTTTGGAATAAAAAATTACTTACGTATCATAACGTACTTTAATTTATAGTTCAATATAAAGTGTTTGTTATCTAAAATGTAGTTGATAAAAAAATTTCACGATGGTAATTATTTTGTTTTCTGGATTAATCACTTTCTGTGCACCAACTGAAATCCTACCGTCAACAAATTGTTGGCTTGGTTATTAAAAAAACATTTTAGTGATTTTCTTTTATATCAATTTATCTGAGGTAGAAATAAATATTGAAAGCATTTTCTGATAACTCTAAGAGGATTGATAATCATTTCAGATATGGATATTTGCAATTTTGTAATCAATTCTAAGTAAACACGATTGATGATACAAAATGCGTGTGTTGGCGTATGTGTCTTTGCGTGTGTGTGTTAAATTCTGTTTTGAAACCAGAGAGTGACGTGTTTTTCATGATTTATGACGTAAGAAAACACATGGTTTATAAAATTGTGTGTGTGTGTGTGTGTGTGTGTGTGTGTGTGTGTGTGTGTGTGTGTGTGTGTGCGTGTGTGCGCGCGCGCGTGTGCGTGCGTGTGTGTGTGTGTGTGTGTGTGTGTGTTTTATTAAAGTACAGCTCAGGAAAACTATATTTTTATAAATAAGAACAGGTCAGTCCCTTCAGTATCCCTTTTTACGTGATTCTCGTATAGGCACTGTAAAACTGCATATCTTCAGATATTTTTCTGTGGGTCTAATTCAGATAAAAGTGTTTCTTTGTTTGAGACATAAATATCTCAATTCCTGGAGGAAACGCATCTTACTCTTAAATAGCTTCAACACAACAAATTTAACCCGACCTTACACATGTCCTCCCCACACACTCAGTACAGCGTATATTGTTTAGGCTGACTGTATGGCACTCTAAGGTGGCACACGCAAGCGGCAAGCGGACTGAGGTACAACAGGCCTGTGTTACTGTGGTGCTCGTATGTGACCACAGCAGTACCGAGTAGTAAGTAGGTGTTAGTAGCGGCTGGTTATAAGCTTGATCTGTCCAGGCCTTACCTTGGCTGCTCCTCGCCTCCCCGCGCTCCTTACTGATATCACTAATTCCACTCAATATTTCTGAAAAACCACAGCGTCACTGAGTCCACATTCTATACAGTTACACAAGCACAGTTCAAACGGTGTTAACTAATAAGAGTACGAGACTAGTTGGTCGTGAGAAATTCTCTTCCTCCTCCGTCAGAGTTCCGGTAAACACTCCAGATTACTTTCGATGCTTACCCGTCAAAATGAAAAGTTTTGACTAGCTATTGTAACTTTGGAAGTGGTTTATTACTTTTTATTTTCTTTATTATTTTAACTACGTTGAAAATGTTCATTGTGATTTCTTTCGATAGAGGAAAAACATTCCAGTATACAAATTGTAAACTTAAACAAGTAAAAATATGTTCACGAGCAGAAATGTTTCAAGGTTTCCAATTCCAAAAGAAACAAACCTTATTACAAAACAGAAAAAATAGTATTTAAAATAGGTTAATTCTAATATTGCTCATACAAGTTATGCTGTACATAAACGCAATTAAGTTTATATTAATAAATAATAAAAAAATAAATTAATAACTTTTTTAAAGCCAAAGCTAAGTCACTATAATTGCATATTTCATTAAATAAAAGTTTAAGATAAGAAAGGTACAGTTCTTAAAAACTATGTGTACGCTATTTTAACCACACTAAAAACGTGTTTGTTACCTCTAAGCTCACTAAAATATTAAACAATTATGCAACACCTAAATTATACTTCTAATTAGCAAAGTAAATAGTAATCGGTAATTTTCCATCAAGTTAAGCTATAAATATTAAAATATCTGTCTAGTTTAAAAGATTGCATATATTTTAATTTACTTATACGTGTATTGCTTTTACCATGACATTAAGTACGTAATCTCACAATCTCACGTAAAAGTATTTCTGTAGTCTATTTCGCTCATCTTAGTATTAAGTTGTCGCATGTTCGCAAGCCTAATGTGAATGAAAAACCATGTATTGTCAGATAACAGAAAAGATAATTAAGATGATTTAGGGTAGTCAATAAACATTCGAGTTATCGAACAAATAATGGTTACATGTAATATATACACTCTTACTTCCTTTCTATTCGATAAAAGAGATTCGTTCCTATTTTTACCTTATTTTGTTCGATTCCCTAAAGAAGAGAGATTATGTGTGGGGAACAATCATGTAGACCAAGGGGAAGGGTCGGTACAGAACTTATAAAAATGTTCTGGTCACAGAACCGATCCTGTCTCTATAGCATCTCTGACACGGACCTAAAGTCCAACGATTTAAACCGTGTTATCGCAGGTTCTATATCTCTATGACTGTAACCTATAGGGAACTACAGAAATACCCTTGTGGTATTTACTATACCGCACTAAAGATTAAAACGAAGCATCGAGTCGTTTGAGACATTGTGGGGTATCAAAATTCGTATAGTTCAAGCTTTAACTGTAAAATAATATGATACAGAAATAGCGGAATAGAAATTATCAAAAATTTCACCACGTAAGAAATTAATGCTTAAAATTACCATTAAAGCTGCTCGCAACATTTTCCGCTAGAGTTGGGAAAGTTGACTAATGAAAATGTTTGAACACATTGGAAATTTAGAAGGGCCAACGTCACAAGTTGAAAAAAAATCGTCAACGTTGCTTTCACTGGATTTCTAGAAATCGTTTTCACTATGAAAATATGGATAGTATAAAAATATTTACAGATGGAAAAATTCAAGAGGAAAATATCACCACTTCCAAGCAGTCAACTCGTATAGGTCAAAATGTCATGGAAGAGATTGTGTCAGCTATAAGAATTTTGGTGGGTGGAAAAAAGTGAAAGAGAAAATGTCACACAATTAATTAAGGGGTAAATTCCTTGTATTACGATTCAGTAAGTATAAAAATATGTATAACATTCATCTTAATGTCATCCTAAGATTTGGGAAGTATATCAGTTACTCTTTCATGCAAAGAAATTAAATTCGTGGTAGGAAGAAATAATGAGGGAGGAAACGATATGACTTGAAAGCATAAAGTCAGGATTAGGACAATTTGGATCCTAATAATGTCACCCTAGAGATTGTAGGAATTGATAATACGTTGTGTACAAAGGAATATACGATTATAAAATAATGGATGATGTATAATGACTGTTGGCTAAAAAGGGGTTAAGCTAGGGTCAATTCAGGCTTTCTCGGAATATCAGCCTAGAGAGTGTGGAAGTTAAAGTTATACTTGTTGAGTAACAAAATTCGGATTGCAATAAAAGACTGAATACTAGGAAGAAAACCACAAGTGGCGATGGACATTCGGGTTTCTCGGAGTGTTCTCTTATAGATTGTGGAACTTTTTCAAAGTTACTTTCTGTAGCGACGCAATGCACAATGGGAGGAAAGTTGGTAGTGAAAATATCACGCGTTCTGGTGTCAGACCCGCAAGTTACGATTCGGTCAATGTAGGGTTCCTCGGAATGACCTCCTAAGTGGCACATCGGAATCCATACTAAACCGACAAAAAAGGTGGAAGCTGTCAAAAGTTGATGGATATATTCTGGGCGTGGCGTATGTGGGTAGAATGCGAAGTGCGTGGCGACTGGACGTCGTGAGAGCCTACAGCGTGACTGCTCGGTGTCGGCACTGGGTTACAATAGCTAAGGCTACACGGGACATGGACCTATCACTGCATATAAAGTACCTGACGTGCCCGGCTCGGCCACCCTGCATGAACATGTGACTCGGGAGTGTCAGTGGCCAGCTAGCTGCTTTGTCGTTCACTAGATCACTGCAATGGCTAGCTTCCTGCTCTGTCGTTCACTAAATAACTGCAGTGGCCAGCTACCTGCTCTGTCGTTCACTAGATCACTGCAGTAGCTAGCTACCTGCTGTGTCGTTCACTAGATCACTACAGTTGCCAACTATCTGCTCTGTCGTTCACTAGATAACTTCAGTGGCCAGCTAAATACTTTGTCGTTCACTAGATTACTTCAGTGGCCAGCTAGCTTCTCTGTCGTTCACTAGATCACTGCAGTAGCTAGCTATCTGCTGTGTCGTTCACTAGATCACTACAGTTGCCAACTATCTGCTCTGTCGTTCACTAGATCACTTCAGTGGCCAGCTAAATACTCTGTCGTTCACTAGATTACTTCAGTGGCCAGCTAGCTGCTCTGTCGTTCACGAGATCACTTCAGTGACCAATTAGCAGTGGCCTAGATCACTTCAGTGGCCAGCTGCTCTGTCGTTACTAGATCACTTCAGTGGACCAATTAGCTACTCTGTCGTTCATTATATCACTGCAGTCAAAAAAGTCGATCCAAAATATTCGTATTGACTATCAGTGCAATTATACCAATACTTACGTTGTTCAAACCCCACGTTAAATTGTAGGTCTCCCTTTGCATTAGTGAATGACACTTTCTAAGGATTAGTCTAGTTAAGATTGCCACATCTACACAAGACAAGAATTACCACTTTACACTTGAGGAATAAATTAATAAAAATAAACAGGTATACGTTAATTTATGTGCCAACATATTATGCGGGTTCTGTTTATGAAGCTGAATTACAACGTGATATTTTCAGCAAAGAAAACCAATTCAATTAGACTCTAAATGATTTTTTTTTCAGAAACGTGTTAAGGTTTAAGGACAAGAGACACTTTGAAACCGGTAGCCCATTACATGATTCTGTAACATTGAAAACGTGTTTTTAGCTATTTTACAAAAGTATATTAATACATCACAGCTTTATGAAATGACGTAATTAATTGACGGTAAAATTCAATTAGTTTAGTACTTGGTGGAGGATTCTTCAGCTTAGTCACCATAAAAATATTTCTTTTAGGATAGCTCCTCATGCAATAAGCAAATTATGCATGAAACAAATACGTATTGTTATGCAATAACTACAAACGATATAATGCAACAATAATCAAACAAATAGTGATGTTTGTATTTATCTTCCGTTTATTACATTAAAAACAATCATTGAATTTATTGAGCGTTCAAATTTTATTCTCTTGTTACAAAGGATCATCTGTCTAGTTTGGTAAAAACACACCAATAATGTCTTATTAAAAAATATTATTAGCTTAATGTATTATTTGTAAATCGTGTATGTACATGATACAGGTCAACACTTGCTCATTCATTCCTTTTGGTGTCATTGTAAAACTGGCCAAACCCCGTTTTAGCGGGTTTGTAAGTGAATGATTAACACATTCAAAGATTATTTATATACAAGTCTAAACTTCTATTGTTTACTCGAACACTTTACTATACAATTCTCATTAATCAACGATTGTTCAATTGACTACATATGTTTAATACTATACGAGATACTATATACTCCACAGAAATAAGTATCGAATTGGGAGAGATGTTATCCGTGCGTACTGAATAAATGTTCAATTGACTAGATATGTTTAATGCTATACGAGATACTATATACTCCACAGAAATAAGTATCGAATTGGGAGAGATGTTATCCGTGCGTACTGAATAAATGTTCAATTGACTAGATATGTTTAATACTATACGAGATACCATACTTACTCCACAGAAATAAGTATTCGAATTGGAGAGATGTTATCCGTGCGTACTGAATAAATGTTCAATTGACTAGATATGTTTAATACTATACGAGATACTACTTACTCCACAGAAATAAGTATTCGAATTGGGAGAGATGTTATCCGTGCGTACTGAATAAATGTTCAATTGACTAGATATGACTAGATACTATATGTTTAATACTACACGAGACTATACGAGATACTATACTCCACAGAAATAAGTATCGAATTGGGAGAGATGTTATCCGTGCGTACTGAATAAATGTTTACAAAAATGCCTATTTTGAGGATTTACATTTGATTTATTCAGCATCGCAGTATCCTTTGCTAGATGGTTGAATACTTCAAACAGAAGCAAGGCGCTGGGCGGTAATAAAGAAAATTGTGTTATTGTTTTAACTATGCCATTCAGCACAAACGTAAAAACATTATTACGTCATCTCCCACAAAGTTAATTTCACTATATTTTCTTTGTCGTAAAAATTTGCATATAAAGCAAACTATGAGTGTCTTTTATACAGTATATATTTATTTATTGGATTACTATATTAATTTTTATATTGTTTTGTACGTTACAATATTTTTTCTATTTCTTTACAAATATGTTTAAATTGATTTTGGTTAACAAAACGACACTCGGAATACTACTTTTTAAGGACCAAGTTTGTATTAAATATCTTTCTACGTTGTTGCAGAGCTGCCTACGTTGTTCGTACACAAAGAAGACTCAGGAAAGGAGTATCAAGGATGTCAAGTTGCGGGAGCGATCAGTCACAAACCTACGATTGGAGATAAGCGAATTATTTGTGCGCGAGATCGCTGAGGCGCCACGATGATTTCTACACCGGTTAGTCGAGTGGCCAGCTTTCTCTCAGCTCTCAAAAACAGCGATAGGTAACGAGAAGGAGTCAAGTGCTGTCCTGAGGCCACTCGCAGTGGCTTGTCAACAGTTCACTATTCTTACTGCTTTGTCCTGTTGGCCACTTGTCACACTAGGTCAATTCGTCACATAGGTACCCCCCTTGTGCTCTGCCAAACTGTGTATTATTCTAGGTGTGCCAACCAGTTGATTTAACAAGCGCCTTGCACAACTGACCAGTTGACCACTTTTCACACTACGCCAATTCGTCACATAGGTACCCCCCTTGTGCTCTGCCAAACTGTGTATTATTCTAGGTGTGCCAACCAGTTGATTTAACAAGCGCCTTGCACAACTGACCAGTTGACCACTTGTCACACTAGGTCAATTCGTCACATAGGTACCCCCCTTGTGCTCTGCCAAACTGTGTATTATTCTAGGTGTGCCAACCAGTTGATTTAACAAGCGCCTTGCACAACTGACCAGTTGACCACTTTTCACACTAGGTCAATTCGTCACATAGGTACCCCCCTTGTGCTCTGCCAAACTGTGTATTATTCTAGGTGTGCCAACCAGTTGATTTAACAAGCGCCTTGCACAACTGACCAGTTGACCACTTGTCACACTAGGTCAATTCGTCACATAGGTACCCCCCTTGTGCTCTGCCAAACTGTGTATTATTCTAGGTGTGCCAACCAGTTGATTTAACAAGCGCCTTGCACAACTGACCAGTTGACCACTTGTCACACTAGGTCAATTCGTCACATAGGTACCCCCTTGTGCTCTGCCAAACTGTGTATTATTCTAGGTTGTGGCAACCAGTTGATTTAACAAGCGCCTTGCACAACTGACCAGTTGACCACTTGTCACACTAGGTCAATTCGTCACATAGGTACCTCCCTTGTGCTCTGCCAAACTGTGTATTATTCTAGTTGTGCCAACCAGTTGATTTAACAAGCGCCTTGCACAACTGACCAGTTGACCACTTGTCACATTCGCAGGTCTAATCGTCTCGTTATAACTTGTCCCTAAAAGGGCAGGGTACTAATAATTATTTAAGTATAATTTAATTAAGGCTAATAATATGATAATGTCGGTTAGTAAATACAATTTATGTGAGATTATTACAGAATAGGAGAAATGTTAATGACTTCATGTGCAAGCTCATATTTATATTGCTTTTACATCGTTACTTCAAAATTTAGCAATATAGGTCTGTTTCGAAAGTACATTTGCAAACTACAATGTGCACATGTAGTGTACGTTTTACACGGTATACACGGAGTTAAAGTTTGTTAGTATAACAAGAAGTCGATCAGTCGCTGATTGACAATCGATCGCTGACAGTCGCACTCAATGAGCGAGTGGTGTGAGCGACTCTCGTCTGTCAGCCGGTCCATTCCGCAGCGGAAGTGAGAGTTTGCACTCAAAACACTGTCTGTACACATTTGGAATCTGACCATTACTTTGCATCCTCCAAGAACGTAATAGCGAGATAACAGTTAATAGAGCGTAAGTTGCTGTAATCATTACAGATCAGGATGTTTAAGCTTGTAAACATTTCATTACCTGTAATTGCAATTCCAGATGTACAAACTGACTAATTTCACATTTATTTCATTGGAATTACAAGATGTCCATGTGCAACAGTTGAAAAAATACGCAGCAGTGCTTGTAGCACTCTCACAACAACAATGCAACTCACTCTGACTTTCCCTACGGCAAGTTTAACATACAAATTCTGATTATTAAAGCAGTTTGCTCCGAGAATACATTTTATTACACATCACAAACTCCTGTGGTAGAGGAAACGTTTAGGACAGAAAGTCCTAGAGTTCTTCCACCTAGGGTTTCTGTTGATACGCTGTGTCCAAGCCAACAAACCCCCCCCCCCCCAAAAAATGGAAAAAAACCACCATTTTCCTCCACTATTTTCTGGAAATGGTGGAGGAAATTACAGTGACAGTAGCACAACGAACTGAAAGAGGATATTTTGTTTATTAAAAAACTCAGTAAATCTTAATTATTTTATTGTGTAATACCGTATCCTGTTTCCGAAACAGATAAAGAAATAGATAAAAAGAGATCTACAAATCTTCAGACATGAATTTTATTCAAATCTGATCTGGCTATCAACAGATCAAGGCCCAAGTTTCTCATAGCTTTTGAAACCATCATAACTAAATGTTCAGAAAAGATCTTCTAGAAGTCCATTAGAACGCCAAGATATCACTTCACGGGTTGAACTTGATTCTATTTAATTTGGAAAAGATAGAGTTAGTTTAACGGTACCTATTACGATTTTCGTGGGGAAGTGTAATTGCATTTGGCTGACCTTCAACATAACCAATCGATTAAAAGAGTGTCTACAACAACGTGGATTCGTGCTGGGATATTTTTATGGTCAGCATAAAACTGGATGACACAGTGTTCATGGTAGATGTTATGCCTTTGAAACAGTATTATGGAGAGATAGGTTATAAATCCGAGCCTTTAGAAATGTAATCTACAAAACCGTACTTTGAATGGCCATCCTAAAAAGAAAATTTTAATTTAGCATATAAGGCCATGTGAAATTCAAAAATTTATAAGATTCCTCAAAGTATTCACTGAGGTAAACCTGACCATGACTTTTCAACTGTTGAGCCCCAGTGATAGAGAAGAATATATATATATATATATATATATATATATATATATATATATATATATATATATATATATATATATATATATATTGCAGTCGAACGGTCACGTAGAGATATGACCTGTGGTTCTAAGCCAGTACCCCCGATGTGGTTTATCTTATAAATATACAGCACGGTCATATGACTTTTTCTAGTACTTTGGAAATGGATAGGCAATTATTTAGAGGTAACCATTTTCCTTATGCATCAATCTCACGTGATAAGTGATCCTCAGGTTCTTAATGGTCACGTGATAAGTGGTCCTCAGGTTCTTAATGGTCACGTGATAAGTGATCCTCAGGTTCTTAATGGTCACGTGATAAGTGGTCCTCAGGTTCTTAATGGTCACGTGATAAGTGATCCTCAGGTTCTTAATGGTCACGTGATAAGTGGTCCTCAGGTTCTTAATGGCCACGTGATAAGAGATCCTCAGGTTCTTAATGGAAAACAGCCCAATTTAACACTGATACATTTCCCATGCGACTTATTATCGCCAAATGGCAGGAGGTCAAAATGCTAGCGTGGACACTTACTTACAATTTAGCATGCCGAATTCCTCGTTAGGATGAAATCTAGCAAGTTCCTGAAGATTCATGAGGATTGAATAATTGTTTGAAGTATCTTTAAAGGAAACTTAAAAAATTTCCTAGCGGAATGATATTGCTTAGATTATCAAATAGTGTTGTGTGGATATATCAGGAATGGCTTAATATAATGTTTTTAGAGAGGGAAGGGGATGTGGATTTCAAAGTTAACAGACTTTATACTCGGACAGACTTAAATGTTTGAACTGCTGACCTTGCCCACCACAGATCCTGGAAGGGCCACTTTAATATCAAAGTAAGTATCGATCCTACAGCGTTCAATTTTGTAAAACTAGAGGGAGGTGTCATATTTATTCAAGCATTTATTGACAGACTGCTTCGAAGATGTGTTGTAGGATGAATGAGAATAACAAAATACTTCCATTAATGAACACATCAACTGAAAAATCAGTAAAATGTTTGGCTCGTATAATTTAAAAACAATATACTTGCTGCGTAAGATTTTATCAGACCAAGTTGGTGAGTTTGTGGAAACCAACGAAGGCCAGCGACGACGGCTAGTAGCTAAAATTGGGGATAAAGGATAAAGAGATAATTGGAAATGGGCAGAGGGAGAAACATCTTGACTCTATTATATGTGTCTTAACACTACGCTTAGTTCGTAGAACAATTAAATATTGCTGCTGCGATAAACGTACTTTTTAAATATTCTTTAAAGCAAAAAGAATGTTCTCCAGGAAGAGCATTAGGGTAAATATAATGGAATAGAAACAAAATAAGGAAGCACTTGAGGTTCTGCCCACGCTTTATTTCATTCAGCAAATCGTATACATTGTTCTCGAGAAGGAATTATCACCCTGGTGACCTTCATGATCCGCTTATTAAAGTTTCCAACACTACTTTGTCTACCCACTGGTAAAATATCCTTCAACTACTCTTAAGAGGACCGCCGAGGTCGTTGCTACCACACTACGCTTCGGTAAGTTCCCATCCCGAGTCTGATGACACAAATCGTCCATTAAATTCAAATCCAGAGTCTGATGACAAAAATATTCCGGTTACTTCCAATCCCGAGTCTGATAACAAAAATCACCCAATCATTGTGCTATTGTGGCATTAGTCTAGGAGCTGAGAGCCAATTTTATTGTATAAGCACACAACAATCGTGCTTTTATATATATATATATTAGCTCTCAGCACACAAAAATATTCCGGTAACTTCCAATCCCGAGTCTGATGACAAAAATCACCCAATCATTGCGCTATTGTGGTATTAGTCTAGGAGCTGAGAGCCAATTATATTGTATAAGCACACAACAATCGTGCTTTTATATATATTAGCTCTCAGCACACAACAATCGTGCTTTTAAATATTTTTTAACTTGACATATAAACATATCCATCAGACACTTAAATACATATTAAAATCAGCGCCAACTGATAGACTTTCAATGTCCTGAGCGATCCTGTATTTGCAAGCAATCCGCCTTCCCGCCGTTGGTAATGATTCGGAAGTCATCATTAAGTCGTTGGTTCCCAGGTTAAATGTTCGAAAGGGCTTCTTTAGTTCTAACTTCGCTGGGTGAAATATAACACCTTTTGAAATTGGCGAGTTTCAGTTGTATGACGATGATGTAAATATTTTGAGGTTGCTTTGTATCAAGCTAGGAGAAATGTAATGTGAGACACAAACTATGTTTCATAGTTTAACCCTTTGATACCAATTCATTTCAACCTGCACCAATTTCATTTTTCCCAGCATCCTTAGGAAAAATGGATCTATCGATTTGAAGAAATGGAAGGTTGGGTGTTAATGCAGTGAAAATCGGCTCTCGATTACTAGATTACACATTTATAATTGAGATTTTTATACACAGTTTAGACTTTTCGGGCCATGATTTGGCCGAGACATTCAGTCTTCTTCTTTATTCTTTACTCAATACGGTTGATTAAGAATGAGATTTTTTATTCATTGAATACTGTAGACCATTCGCCAATTATATTTTCGATAACGTCATAATGAAATTGGTGAACAATGTCGCAGCTGTTATGGACAGAAAGTCGTAGTCAGGATTTGATAAACGTTTGACAAACTTGGTTTTGGTTATTGGAACTATTACTACCACAAGTCATTATTACTCGTGAAATTGACAAACAGTCGATACTGCTTGACTATATTAATTGGCTTAAAGGTGAAATAAACTCATCCGGCTTTTGGTTTTTTAACGTGCACTGTCAATATAAAATTATTTATATCTACAGCTTAGTAATAATTTAAAAATGTATTACATTCTAAAGGAAATACAATGTCTGATGCATTCTGTTTTTATTAAACTATGAAGTACTTGGCAGATACTCATTCCACTAATTTAAATCCGATATAAGTAACTCTTTACTTATGAATGATTTACTTCGCGTTTCATCAAGAAAGAACAAATAATTTTTACCGATTGAATAAAACCGATAAACAAAATATGATAAAAATAACAAGAACATACGTACTGAGTTATCTTCATCAATTTGAAATCACGATACGTTTGGTACATCAGCAGCAGTACACACTGTGTGAACACTATCAGCGATTAAATCAGCAATAATGTACACCTGAGCTGTAGCATTTTATATTATCGGACACTGAAACAACAAATTCGTATTATAGATTTTTATTTATATTATAAATGAGTGTAGACCCTAAATAGCGTAATGTGGGATAATGTAAATTATGTTTTATTTTTAACTTTGTTGTAATCTTTATTTCAAGTAATACATACTTTATCACGGTGCTTATATGAATTTTTAACTAAATATATGTATCTAGCTGAACAATGTGAGATTTATACCGTTAGACATACACGCAAAAGTTCAAAAAGGAAAATAATCATGTCAATGAAATAAATAATTAATATTTTTGACAATTTTGTAATTTGCATTAAATTTAAATATATGAAACATTTACAGTGCATTTGTTAATTACGATTTTAACATGAACAAAACAATGGCGCTATACACCATATTGACACTAGACACGATACATATGTAGCTCGCGAGATAGAACAGTGAATTGTGGAGTGTAGCTCCGCGTCAAAACAGCCGAGAAAACTCGATACTGAAAGCGAGGATCTGGCGACCGTCTGGCCTGCAGAATTAGAACTTTTATCCGGACTTAATCGCATAAGTCATCTAAAATGTCTTTCTTTGTAAATGGTAAGAGAAAAGTGTGCGTTAACCTATTTCTGGAGCATTAGGGCGAACTGAGATAATGGGGGGATGCGATATGGGAGTTCACAATGCTCACAATAGCCCCTAGTCGTAACAGCGTAATAAAATAAAAGTAGTAGAGAAAAGCGGTTCGGGCCCACTCTCGCGACAAAACAAGCTGCGCAATAAACTACAGAAATGCTATTCTGGGGCCTCCGCATTAACATGGTTTATAGCTAAATAATGGAAATTGCGTAATGCTCGGGCAGGCTCTCTTGCACTGTACACGGCATCTATCGCGGATCCTGCCAATGGCGTATCGGTGAGTCGGGCGGGCGAGCGACGGAATCGAGACAGATACTGCATTCATGATTTATGTTTCTCGTATTTCCAATATCTGCATATCCCTATCGGAGTTACGAGACGGATAATGCGCGAGTGACAATCGAATATGAATTACAGATTATTTAGTTTTGTCATTTTTAACCTTGACATTTATATAACTAGATCAGTCCAGATTATTCATCACCATTGTGAACGAACTACTTTTATCTTTCGCTAAGAAATAAAACGGGGCTCTTATCATTCTGATCTGCACGATTCCATAGATCGCTGAGCGGAGCCGGACGGTACAGGACTCCTACCGTGCTGACGTATTGACACTTAGGACAGACACTTCAGCAACTAGGAGGTGCCGAGATTGATGTTGCCTTATGACTTTGGCAACGCGTGGAGACATCAGGAAATTCTCAGTCAGCAAATTTATACTATGCCCTCTCCGAAGATTACCAAACCTTGCTGACCCAAGCTTTCCCACACCAGCACTCCCACCCGTAGTCGCAACGTGCATTGATTAGTTCTATTAATACTTATTACATTATGTCAATTTTATTACAAAATATAAATCTTCATAATAAAGTACCATAAAAAATGTAGCTATAAAATATTGAAGTAACTTTAAACATATATGTGTAAAATCACAATTACTTTACATATCACACTGACGCATGCCACGTTTAAACTCATATTATTTACTTTTCATGAAGATGAAATTTTATAAAATACTCTAACAAATAAAGAACTAGATTTGTACTCCATTATTTCAGTAGAAGACATATTGGCCAGAAAGTCGATTTAGGGAGGGCCGGCCAGATACGTCAGTATGTGCGTGGTCGTAAGGGATCCTTATAGATGCTCTGACTATGTAATAACAGATGAGAAATATTTAATCCAATGATGAAATCTGTTGTCACTTAAACAATTATAGTTGCGCGCTACCTAGCGGCTAACGACAAAAACAGTTATTACGAATAAATAACGAAATGGTATGAAACATGTTATACTCTGTAATAATAACATTTACCCGGTATTTAAATTTAATTCGTAAAAATGTCAATTAGAAGATTAAATCGGATTAAAACTTTAAACCCAAGATTTTGAATGTTAGTGCTGTCTATAAATCACCGTACAGAACTATAATTACATCCAACAAAAAGACACAAAAATGCCAAGTGTGTGTGTTCATGCAAATATCAATTTTATGTGTGTGAATTTGTTGGGTGGACTATGTGTGTGGCACCCAATCTTCGTAGTGATTCAAAATCTGTTCTCTTCTAAGCCGTAAGCGAAGTACAAGAGTTTCTTGTCCGTCTGCATCATAGATCTTTGATATTTAGAAGTTTATTAAGCGTGTTTATCATTCATTAACACCCACTGAACAGTTACATAACTGTTCAACGTCATAAATAAGGTAAACCGACCAATTATGTTAATTTTTAAAACAATAAAGGCAGTTAAAGATTCTGGCACTAGATCTGACTCTGAAAGTTGCGTAAACTACCCATAATTTATGACATCGCTTACTTTTATACATATATATCGTATCAACTTCAAAATATTAAAATAGTGATGGTAAAGGAAATAGATGACAGTCAATTTTTACCGCTTTTATGAGGTTTATTGCATAATTCGTAAAACAAAATGAATAATAGGTAAGCGAATTAAAAATATCGAATTTTGTAACTGAACAAATAAGATACCTGTAAAACAAGTAGTAAACCGTTTGCTTGGAATACATAAACTTTGGCATATTTACTGGACAATTGCATTTTTTAAATATTTTATGAGTATACCTCTAGTTAAATTGCCTTAAAAATTCTTCAGTATAAAGGTTACTTGTAAAATGTTTTATACGTGCACAGTTTGGAATCTGCACAGACCTGCCTCCTGAAATCTGGAGGCAGGTCCGTCTGAAGAGGTAAAGAAAAGTCGACGAAAACGTTCGAAAAGAACTCTTTGCATTGTTTCGATATCAGAGACACATAGACTATACTGGAGCTCTGTCTGGTTTGGCCAACAACTATACAGGGTCTGCTAAACCTAATATTCGGGGGGAAATACAACAATACTCAATATTCGTATTGAATGACCCATTCCCGCAGTGGATTTGTTACGTGCAGAAAACTAGATTGCTCTCAACTGTGCAACTGATCAGACTATGAGAATACTTCTGCATGAAGATCACTTTGGAGGGTTGCTGGGTAAATTAGACATAGCCCCCTTATATCCTAGGTATCTCTGATTTTAAAACAATTCAAGTAGTCATTCTAAACGTAGAGTCAACGACTTTTTTAATCTTCAGATGGACGTAGACTCCGGATTCCAGCAGTCAAGTTTGTGAGTGTCAGTTGTCAGATGTGGGTGCTGCTAAGAGGAAGGTAAAAAAATGGAGCTAAACTAAGCATCCGCATTGAAACAACCCTTCCCACCAGGGCTATGGTATTGGGTTATTTGCTTACAAGCAGTGTTTTGTAGCATTCATAAAAGCTTTAATACATTGTAAGTATAATTTTCGTGTGTCTCTATGGGTTTAATTGCGACTGACTCTAATTTTACAAAGATTCTCTATTCTATATTAGAGAATCTTTGTCAAGTCTATATATTTCTCTTTAGACCGGTTATTAAACATTTCTTTACTGTACGATTATTACCTTCGGGTTTCCTAAAGCAAAACTTGGCTTCGGGAACTCGAACGTCAAATGTTATCGAAGGGGGAAATGTTGAGTTAACAGGTAAAAAGTCAATGTGACAGATTAATGGTGGACATGCAAATAAAATGTTACACGAACACTGACTGCATAATGTAGAAAACTGTCTCCGGCTATATATGCATTGTGACGTATATCTTGAATGGTCTTGCATATCTCCAAGACCATAAACGTTTTAAGTTATACTGTTTTAAACAGTTAGAGGAATAAGAATGTTTAGAAATATAATATATTGTACATAAAAACAAAGACCTGCAGGCTATTTAAGTCTTGAAGACTTATTGGCTGAGCTTTAGCGAAGCCAATCACTCGTGGGGCTGGAAAAACTGCATTTCGTTTGATGTTTCGAAAACGAACTGGCCATATACATGACTTTTGATGGGACTTAAAGCTGCATTTATATGTGAGGAACACTGAGCACCATAACGGTGCATGTCACTCCATACGATGTGGCTGAGCGTTAACGAATATTTGTATATTGGTCTTACGGGCAACAATGGTGGGAACGAAAAAATACGAAAATTAAATTTGAAAAAAAACCCAATACATCCGTAAGAGATTCAAACATGTGACATATTAACGCATGTAGCCTAACTATCCCAACATATACACGATTTTGTAGTACTTGGCGGGTAAATTGTAATTATTTAAACTCCGATATGAAACCCGATTTAATAGGAAAAAAATGTGAACGTATCTTTTGGCAAGGTATGTCGATAAAGATGTCATATGTAGACTTCATATTTTGCATGACACTTGATTTCAACAAGAATGGATTATATGATGGGCCAATTTTGTGACATATTCTTTTTTGTACGATTTTACGTGTGATTTTTGCATGCAACCTCAGTGAAGAATGATTCGATACGTGGTTTGGTGTACTTCTACCTTGTACTAAAAGTATGATCTATCAGAGAAATTTTCGAGATTACATGACAGTTCGGCGACAGTGAAATCCCTAGATACAATATTTCAAAATGCGCACTTCTGGATTATACTCGTAGCTCAATTATAATTATACGATTTGTTAAAAACAATTTAGTTCTGGAATGCCACAGTGACGTAGGAGGAATACGTTCAGGTAGAGTCGTACGAACCTGATTTACACAGCAGTGGGAGCATCAACTTAGAGGTACAATCTGACTTGGGTTGGGGCTTTTTATTTTCAGAGTCACAGCAATTGAATATAATTTCCCTGAAGACATACAACATTTTATATCAATCCCATAGGAATCTTTTGGCATTTTCAGTAGGAATTTGGGGCAACTCTGCAACCAGGTAAAAGGAAAACTACCAATGCTAAAAACAGTAATGTTTTACAGAATGATTTATAACTTTGGTAATTTATAATAAGAAAAAAAAGGGGTTTTAATGAAAATTAATGTGAGAACATTACGCCTTTTAAAATAAAACATTGCTTAAGGAAATCACAATTTTTGTAAATAAGAAAAAAGTTATTACATTCGGTCTGCACTCTTTTACACACATGACACAACAATTCTTTCATTTTTAGCCGCTCATACTTCCCAAATATTACTGTAAAATAATCTGGCGGAATTAATCAACAATATTTCCGTTCATTTTCCCCGCGTACAATAAAGGCATTTTAAAGGTCTGGTTCTAAAACGTTTTAATAAGAATATTATAACCACACACCAAATACACGATGGAGTTCCCCCTGTGACACTGTTGTACTTAAGTGACTTAGTACGCTGTAGCGAAGTGATCGCAGTACCAGGAACTCGTCGCTTGGAAGGTACGAGACAAACCCAGCGATGACTACCGACACCCACCGAGTGTGTTGACGCCCCCGCAACTCGGACCGGTAATGTACAAGTGTTGGAGGTGTGAAGAAGGACGCGGCGACACTTCTATTCCGCAATGTCTTGACAAATATCGGTAGGCTATTAATTAAACAGACTAGTCGTATCGGTCACGGCCAGGCGCGAGGGACTGCACTACAGCTGGCTATCGGCTTTGGAAATTTTGCGCTCTTTTCGGCGTTTTCCTTCGATAATTCTGCGGAAACATTTTAGAATTCAAGTTCTATTGTTCAACTATGGGAAATGTTGTATCGGGTTATAAAAATTTCACACCATATGTCGCATTACAGGCTTCGCTTAGGTTGCATGAAAAATTTCAAATCTTAGCTCATTAGATTCTTAGATGCCCTGCGGATATACAGACAACCAGTCACAAAAAAAGAAATGTTTACATCCCCCGTTAGATCAAAGTGAATTTCAGACAGCCTACCGAGTGTATCTGCCATATTCCATAGAGGAACAAGCACCACCATACCTCTCATTTCTTTCTACGTACATTTATGTCTTACGGAACCTTGCAAAATTCTGCTCTTTGGATATACTAAGAACGGCCTACTTTGGCTTGGTATATCCACATCTGACATACGGTTTGAGACTGTGGGGCAGCTGTTCTAAATACAAATTCGAACGTGTATTTAGAAGTCAAAAGAAAGCTGTCCGAATCATTTCAAAATTGAACTTCAGAGATTCATGCAAAAACACCTTCAGGGAGCTTGGATTGCTGACTTTGCCCTGTCTCTATATCCTGGAGGTTGTCCTGTACTGCCGTTCTAAGTGTAACTTGGTTCAAGGCAGGGACGTTCACCAGTATGGGACTAGAGGCAGGGACAACCTCCGCGTTCAACAACACAGAACTGCAGCATTCGAACGTTTACCGTCTGAGGTTGGTGTCAAGCTAATCAATAAGCTCCCTGAAGAGATCAAACAATTTAATGACCAAAAAAAATTTAAAACTCGACTAAGACACCTTTTGGTGTCGAGGGTGTTTTACTCAGTTGACGAGTTTATGGAGAGCCGCTGGGACGAAATTCAAAACTAACAAGAATCAATCCTCTGGTTCTGGTGTGGCAGTGGCAGGATTGTCTGGTGAGAATGAAGATGAGAGTGAATGAGAGAAACATGTGACTGTGTGCGTGAGTGAATGAAGTGTAGGCCTACCTTTTTATTATTTAAATATTCTGTGACGTTTGTATGCAATTTTATTATTGTTACCGCAATAAAGTTATATTATTATTATGAAGTTTCGTGTTAAATTTGAAGTAAACAGATGGAATCTTTCTCAAAATACATTGTACACAGTTAGGCTACGTGTGTTACTATATGGGGTTATATGATTGTACTCAGTCTGTTTACAAAGTTATTTAGTCTGCGATTTTCTTATTTCAGTCATGGTTACCCATAAGCCAATCTAAAATGTTCAGTAATACTCAGCCAAAACCCATGGAGTGACATGCATCATCGTCGAACTCGATGTTGCCCGTATAGAAATTGTGCTTCTTTGCAAATTTCAAGACTCTAAAGATCAGTTTATTCTCCAGATATCGTTCGGCAGAGAGAAATGAAATTTTAGTTATGGAATAACCTAAACCATTTTTGTTGTTTTAGAAATTAATTTTTAATACGTGGGCCACCATTTTTATCGGAATGGCTGGCCTTTTGAATCCCTTATTAAAGGTTCGGATTTCTTTGTTCACGTCCTTGTAAATATCGTTCTCTTAAGTTATTTTCTACGTAAATATCAAATCGCAATAGAAAAAATGAAAAATCTGAAAAAAAGTGAATTATTTACTGAGGGAGAGCTTATAAAAATGTCAATTTTTAAGGATCAGCACGAATCTCGAGTGAGGTAGGCCTACTTATGATTAGCAAGTAAAAATTCTGTACTTGTGGCAATTATTAGGACTGCCTAAAAGTTAAGTGTTATGACAATGGTTCATGACCAGGACGTTGTAAATCGCAAACTTCAACACGTCTAGTATAAATCCTATAAGGATTATTAATAATTATTAACTCAGATGTACAAAGCCCGACAAGAAATGGAGAAGTGAAATGTTGCAATAATAGAACACGTAAATCAGCTGATTTTAAAATCTTTACGCGTTTTTTGTGCCATGTTATACGTCGGTTCTGTGATTAGAGACATCTCTTAGAGGCTACAGAATGAAGGGAATACCCATTACCCCAACATATACTTCATATGTACATACTTAAATTCACCCATAAACGCAATTAAGGCATTTGCTGACTACAAATACCTATACTGAAAATAATGGACAAATAAAAGATAATTATTTTAATTAACAAAAGCCCAATACACAATTATTATGGCAACTCTTCTTCAGAAAGCTACAAAAGTATTTATTATAAAAAATTGATGAAACCTAAAAATGGAGATCTCTTTCGTCTTTAAAATGAGTAGAACAGTTATAATAAATTTTAAAATATGCATTTTTCCTAAAAACTCCAAAATGGTTAGTAAACAACTTTTCAGTTTTCCTGAATTTAAAACACTGCTTACAATTAGAAAAACAGCACGTTGTAGAAAACCTTTATAATTCTCGTAAAAAAATACGCGAATTACGAGTAAATTAGGAGTAAACATGTAAATGTTGCATATTAATATGTACACGTGCATTAGTTTAACGTGTATTTATGATATTCCGTATAATAAACAAGGTAAAAAATTAGTCTTCTTAGAAGAAAATAATTTTCCGTCATACATCATAATTACTACATTATTTACACTCAACAAAACTGTATGAAACGACGAAAGGTCATTTCACACATACTATAACCGCGCAGATTCCATCTATATTCTATAAGGGCCTGACCTTGTCACGGGAATCCCGAACAGGAAACAGAGTGCCTGGAACACTCAGCAGTCCCGACTTGGCGCCACTCTACTGCTAAGGAAATTAAACGATTATAATTAAATGACAAGGTAGGTTAAGGATAAAATGTGAAGGCGGCGCGGTGCAACGGACAACGGACAGCCACGACCGCACCACAATCCTAATGTCATTCCTTGTACGGGACAGAGTAAGACTGTCCGGCTTTGTGCCGCTTTGCGGTCTACTAGATTCATGAATGGTACGGACAACGGACGGCCGCAACCGCACCACAATCCGAGTGTCATTCCTTGTACGGGACGGAGTAAGACTGTCCGGCTTTGTGCCGCTTTGCGGTCTACTAGATTCATGAATGGTACGGACAACGGACGGCCGCAACCGCACCACAATCCGAGTGTCATTCCTTGTACGGGACGGAGTAAGACTGTCCGGCTTTGTGCCGCTTTGCGGTCTACCAGATTCATGAATGGTATAGACAACGGACGGCCACGACCGCACCACAATCCGAGTGTCATTCCTTGTACGGGACGGAGTAAGACTGTCCGGCTTTGTGCCGCTTTGCGGTCTACCAGATTCATGAATGGTATAGACAACGGACAGCCACGACCGCACCACAATCCGAGTGTCATTCCTTGTACGGGACGGAGTAAGACTGTCCGACTTTGTGCCGCTTTGCGGTCTACCAGATTCATGAATGGTATAGACAACGGACAGCCACGACCGCACCACAATCCGAGTGTCATTCCTTGTACGGGACGGAGTAAAACTGTCCGACTTTGTGCCGCTTTGCGGTCTACCAGATTCATGAATGGTATAGACAACGGACAGCCACGACCGCACCACAATCCTAATGTCATTCCTTGTACGGGACAGATTAAGACTGTCCGGCTTTGTGCCGCTTTCGCTGCGGTCTACCAGATTCATGAATGGTACAGACAACGGACAGCCACGACCGCACCACAATCCGAGTGTCATTCCTTGTACGGGACGGAGTAAGACTGTCCGACTTTGTGCCGCTTTGCGGTCTACCAGATTCATGAATGGTATAGACAACGGACAGCCACGACCGCACCACAATCCTAATGTCATTCCTTGTACGAGACAGAGTAAGACTGTCCGGCTTTGTGCCGCTTTGCGGTCTACCAGATTCATGAATGGTATAGACAACGGACAGCCACGACCGCACCACAATCCGAGTGTCATTCCTTGTACGGGACGGAGTAAGACTGTCCGACTTTGTGCCGCTTTGCGGTCTACCAGATTCATGAATGGTACAGACAACGGACAGCCACGACCGCACCACAATCCGAGTGTCATTCCTTGTACGGGACGGAGTAAGACTGTCCGACTTTGTGCCGCTTTGCGGTCTACCAGATTCATGAATGGTACAGACAACGGACAGCCACGACCGCACCACAATCCGAGTGTCATTCCTTGTACGGGACGGAGTAAGACTGTCCGACTTTGTACCGCTTTGCGGTCTACCAGATTCATGAATGGTACAGCCAACGGACAGCCACGACCGCACCACAATCCGAGTGTCATTCCTTGTACGGGACGGAGTAAGACTGTCCGACTTTGTACCGCTTTGCGGTCTACCAGATTCATGAATGGTACAGCCAACGGACAGCCACGATCCGAGTGTCATTCCTTGTACGGGACGGAGTAAGACTGTCCGACTTTGTGCCGCTTTGCGGTCTACCAGATTCATGAATGGTACAGACAACGGACAGCCACGACCGCACCACAATCCGAGTGTCATTCCTTGTACGGGACGGAGTAAGACTGTCCGACTTTGTGCCGCTTTGCGGTCTACCAGATTCATGAATGGTATAGACAACGGACAGCCACGACCGCACCACAATCCGAGTGTCATTCCTTGTACGGGACGGAGTAAGACTGTCCGACTTTGTGCCGCTTTGCGGTCTACCAGATTCATGAATGGTACAGACAACGGACAGCCACGACCGCACCACAATCCGAGTGTCATTCCTTGTACGGGACGGAGTAGGACTGTCCGACTTTGTGCCGCTTTGCGGTCTACCAGATTCATGAACGGTACGGACAACGGACAGCCACGACCGCACCACAATCCGAGTGTCATTCCTTGTACGGGACGGAGTAAGACTGTCCGACTTTGTGCCGCTTTGCGGTCTACCAGATTCATGAACGGTACGGACAACGGACAGCCACGGCCGCACCACAATCCGAGTGTCATTCCTTGTACGGGACGGAGTAAGACTGTCCGACTTTGTGCCGCTTTGCGGTCTACCAGATTCATGAATGGTATAGACAACGGACAGCCACGACCGCACCACAATCCGAGTGTCATTCCTTGTACGGGACGGAGTAAGACTGTCCGACTTTGTGCCGCTTTGCGGTCTACCAGATTCATGAATGGTACAGACAACGGACAGCCACGACCGCACCACAATCCGAGTGTCATTCCTTGTACGGGACGGAGTAAGACTGTCCGACTTTGTACCGCTTTGCGGTCTACCAGATTCATGAATGGTACAGACAACGGACAGCCACGACCGCACCACAATCCGAGTGTCATTCCTTGTACGGGACGGAGTAAGACTGTCCGACTTTGTGCCGCTTTGCGGTCTACCAGATTCATGAATGGTACAGACAACGGACAGCCACGACCGCACCACAATCCGAGTGTCATTCCTTGTACGGGACGGAGTAAGACTGTCCGACTTTGTGCCGCTTTGCGGTCTACCAGATTCATGAATGGTATAGACAACGGACAGCCACGACCGCACCACAATCCGAGTGTCATTCCTTGTACGGGACGGAAAATTTTCATTTCCTTGTACGTAGTCCCTGTGCGTGCTACGTATTTGATACGTTGAGAACTGAACCGACAGCGTAGCTATGGTGGGAAGGGTAAATTCAATGTGAATTTTGAGTTCAGGCTCAATTCACCTTCCGCTTATACAGCGTCTGAAACCTGACGATGTTGCAGACTTGGCTCCTACACTCTGGAGTAATTTAATTGTTCACCTGATGACACAATGAGAGCGTCTCTTCAAATAGGTCACATTCGAAGTTTAGACTAAGTGTCTCTGATGTCGAAATGATAGGAAATAGTTCGTTTCGAGTTTCTTCATTTCAGGAGGCAAGTCTGTGACAGCGTCAGATTTGAGCCGCTGTATTTAGCGGTAGGTGAACAGAGCCTGAACTCTACTTTAGCATTGAACCGGCAGGTATGAATGTTGCTAAACAGACGGTTTATTCAAAAGAGTTGAATAAATATATTAGAATTTGATGCCCTTTTTAGGCATGAAGTACCAGTATTTTTAATGGAAAATCAATTTTCCCACCATAAGTATGTTATTAAAAACTAAAGTTTAGACGCAATTATAATTTGCAAATTTATTTAAGTTGTATTAAAATTGCTCTAATTGTGAAGATTAAAGTATATATGACTATCTATCTATACCCCATTGACCGATATTACTAACCGAATACAATGTTGAATAAATTCATGCAATGTGGAAAACGAAAAGGAAACTATAGTAAGTGAAGTTCTTGGGTTTCATTGCATTACATATTCGTACATGCAAGAGCGCAGAGGGTTTAAGCCAGTGCAATAATTTTTGGTTGGTTATAATATTAAATGACCTTTGGTTAAGACGTAAGGTTTACCTTTAAGGTACGTCCTTTACTGGAGAAAGAATATTTAAAAATTATTATTTAACGATAAGAAGAATTAAGATGCATCTTATAACCAGGCCCAAATGATAAGGATATGATTTCTTATAGTATATATATGAAAGATGACTGAGAGAATCGCATGCAATTTTCTTAACAAATTTCAATTTCACAACATAATATTTTATTTTAAAACTCGCCATTTTCTTTTAAATAATTAGGTTTTACTACAAAATGTAATTTTTTAAAGTCATAAATCACCAAGAACATGTCAATCCCTGAAGGTAAACGTATACACATGTCGTGAAAAACATGTTATTCTTCACGTTGTCATTTTGCGTGGTTACAAACTGCCAAGATTTTTAACATTAATTCCTTCCCAGAGTAATTAAACACTTGTACTATTTACTGTCTTCATTAAAGTTACTTTAAAGACCACTGACTTCATTATTATTTTTTTTAAATCGTTGCACCAAATTAACTATTGGAACGGGAAAAAGGCGCAATTTAACCCCCCCCCCCAAAAAAAAAAACAACAACAACATCGGCCGTGATTAGTTTATTTTGCATGTGGAAACTATGGATGTTAAATAGTTTACGACGCGCTAAATACAGTACATCGCTAAATATGAGGCCTATCCGGAAAGTTGCCTCCCTTCTTAGTCATAATTATAGTTCGGTTTACTCCTTCGGTAGTACAGTTATGAGTGACATCATATTTTATAAATAGACGAACTAAGTCTCCTGCGAAGAAACTGGTTGGCTATCCGTCATGAGTCATGGGGTTTCAGAATAAAAAGTGAGAAGATCCTTTAAAGTCATCAACGTATTTTCCAAAGCTGACGATTTACCATGCGATTCTAGTTGAGAAGCTTTGCTGTCGTAAACGTTCTATACGAGACTTTAAATTCAGGCGATTGGACACTACCAAGATAAGAGAGCCGATTAGCATTATAAAAGCACTCAAACTGGTAGTTCTTGAAATCGATAAAGGATGTTTTCCTGAGAAATGAATGGATCGTCAGCCGCAACCCTTTTGGTGGAGGTCGAAACAAGGGGGTATCAAACTATTAAATGATATTTTTCTCTTGTGATCTGTTTCTTAACTTGACTCGCTTAAAACCGATCGTCTCACACGTAAATAAATTTTAAATCAGTGTCAACTAACTACGTGCACACTCATAAAATGTGGCAACTTTCAGACTCTATGTCGAGTTGTCTGCGGATGATGATGCAAGTTTTATGTTTACGTGTTGTGATCGTTTATCCCTTTATCCAGGGAGGAAAAGTACAATCTGAGAAAAATGCATCGTTTTATATGTTTAACCCTTTCAGTACCGTTCCATTTCAACCTCAACCAAAATTAGCGAAGCTGACAATCGATTTTGTTTTAGCAATAAAGATCAGGTTGTGCGCTTCTATAGTGGAAATTGGCTCTCTGTTCCTTGAGCATAGGTAGTAATTAATTGTATTTTGAACTTTTATATACCAAAATTTAATTTGGTTCATTCTTATATTTTATAACCAAGCAAATTTTACTTTCCGGGCAGTAATCAACCGAGCCACCTTATTTTCCTTAACACCGTCGTCATTAATGACAAACCTTATTATACTGATAAAGGTTTAAAAAGCAAGGTATTTTAAAAAGTTTTATTTCTAGTTTTGATTTAGCAGAAACCGTCAGGGGGCGCCAGACAATGTTTTATATTTTATTTACTTCTACAACATTCTTGAATATCTTCTTTCTCTCAAATACCCGTTTTAAATGCAAGTATATGACTTTTTTATCGCTGTAAGCTATTCTTAAGATTTTTATTCTTAAGAGTTGTTCCACAATAATAAACTATGAGAGATTTTACTACGGAACAAGTGCGAAGAAACTGTACTAAGAAGATGTGAAAAATCATAAACCCTTATACAAGAAATTATTTATAAGTTTTAATGTTCTAAACTTGTATAATTTTTTTGTGTTTTTAATAGTGCCTATTACGCCTTGTATCAACAATCTTCTGGGCTTACCTATTCAAAAAATATAAGTAAGACATTTGCTGACTATAAATGCTATAAGTTATGTATTGTCTTCTACAGCACCTCTTTAAATGTTGATATTTCTACATAAGAGGTCTTTTAATATACCTTTAAAGCTAAATGTTTACCCAATATTTATTGGACTATGGGACAAAATGTATAACTTTAAATTGTCCTACAGGAGTATATCCTTTAGAACAAATAAAAGTTCATTTCAAAATTATTAAAATACCAATACACAATTATATTAATTGTTTTCCTTCAGAAAGATATAGCTACAAAAGTATTTATCATAAAAACATTCCCCAAAAAGTAAGTCATTTTAAACTTTAAAATTATATGAAAACATACCACTGTATTCGGTACCGTAGTAGAAAAGTCATAAGAGATCAAAAACAAGTAGTTTTGCATAAAAACTCCTTTTTCCAGTAGAAGAAAACAACTTCGTTTTACCAATATAAAAAAGTCTTTTTAAAAAGAACATATTTTAAATAAAACTGATTTCCAGCAGGACGCCAAATAAAGTGCGATAAATTCATGAATATAAAACGAAAAACACGCTATTGAATTGCATAGGGGTTCTATAAAATTGTCTGCTAGAGGTTTATTTCATTATCTTATCGATTAAATCTAGAATAAGTAATTTATCAGGCTATTTCAACCTTTGAACTTCAAAGATACTGGCTAGTCGGGATAAAATTAGTAAAAAAAGTTGACTTACCGTGACTATTAATGAAGTTGGCCAGGTACAAGTCTAGTTCGCGGACGGAAACGTTTATATGGTAAGGGTTAACACAGAGGCTAGGGTGCGCGCACTCGGGCGACTTTTCTAGGCGTTCCCCATCGGTACTCTCCAGGGGAATGGCCTTGAACAGGATCACCATGACTAGATCCAGCCGCCACACCTGAAACAGAACATGCTATGTCACTCTTACAGCTCTACTTTCCTTGGGGCTTTCCTAATAACAATTAGTATGCAGTGTGGACTGAAAGTCCACTCCTCCCTTCATTTACATTGTTTTAACTTTTTTAGAGTTATATTAGATCAAATAGGACAATTTGATAGGCCTTACTTAACCATGTGTAGTTAGGTCTAAGAAGCCCTCTTTAATACCTCGGGACCAACGGTGTAAAGTGACCTACGATCCACCACCAATGACCGAGCTAGCGGGTTGCTTGAAAGGACAGGACTGTTCAGCGGTCACCCATCCGAAGAGTAGCCACGCTCGACGTTGCTTGACTCGGTAATCTATCAACAACCACCGTGCCCGCTACACTGCGCCATTAACACCGAGATGAGATAAAGTCACAGCCATCGTGCCGTTTAGTGTACTAGCACGATTTCATTGAAAATCCTCAACCACGTGAGCGGCAGTCTATATCGAAAGTCTCCCAGCTCAATATTCGACATCCAAATGGGTTCTTAGTCTTTTTGTGAATATTATTGCCGAAACCCAGTAGATTTATGATGTAAACCGGTCTTCCAGGAGAGCAGAAAGTACTCATAGTTGAGACAGTGATATTCGGACTGCCACAATGTTCAAAACTGTTCGTTGAACTGTTAAGGGCTTTATCCCACCACTTCTCCCAAACGAACTTTACAAGTAGCAGTTCTTCGTCGTGAAAATCAAAGGCATCAAAGAACCCAGGTAACCCCGCCGCTTGTCCCTCCACTTGGAACGAAACTCCACCGAAATGACACAGAATAGCTTAAGTTTTGCAGCGTATCAAGCCTTGGATGGTGAAATACGATCAGGGGCCGCTACTAAGTCTTCAGCCAGCCACAATAGTTTGGAAAAATGACCGTAGGCACATCCAGCAGACATCGGAGAACCGGAGCACGTATAGCGCGATCAAGAGATCTCCACTTCGATGATTAATTCTCAACGCACATATCACACCATGTCTGGAAAATGAATGCTTAACCCCACTCCCTCGTATGTGGCACTGTTGCACGTCTGTTTTTTATCTGGTTGATTTTGGGATAAGAGGTTTGAAGTAAACCATTATTATTTTGAACATTTAGTTTCGATATGAATCGATCACTTTCCACCTATTCCAACAAAAGCACCAAGGAATATTTCAAGTTTCATTGAAGCACAGCTTAAACTGCATCAGGAATCAGTTGGTTGGAATTTTTCAGAAGAGGTTCAAAGGTTGGCCAAACGAAGTCAAGGCTCTCGTTTAAAACACGACCAAAAGGATGATTAGGTGCGAATGAGTTAGGGTTATTGTATTCCACAATAACTTTAAATGTTGGTAAAAACTTAGTGTGAATTTTCTACTTACATTTAGTTTTTTTCTACGATTGAACAATTAATCGTTCGCGATTTCAAAAATTTGGAAATGCAGTGGTATGGAAAATACAGAAACAATACACGTTTTACGAAGGCGACGTTTAACAAGAAATCCCCTGCTTTGGAACAGAACGGAGAGTTGACAAATTGGGTTGAGTGATCCGAGATGTGTATGTGAAGCTATAAAGCGTTTGAGTGCAAGTGTGTCCCCATATTGGGGGAAACAATAATAAATATCTACTGGGTCAGCCTGAAGTGACCCACTCGTCGCGACCCCCTGTTTATCCGTTTATACGGCCACCACTATAAACACAACTCAATGGGCTTTCAGTACTTTAACTTCTTGTGAAGATTTGTTAAAGCGGTGACAGCGCTAAGTGTACGGAAGGTAATGTCTTTGTTTTAGTTTTCTTTTTGTAAATTGGACAAACATAATTTTTTGTGGGGAGAAAGATCTTTTCTTCTACACTAAATATAGATAGTGACTACGCTGGAGACTTGGAAGTAGGTAACCAAATGTCAAAACTTCCTAAATATTCTGCGGCAACTTTAAACACTATTCTTTTATTAAATATTGACATTGGTGAGAATAAAAAATGGGCAACATGCACAAATACTGGTGGAGATTAAAGGCCATTACTATAGTACTTTGCAGTTCTCCTGTTTAAAATTGAAAACTCGACAATGAGGTTTTGAATTTGGAGAGTTGAGATATACTAAAGGAAATTTATTCAAAAAGACCATCTTACAAACTACGTTATTTGTTAATATTCCAGCGACAGGTGCGCTGGATACTGAGGTCGCTTAGTATACCCGCCTGTACTGAACATTTGTGAAAGTAGCACGATACAAAGCGGTATTGCCAGTAGCCGAAGGACCGAGGTCTCACCAGTCCCGTATTAAAGTATCACAATCATTCCAAAATAAAAACATATCGGTGAGTGACCGTCTCCGGCAATGCATTAGCATGGGGAACGGACCGCATCAAGCGTCCGAGTGAAATAGACGGAGATTAGCATACTGGACCCGTCACTTTGTCATCCTAAAGCCGGCAATTTACGGTGTGCGGCTTGCACCGAGCGACGCGACAGCGCGGCAACTGCGGCAGCGGCCAACGCTCTGCGGCAAATTGTTCCGTCAAAACGGTCACGGATCAAACTGGGCCCGGAGACTCCCGTCTTTGGACTTTGGACTCGGTAATTTTCTTGACAACGGGAACCAGTTGAAAACACGAGTCTGTAGTTCCGCCTTGCAGACCTCGAACAGTGATACACGATCTGCTGTTATGTAAGCAGATACATCCATCAATGTATTGCACATATCCAGTCGTCAGATACCTAAATCATTGTGATATCAGAGTTTGTATAGTTGTAACGAGATAACGAGACTTAAAGCCACCATTTTAGCCAAGATCATCTCCATGGTTGATTCTGCTTTCTCCTTCAATTCCGGGTCTATAGCTACACGCTTACAAAAGCTACAAGACATCATCTATAAAAACTTATATGATTCGGTATTTTAACCTGTTCATATACTGATACTATCACATTTTCGGCCCCATCAAAATGTAGCGTGAATGGCAATTTCGTCGAGCGTGGTTGCTGCTGCTTGGATGGGTGACCGCTGGCGATCCTGTCCTTGCAAGCAGCCCGCCTGCCCGACCATTGGTGGTGGTTCGGAAGTCACCTTTAAGCCGTTGCTCCCCAGGTTAAGTGATAGAGAAGGTTTCTTAGCCCTAACTTCGCCTGGTAAAATAAGACATCTTTAATTTACTTTACAATTTCTCTCTTTCTTATGAACAACCACTTGATAGATTTCACGAAAAACTGGATTGTAAGGTTTTGCAAAGCAAAAGCAAATCCACTCTCAGCTGTCAAACAATCATTCGGAAAAGAGACATAATCAGCGCCCAACCTCATAGATGAGGCAAACATCAGTACTATTACTGAGGTCAAACCCCTCACGTGTGGTCAGGAAGTGGTTTAGTTCATCATTTGTTTTGTGTCATACGTAAACTTTATGTTTGGCTATATTGTGCTCAAATACATCTAAGAATTATACTTAATAATTCACTGTCTCAAAAATACATAAATCTGAAACAATAGTTCTTGATATTGTTGGAATGATTCAATTCTATGGTTGATGACTATAGCTTTATTTTAATCCTTACAAGATGGGGAGATTGGATGTTTGAGGAGGATCGTCTTACCTAACATCCATAGTAAAAAGCCTTGGCCTTAAAATTCTGAAACTCCATTTATAGGACGGAGATAGATGAGCAAACTGATGACATGCTGGTGTCGTTTAGAAGACGCATTCCCAACCGAATCTTACCCAATTTCATCTGTGTCGTATCGACCACACAACGTTCACAGTTGTGGAGTTAAACTTGATACTCCTTTACACTTAGACATAATTACCATTAGCACAAATTGTATTACCTCTAAACGAGCTTAAGCTTATTTAGTTTTGGAACATCTAACAGAATACCTCCTTTATTCTTAACGTTATATTTTCTCAGCATCACGGATGTACAAGCTTTTCTCGTGTAGCTACATGGTCCACGACCAACGAGACCGACTGTACACTGACCATCCCCACGTAAACAACGCAGCGGCAGCGGTGAGACGGTGAGCCATATTGTAACCGCATTGTGGGATGACAGGGAAGTGACGTGCCGGTGCGAGAGCTGGTACCGACCATATGGCTACAATTGTTGCCAATGTTGAGTCGCGAATTGACTCTCTGTCAGGTGCTAGTCTGACTCATTAGGTCTGCATCACCAATTTCGGTTAGGACCTTGGTTTTTTTGGCTTGATGAATTTGGTACCTCTTGGACCATAACTTAAGTTTCAATACACAGAAATTTAATTATTGTATACACATTACCCAATGTATCTTAATTTGTAGAAAAAAATAAAATACTGGTAAATGCTTTGCTTAACGAGAATAAGTAGTTTTTTTTATATGAGAACAAATTTATTCATGTTTAGCTGGGAAAATGATTTGTTGACAGTTGGCGTTATTGAACATATCTTGACACATTTGCGTATACGACAGATGTAGAGAGTTATAATATGCTTCAGTCTATTACACTATATGTATGACAGTTTATAGTATAGTTTCGTAGGTTGAAAGAAATATTGAGTATTGCGTAGCAACAAGGCTTAAAATGACCCGTAATGCATGCTAAAATCTAACTTACCAAAAAATAATTTTTCGTAGATCACAAGATAACTAACTAAGATTTGAAACATCAAAGTTAATGCAGATTTTAATACTAAGTATGGTGTAAGCTGAACACAATAATGAGTTTTCTTAGTGTGGTAATAAAGTAGTGGTAAAAGTAAAAGTGGTAAAAGGTGTTCTTAGATGGTAATATTGTAACTCAGTTGAACGAATAAGACAACTGGAAGAGTTAATCTGCGTAGTACTGCGAATACCACTCCTATTTCCTATTGTAATGAATTCTAATATCTTGTTTTGTAAAGCTATTTAAAATTAAACTTATTCCACAGATAAGCCTGACTGTTGACCTAATTCGTGCAGGGTCTACCCTGACTAGGTCTTTTGATATATGACTTCTACGTGGGCCATTCTCGGAACTCGCCATGATACAGCTTATCAACAGGAGTCAGAAGATTTTTAGAAATGCTGGATTGATAAACGCTATATGATCCACAGATTAGCAATTCATATTTTATTGTAGAAATTGATCAAGTCAAAATGGCTGTTGATTTTATGGTAATTACCTCTTGTGAATAAAGATTTAACTCATAGTCCAGGAGTCGTGAGCCAATTTCTGTTGTATAACCACACAACTGGTTTTTCTTGACATCTATGGTGTAATTTCCCCAAGGAAGAAATCGATCATCTATCACCCTAATTTTGGTGAAGGCGGAATCGATAGGCCTATTTATAAATAATTTTTCTGTTACATTATAATTTCCTAGATACACTTAAAACCGAAAGGTGGATAAACAGACAGCTAAACATGTAGAAACTCGTAAGTGGCGACTTTATGTCGTTTTTGACACTTTTCTGACGATAACATACCTATTATTTATGTGTTTTAAGAGTACCAAGCTAGGCAAAATCTAATCAGACGGAAAAAGCATCATTTTACATTTTTAATCCTTCCGATATCTCTCTATTTCGACCTCTTCCAAAGCTAGTGAAGTCGAAGAAGAAATCGTTCTTAAGGAAAAATGTTCTATCGAGATCAAGGAAGAACAGGTCGCGTGCTTGTCGTACGGAGATTGGCTTTTGGCTCCTAGACTATCAAGGTTTAGCTGTTCAAGAGTTTTATGTTCTATCTAGCAGATCTGGAACTGAAGTCTGCATATTTGAGAACCGTACTGAAGAATCAAAAACCGGGTCGACGAGGCAAGACGAGCGGAGAGGCCGCTGCCGCCGCGCCTAAACCGCAGTGGGCTTCGGCCTACAGAACTCGCCAACCCGGTTTTGATTTTACAATACAGTCCGTTGTACATCACTCTGGCACGCGGATACGGAGGTTTTACTCGAGCTTGCAAAATGCGAGATATTAACTGCAATAATAAATAATCTAACACAAATATACTGCTTATATTATAAAACAGTACTTTTACTTCATCTCGTTTCACTATACTAGTTTTATTATACTTTATTATTACTGGACGTTATGCGTTAATTATTCTTTTATCTTTCATCGCTGACTCAAAAATGATTAACACGATGAACAGAACAGCACTCGGCTAGTCCATTAAATTATTGGATAATAACTGTGTAGTTATAAAAAGTGTAGTTAAACTATAGCACAATAACTGTCTAGTTGTAACAAGTGTAGTTAAACTATGATATAATAACCGTCTAGCTATAACAATTGTAGTTAAATTATGACACAATAACTGTCTAGTTATAAAAAGTGTAGTTAAACTATAGCACAATAACTGTCTAGTTATAACAAGTGTAGTTAAACTAGATATAATAACCGTCTACCTATAACAATTGTAGTTAACTTATGATACAATAACTGTCTAGTTACAACAAGTGTAGTTAAACTATAGCACAATTGTCTAGTTATAACACATATAGATAGTCCACTTCTGCCTCTAATCTGAGCTCCGTTTTTAACATGGGGCTTAAGTTTAAATCTGCGTTATAAATAGAAAGTTGTTTCAAATCCAAAGTTTCACTTCAGAAGCTATTTAGTGCTTCAATACAAATTGATAAAAATACCATTGTGTATATTTCAATACATGTTAATATTAATGGTGTATTATTTATATTCAACATAGAAAATTGCATGGCAAAATCCATACTGAATTATGACTATAAGCAATTGTTATTAACAGTTAACCCGGTTTAAAAATTGAGCCATTAAGTGAAAAATTTATGGATATGAAACAAGTTCCTGTATATAACACAGTGTTAAACTTATATTAACTCAGTTACGCAGCCGCCACCCATATAGCGTGCCTCCATAACTGGTAAAGTAACAGTAAAGTAATTCTTCCATTGGTTGACAAATTTCCCACGAAAGTTGAGAAAAATACTGACTAACATTTTTGATTGCAGGTAAACATGAACAAAATCAGTGAGGGCTGAGTTAGTTACCAGGCGAAGTTAGGGCTAAGAAGCCCTCTCTAACACTTAACCTGGGGACCAACGGCTTAAAGGTGAGTTCCGAACCACCACCAACGGCCGGGCAGGCGGGCTGCTGGCAAGGACAGGATCGCTCATCTGTCACCGATCCAAGCAGCAGCCACAGTCGACGTTGCTTGATTGTGTTATCTCGCGATAACCGCTGTATCCGCTACACTGCGCCATTTTACCAGGTACATACGGTTATCAGCAGTGTGAATTTTTCTAAAATTCAGAAGGTCATTTGGCACTTTATTGAAATAAAAAAAATCAATCTGAGTGACAATTTTACAATATAAATGTTAAAAATGGAACCGTGGGGAATGCTTGAAAAATAATCAAAAAATTAACAAAACTCGCATAGATTCTGTCCCATAATAGGTTCCAAGTTATTGCCATAAATTATGGGACTTCTGGGCAATCCGAACTAGACCGAAGCTTATTTATGACATCTGTATAATCACAAGTATGTTATATAACCTAGTTTTTGCACGCATATTTTAAAGCGGGCGACATAAACATGACGCATGGCACAACAAAAATGCCGGCCGTATAGCACAATGGTGGGATAAAATTAATTTTTTATTGACAAGCCACAGACTTGGCACGTTCTTAACCAGATCAATATTAGTTAACATCAACTATTAGCATAGCGCCTGGCTCGCGATATTTATCCATGGGTTATTTAATGGACATGCAAGTGAACCACTCTCGTATGGTCTACACTGTTCTAACGCTCGTTCGTCATACGTCCATGTAAGCATTATTACAACTTAGTTAGTATGCTAAACTACTCACTTGTCTCGGTTCAGTGTTATACAACGCGATGTGGACAAGTCGATAGTTGCTGTCGATAGTTCGTTTACTGCTTTGAATAAAACAAGTTGCTGGATTGCTGATTATCTGTTGAAATTATGACATTTGTAGTTCAATAAAAAAAATCGTAATAAAATTCCCCATTTGGAACTCGGGAAACCCTAGAATGCAGTACAATAAAGGAAAATTAATTCGCTAAAACAGATACATGATTTGAATAAGAATCAATTAATACTGAAAATTAACCAGCTTTATAACTTTACAATTCTGAGATTGTTACTTTTTTTGCTCTAAATTCTGAGAAATAAAAAAATGAACTTAGGCGCTTAAAATGAAACGTGGTGCAATCGATTGTGCGTTGAAAAATATTGTTTTATGTCAAATTCCAAACTTTGGTTGGGGTTATTAAAAATGTTTTAGTCATAGCCATTTAGGTAATGTTCCTAAAAAAAGAAAAGTATTAAAAACATTTTTATCACTCCACGTGAATTACAAGTATTAAAGTATTAAATTTACGAAATGCATAATCAGGCTTAGATAAATCAGTTGAAGATAAATATGTGAAATTTTTACCTTATGTAACTGTGTTACAGCTTGCGTGTTTTCACTTATGGGTTAAGGAAACTTTATATACATGTTTTAAATCAAATATAATTTAACAGACCAACATTGTTAAAAAATGTTTTCTGGACGGAACTAAATTAAAAAAAAAGAAAATGTGTCATTCCCTGAACTAATGTATATGCTGTAAAAATTTAAATCTTCAGCCATTTTTATTTTGCCCTGATTAGAAAATGTTTAAATTATCTACTTGAAATGTTTGTAATTTCACGTGGAGTGACCATTTCTTTTACTTTTACTGTATTCGGTGAAGGTATCTTAAACAACTATGGATGTAACATAACCCAAAATCGATTCCACCACCTTAACTAACCCTTTGATTGATATCTCAACGAACACATGACTGAACGAAAACACTTGGGGAAAATGATTTATCCATAGCGTGAACTAGTCAAAAAATTCAAAATTCTATTATTTTCTATCATAGATTTTCCAATAAGTTTTTATCAAGCGCTTTATAGACTATGTATGAAATTACATTATTTCTAACTTTACTAAGACGATGTTTTACGACAATTATGTAGTTTGTCTCTGATTATATATTTTTCACTCGATCCAGAGAAAATTGCAAATCCACGCACATATAAGATATGTTGAAGTAAAATTTACATTCCACCTACATAACCTTCTTTATTATTTAAGATATTTGTAGCCGTTTCGTTGCAAGTTTATTCTGAGGTATAATACATTATAATTATAACGTTACGTCACGGGTAAATATGTGAAGGGAGAGTGTACTGATATATTTAGAGTGAGAAAATCAAGTGGTAACTAATTTTTGTAGTAATGAATAAACAAAAAACGCATAAGAGTGGTTATTTTTGGACGATGCAATTAAAACGCGCCCCTTCAAGGTTTAAAAATGTAGGTTACAAAATAAACAATACCATTTTATACGCAGGGTTCGTTGTAAGTGGACTCATAACGTGTATAATTACAGGGTATCCCGTAAGTCTTTAGACAAAGGTGTATCACACTATTGCTCAGGTCAAGAAAAACACATCTTAGGTCTCCGGTGCTTAGTTTCCCATCTGCCTGTCTCCTCCATTAATGTCTTTATTTATTTATATAAAGCAAAAGTTACTTAGCAAAATATCTTAATGTACTTCATCGCTTTAAATAAAAGAACTCGGATCTGAGCACAATAGTTGTAAGATATTCTGTAGCCGCCATTTGTTAAATTTTTATTATGTTGGTTAATCGCTGAGAACCTCAATGTGGGCCGTGTCTTATTTGTAACAGTAAGTCTGCTCTATATCAGTTATTTATTATTTTATTTAAATAATTTTTCGTGTCATTATATTTGTGATAAAATTTTCTAAACAAGCATTATTTCCAAGAATTACTTGAGTAAAATTCTGGTTTTTAAGATATTCGAAGTTAAAAAGTTTTAATGGCCACCAATTTGAAAATATTAAAGATACTATCATAATATTTTTTGCAGTAGCTGGATTTTTTATCATAAACATTTGACAAACATTTTATAGAATTTAATTTATTGGTTTTTAAGATATTAATATTTTTTTAATAAAAAACTTATACGGACAGAAAGATGGAAAATTAAGCACAGGAGTACTATGTTAACATGGTGAGATGCGTTTGTCTTACTCAGCGATAATGTGATATACATTTGTCCAGAGAGTTACGGGACACTATAATTTGTCACAGGTAGAGGTTTTGCAAACATGTACTAACTAGCTTATCCATATATATATATATATATATATATATATATATATATATATATATATATATATATATATATATATCCCTTTAAAACTATTATTTTAGGACACTTAGCTCGTAACAAACCGCTCTCGCCCGTTTTTGATCATATTTTTATCGAATTACTATGGCACGAAATGGCTAATTTTACACAATAAGTAAAAATCATACCATAGAGTCTACTTTTAAGAATCGTCAAACCTCAATTGATTTATATGGGTTTTCACCAAACAAAACTCAAAATCACACTTTTAAGTTGTTTTAAGTTAGTTACCAATAGAGTTGCAGTAAGTTAAACGTTTTGAGATTCCCCTTTTAGTTATTTCGCAATCTAAGTAAATGTCCAAAATGGGTACTAAAGCAGAATCTATCCGTTAGAACTCAAAGTTGATGTATCAAATACATAAAGGGAAAGTGTAAAAACATTTCAGGACTGTGAGTTTTAATCAAACATAACTCATAATCAGATTTTAAACTTAAGTTAGTTAAACATTTTTGCAGTTAGTTAAACATTTTGGGATTCCCCTTTTACTCATTTCACAATCTGACAAAAAATTTCCAAAATGGTTTTTAAGCAGAATCTATCAGTTAGACCTTAAAGTTGTTTGTATCAAATGCATTAAAAGAGAGTGTAAAACCATTTCATTATTCTGTACAAAAGCACTGCAAACCGGGTGTATGTTAAATATAATTTATGCTTAATAACTCTAACGATGATCCTAATTAAGTTCCCTTTTGCCATACAACAATGATCATACACACATATCATACGAGTACATACTTAATTTATATAGCCCGCGACATCCATGTTGCTTCCATTTTGATGTCAAAACAGAATACTCATAATATAAACAAACCCCTAAATGTTTTATGTTTAGGATGCATTTGGAATCGGATGTCACATATTACTGCCCTTTCATAAAACATTAAATAATTTCCATCCGAAATATTGTACTATTTTGATCGAGGGAAGAAAAGTTGATTATTAAAATATAAGCTTGTAATTTAGAACCGTTTCAGACACCTTTTTTCTAAGTACTGAATTACATCTAAAGTTTGAATCATTCTAAATTACGCCAACTAGTACATATTCTCATATAAAACGTACCCGAAGATTTTGTTTATTTTTATAGCCACTAAAATGAAGTTATAGGATAGGTAACTATTTCTAAAAAGATAGTTGTTTGACTAAATACTGTTGTATCAACTTTGGTAGTGTCAAATCATCAGATTCAACCGAGTCTTACTGAGGAGAATCAAAATAAATAGTTGATTAATTGGCATGATATAATTACTTGAGCAAGTAACATGCAATATTTTATAGTACGAGTCTGGAAGTGAATCAGTCTGATGCTACAGGAAATATGTCGAAGGTACATCGAGCTAATCCTGTAGCGTGCGCTTTCTTTAATTTTCAAATAATAATAATAATAAACTGTTTTACACATTTAAATTTGGCTAATTTTTTAACGTCTTGCTGTAATATCATATTTTAAAATACTAACAATATTACCGGACCATTTTTCTTCAAAAGCAATTTAGTCTTTTACGCGTTACAAAGATTATTTAATCGTGCAAGTACATCAGTTAGATATGTAATTAGGAAGCTTTCACAACTGTACTCTTTACAATAAAAAAATTGATTTGACGCTATCAAACACCATTGTTGAATCCAATCATTCTAGAAAAGAGTTTAGACTCAAGGACAGGGAGGTAGTCAACAATTAAGACATTGATTTGACGCTATCAAAAACCATTGATGAATCCAATGACTCTAGAAAAGAGTTTGGACACGAGGACAGGGAGGCAGTCAACAATTAAAAAACATTGATTTGACGCTATCAAACACCATTGTTGAATCCAATGACTCTAGAAAAGAGTTTGGACACGAGGACAGGGAGGCAGTCAACAATGAAAACATTGATTTGACGCTATCAAAAACCATTGTTGAATCCAATGATTCTAGAAGAGGGTTTGGACACGAGGACAGGGAGGCAGTCAACAATTTTAAAAAATTGATTTGACGCTATCAAAAACCATTGATGAATCCAATTATTCTAGAAAAGAGTTTGGACACGAGGACAGGGAGGCAGTCAACAAATAAAAATTATTGATTGACGCCATAAAAAACCATTGTTGAATCCAATGATTCTAGAAAAGAGTTTGGACACGAGGACAGGGGGGCAGTCAACAATTAAAACATTGATTTGACGCTATCAAAAACCATTGTTGAATCCAATGATTCTAGAAGAGTTTTGACACGAGGACAGGGAGGCAGTCAACAATTTAAAAAAAATTGATTTGACGCTATCAAAAACCATTGTTGAATCCAATGATTCTAGAAGAGAGTTTGGACACGAGAACAGGGAGGCAGTCAACAAATTAAAACATTGATTTGACGCTATCAAAAACCATTGTTGAATCCAATGATTCTAGAAGAGAGTTTAGACACGAGGACAGAGAGGCAGTCAGTCAATGGAGAGTGTGATTGTGGAGCTGCTGCCGCTGCCGCTGCCACCCGAGTAGCCAGAACACAATGGGGCTGTTAGTATGCGTATCTCGGCTTCTCAACAAATTGTTACACGTATTTGTCATGTCTCTCGCATTTCCCAGATTCCTATCACCTGCTCCATTGATTTACGTTACGTCGCCTCTAATTGTCCCCTCCACCCCGATCGTTCTCGGCACTGATCAATTCATCGGAGGGGCTCTGGAGAACGGTTTTTACGTTACTTTAGTAATCAGTACTTCAACAATTACTGATCTGTGAACTTAGCGAAATATCAGTTGCTTTCCAGCCTACGATACATACGTCTGGAATTATTGTGTTTTAAAGTAACCATTCTTTAATACCCGTATTGATAGTATATCTAAGACTCAATATTTTGAAATGACTTGCCTATTGGAAAAACACTGATGACAATCTGAATTAAAATTGCATTACAATATCATAATAAACAATTACAATTACATATAAGCCAATAGATAAAATGCCCTGTTGAAAAAATCATAACTAAAAAAACTATTCACACAATTTAATTATGAATTTCATTTGGAAAAATACCGTGAATTTAGGTAATAAGATACAATAAATTAGAAATATTTCTGTGGATAAAACCTGTATCATAAAAAAATTGGTCTTTAAATAAAATAAGATTACTTCAGTTATTTTTCAACATGCAAAAGAAACATTGTTTTCATCTGTTTATATTTCCTCCTAGTTGTCAACTCGAAGATTTAATTTAACCCGTTGCAGTCCAAATGTGAGAAATGCTTTAGTGGTATTTTTTGGTTTCAATAATATTTGACATAAACTATTATTCATGAGGGGTTTAATAATTGTAGCAATTTGTTTTAATAATAAGTTTAAACACAATTATGTCACATTTAAACATTTCATTAGGAGCAATCTTTATATAAACCAATTGATTCTATTCGTGAAGATGCGTGATTTACATGTACATCAAAGTTTTCACGAAACATGTATGCTATTTGTATCATAGTACCACAATAGATAACGTAATTAATGCACACTAAAAGCAGCAAATGAAGCACCAAACACCACGGCTGTATTATTGTCCTACATTTAAAGGCAGTTGCGTCGTGCAAAGAAGCTTTATTAGTTAAAGAAAATGGGACCGATTTCCCCCGGTTCTAATTAATGGGTATGGAGCTAATCTTGTTTACGAAGTAGAAGTTTTTATTGGTCCATGCATAAACAGATACAACTTAATACATTTCAAGGTGATGTATGCAAATTAAGCCTCGGGTAAGGAAATGTTTCAACTCGGTATATTTATTTTACGGACGTTGCAGTGTTCCGAAAACAGGTTTCAGTTAGCTGTAAGAGAGTTAGGTGTGTCCCACTTTGAGGACAGGATGCGCGTGATAGACGCGTAGAATAAACAATAAGGACCAGGACCAGAGACTAAACCACTCTGCTGCCACGTCCTTTCGTGGCCGTACAGCACCTGGAACCTAGGTCCACTGACTGTAGAGGAAGCTCTCAAACATAACTTAAAACATAGCCAATTTAAGTACAGTATGCAAGTTGTACAAAAACACATTTAAGGGGTTATATCATTTACGTCCATGATCCCAAGAAGGGACAACTTAAGTACTGTTCCTAAATTGGCTATGTTTTAAGATATTATGTTTAAGAGCTTCCTCTACAGTCGGTGGACCTAGGGTCCAGGTGCTGTACGGCCACGAAAGGACGTGGCAGCAGAGTGGTTTAGTGGGTAAGAATCCCACATAACTGGGTCGCCAGTACCTTTTGCAGGTTCCCTCTGCTTAACAAAAAACAAAACAAAAAAAAAAAAAAAAAAAACAAACAAACAAAAATTAAAAAAAGACCTGAGGCGAGCAGAGGACCGTAGCGACTGTTACGCTAACAACAGCCGCCGGCCGCGCGGGCAGCGCGGCTGTGTTTGGGCTAAAACATTTCCGTAGCTTAACGTTGACAAACGTAAAAACGTAATCGCTAAATGTCGATTACACGACGGACGGTATATTTTATTTTTGACACTAAACGCTATTTTACCTCTCCAATAATACAAAACTACACAATACGATACAACGATACACTATATGATAAAACAACAATGATAAGTGCGATAGAATATATTACACTCATAAATAAAGACAGTTGAAGGGCTGAGTAAATCCGAAATTCCCCGCAGTTCAGGTTGGCTGACACGTTACAAATGGTCAAAACCGCGGAATGCAGCAACCGCCGGACAATAAATGAGTCAGCGTGAGTCACCCGCGGTTATAACTGCAAACCGCCTGGCTTTCTCCCCGTTACACGCAAGAAAACATTTTTCACGGTGTACTAAAGCTGACAACTTATCTATGCGGAGAGGTAAAAAGTGAAAAAAGTACTCCTCATTAGACCTCGTGTCGTTCTTACACAACGAACGGAATAAGATATTGGCAGGTATTGAGAGCAAGCTCTCGGTGTCCAAATAAGGAAACTGTCTGATCCCCGCGCACACAGACACACGCACATACACGCTCGCTCAGCCGACACAGTCTGACGTTCGCAGGCTCATTTTACTGCAAATAGGCCTGCAACTGGGGCAATTCGCCCGGAATAGTTATCTCTAGTTGAATACATAACCTTACGCGAATACATTATAATCGGTCTGTGCCAGTGGCCAAAGTCTAGGAAGTGCTGAGCCTTAATTCAATGCCCATACGACAGTCTACGAGAAATAGATCAAATCAAACCTTTTTATTGCAGCGTCAATATTTACATTGTATGCAAACGTCATTGGTTTTTTTAAATTTCTGAAATTCATACAACAGTACACACTCAAATATACAATTTTACAATTACGCCTCTTTCATTCATCTCCAATGCAACCCACTTAGTATAACAGAGACAGTCTTATTGGGCGGTCTCCCAGTCGAATGCCAAACACTCACCTGCATTATAGAATGCTTGTGACACCAAGAAGCGTTCAAGGCGAGTCTTTAACACCTTAGGCGTAGGGACATCTTTAATTGAATTGGGCAGTCTGTTGAGGAAATGAACACCCAACTGCGGGGATAGGCGTTCATAAACCACCGTTCTGTGTCTCCTAGTTCGATAGTTAGCCCTCCCACGTGTCTCATACATGTGTATTTCTCGGTCTCTGGTTAAGACACATTTAAGCATGCAAAACATAGTTTTTTGCCAAAATGTAGAGGCACGGCAGAGTCAAAAACTGCAATTTCTTGAAAGCTTCCCTGCACGACTCTAAATTTGATTTTCGCGATTGATGATAAAGAACAAAACGTTATTTAACCAATTTTTAAACAACAGTAATGAAATAGAATATATCAAAAAGTGGTTCAGTTCGTTCTACTCATATAGGAGTAACGCGTTCACCGTAGAGTAAGTTACTAATCAAGCGAAGTATCACTATACGGGTTTAGGACCATTAGAACAAAACGGTTCCTGTTCTAATGTTCCAAATTTTACGTTAACGCCTTTTGTGTAGTGGGATGATTTCCCGTAGAAAGCAATCGAAAGCCGAATTAAGAGCGGTGCGCTGATTGTCAGCAGTCGGAAGAGGGGTGGTGCGGTGTGTGATGAGGGGGGGAGGGGGAGTCAAGAGGGCTTGATTGAAACTGTCACCAGGTCAGATTTGTGGACTTTGTTCCCTCCTGATACCCGAGACACCAAACAGTGACACCAAGACCCCATCACCGTAAATAATTACCTTCACAGCGCATCACTACCGCTACCTCTACCGTTACCACTGACTCGTACTTCGCCGCCTAGCCTGGTGTGGTGTGGTGCGGGCTATCATGATGTTCCCTCCTGATACCCGAGACACCAAACAGTGACACCAAGACCCCATCACCGTAAATAATTACCTTCACAGCGCATCACTACCGCTACCTCTACCGTTACCACTGACTCGTACTTCGCCGCCTAGCCTGGTGTGGTGTGGTGTGGTGCGGGCTATCATGATGTTCCCTCCTGATACCCGAGACACCAAACAGTGACACCAAGACCCCATCACCGTAAATAATTACCTTCACAGCGCATCACTACCGCTACCTCTACCGTTACCACTGACTCGTACTTCGCCGCCTAGCCTGGTGTGGTGTGGTGTGGTGCGGGCTATCATGATGTTCCCTCCTGATACCCGAGACACCAAACAGTGACACCAAGACCCCATCACCGTAAATAATTACCTTCACAGCGCATCACTACCGCTACCTCTACCGTTACCACTGACTCGTACTTCGCCACCTAGCCTGGTGTGGTGTGGTGTGGTGCGGGCTATCATGATGTTCCCTCCTGATACCCGAGACACCAAACAGTGACACCAAGACCCCATCACCGTAAATAATTACCTTCACAGCGCATCACTACCGCTACCTCTACCGTTACCACTGACTCGTACTTCGCCGCCTAGCCTGGTGTGGTGTGGTGCGGCCTATCATGATGGCAGTTCATTTTAAGTTGTTATTTAATAGGATTTCTATATTTGTACTGTAGAGTATTTTCTCATCCAAATATAGAGTCAATTTATGTTTACGTTTTGTTTCAGTCCAAAGAATTAGGGGCAATACCTTTTGCTCACTTAATTCCGTAGACCTCATAAGAAAAAAAAACCTGAAAATTATCGCTAAATCCATTCAAATTTTTGTTTATTGTCTCTATACGACCAAAACTGGTACATTTACAATCTAATGTTCAATTGTTCAAATTCATCATACATAATGATGATGAATACATACACAAATGAATCGTCTAGAAGTTTTGAGACATTAGGAGAGGACTAGACTTACTAAAGGAGCCTCAAAATCCAGATATTTTACACCTTAATACAGTGCTAGCTTTTCTTATCAGTATCATACCAAACAGGTTGGGAGTGTAAACCTATCGTATGGCAGATTAGTTTGTTAAGCCCTATTTTGGAGTAAATGACCGTGTAATAATATGTAATTGCATCGAAACATTTATTTTAATGCTTTGTATTTTTTCGATAACGATTTTACTAAGATTAAATTGAAAATAACTTTTGCGCCGTGACCGTGTTTATTAATTTGTGACTCAGCGTTTTAAATTAGCCATAATGTTTATGAAGTGTTTTACTTTTGAACCACAGAGTTTTTTTCAGAAAAGATGTATTCATCAATGGTATTGCTAAAGATTGTACCTATAAAATATTCGGATTCATATTATGATAATGTCATTAGTGTAGGTTTATGGATATAATGATTCAACAGAAAACAATTTATTGTTTTTGTTGCAAGGATCAAGTATGCGCATGATTGTGCGCATGTGTGTGCTTATACACTCCTGAATGTATTAATAGTATAACTGTAATTTCCACAGCCATACGGCACGGTCAGTAGAGCAGTTCCTATAAGTAATAATCTAACAGCTGGACTCAACCGTTTCATCCAAGCTTGATTAAAAGGTATATCTCTGCCTCGTTTCTAGACAAAGTGGTAATTCCTAGTATGAGATTTGTTTCCACTAATGTTTATTTTTGTGGGATAAACCATTATTTGATAAGTACAGCCTCCTCCCCTTATTCTGTTTGATTTAGTTATTCGCACAGGCCAGTGGCCTAAAATGATGACTAGGATCAAAAAACGATATCGGCCACTCCATAAAAATAATAGCAATAAAATTCATATAAATAAAATATATATGAACTGATGGACTAATGTATAATGCTTATTAAATTGGTCTTCTTTTCAATATTTTAACAAAGAGCAAACATTTATAGCAGTATAAAATATTTATAAAATTACGTTATTATAAGAGCTCAATACTATTTTTTTAATTTCACTTTTTATATTTTTGTATATCATATTATTTCTCATATTACGGGATGAATGACTTCACTATTAAGATAAATAACGTTTGAAAGTAAATTAGTAATGTCTACAGGAAGCAGCTGTGAACAGTTGAAAACTGATTATATGTGTATTTATGAAATTAAACCGATAAATTCTTTGCTGATTTTTTCAAACTTTAATATAAAACATCTTAATAAATGTTAAATATGATGTACTGATAGATGATACCGCGATATCCATAATAAAATTACCAAAAAGTGAAGAATTGAATAAGAAAATATATTAATACGTATAAAGTTTTTTTATGTACCTTATTTTAGAATACTTGTTCAAATACGAATATTAATAAATTGTAAACACTAACATTATCGTAGTTACACTCATTTGCATTTCATATGAGGATCTATTTCAAGAAGTTTGCTCTCCTCCTAAAAGCAACGGAAACTATAACCGTGCATTTACCAGTCATATAACCGAGAGTCGCGATATGCGAACCATACATCACGTTCAAGGCAGGTCGTAACACTAATAGCATCTACAATAGCGTCGAGAATAGCACTGGGAATAGGAAATCACGGGTCAGTAAGTACCACAACCTGGAAACAATAGGGCAAGCGTCATTGACATGGATTAACTTAAGATGTTTTCCAGAGTACTTGGCACTCTTAAACCACCCAGGTCTAGTATATGCTTTCTCTTCTTCGGTCAAACAGAATAATCTAAAGCCCTCTCTGTGCACAGGAGGTGTTCTAAAGACGGCGTCGGAGAATATTTATTAATGTTAAATTAACAGCTCATAACTTCACTGTTAAATTAAGGTAACTTCACTGAATGCAGAAAAATTGGAGAATTGTTTTTGATCACTCCAATCACAGGTACTTAAAGTTTGAAATTTAAGCATTTTGTAACGGCTGAAGATAAAAACGTGAAACATTTACAGCTTTTACATGAGGAACGAGCTTCGGGGTGATGTGTTTCTTCATTAATAAAAATTTTTATTTCGTTAAATATTGAAACACACGTAAGTTAAAAAGAAGTAATTTAATTAAAAATATATAATTTACTGTAGTCATAAATCAAATTAGATTTTTATCGCCGGAACTTTATTCAACGCATGGCAAAAGTCAAATATTTACTTTTTTCTTGCTAAAATGTTTGTCATACACACCACAAGAAATCTCATTCAAACATACAATTTTTAAACTTACATTCATACATTTATTCATCAATTACGTCGACGGATTCAGTCAGTCTTTTTAATTGGTGGTCTCCCAAGCATATGCAAAAAATTCGTCAACATTATAAAATGTTTGTGACACTAAAAAGCGTTTCAAGCCAGTTTTTAACAAATTGAGCGTTGGAGAATTTTTTTATTGAATTTGATAATTTATTGACGAAATGAATACCTACCTGCGAAGGAAAGCGTTCATAAACCACAGTTTTGTGTCTGAATTAAAACATAGCCATGAAGCTGTATAACTGATGTACAAACCATAACAATGTTAAATATTTATCTTTTGCCCTTTATAATTGACCTAGATTACAAAATCGTCTACATTTTCTACCTTAAATACCTGGAATTTCAATAAAAGGGGCAACAAATTCAGCTTTTTTGTGTTAAGGGAAGTTATTTGTAATAGCTGTGAATTTTACATTAAGAAATAATTTCTAATCCCAAAATCAATTGCACCACAGTAACGATTAAGCTGGCACTCAATTGAACTTCAGCCACACGTAGGTGATAGCCACAGTCCATATAAGATGTTGTTTGGCTATTTTTGATAAGGCAATAGCATGCCGGACATTTTCTATAGTTATTTATGTTTTATATTTCTTAAATTAAAAGAAATGTGATACTATGTTTCAAGAATTAGGATCATTACGTTCTTCCCTACGGCATAATTTTTTTACACCTGAATAAGGGGGTGGATCCCTATCCTCGAAACGCTATGTTCTTTTTGTTAGTGTCTGAAATACTGTTAAAACTTCAAATTTGGATGATAAAAAATGTAAAACAAATCAAGGTTACTTTTATCATTAATTTCAAAATAGACGAAAACACATCTCGTCGACTGACTGTCAAGGATGGTGGGAGTTTACAATACAAAATGTGTATATGAAGATTGATTTATAGAGCTGAATTTGGTTAGTAGTGCCTGAACAATTATACTATAACGGAGTTCCGTATAGGATGTTTAAAATTTTTATAGGAGGAGTGGTATACATTAGCAATTTAACGATAACTCAACAGCAATTAGGTGCTAACTCTATCACAGTCTGAACCATTGTTTATGTGAGTCTTTATGACAAGTTTATGCATTTGAAAGGTGCACCTGATTCATCGGCCGACCTCATGGATAAGTTTCTACACTTCCTGGCGACACCGCCCTAAAATAGTCCTCTAACTTTATAGTTCTACAACACTAAATCACTCAGGCGTTATAACGCGTTATTCCATTTCGCGTCACAGGCAAGAGGCACGAAGCTGTCGAGCTGTCGCAGTTTGATGTATGTCGGTAATAAACTTCCGCTAAATTGCAATCCGTCAACCTTCAGCTGAGGTTTATTACGGAATCGCTGTCACAACAGCCTCATGCACATCGAAAGTGGCAACACTTCGTGAGGGAGTGCCGCACTTTCACCGACAGCGTGGGCATTTCACTCCGTACAGGTAACATAATCACAAATTGTATTTTTATAAATAACGTGAACTTTGGTTTACACCTACAATAAGCACTGCACAGAATCCGGTTTCCATCGACTCGTTCCAGGCGAAGCGAGCAGAAGAATCATCGAAAAAGGGTTAACACCTTTCCTTTCCCGACCTCTTTCAAACGTATTGACGCTTTTTACTCTTTGATGTCAATGTTGTTAAAAACTAAGTGCGACAACAAAGTGTAGAAAATAACTGAGCTTATCAGGAGTCGTGAGTGGGTTAGCTGAATGAAATGAGTCATTGAGTAAAGTGGACAGGTTGTTGTTTGGTGAGAGGGGGGAGGGGGGTGATCGGAGGGTGTTCTGCCACTGAGACTCCCGCCTGGCCTATTGTGGTATGATGGAATTTAGATGAGCACAGGCAGGGTGGGCCTCGCGTGGTATTTCAATGAACTTTGACTGACCTTCTGTACCACAGCGAGGTAGCGGTAGCCTGTGCTGTGTGTGTCTGGCAATATCTGGCATTTCCTGAGCAAACTACATTTCCCCAAAGCGCTGTAGGCATCGAGGGAGTGTAAGGCAAGACATTATACTTTTGGGAAATTGCTGTAATCAAGAATAAATTCGTAATGGATTTCTTGCATTTGATTTTAGTTCGCTATGCCAGTGCTTTCAAAGACACATCAAATAATGTCTTAAGAGGAATTAGGTAAATGATTCGCTAAGATATCTCACGATATTTTAATCTAGAACAGAATAATTTAATTAAGGTGGTGAGATTGGTTGAAATACATGTTTTCAATTTTAAAGTCACAACCCCTTTAAAGATAGCTTCCATGACGATAAAAAAGTACAAAGTTTTGATTATTCCACGAGGAATTTGTCCAATTTCGTAGACACGCCTAAATAAAAATGGCTAAAGTTAAAAGTGTGAATTTTGAATAAATATAAATAAATATACTAGTTATAGCTTCTAGAAGTGGCGATATTACTATTTATTAATGGCTTAAGGAAATACATTTTTTTAATCGAAATGTTACAAAACACTCCAAGAAGTTACAAAATATTTAACTAATTAATAACCATTATAAAACACACACACACAATAAAAGAAAGTAACTGCATTATTCGGTGAAAAAACTAAAATATGGAACTAACTAAGTATAGATTTTAATCTTTCATAATCTAAGATAATCAAGACAGCGATCGATATCTATTGATGATGTAATTTGGAATTGTAAGTTTCGTGTATTACACAGCTTGCTCATTTTAAAACACTTACTCGAAATTTAGCTAATAATCTGAAACTACTTATAGATAAATTTTAATCATTTCCAAGATCTTAAACATCCAAGAAATAGATTTTTATTACAAGCCATATGTGCGGCAAAATCATGATAGTTATAATGGTTTAAATTATATCAACCATAAAATAAATTATACTAAAACACCAAAATAGTACCATGAAAAACGTTTGAATGTTTAGTTGAGTTCCAGTTCACCTTTCTCTTAGTGCAGCGTCTGAAATATGACGCTATTGCAGACTTGACTTCTGGAAGTTATGTTCGTCTGTAGAGGTCCAAAAAATTTCGGCAACGAAGAAGCTCTTTACGTCATTTTTACATCAGAGACGCTGCACTAAAAGGAAGGTGAACTGGAGTTAAATTCAAAATTCACATTGAATCAACCTTTCCCAGCATATCTACATTATGTGTAGAAAAAAACTTATTTGGAATTTTATGCAATAGTTTCGAATCTCAATTCAACTTCTTGGTCAAATCTAAGCACAACAATCTTTTGTAGTAATGTACAAGGAATAGGAGAAGTCTGTGAAAGCTATACTCACTTATTTTATTACTAGAATCAAGTCCAGTGCTTCGGGAATAAGTTATATTGCTATTTTAAGTTGTTTTCTCTCTTACTTCTTTAAATTTTGTGAGAGTAGGAAAGAACGAAAAAATGGTAAAAGGACATGCCCAACACGAATAAAGGAAATCATACCAAATATGTGGGTTCAATTTTATTTAATTAATGGAAAGATTTCTGCACACACTATAAATGTGTTCGGGAGCGCTAAAATTGTGACAACAAATTTGAAATGAAACAGTTCAAATCAATAATTATTCACCAAGATTGTATTATCACAAACTTAGTTTCTAATAAACGTCTTCGTCTCCACACCTTAATTCCGGAATCTTCTAAAAATCATGAGCATGGTTTAGTTTAGGAGACTCTGTTCGTAATAACGCTCACTAATCGCAAAACTGAGCCCACATTAAAAACTCAATCCCACGCGAGATACTTAGCTCCAGTTCACCTTCCTTATACTACAGCATTTGGAATCTGACGTTGTCACAGACTTGACTTCTGGAATCTAGAGGGTTCCAGAGCTGTTCATCTGAAGGGATCCAAAATAAGTCGGTGACAAAGAAGCTCAGAATGAACTTTTCAAGCAGTTTCCACTTCAGGGACAACTAGAATACACAATATAGAGTAATCCTAGATGAAGAGGTATCCTCAATGTCTCATCAGGTGCACAGAAGATGCACGTAAGAGGAAGGTGAACTGGTGCTAAAATCGCCATCAACACGACTTTGCCCAGTCTCTACATTTTAGAAACATTTTTGTCTAAATGTGCCCTAACCAGGGGACGTGACATACACGGGTATGAGACTGGAGGCGGAGATAACTACCGTACTGGAAGACACAGAACGGTGGTTTATGACCACTTGCCTTCGCAAGCAGGTGTTCATTTCATCAACAGATTGCCAAATTCTATGAAAAACGCCCAAACGCCCAAGGCGTCAAAAACTCGTCTTAAGCGCTTTCTAGTGCCAAATGCGTTCTACAGCGTTGACGAGTTTCTGGCGTTTAACTGAGAGACCGCCCAATCCGATGACTAACTCCAGCGCTCGAAGTAGGTTGAGATAGGCGAAGGATGAATGAGACTAGAATATATGAAACATGATGTAAGTTTGGACGTAGTGGTAATGTGGTATGAGAGTTTAAGATTTAGATTTAACTATGACGTTTGCAATACAATGTAAAATTGTTACGAGCAATTTAAGATTTGATTTGACATTAACATTGAATCAACACTTCCCACCACATCCGTGTTATGTGGAGAGATACTTGTTACCAATAACAAACTAAAGTGAGTGCAAGGAGGCTCCATACCTTGTCCGCTTGCCGAAGACAGTCGATTCGCCTCATCTTCCCCTTTTGGTCGGGGTTGGAGAGGACGCACATGGCGGGCTTCTTGCCGGTGATACTCAACACGAAGTCTTCTCTACACTCTTGCGTGATATCTTTCCGTAGCTTGCCCAGCAGCCGTGAAGCCCACTTCTGCTTCACCTCAACTTTCTCGTTCTGAAACAGTCCGAGAAGTTCCTGTTAGCGTGTTGCCTTTTAAATTGGATCGTCACCTTTTTCAAGTAACTTTAAGTATAAAAAGGCAGCTTTTCAAAATAGTGAGATGTTCTACATCAAAACAGAAACTACAAGGTGAAAAACAGGTACAAGTGGACTGTCTTCAACTACGCAATAAGTTTCACGAAAGGTCGGTTAACAGTTTTAAGCATAGCAAATACAAATACATATTATTACCAATGTATTTGTTTTACGAAGACATTAATATCAGGAAACAAGACAGTTTGAAAACTCTTAGAAACAACTGTATCAATTAACTTTTTTTAAGTTAAATACTGTATGAACAATATCAATTAGTGTATTTTTACCGAAAAATGTCTTAAAAAAGCAAGTTTTCGATAGTGTGATAAAATAAGTAAAATATAGGTTTTATTTAATATCAGGAAACAAGACAATTTGAAAACTCTTGGAAACAACTGTATCAATTAACTTTTTTTTAAGTTAAATACTGTATGAACAATATCAATTAGTGTATTTTTACCGAAAAATGTCTTAAAAAAGCAAGTTTTCGATAGTGTGATAAAATAAGTGAAATATAGGTTTTATTTAATATCAGGACACAAGACAGTTTGAAAACTCTTGGAAACAACTGTATCAATTAAATTTTTTTTAAGTTAAATACTGTATGAACAATATCAATTAGTGTATTTTTACCGAAAAATGTCTTAAAAAAGCAAGTTTTCGATAGTGTGATAAAATAAGTAAAATATAGGTTTTATTTAATATCAGGACACAAGACAATTTGAAAACTCTTGGAAACAACACTGTATCAATTAAATTTTTTTAAAGTTAAATACTGTATGAACAATATCGTTTAGTGTATTGTTACCGAAAAATGTCTTAAAAAAGCAAGTTTTCGATAGTGTGATAAAATAAGTAAAATATAGGTTTTAGATACTAGAATTTTTTTATATGTTCTGTGTAACCTTAGCTCTAGGACGAGTAACGTCCAATATTTAATTTAGTAGACTATAATTGTCACAAATTGATTCTCAGGTACCATTGTTATAAAACGCTTGCTTTACATTAATTAAGAATTTAATTATTAATTAAATATTCATTCCCTGAATATTAAATAATTAATTATTACTTAAAGATTAATTAATTAATTATTAACTTTCAGCACTAAAAATAAGCATTTTGGATAGGATTTTCTAAACTTAGTTTTTAATATTGTAACTTTCGTGTTTATAAAAAAACATTATATGCACTTTAAAAATCACAAGCAAGTCGGTTTACGTGCCTCTTCCTGAATTTGCATAGATCTCATGGATCCGCCGGATAAATATCTGCCGATTATTTCAACCGTCTGTCAATTGAGGCTTATGCGATGCGACAGTTGAATTGCTGTATAAAGGTTTGACTCTTTCTTACCTATATAAAAATGTATTCTTACCCACTAGAAGAATTCGGTGACAAATTGTGGTAAATAAGGTATACCATTTTTTAAATCTTACTTCTGTTGTTTAGTCTGTTTCGTATTTTCGTGGTTATATGGGTGATTCCTACGAAACGGCTTTAAGGACAATCTTATTTCCCAAGGATGACTTAACGTATAGTATTAGTCAATAGGGGCCGAGATAGTGATACACTCACACACGCACACCTACACACAAGTTGCAGGGGATTAGCAACTCTCTATTAGTTCCCCAATTAGGTAGTTAAGATCGCAACGAGAAGAATGATACAAAACAACGTATGATGATACACTGAGTATTGCTTAGTCATGATGCAAGGCTGGCCTCTGCGCTCGTGAGTGTGGGGTTGCGTGTGTGCGAGGCGACTACTTGGCCCTTTAGCCGCAATCCCTACTCGCTATTACTATAGTGTATTTATCAGGCATCTACGGAAGATAGCAAATTATTCAAGGAGGCCATTGTTCTCACAACATCGGGTGTCAGTCGACACAATCGCGACCAGGGACGGTTATATCGGAGTGCAGGAGCAGGCAGGCGCGTATCTCTGTATTTATTGACTCGCTCGCAAATGCAGTCACAGCCTCTTCCGTGGACAAATTCCCAGAACAATGTCGTAATAAATAAAATCAACACAGGCCGGCAGATCAAGTCGTTTCCTTTCCTCTCCCTGCATTTGTTCGCAAATTGACTACTCCGATCGTGAAGACATCTTTATATCTTCCGTCCGGGGCTAAGCCTTCTCTTTGTTTTCTCATTTAGCTCCGTTCGTTAGAGGAATATTTTGTGTCTGAACACGTTGGCGGAGACGGTATTGGTTATTCAACAACCCACGGCGGTGCCGGTTTCGTCTAAAAAATTAATAATGCAGTGAGGGTGTGAAAATTATTGCCTGACAGTTTAAAATAAAATCAGATTGTATGTCACAAGTGTGTACAGTTATTACTTGGACAAGAATAATAGTGAGATCCAGAGTAAAAAGAAGGATAACTATGACGGTACTAATTGCTACAGTGGGAGATCAGGTTGTAGACTGGTCTCAGCACCTTTCATTAATTACATTCACCTTGTGCTGTATCCTTACTCTATTACAAAATGAACAGTGCTTAATATAGCAGAACTTTCTCCCCTTATATTTTGCTTGAATTAAATTTCATTGCCGTTTCTCCATTGAAAGTTGCGATGTAGATGTGGATACCATTGTTAAAAGCGTTAAGATGCTACAAATCCTTTGTTTAAAGGTCACTGTAGACGATAACGATCTGTAGGCACTCAATATTGCATCTTACATATGCCTATATAGAGATATTACAAAATAAATGCACATATCGAAAAAGCAATGAAAGGTTAAAGTTTGAAAATTAATAAAACATTATAAATTTAGATAAACTGAAATCGCAGATGAATAATTTGGAAATACGTCCATGGCTTTCTTTGATCTACCAAATCCTTAGATGAAGGAATTGAATTATCTTTGGAACTCTTTCGTCAGTGTTTTTGGAACTCTGACCCTTTTCTTGAATGCAGTTGAAAAATGAAACGTCCATATATAAAACTCAGCAGCAGTACTTCAGCAAGTACAGAAACAAGCAGAACCAAAACATAACATTAACTAATCTACCGAGTCAATTGACGTTACAAGTTATTATCTCGGCGTCCTTTTCAAAGATCGGCTTTGAGGTTATGTAGAGCGTGGAAATTGAATGTAGGGAACAGGTAACTGAACTAGTAACTGGATTACAAATTGAGAGTGTTCAATTTGTCTTGGTGCCTTGTTGCAGACAAGGGAGGTGATCGCCTAATGAAGCACAGCGAGGGTCGCGGTGTGGAGACCGATGCTACCATCAGCAACAATAACACTGCCCCTAGTATACCCTGTGACGTGCACAACCCGAGTCAAATATTCTAATCTACCAGAATTTGGACTTTCATTTAATCTGCTATTTAAAAATACCTAATAATAAATACAAGCAGGAGTTATTAAAATTTGAAATATATATTATACCCGGCGTGTTTAAAGATGTCTTTATTATTTTCTCAATTAACACGTACTCTTTAAAATAAACGACTAAAATAAAATATACGTAAAAAGACGGCTATGAATAGCCTTAATGTACTAATTCTTAACCTTTTAAGATAAAAAAGTTCGTTAAGGAAACAATATTTTAATATATTACATGTTATTAAATTATAATGAATGAACAAAAATCTTAAATCGTAAATATATTAAAAATATGTCAATCTCTACAGTTATATATAACTCATGTATACAATACACAATACAACATTTCACACTTTTATCCTCAGCCGTTTGGATTGGTACAGTATGGCCTAATTGCCTACTTTAATGCTTGTCATTTCACGTGGAGGGATCAAAAACCTTTATGTTTGTTGTGGTATTCAGGAATTATTTTTGGCTATGAATTTACGATTAAAAGCATATTTTAAACTCAAAATTGAATGCACCACCTTTAAAAGTCACACTCTTGGGAATAGTCCATCTCATTCACTGGAACAATAATTTCCTGTTGTATAAGGCCTATAGTGTTCACTATGGGCAAGAAAAACAAAGAGAAAAAGAGGATCCGCCACTGTTTAAACGTGATTGCAATCATCTGTAGGGGAAGTAAATACATTGTATGGCTCAAAAAGATGCAATATGCCCATTGAAACATATGCATATAATATTTTTGAGAGACAGTTGAATGTAGTATCAAATATAAAAAGCGCATGAGAGCTGTGGGCTCGCTACATCTTCATTAGTATCGGATAGTCCGGCTTGGAATCGATGGTGAAATCCTGGCATCGTTCTCTGTCGATACATCGAACAGTCTGAACACATTAACTGGGAATAAACCTTTAGCGATAGTCCGGCCTGGAATCGGTGGTGAAATCTTGGCATTGTTCTCTGTCGATACATCGAACACTCTTAGCACATTAACTGGGAATGACCTTTAGCGATAGTCCGGCCTGGAATCGATGGTGAAATCCTGGCATCGTTCTCTGTCGATAAATCGAACACTCTGAGCACATTAACTGGGAATAACCTTTAGCGATAGTCCGGCCTGGAATCGATGGTGAAATCCTGGCATCGTTCTCTGTCGATACATCGAACACTCTTAGCACATTAACTGGGAATAACCTTTAGCGATAGTCCGGCATGAAATCAATGGTGAAATCTTGGCATTGTTCTCTGTCGATACATTGACCATCCTGAGCACATAAAATGGGTATAACCTTAAGGGATAGTCCGGCCTGGAATCGATGGTGAAATCCTGGCATCGTTCTCCGTCGATACATCGATCACTGAAATCGTTCTCTGCCGATACATCGATCACACTGAGCACATTAACTGGGTATAACCTTCAGGGGTAGTTCGCGCCAGAAGCGGGGGTGGGTCCGAGGCAATGAAAAAAATTAATAGCGATGCGTTTTCAGCTTTATTTTGAAGCATCGGCCGCAGAGCTAGGGAAATTAACATTTAAATGACGGGGGTCGAGTGGCTCCCAAGGGACGCCAGGGGGGATAAATCAGGGTAGTAGAGCCCAAGGAGCTAATTTCCCTTTCCGTAACCACTAAACGTCAATCTGTGGCGCGTCCACTTGATTTAGTTCCAGGGAGTGGACCTGCGGGAACCGAGATCTTCGACCTCCCCTCCCGTGTCCCCCCGTCACGGTTCCTTCACAGAGGAACATCGCCCCACAAGTTAACCGATCGGAGTGAGCCTTGCGCCAAGTAGGAGCTTAACACTGATATATAGCAACACTAAGATCCTCATGTTGCCAACTACTGTTCAAATGTGATGCACCCTTTTAGCTTTAAAGTTGTCGGCAATCTTCAAGCGAGGTTATGATGGACTCAAGTCCAGTCTTGTGTAGATTAGTGTTGTTAAGATCTGAATTTCCCTGTTCTTTGGAGAGGCTATAAAACCCACTGTCCAAAAGAATCTGAATACTACAATTGACGTTGAATCCGACTATACAAATTTCCAACACGCTCTACAGGTGTGAGATTTGATAGTCCCAGAACACTTCTCTTATGCTCACTTTCGCATCTAGAACCCTCAAAGCATTGGAAAACCGTGAGATTTGCAGTCAAACACATAATTATACATGTTACAATACAGTGAAAAATCTGAAGAATGTTTTTCGTACTTCCAAGTAAGGAAATTAGGTAAAATACGTGTTCTTTAAATGAGGGGAAAATATTAATAAATTACAGTACGACAACTTATTACTTTATTTTATTTTAAGAAGTTTTCTTCTGGGGAAGAAGACTTTTAGTGTCATTTTAAATTTTCCATAAAGTTTACGATGTTAAGCGCCTGTTGAAAAACGTTAAGTACCAGGAACGAGCTGGTGACGTTTCACTCGGGGTTTACTTTGGGAATTGCAAACTTCCTGTTTGAATGGAAAAGAGAAAGTTCTGAAATGAAAATGAAATGTTTACGCTACATCGTTGCTTCTATTGATGTTTGTTTGGTCTTGGCACACGAACTTATTAATCTTTATTCTCTTCTAAACCATAAGTACTTAGCCATCATTTGGATTTTGTACACTCTATTTAAAAGATAAAAATAAAATTTAAATAGAGGTAATGAATCTTTTATTATTAAAATATACATTTAATTTCAAACAAATTTCGTCCATTTTCATATATGATTGATGTTAAATTAAATTCGGCACTTAAAACAAACGCACTTTTCTCAACAACCAATAAAAAATTAATTAATTTAAGATACAGTAATTAGGTATATTAATACTCTGATAAAAATGGTTATGTACTGTATCTTTTATACATTTTTATCAATATTTGTTCATAAGTCTATTTGATATTGAAGGAAGACACATTACTTCTTCAGTAGTAAACTTAGTATTCTACCAACAATAAAACTAATAAACGTCTTATATATAATTGTATATTATGTTTGGTTCTATTTATATATATTTATAAATACATATTGTAATATTATTATTATATTGCATTAATGTTACTATTATATTAGCGCTTTATACATAAATTGATTAAAAATTTGGTTTTTGTTGTTCTTTTTATTTTTATTAATTCTGCTACCGTACCTGGGTTTTTAGTAAAAATTAAATGTTATGTTAAAACTAATTATGTAAACCAAATAAATAACGATGTTTTGAAAATGATGAAGTAGACTAATAGTATTTACTTCAACATTTTAGTCGTTGTATTACCCGTGACACAATTCACCTTTTTACGAATGAAGTTATTTTCATAGTTGAATCTAGTTTTAGTGAAACATGTTTTAGGGAAAATTGAAATGTTACTAAACCCAGGAGGGGAACGTCAGGCCGGTGTGACGTCACTATTCAGCAGAATTTATATACTTACTAGTGATGCAAAGTTATACTGTGGCTAGTGGATCTGACCCGGCTAAAACTGACTGGCACCATCACCTCCGATAGTGAGGCCTGCAATTATCTTTCACTTCATTAACAGCACATTCTGAGCTGTCGGGGCACAATTAATGTGTGATCAATAAATCCGGATAATAGTGAACGAGATAGAGCCGGCGATAACACGGACAGTTGACACATGAGGTCCCGCCCAAGTCTACGCCGGGGTACTCTGTGTTGCTAGTAGCCAGCGTCAACCTTGGGAATCGCTTGCTCAAGTAAGCCTGGCATATTTCCTCAGGCATTTGTGCCTCAAAGGGTGATTTTTCTGGAGAGGAGTAATTTTATAAATAAAATAAAATTGCTCAGTTTGTATTAAAAATGAATAACTCGACCACTGTTACGATTACTGAATCGTGTCCAGAGAACTCAACATTACACTTATTTAGAAGACAAATATTAATGGAAGCTCAACAGTAGTAGTAATATTGACCTTAGTTTTAGGCTTAGACGGGTGGTAGGTATCATGAATATCTCCGCATCAGTTTCAGTTTACTATCTTTTAACTTACGATGGCTGATATAGCATTCAAAATGTTGATCTTTACTTATGAAGGAGTTGCAACAGAACTGGCTCTGGTATCAACTTATACGTTTGATCTTTCCATTTCTCAGGTTGTTTTTTGGCGAGTTAAAAATAAACAAAACTGTTCCTTGCTTAAATTCTTGTGATATAAGTTCATACATACCGATATCCTCACCAGCTATATTCCCCATATGTTTATTGACTGAAATAAAAAACTTTAACTCTTCAGTTTTGTAAATTAATTTGTATTAATTTGCTAGCAAGCATACATCATATAAAATATGAGCGAAGTTTTGCTGAATACGCTTTCACTTCTAAGCTTCACTCGTATTCCTCGATAATAATCTATAATTAATTCTGCCTACTATTAAATTGGCATTACTACCCGCAATGTGAACACTAACTAAGTCAGGCTTGTCGAAAACTTGCATCTGCAAATCATTTCAATATGAGTGTGCAGTACAACAACTAATGCAATCAAGCGAATCGGATGAGTGGAGAGTATCATGATAGCACACAAACATCTCCCTTGAGGACACCTCTTGTTTTCGTGAAAGGATTTCACGTGGTCGTACTTATCCCGATCACCTGCCATCTTTGTCCTTAAGGAGATACCTCACCCATCTGGCCGCAATCTCCCTAAGTGCAAAATAGTGTAACTTATAATTACCATATTACGGTCCATATAGTTTAATGATTAAGAATAGCTTAGTCACTGAGCCACTAACTCCTTTTCTCTTACAGCAAACAGATCAATCAAGTTTATGAAACCAGTACATATGCTCTGATTTCTTTCCAATTGGACAAGATTATAGTGTAGAAGTAACGGGTAGAATTAAGAGTAGCCGGAGTTGATAATCACTGGAAAAGTTTTGATTCTTCGATAGTGGTCGATTTATGTCATCATTAACAACTACGTTTGATATGACTTGTTCATAGCAATATCATCTGTCTTCTTCACTGGCTTTTATACATGCACATATGTCCTGATATTATTTCATTAATTTTAGGAATAACACAAGAGAGTATAATCTTCAATGTTGTACATATACCTCATACCAGCAAATATTTATTCATTTAATTCACTTTTAATACTTCATCATCAATGTTGTACATTTCTTATCCACTTCAGCACTTTATTTTAAACAATGTATTAAACAATTATGTTAAACCTTTGCGTGTACACATTTTAACAGAAAACTATCTTTCTCATTTATTCTATTTATTGAGTCCTTACGTGAAAACCCTTTTTCTTGCAGATTTGTCCTACAAAATGGTTAGTTTGATTTAGTGTCTTACTTATAGTAATAAATATTTATTCTGTAAAGTTTATTACATTAAATTGTTTGTGCCTTTAAACTCATCCAGTCAACGTTTAGTCTGTATGTAAAGCGTACTTTAAATTTTTAAAAGGTTACTCAGTGCACAATTTAAAGTGCAATGTACAAGCTTTTAACTCTGAAGTACCAAAGACACCATTGCAACTAGCTGATTAAAGCTTTATGTATTGTATGTTCACTAATGTCGCTGTTGCCAACTAAGTAAATCTGGCCCGTTCAATAACGTGTTGGAACTTGTTTGGAGATTTTCATAAACAATTCAGGTACTTTATATAATTTGAAACAGACACGTGAAATCATAGTTAGTGGTATAACAGACAGGTTATTGTATCAGTTTTAGCTAACATGACAATTATGAGAAAGTGAAAACAATGTATGATGTATATTAAATTTTACCTTTAAATTTTTATATATTAAAGGTATTTATATAATATTAAAGGTACCTTTAAATTTTTAATTGAAAAACTTAGAATAACTCAAAATTACTTTTTGCGAATAATTTTAAAAGGGTCAAAAAGGGACAGTTCTTTTCATTTGTTTCAAAATTTGCGTATATTACCTGTTCAGCATATTTTCATTTATAAAGTGCTAAGGATATTTTTTATTAGAAGCGGATATTTTGGTTTGGAATATTTGCATTATGACACAAGATTTAGCCAGCAAATTAACTTTAAATTACCAAAAGTAAACAAGTCATTTTTTCGCCATTCATTTCAGTACTTGGGACCAAAATATTATAACCAGTTATCCAATAGCATTAAATCCAGTGGCAATTTAAATAAATTTTCCAAAAAAGTGTTTGATTGGCTATTGTCTTTGAATGACACAAGTTTTTTAAGTAGTATTCTTAGTTAAAGTATTATAAGGTAGTACGTTTTTCCTTAAAGTGTGTTTTCTATAAAGGTATATTAAATTTGTTCATTTTACAATTTTTATAGTTATATTGTTAGGTAAACAAAAATTGTTAGCAACAATATTTAAATTGTATTGTTATATAGTCATAACAACTGTTTGTCTTCAAGCTTAGACAAAAAATTTAAGTCTATTTGTTTTTTTAGTTTCGAATGTTTTCAGATGCTGCAGAAAACGACATTTTTTCAACTATAATTTTAATGCTAGACTCATAATTTCATTTTTTAAATTCTATTTAAATTACAAATTTGTTTTTTTTCACCTGGCCACAATACTTGGAAAAGTGGCCAGGAAATTTCCAGATGATTTATGTATGTGTATAACTATGTAAAAAATAATTGGAAATAAATCATTATTTCATTATTATTTCATATATTTTATATGAGAGAGTCTATACTTAGTAGTGATGCCCACCCCATACATATAAGGGCTCTGTGACACGGTCAATTAAAGTATCTACATTCTAACTAGTTTGTTCATACAATTCTACTATAATACCTTTCTCTGCCTGTCTGTCAGTTACAAGATTTGCAATAGTCAAATTTAAAAATCCACGCATACTAAAACACATTCAACGTTTGTATTAATGGAAATTAACACATTGAGTGGACATTATTTTATGTTGGAAATTGGATTTTCGGTGTCCACGGGAATCTATAGCACACTGTAGAAACCCCTACATTAGAAAAACGTGTGCCTACAAACAAGAAAGTTATGTCTGAAACACGCTGCTACGCCACCCCCTCGTGCCTGTGGGGTTTTGAACTCTAAACCGCGGTCTGCCATCATCGTGCTGATGCCGGGACATAGTAATAGTGAAAAGAGGTGTTGGAGATACCACTATCCCGACACCCCGAACACGTCTAATTAAAATCAGTATGCAGTGAAAATCTGTGTTAATGGAGCAAACTTAGAAATGAGCTAATCTAAGACCTCCACCAAAGTTCTTAGTTTACTTTTTGAAGTGACGAGTCCTCCGCACGTGATAACGACTACTACCGAGCGGTATCCCTTGTCAACATGATCACAAAAACTCCTCATACAACAGTTCCAGGTGGTCATTTAAATTACATTAAACCTTGTTAGTTATGCCAAATCGAACAAAATACTACAAGTAAGTACTCTTCAATTTGGAAAATGTGCCTTTCGTGTGAACAAGGTATTTTTAATTGTATGGAAAGCCTCTCTATCTCTTCCCTCTGGAGTTGGAGAAGCTATACTCAATGTTAATAGACTGCTCAGAAAGCAAGCTTTCTCATTCACCATTTTTCAATGTCCTCCAACTTTGCAATCCTACATCTTTATTGGATTTCACTTTCCAACGTATAATTGCAAATCACGAAGATGTTAGTTCCTGCCGTCATTTTAGTACAAGGTGAAAGGCAGATCAATATAGTGTAGGATGGAGCAACGACTGCGACTAACAGTAGCAGCATCTACGAACGAGAAGAATAAACGAATCACGAGTACAATGATTCCTTAAGATAGAAAGATGACAGTAGCCTCATCTATAGAAGAGACTGATAGATGCAGCATGTGCAGAGAGAGACCAATACATGAATTTCGAGTACAATGATGAGCAGCATCTGCAGAGAGAGACCAATAAAGGAATTACGAGTACAATGATACCTAAGGTTCGACGAGAGACAGTAGCAGCATCTGCAGAGTGACCAATAAATAAATTACGAATACAATGATTCTTAAAGATAGAAAGATGACAGTAGCCTCATCTATAGAAGAGACTGATAGACTATAGACTAGTGCCCTGATCGCTATGGTTCGGAGAGTGAAAGGTGCAGCATCTACAGAGAGAGCCCATTACGTGAAATACGAGTAAAATGATGCCTAAAGTTCCGCTAGTGACAGTAGCGTCATCTGCAGAGTGACCAATAAATGAATTACGAGTAAAATGATTCTTAAAGATAGAAAGATGACAGTAGCCTCATTTATAGAAGAGACTGATAGATGCAGCATGTGCAGAGACCAATACACGAATTACGATTACAATAATACCTAAGGTTCGACAAGAGACAGTAGCGGCATCTGCAGAGTGACCAATAAATAAATTACGAGTACAATGATTCTTAAAGATAGAAAGATGACAGTAGCCTCATCTATAGAAGAGATTGATAGACTATAGACTAGTACCCTGATCGCTAAGGTTCGGAGAGTGAAAGGTGCAGCATCTGCAGAGAGAGAACAATACATGAATTAAGAGTACAGTGATACCTGAGGTTCGGCGAGTGCCAGGTACAGCATCTGCTGTGAGAGACCAATACATGAATTTCGAGTACAATGATGAGCAGCATCTGCAGAGAGAGACCAATAATTGAATTACGAGTACAGTGATACCTGGTTCGACGAGTGACAGTGGCAAATATACAATGACGAATCAATGAATTACGAGTAGCATGACTCCTAAGAACAGAAAGATGACGGCGAGTAGCAGTAGCCGCGTCTACGGGGCGGGATGACAGTAAATGAGTCGCCGGAAGGAAGGACTGTCTGCTCCCAGCTTCCCGCTCTATTATACTAACTTGTAGGAATCAAAACAACATTTCCGCTTCTGCCACTTTCTTCACCCTCTTCTGGGATTCTGTTTGATTCATTCCATTTATGGCTTTCTGACCTGCACTGTTTTGTTTTATTAACAGGGGATGACTTGTTTATATAAACTAAATTAATTATTTACTTATATTTTTCTGTTCATTGACGTTTAACTTACATTTTGATGTTTAACTTTAGTGAAAAATATAATCTGATGACATTTATTTCTAATAGCATATTTTTGGTTTTTGAATTGTAAAACGTTTAACAGATGCCAAAACTTTGGAAAAATAACGATTTGCTATACCTTTGTATGTTTTTAATTTACCATAAATGATTGAGAGTAGTTTCCTTTAGTAACAAAATTTCACTTGTTTTGAAAATATGGAATACACAGTTGAGAAACTCTATTTTAATAAATTGTGTTTCCTAATGTGTAATTGAAACTTTCCAACCAAGCATTTGTCACGATGTGCGAAGATGTTGAAGACCAGTGATGAAGCTGTGAGCGCGATGCGACCACGTCCACTGCACGCTCTACAAGAGTATAATCTGCCGCAGTGCAACGATGCTTGTTTGTGCATCCATTCATCCAGTTCGAGATTCTATCATCCTACGCTACCTCTCTGCTGGTTATGTATAGGTGTCGTTATGTGTCATAAGAAACTTAAATATTGCAATCTTGCTATGCTTCTGAGCAAATCAACAAGGTAAGCAACTCAATCATACAAAACAATTTTAATTATACAGGGTTCCGATGTGTTTGACATACACGTGTTGGCAGTTTCTACATCAAGTGTTTCGTAGCAAATTTGCCAGTGCTGCATATCTAGCACTGTATTACGCTACAAATTTGTACACAGTAAATCCAGTAACATATTTTGATGTGAAGTATACATTTATTATTGGTGGTTAGTTTATACGCAATTCTTTGCCGTTGAGTGTAGGGCGAAGACTGGTGGATGATATGAATCCACCGATGTGCTTGCTAGCGGCAGACATGCTAGCGAGTTGACCCTGTCATCGGCCGTGAGCTAAGGACGGGCTGCTGTTGGTAGAATGATCAAAGCTCACAGATGTTCCGGATTGAAGCTAGGCACGAATCACCGATGTGCTTGCTAGTGACATAGTTGCTAGCGAGTTGTGGATAGTCTGTGGAAGCAACTGACAACGTGTAAAAATTTACTCTGACATCGGCCGTGAGCTAAGGACGGGCTGCTGTTGGTAGAATGATCAAAGCTCACAGATGTTCCGGATTGCAGCTAAGCACGAATCACCGATGGACCGAGAAAAACGAGGAACAGTTTAATGAGAAGAACGAAGAGCAGGAATCAATGGGTTTCTGAAGACATAATTTAGATGGAAGTGGTAAAACCGGGCCTCGGCTCCACCTCACAAATAACGTCCTCTGTCACCCAATTAGGACTTGGATACACAAATTATCCTGTCCTCACTCAGGACAGTCCTCGTCTTGCTATCTACATATTCTCGCACTGCTGACGCTGCAAAAGGAAACGCCGAGGTCAAACTCAGTGGACTTCTCAAATTTTGAATAACTTTTAAGTATTATTCTATAGGATGTGATTATAAACACAATTTAAATAAACACCCTTTGTTTACAAGCTTGTAGCTTTTATTGTCAGTGACATTTTTTATGTTTTTGAATGTGTCTACGTGGAAATATACTATGTGAGGTGAACTATGGGTTAAATTAAATTATCTTAAGATCTCTGACTATGAGAATTAACATCCTTACGAATTATAGGATTATTACAGAAATTACTCTGTATGTCCTTTACTCTACACATTTTAAACATATAGCTATTTATGTACTATATTTTTCAATTCACTTTTTTTTTAAATTTGGAATAATTTTCAATCGTTTTCTTAAAATTAGTAAAATATATAAATTTTGTAAAGAAATTATCGAAGATAACAAAATCATTTTTGTAAATAGTTCTGTTGTTGTTACGAAATAATAACACGTTTATTTATTCAATTTCCTCTGTTTCCAAATTCAATCTGCCAAGATTAATATTGATATCAACATTAAAAACGTATGAAAACTTATTAGAGTGATTTCTAAAATAAAATAAATGCACGATTACAAAAGTTAAGTGTAAAAATTGTCAAACAAAATTAACTGTACTGCAGTACTTTTATATTTGTCGTATTTTACAAGGAAGTATGACTTATAAGAGTTGTTATAAATGTCGCTTCAGTATCTTCGGAAAGTAACACATGTCCTTTTTATTCATTCATAATGAACATTCAGGAAATAGATACTTTTCAATACATAAGAGGCCATATAAATAATTACGAATCCGCAAAAACAGGTGACAATACCATCTCAAACCTGGTTCATAGATCGAAATATATGGATGTGACTGCTATTTGGATATTTGGACTGACGATACTAACTTTAGTTTTCGATCGTGTTCATGGATTTTGTCGTCGAATGAGTCTTACAAAGCCTGAGCATCTCGTGGTACGCCGCGGCTCATGATAAAAGCGACCATTGAGGTATCATGTAAACACGATATAAAATGTTGTGATGGTCGGTATCGCGTGACAGAAGTGTGCCGGGCCCAGGCTAGCCGTCAGGCCTGAGCAAGGCGGCCACATTCCCTGTCCATGCGGGTAATCAGTATAAAAGCGGATCGGCCGCGGCCACGGCCGACCAGTGACTACCGCCGACGCGACCACAGCGACCAGGACCCCCTCCTATCCAGCAATAATAGACTCGCTAAGGTAAATCCATTTTAGCGGAACGCCCAGCCGAGGAAAGATATATTTACGGGCGGTGAGTTAATGGAATTTATTTACAGACGGAACAAACGAAGTAAACAAGCCCGGTGTGCGGTGACCTCGATATCAAGCTCTAGCGACGATAGCCAGTCTGAGATATGAGTGTATAAATAATACTAAGGATTTTTTGTTCACTTGGGACACACTGGCTGAGTGAACTTCTTAATCGTATAAGGAATTATGTGCGGCTACCGGTCAAATTCCTTTAGTTGCCTCCAAATCTAAATCATTGTTTCTATAAGGGTATTCAACGACAAAACAGTTACTTTCATATACTATTCTACATTGTTAACGATTACTAAGAACTCAGTTTCACGGCCGTTATCAGTGAAACTATCCACGTCTTATCGCTTATACAGATAACGGGCTTGCAACTGTTCAGCCGGGCTTGAAACTCTTCTCCGATAGAAACTCATCTATTTAATAGCTCTCTCAGGTATTTGAGATCAAACAATCTAGAACTTTATGCTGTTACGTTATAGTTACTATCTGGAGAAATGTTTTTCATTCGTCGCCATTACTGCCGAAGCCCGCACTGATGTGGGGAAGCACTCATGTCAGATCTTTCGGAAACTAGACATACTTTCTAATTTTACAAGCAATCACAGATTTTAAGAATTGCAGTCATCTAAGCAGTTCTTCCTGCACGGAATTTCTCAGAACGAAGAGATCTTTGTAGATTTCACCTTAGCACATCTGCCGGTTATGAAAATTATAATTATGCTTCACCTCGACATCAATTTTAACTTCAACAAGTGAAATGATGATGTTCATAAGAATTTCAGGATATTTACGATGTCATAAATTCTGTCTACTTAACTTGCGTGTGGGATTCAGGCGATTTCAAGGGATTCTAGTACTGGTCGTATCATCCCTTTCTACTAATTTACATCCTTTCCACTTATGTTCCTGCATATTTCTGGTAATGTAGTTCTTTTATATACACAATACCAGAGTAGTGGAGGAAAAGTGCATTGTTCCAACTGCACCCTCTAGTTGCGATTTGGTTTAAGTAATTTCATATTTGTTTTCAATTATATAAACTGTGGAAGTTAATTTATTCTTTGTATTTTATCCGCACTAAAGTATTGCAGATACGTATGGAATTTTATCGAACTTAATAAAGCTATACCCATATCTGTGGCATTACGTGTTCCCTTTCAATATTCAATTACTCTATCAACAATAATAACACTGGCCTTTGAAATTCGTCAAGGGGTTTATCAATTAGGTGTCCGAGGTGAGCAACAACACGTGTGACTGTTCCATGGATTAGTGTAACCTCTCAATGATCCTGTTTATGTAAGCAGCCTACTTGCACGACAATTCAAGGACGATCAGAAATCACTTCTAAACCTGATCTGTAAAAAATACAGTGTTTACGAAACCTAACTTTGCCTATAAATATACGTTATTTTTAACTTGGCTGTTTTAAATTGATGCAATCGGCTTTTTGTTAGATAGTCTTTTCTCCTGAAGACAGACATTATGATCATTTAATTAAAAAAACGAATTATTTAAATGTGACCAATCCTCTATTCGCCAGTATAGGCCGGTTTCTATCTTCCAACAATAAGTACATTTTTAACGATTGGACTTCACCAGACTTTTTTATGGGTCTCGTATAACATAAATGAATATCATCAACCCAGTTTGGATTCCTTAAAGATAAATCTACTTGGGGTACCACAGCGGATTTTTTTGCGGATAACTGTTTCTACCCTGGTTACTGGCAATTGTGTGTCTGGTGGTATCTTCTGTGATGTAAGCAGAGCTTTTGACACCGTGTACCACGATTGTCTTTTGGATAAGCTTGGGTTTTATGGTGTCAGGTAATGCTCTGCAGTGGTTCCGCTCCTATCTTTATGACCGTTTCCAATGTGTTCAAGTTATTAACAGCCATGGAAGATAAACTTCTAATGTCTTGTCCATATATAGTACATCAGTGCTATATTCTTGGACCCCTTTTATTCCTCTTGTATGTGAACAATCTTAGCCTGCACATAAATGGTCGCATCGTCCCATATGCAGATAACACCAGTGTTGTTTTTAGGATAAATCACCCGTATCCTTTGCAAGTGAAATATCGCCATCATTGAGAGGCATAAGGAATTGATTTTCAAATAATAACTGGAATCTCAATTCTGAAAAACCTTTCGTTCGCAGCGGGAGCAGTCTGAAGCAATTGCGATGGTTGAGAGTGAGTTGATCAAGACATCTTAAACTGTGGGTTTTTTTTGTGGTCACATGGATTCTTCATTGAATTGGTAACTCCACATTGATAGTCTTTGTTATAAATTAGGATTAGTATTTTTGCTCCGAGATACCTTGCACCCTTTTGGAATCGCATGTATTCAAGTCTGTATATCAGGGTTATCTTGTATCTTTGGTGTCGCACGGTCTGCTGTTCTGGGGTACGGCGTCGGTTGGAAACATGGAGAGTTTTTAAACTGCAGAAGAAAGCTGTGAGGTTGATATGTGGATTGAGACACAGAGACAGTTGTCGGGAGGTGTTCCACAACAAATGTCTTTTACCTTTACCATCTACTTTGTATGCTTGTATACCTTCAGACACTTGCACAATTTTCCAGTCCATAAACTTTCGTATCCAACCAGACATAAGGATCTTCTCGTCATACCAAGTCATAACACCAGCATCTTTAGGAAATCCATTGCTTTCCTCGGTCTAAAATATATTATAATAATTATATTACTCTTACACATATATTACATTACTATTAAACTTCAATTTCTAACCATGTCTGAAGCTATCAGCGAAACTAGAACAACACTTCAAACCTGTGATCTGACGGGAGTGTTGTGATGTGCCGTACCTGTATAGCGCTGTTGAACTTCATTTCGAGAATTTGGGAACTTCCTGAAATGTGACTGACGCACCAATTCGGCGCATGATGTCCACTGACATATTGATTCCCCTCCCTTTTGTTACTTAAGGGTAGAAAACCCCAAACCCAGATATCACGCTTCACCTTTCTCACTCAAAATTATATTATCATTTGACTAACGAGAACTGGGATGACGTTGGTCAAAGAGTGGTATCCAAGAAAGGAAATTGTCCAAGGGAACGATAATATGTCCTTTTAATATCAAAGACACGGCAAACGAATCGAACCTCGGATGCTGCCTGCGTACGAGTCAAGTCAAACCTCTGGAGTCAAATTGTTGTATAAAACTAGGAGACTTAGGATGGCACCGTGGTGTCCACATGAAACCCAATTACTGAGGAATTCGCATACTGACGAGACTGCACACTAACCCTGACAGAACCTGATGGACTCTCCTTGTCCTGTCCAGGTCACTGTATCTACATACCGTACCGGCTATCTGCTGCTACCGGTACATTAGAGTGGTGTTCGATCGGGTAAATACCTTTACCGGTCACCGGTCTTTCAGATTCCTTTCCTAACGACGTAGAAATATTTTGCCATTTCACGAGTAATTACATGCAATTGATCGTAGTATTTGGGGGCATATTGTACTCGGGCCCACAAAAAAGCGGCTGCAGACTGAATATGTAATCTTAACAGCATGTATATGAGGGATGACTGAAGGGACTGCAACATTTTAAAATTGTATTCAAAAATTGTAATTCATTTTTTATTATTTATTCATTAACGAATTAAAGAAATTACATATTTTAAGTAAATAATGTTTTTAAATATTACATGGTTAATAAAGTATTAGTGTTCAAGGAAATCGATTTTGATTTGTACATTTCTTATATTAGACCATACATTTCACATTTGTGTTTCTAGACCTTCATTTAGATTCTACATCTCGAATTTTTATTTTACAATCGTTTCCATATGTACGATCATAACGTTTTTCTATGTTTATTTAAAGGTAATAACAATTTCGTCAAAGGGATCTCTGGTCATGGATTAAATGTATTGTTTTTAGTTCTCCATTTTATTTAAAGTTGGACGTTCACGTACTGATTTGTGAAACACAATTAGTGAGCATATCCATCGCCCATATTCAGTACACGTATTTAGTTCATTATTGGCAACGGATGATTTCAAGGGATAACATTCGTCTTCGTAGTAAAAATTGACAAAATATGAAATTTATAGTGATTCATAACCCTAAATTATTGAAAGTGAGATATGAAAATGATCATGAATACACGAAAGTCAAAGATTACGACAGTACTACTTGATGATGTCAGGACACAAGGGTAAACTCGAGGCCTAAGCACCACAAACAGAAGCAGTTCAAACGAAAACCGTAACGGAACACAATAGATTATCGGGTATATGTTTTTGTTTTCAGTATGTACTTTTTTATTGTCGCCTTTGGTTTTGGTTTATTTATCGACGTATATTTTTGAATAGTTTATTTTCTTGCATTCTTGCTTCTGAAGTAGATGTAAGACATATATTCTCGAAACTTCGTATTTCAGTTGTAATAACATAATGAAGCGGGCGTCTGCGATCCTGTGGTCAAATAATACGCGTGACGATAACGTCACCCATGCAGAAACCACTTCAGGACTATTTTTGGCCAAACAGGAATCGAGTTCTAAAATAGAGTGGAGGTCGTCATAACGGGTATGTTTGTAGGCAGTAGCCGTAATGACTAGAATGAGAAACCTATAACGATGTTGTGGGTGGGTGGGGGTGGAGAGGGGGTGCGGTCGCCGGTTGCTGGTTGGAGAGCGAACCGGTGCCAACACATAAAACACAATGGACGACCAATAAAAGTGTGAAATTAGAAACACATATTGAGTAATTAGGTACTTAATAATGGTTTATGGCGCAGGGTCCAGCAAATAGTGACGCGGGCCTAATGGATGTAATTAAAATTGAGAGGGAGGAGAGGTTACTTAGCAAGACCGTGGAGTCACTCATAAATGAGGCTGTACTTTCCAAGATATTGTGCCAAATAGGCACTTACACTCACTAAACGATTAGTTCCACACGTCAAGTCAGACGACAATAGAATGCTGCCTGTAGTTAATCTGTACTAATCAGGACGTATATAGAATAATAAAAAACGTGTCTATTAATAGGAAATGTTGCTTAATATTATTGAGACTTTGTTTTGTGTTAGTAAATATGGATAAAACTAAAGACCTTAATATGTATAATTAATCTGCTCTGTTGTAACCATATTCCGAGTACTTTATTTAAGACAATGAAAACCAACAATTAATGCACAACGCGATCTCAATGGTTATCTCTTTGTCCCTTTTTTATGTATTTGTCTTACATCTAAACTGATAAGAACTTGTTTTCACTGATCCTTATACGCAAAACTAGCTTGGATTTGTCACAATGGATACATTTTTAACAGTTTTATTTTTAAAGAAAATCATTGGCGTTTTGTGACCGTATTGCTTCATAAGCATGTCATTATCGACAAAATTACAGACCTTCAGATTTATCATTGTGATTAAAAGCTTATAAAATATCTTATATTAAGTTTACTAATGTGGTCAACCTGGAGTCTGTTATGTTTTAAATATTAACTACTAGTATCGTTTCCACAACTTAGTTAAAAAAATTTACGTAACATCGTTTAAGTAAAAAGTTAACAGAAAAACTGTGTTTAAAATAATATAGTTAGTCAAAACGTAAATTGGGGTATTGAAGTGAAAACTATATTTCGCCCGGTTGGAAGCATTAAAATATATTAGACAGGATAAAAATTAAGGAAATTAAATTTGCGACAATGAATTAAGGGTTTTAAAATCGAATTTTAGTGTTCTCCCCAATTTTACAATTTCAAACGTTACTAAACATAACATCTTACCTGCTTAGTATAAATTTGCAATTGCACATACTTAATTTAAATAAAAACTGACAGGCTCGTGGACAAAAATAAAATTAGGTTTAACCCGTGAATCCTTTTAGATACCATTCGTATTTTTGTTTCCATTCCTCCTCTAGCTGTAAACGCATCGCCGCACACGGTTTGTGTTGCCTAAGTTGGCTTATGGTACAATTTTAAACAAAATCAAAATTTAAACTTTTAACGAATATTTATATGCAGCTTTAGTCGATGGAATTAAAAACAATTTAATACTGAAAGACAACCGGTAAAAATAGGTGTAAAATAAATATATTTCTCAGAAAATCCTTCCAAACTGAAAAATGCAATAAGACGTACGTTATCTACCTAATATCATGCCTATTTCCTTGAAATCAGATCGTTCTTACGGTTTAATTTTCATATTAGTCTATATAATTAAAATTCTCTTTTCTAACTTTGGAACTAGAACTGTTTAAACAAATGCTGTTGTATGATGTAACGATGACTAATAAAAAATTTCAATATTGAAACAGATTTAAGGAAATGTTTTTTACGAAGTGTACATTAACTGTATGAAGTATTGAAATACGAAGTAATATAATCGGTGTATTAAACTTGCGTTCCACGCAGTGTCCTAGTAATTATTAGTGGAGGATATCCAACGAAGAGGTACACGCTTTTCATTTTATATTGGTACCTCGCTCAACCCTCTCCCCCATCACGCAGATCTTAGTAGAACTTCTAGTTTATACATTAATATACAAGATGGCGGTTGAACGGGTTGCAAAACATTTTATTTCAAAAAGTTATTATTTGTTCGGTTCCTTGTCTGTATGTCACATACAAATTTTTTAACCGATTTTAAACCAACATCTCGAAGGCCTCCACACTTAGAACGTGCAATGTATACGTAGGGTTAATTGTAAGACATGGCATTATGGCCATAAATTCCTCTTTTTGTACAGTATAATACAAATAAAGTCATTTGGCATGATTAGTTTGTGACCCATCTATCAATTATCCACGTTTCGTGTTTATAGTTAGTTTTATAAGCAATCCATATCTATTAAAATAGCTATTACATATTTTTAGTATACTCCAAAGAGGATAATGAACGTATTTAAGGTAGGAGAATTATTTGACCCTGTTCAAGTTGTTTTATAAACGTGTTCGTTTTTAAAATAGTTTCTTTATTTTCCTTAAAATATTAAAGCCATTTTTAAACTAGGAAGTAGAACAAAATTATACTCTAAGTAAAAAAGCAAGAGTTCTTCTGAGTTGCTTTATGTTCTGGTGTAGTAGTTTCTGATTTTCACTGTACCCCAGGCTGTCACTTACTGCTAAAACTAAATGACATCTTTTAACTAAACAAACCTGATTAATATTCCAAACGTTCGCATGCAGAGCCAAAAAAGTTGGAATTCTTCCATTGGTTGACAAATTTCCCACGAAAGTTGAAAACTGACAAATATTTTTGATTCTAGTTAAACATGTACAGAATCAGTGAAGTCTGAGTGAGTTATAGAAAATCAAAAGCGTGCATTATTTAATAGTCGTGCAACATTAGGTAGCATGCCCAATCTTTGACCTATAATTTAATTCTCGGGGTGTTGCAGGACATCTACAAGTTGCAGGTCCTGCAAGCAGATATACATGCAGCCAATCATACAGACTGTAATGTTTAACGTCCCACCATAGATAATGGGAAATTATTCTGCTTAGTGAGTGATTAGATGACGCTTTCTCGGGATAACTTGCCTATGTATATACATAGGGAAAACCTCCCTAGCCCCAAAACACAGCATATATATGAAACTGTCGATATGACTATTATATATTGTATTGTATTGTTTTGTATATAACTGTGAACGATATTAAAATTATAATAAGTTAGGGAAATTGTCACCTTATTCTGACCGTTTCTCAACAGAAAAGGATATCTGTGGTCTTGGCCGGGGTGCGATAGACCTTGAAAGATATGTGTCAGTTGTAGGGGTGGCGGTGACAGTACGCTCCCTTCCCCTACTGGGAGCGAGGGGAGTCCTGAGGGGAGAAAGTGGGGCTAACTTAGCTGACCTTATCCTTTAGTTAGACAAATCATCAGTTTCACAATGGAAACTAATTCGCAAAAACAGTGTTTTAACTTTATACTTTAATACAAATAAGAGTTTTATCATATTTTTCGTTAAATCGATATATGAATTATTCACTTCGTTACCTATCCAATTAAATTGACTTGTACGTTTATATTCTTACGCATTATAATAGTAATATTTTGTACTTAAATAATTATAATCAGCTACTATGGGCGAATTTGATGAAACCTCTATGAGGAACAAACCCTTTCGTAAAGCCTGTCTTATATTTGGTTGGAAACCAATATGTTCATGTATAAAACGAAATTCCAGACAAGAAGTTATATTTTTATAGTAATTGGAATTTATAAAGAGAAGGTTTTTTTGGTCTAGTTCTGAAGACTTCGTACATATAAATATATCCATATATGCTAGTGTTGCAGTAAAAGAAATACACAACTGTCAAATAATTTTAAATATAATACACAAAGCCTTTCAACAACAAAGATGCCATTTTTATGTTGAAAAGCCTCGTGTATAAAATTTAAAAGTATTGGTCAATTTATTTACTACAATAGTATTTTTCCCACAAGAAGACATCCTTCTTCAATGACGTTCTATGGTACTGAGAACGACTGCAGAACTAGGAGCGATTGATAAAGCTGCAGGTTAATACCGATGTATTGTTTATGTAGAAGTCAAACTGACCTCAACTCATACAAACCGTCAGACCCTAAGACTCCACCAAGTCATACTTGACTCAAATTGTAACAAGTTACCGAGGTGTATACGGAGATATTTCCTCATACAGACCATTTTAATCTAGAAAACGGAGATATTTCCTGTACAGACCATTTTAATCTAGGATACGAAGATATTTCCTGTACAGACCATTTTAATCTAGAAAACGGAGACATTTCCTGATACAGACCATTTTAATCTAGAATACGGAGACATTTCCTGATACAGACAATTTAAATCTAGAATACGGAGACATTACCTGATACAGACCAATTTTAATCTAGAAAACGGAGACATTTCCTGATACAGACAATTTTAATCTAGAATACGGAGACATTATCTGATACAGACAATTTAAATCTAGAATACGGAAACATTACCTGATACAGACCATTTTAATCTAGAAAGCGGAGACATTTCCTGATACAGACCATTTTAATCTAGAATACGGAGACATTACCTGATACAGACCATTTTAATCTAGAAAACGGTGAGGAACTGGAACAGGGAGTGAATCAGTTACTGCAGTAGTGAGTCAGACTACGGGTGGAAAACAGGAGAAAAGCAAATTTACGGCACTCCACCTGGGAAGGTTCAATTTAGAAATGAAAATAGAAGGAAGGGTGGATTAAAGTGTTGCCCCCTCAACACCCCCGACTGTCTTACAGGTGAGCAAGCGTGGGGGGGGGGAGCATCAGGTGAGTTTCCCGACAATAGAGCTCCGTCACCCCGAGAGCAGAATCTTGGCATCGTGCGGACTAAAAATAGACTTATCTCGGGCGTTAACAGAGCCGCCTTGTCCCTCGCTGATTTACTTCTGTATGCGCCCGGACCGGGCCGCTGGGACGGGCAGATAGGGAAGCGAGTCGACCGTGAAAAACGCTGAGTACTACGACTCTCGCGCCAACCAACTTGCATCTGTAAAAAGGTAAAGGTGTGACTCGACCCGCATAGTAAACGGCTTTCTTTCGACACGAGATGAATCGAGGGTATTCGTAGACCCCAGCGCACAGTATATCGATATATTTCTTTATGTAAACACCATTATGATGTGGTTAAACCTCATCAACAACAGTAAAGTGATTATATCAATTTATATTACGTGGGATTTTAATAAATTGGGTTCATACAATTTTCACAGCAAATGTCAACATCAAATATAATTCGTAATGGATAATTCGATAAGGACGTTTTTTACATCGAATAAAAATCAAAACCTTTAGAACTGATCATAGAAAAATTAATGACTGAAAACAAGGGACATTAAAACAAGAAAATTAAAATTTAGTATGAATTGAGTTACAACACTAGCAGTATACTACTGATTAGTAGTATAAAAAAAACAATTACAATTACAGAAGCATTACACAAATTTGTCGGTGGGAATAACTTTCCGTTTAGGAATATTATAATTCGGTAGAGAAGAATATTTTCAATTTTGTATAGTTTTGTATTTTTGATCCCCCTCGCCTTAGTGGCGGACTTCTAGAGCAGGAGTTTAGACACAAAGAACTGATTACAATTCTGGGAATTTATTTGTTCCCGACCGTCACAAATTTGTACTTGTGGTTCAGGTCCCCACGGTAAGATGATTTATTGTACAAACCTATGACACGTCCATGAATACAAGGCAATTACTTAGCCTACTGATTACGGAATGCTAATTGCTTGCTAGGCACACATTAGCATAAGCAATGTGGTTTCAGTGCGTAGGGATAAAGCCGCTATAAAAACCGCGGTCGCCGCTTTTATTACTTCCTCGAAGGGAAGTGTTCAATGAAATTCAGTAATTACACAATTACATTCTAAAAATCTAAAAACGGCACTGAGATACTTAGGGCCTACGGATTTGGAGCGATGACAACGTATTAAGAGACACTGAAACAAAAAAATCATTGTACCAGGTCAGCGCTACAATTTATATCACGAAGGCACTAATTACTTCAAGAAAAGCACGGAGAGGGATTCTACATAATCACTATAACATGTAGATTATCTAATGTCTACATTAATTAATTTTACATTCACAGCGACACAAAGGGAAATACGAATGTTGGTACAGACAATACTGAAGTTTTTCAATCCATGCGATTTTCTCAGTCGGCTTGTAAGTGTGTAGAAACGATGGCTGAATTGTAAATTCCTGTTCAATTCATGATACTGTTTTGGACAAACCAAATTTTCAATCCAGGGAGCCGGAATATGAGCCGCACATTAACTTATCGTACCAGACTTTATGGATTTCGCGTGACCTTTGCACACCAAGTAATCAAGCATGTCCTGTAGGACTGTCTTGATAGACACTTCATTTGTGGAAACAATTCTTCGTCCTGTACTCTTCAGTACAGAAAAAGCAAGTATAACTTTTCCTTTGCATTTTAATGTAAACACCTATTACTTTCTATCTAATACGCTGGCCACCTGGTATTTTTAAATCACCGTATAAAGACTTAGGCTTCTGCAAAGTTTTAAAAATGAGCACTAAACTGGTTCTCTATTAGTTGATCTCTAAAGTCGTATCACATTTCTATGAATAATTTTGGTTCTTGTGACCAATTTAATCATCGCTTATGGTCTTAACGCAGAGGTCCAGCGTCGCGGTTATGCAACGAGGCAGGGGAACCTATCAAACACGTCCTTCTGGAATGTGAAACTCCGTAACCTAAGTAGGTGAAATTTGGTGGGAACATGATGACGATGCCAAATGTTTAGTTGATACAATCTTGGAATTTGTAAAGATCTCAAGATGCTACTCCAAATTGCACCCTGTGTGAGTGCATTGATTACTGACGGTGTCCACCAACATCTAACTATTTATTCTTTGTATACAGATTACACTTCAATTAGAAAACAAAACTATACAACTGTTCAGAGAAGCAGATACATTATGGTGACCTCAGGCGAAAAACAAGGACGCAGGTAACCTAACCAGACGTGAAAGCCCTCGCGAAAGATGGAGTTGAACTCAACTCGAAAGCAGGTCACGTTCCCAACACGGAGTACTTGACATTCATCGTTAACAGCAGAATGATTGTAAAAGACTAGTTAAAATGCTTGTCGGAGGTAGGACACGCTATCTATCGGTTATAACGTGTACTAAGTATTCGTAGCGGAGGGCGCATGCGCTGCACGTCCCGTCCGACAGGCGGACATTCTCGAGTGACCACGACTAAGGGACGGCGGACTCAGGACAGTGAACAAGCCTACAGATCCGGCCCTAGCACAGAACCTAGGGTGCAATTTCCACTCAGACATGAACGGCCTTACCCTCTCACTGGTAGCCACTCAGGACCGCGGGTAGGTCCCAGAAATCTGGTCCTACTGCAGTAGCTAGGTGAAAATTGCCACACAGACATGAACGGCCTTACTCTCTCACTGGTAGCCACTCAGGACCGCGGGTAGGTCCCCGAAATCTGGTCCTACTGCAGTAGCTAGGTGAAAATTGCCACACAGACATGACCGGCCTTACTCTCTCACTGGTAGCCACTCAGGACCGCGGGTAGGTCCCCGAGATCTGGTCCTACTGCAGTAGCTAGGTGAAAATTGCCACACAGACATGACCGGCCTTACTCTCTCACTGGTAGCCACTCAGGACCGCGGGTAGGTCCCCGAGATCTGGTCCTACTGCAGTAGCTAGGTGAAAATTGCCACACAGACATGACCGGCCTTACTCTCTCACTGGTAGCCACTCAGGACCGCGGGTAGGCCCCCGAGATCTGGTCCTACTGCAGTAGCTAGGTGAAAATTGCCACACAGACATGACCGGCCTTACTCTCTCACTGGTAGCCACTCAGGACCGCGGGTAGGCCCCCGAGATCTGGTCCTACTGCAGTAGCACGCAAAAAACCGGCCTTACATTATCCCCGATGGGCACTAAGAGTAGAGACGTAGTATTGTTACGAAACCCCTGTGGATTTTAATAAAGACCCTTAGTGAGAGTGGGGTGTCGGTGGTGCTCAAAGGTGAGAGTTTGGCCATGTGCGATAGAGTTAAGACTCTTGGGGTCGTGTTGGATCGTGGCCTTACTTTTTCCGATCGCATTTCTCACGTCCCCCAGCGTGCGATCATCAGATTCAAGGTTTTGTGCAGGTTCAGAATATTACTGTCGGAGACTGCGAAACTGCGGCTTATGCAGACGTCAGTCCTGTCAGTCTTTTACTACTATCTACCTGCTTGTGGGAACAGCATTTCGAGACAGGACGTTGGCAGAAGCAGAGCTACAGACCTCAGTCATCAGGTTCATTTTCAACCTGAGACAGGTTGATCATATCTCTCCTTTCCGGGAAGCTGTCAAGTTACTTCCCGTGGAGGCAGTGTGCATGCTACTGACGTGTTGCATGGTCCACAAGGTTCTCAAATCTAGAGAACCACAGTATCTCAGCAAGAAACTCTTGTATCGGGGGAGGTCTTTCAGTGAAGCATCCGTCAAGATGGAAGGCTTCACTTCCCGAAAGTGACGCTGGAAGTCGAAAGAAGAGGTTTCTATTATTTTGGCACAAGCATTTGCAATGGCCTCCCCGAACATAGAAGTATTGTATCTTGTTCATATTTTAAGGATAAAATTTAGGAATATTTAATCAATACCAACTAAATTGTGATTACCGAGCAGTGATTTAGTTAGTTTTTAGTGTTGAACTGAGTTCATTTGAAAAACAGTTGTTTTTTTTTTTAAATCCGCTCATGAATAAAGGTATTTTTATTTAATTATTATGTAAAATTCCGAAGTAGTCTATGAAACGAAACTCTGAAGTTAACATTTAAGATTAGTATAAAGAATGTTCTAGTAAAGTAAATAGTTGCACCAATATACAATGCAGTCTGCAGGCATATTACTGACTAGAAGTTCTTTATCAGTAGGTATGGAAAATATACCGCTGTTTTAGCGCGGGCGCATTAAGAACCTGTCGTCTTTTTTTAAGAACCTTACGATCAAGACTGCGCTCACTGAGAACACATATTATCAGCGCATTGGGCGATGGTCAGTAAGTTGTGTGTTCGACAAAGATGATAAAGACAGAGTTAACCTGCATCCCCATACGGGCTGAACTGTACACTCAAAAAGATCTGCTTGACGTACAGTTTTAAGAAGATCACCACTCTTTCGGATATTGTCCATTTGGTCATTAGCCCCACGACCGCTTCCTTCATACTGATCGCTGGATCCTACGAGTCCATATTAGTAGCAGTTCTTTAGGCTATTATTTCCTCAAAGCTAGTGCCACAAGCAGCTGTATATTCAGGAAGACCCTCAAAATGTTAAGGAAACATAAGAAGAAATACCTGTAATATGTTTTCAAATTTCATGCATTTTCAGGTTTTAAACTCAAATGAAGCGAGTAGGAACATTTTTTTAAGTGGCTCACTTCCATCAAACTCCAAGAATGTTACGAGATATATGCGACTCGTACTACGGGCACTACGGGCAGGCTTGTTCACCGTAGTCATGGGTGTCAACGCGGTCGTAATTTAGAGTCGTTAATTTAATTGTTCGACCAGACACGTTATCGCAAACGTGTTAATTAGCATAACATGTCTATAAAAATAAATTAGTGTTAACTGAAATGTGTTTATGTCCAGCACCTATAGCTACCCCTACGTGATCTGTATATTATAGAGGCGGTATCCAGTTAGGTGGTCAGGTCGGGCTGGCCATCCGTACGAGGCTTTCCTCTATACAGAGGTCTAACTTCCTCATCCAACAGCGCAGAAGGGCCGCATTCAACGGCTCCCAATCAGAAGTTGAGATCGCATTCATTGATAACAGTCGGGGAGCCGAGATCCGATTTGGATTGTATAACCACATAGTCCAGTATTTCCTGACAACTGAGGAATTTCACATTTAGAAAGAAATCCTAGTTTTGGTGGATGTCACATATTTTTCAGCTGGATACAACTAACCGCCAGGCACCTTCTCTAATTTGCAGTTTTTAGGGGTGCTCGATTCAGATCGGCCTTCTAGAAAAAATTCAGGTGAACATTTCACTCGTACAACAATGGCATTTAAAGGCCTTTTAGAACTACAGGGCGTCAAGCGTACATTTCGGTAGTTTTCAACATCCTTTAAAACAAGACTCAAGATATACACACACGACAGTAATTATAAATACACTAAAACACTGAATACTATAGCCATTTATCATTTTGTTACTACTTATTGTTATTGGATGTTAATATACTTGCTATTCATTTCTAGTTGTCTTAAATTATTTTTTTTTATTGGTACACTGTGTTGTCACATAAGTATTTTAAGCAATTTTGCTGCGCAAAATGGTGAACAAGTGGTTTTTCTCGAAATAAACAACTAAAAATCCAAGATATTCGAATTATTATTCGAATCATTTTTTTTTGTTTAAAAAAAAAAAACAACCCTATATGTTTATGCTCATTGATACTGCCCTAATATTGGGTAGGACCGGGCCTTGTGAAGTAAGATTACGTGTTGACTCGTGCTGGAACCACCACATCTGTTAAAGAGCGCGAGTAAATAGGACCGGGCCCAATAGTACACGAAGTGAGATTACGTTTTGACTCAAGTTGGAACAACAACATCTGTTGGAAGGTACGAGTAAATAGGACCGGACCCGATAGTGCATGAAGAGAGATTACGTTTTTTGACTCGTGTTGGAGCAACCACATCTGTTGGAACGTACGAGTAAATAGGACCAGGCCCAACATTACACGAAGTGAAATTGCGTTTTGAATCGTGCTGGAACAACCACATCTGTTGGAAGGTACGAGTAAATAGGACCGGGCCCAACATTAGAACACGAAGTGAGATTACGTTTTTACTCATGTTGGAACAACCGCATCTGTTGGAAGGTACGAGTAAATAGGACCGGGCCCAACATTACACTAAGTAAGATTACGTTTTGTCTCGCGATGGAACAACCACATCTGTTGGAAGGTAAGAGTAAATAGGACCGGGCCCAACATTACACTAAATAAGATTACGTTTTGTCTCGTGCTGGAACAACCACATCTGTTGGAAGGTACGAGTAAATAGGACCGGGCCCAACATTACACTACGGAAGATTACGTTTTGTTCCGTGCTGGAACAACCACATCTGTTGGAAGGTACGAGTAAATAGGACTGGGCAAAACAGTACACGAAGTAAGATTACGTTTTGTCTCGTGCTGGAACAACCACATCTGTTGGAAGGTACGAGTAAATAAGACCGGGCCCAACATTACACTACGGAAGATTACGTTTTGTTTCGTGCTGGAACAACCGACATCTGTTGGAAGGTACGAGTAAATAGGACCGGGCCCAATAGTACACGAAGTAAGATTATGTTTTGTCTCGTGCTGGAACAACCACATCTGTTGGAAGGTACGAGTAAATAGGACCGGGCCCAACATTACACTACGGAAGATTACGTTTTGTCTCGTGCTGGAACAACCACATCTGTTGGAAGGTACGAGTAAATAGGACCGGGCCCAATAGTACACGAAGCGAGCTTACGTTTTGACTCGTGCTGGAAGTACCATATCTGTTAAAGAGCGCGAGTAAATAGGTCAGACATGGGGCAGCGTGGGCTAAGGATACACACGGGAACGGGGCAGTTGGTCCTGGAGGAACAAACTAGCGAATTATAAAATAACCGGAAGTGGCTAAATCGATCCCTGCCCATTAGGCAGAATGCTGTGCACCGGAATAACCTCAGTCCAGCTCTGCTCACGTACAGAGACTCCGGGCTACTAACTTATTATTACCTCTATTAATTCGGCATTTCCCACATTTAATACCACGTCGTAACAGGCGTGTTTCTTTTAATGAACTTGTATCCATGACTTGGGCGAATAGCTGATCATTACACGGACAGACCGTTTAAGTGCGGCGATTGTTTTGACGTTGCGGCCAGCCGTATTTATTACGCGCGCGGCGTATTTAACGCTCCGGTTTATATTCGGCTCTGTGAGTACTGCTAAGTTGTTACTACTTTATTACCGTGATAATACTCTAAACTAGCTGTTAGATACTCGCTCGCATCTATAAACTCGACTATAAACATCCAATGCAATACTCCGTATAGTGTACAGGTATAATGACGTAAGGATTATTAGTTTATTAGTTTCGGTCTAACCTTAAATTAAAAATAAATATACGTTACTATCGAAAAATTATCATCAAATAAATTATACTTAAATCACACTTAGAAAGCTCAAAACGCCACTACGATGATATTTCTGCCGTATTCAGTCTGAAAAAAATAATATAAATTGTTGTTTACTTGATCATACTTCTGTAACTACTAAATTCTTAAATATAAGTATAGTAAGGGTTGAACGTGATTTTAAGTATAATAATTATAACAGCACAATGATCCCCCAACATAAGTAGCTTGGAGAACCCTATGGAAAACGGAAACCAATTTAAGTTGTTTACGCTGGATATGTCATCTCATATATCATCACGTTCTGTATATCATCATATACTATTTCACGTTTTGATTTTAGTTGTTTCCTCATTGCTGCCTCTCTAAAACGTATAAATATCTAATAAATACACAACAAGCGTTGTGTTTTAGCTTTTTGTGCCGTTAAACAATGTGTCGGTACTTTATCCCCAAACCGATTAAAGTCATCAAGTTATTTGGATAATTTTGAATTAGTCATTAAAGTCATAAATTCTTTAGATTAATCAAATTTTAATTTACTTAATTTTTGCTCGTATTTTATCCAGTGTGTTAAGTGAGTAAATATACTCTTTTATATATTTACATTCTTGGTCGGCTTATGCCTGAGATGATAACATGAAATTATTTGTTAATGTAACGCAAAAAATTTTTGTTAAATAATTCCTTAAAGCGTATTAACACAATGTTGGTGAAGGACCTTTTAGACTACTTTTATTAAGATAGGAAAAATATAAGTTTTTATCGTTACACCAGAACTGATAGGCATTTGAAGCAGAATTTACCGGTACCTTTTAATCATGAAAAAGTGTAATATAATAAGAAAAACATTGTGAAGATAAGACTAAGGATTTATCAAAGTATACACATAAAATATAACTGAAGGATCTGACATGATTTGTATGACTATTTATTAAAATAAATGTATAATGATGTAACTTCCTTAGGTAACATTTTGTTAAAGGTAAGATTTAATTAAAAATATAATTGTATTAAGTCAAAATCATTCAAAAACACATGTTACTTCCGAAAGATATGTCATGCACATAGCGTAAAATTTGACATTGTATCTCCATTTATTTGGTCTAACTTGACTATTTTATTTAGTCTAACTAAGAAATTGCCTAAATGTCCCAATTTAAACGCCTATAGCTCATCGTGATAGATCAAAACACATATACACTTTTCTGTCTTTAGAGAAGTTACCCTTAGGGACTATGACTATATATATATATATATATATATATATATATATATATATATATATATATATATATATATATATATATATAAAATATCCCAACAAAACCCGATTGCACAGCCTCAACCTACATGTCAAATTTTAACATAATTTTTAAGTATACAGCATGAAAATTAGCAATAGGTTTCTATGCTGCATGCATTTACAAGCTTGCACACTTACCATTATATGATTATTTGGGTTTGAATATTAATGTTGATTTATTTTTACATTTCCATCATGAGAAACGCTGTGGACCTTTTTGTGATCCTTTTGAGAAGCTGAGAACTAAACCGATCAAATTCTAAATAATCACGCACTAGAAGAAGATAATGTTGGCGTTTTCTTCTTTGTACATGTATAACATATAAAGTCGTCTTTAATATGTGGTTATATCCATAATAATGGGATAATCGGAGCATGGACTCCACGCTGGAGTTGGCCATCATATGAGAATCTTTCATGTGAGGAGGTCTCTTTATCATACTGAAATGTTAATTTCTATATACACTCCAGAAAAGTTCAATAAACTCCACCATTATATTGTTCAATATTTGAACAAACAAACAGACTGTTTAAATTCAATTAACTTTACGGACTTCAAAACACAAATTGCAGAATTGCAGTTAACTAATGGAAGCTATTACTAAGATTCACGTAAATCCAACACGAGCTTCCTCTATAAGTTCACGTGTGCTTGAACACAATGCTTCATTTGAATGCTTGCAACTGAAAGCTTCATTTCACATTACCCAACTTACACATTTGAGAGGTTCCTCCACATAAACGATTAATTTCATGTAGTTCCCTAACTAAAACTAATTCACTAACGGGAGAAAACAGACTGGCAGAAGGCAGCGTACAGCAAGGTTTAACACATCACACAGTCCCGCTATTTCTATCCCCTTTGATTACCGTGCAGAATGGTATAATTCTATTAAGCACAGTAGCCAGTGTGAAGAAGCCTGTCTAATGTGAGAATCCACCGGTAGTAAATCTGGCTTGAGGTTGGGATGAGGCCGCTGATTCGCCGGCTAAGTCGTAAGGAAAGAATGTGTGTAGTCTGTTAGATATAATTACGTTATCCTCTTTGGTCGAAACTCAATTTTAAGTCCAAACTATGAATACTCGCGTGTTTTTGCCCTACGAGGATTCAGTATTTAGTTTTTGGTTACTGCCATTTCTCTGCCAACAAATTTAATTAGTTTTTACATAAAAAACATTAGTTGATACAATTGGGTTTGCTTCAAACATCAAGAAACGCATATATATTCTGTAACAGTGAAATGAAAAATAGCTGGGGTTGCTTGGGAAATAAGTTACGAAAGAACGAATAGCATGGTAAAGTAAAGTAAAGATGCCTTATTTTACCAGGCGGAGTTAGGGCTAACAAGGCCTCTGTAACATAGCCTGGGGACCAAGGGCTTAGAGGTGACTTCCGAACCACCACCAGTGGCCGGGCAGGTGGGCTGCTTGCAAAGACAGGATCGCTCTACGGTCACTCATCCAAGCAGCAGCCACGCTCGACGTTGCTTGATCTGGTTATCTTGCGATAACCGTTGTACCCGCTACACACTGGCAATGGCGCGATGGTTGCTGCTGCCTAAAGATTGGCTGCTTTTGACTTATTTAATTCCCAGAGGAACTATTCGGCCTGCAGATACTTTGCGGCCATCTTGTTCCAAGTGTTTATTAAAGTGTCTATGGATATTTCGTTGAATCCGACGTGAAGCTGCTGCACAAAACAATTTATCAGACTCTCATATCTCTATCCTCGCCATACTATCATTAATGACGAGGTAGAGATATTTTTATCTTTAATATACTACTGTTCAGAAGAAGCCATCGATATCTGGCCATTGTGGCATGCAATCTGCTAACCAAACACAATAAATGGTACACATATGAGACTCAATGGTGCAGTTTCCCTACAACATACCATATCGGGTTAACTGCAACCCTCATCCCCAGGATTTAGTTGGTAACCTCTTGAATAAATCTCAATACAGCTACAGGGAGGTAGCGATGGTGATGTTGGTGCAGCCAGTTTTGGATAAATTACGTTATTTAAAATTCGTACCCTTTAAAAGAATTTCCCTGATGACAAAACAGAAGACAATTATTTTTATTTCTCCTCAGAAAATTACAGGCGATTAAAGTAGACAATTTTGTAACCTGGGTCGAATAAAAACGGCTGAAGAAAAATATTTAATACTTTTACAAAGTGTGTATGAAATGTAGCTTCAGGGAGTGAATTTTTCATGATTTTTAACTTGAATTTAGTTTGAATTAGAAATAACTCAAGAAAGTTGCAGTTTATCACTGAAACACCTTCTTAAGTAAATTTAATTTTGCATGAATAAAGTACATGTCATACCTCCAGTAATACTGTAAACATTTCATATTCTTATCTTAAACCTTTATTCTTGGGGCCTAATGTTCCGAAATTCTCCTTCAAATACTTACGACTCCTAGTAGAATGACACAAAACGTTTTTCCTGTTTTCAGAAAAAAAGATATCACAAAAGGGTGTTTTTGTTACAAAACTATACCAAAATAATTAGAACCAAATGCACCACACTATGTTAGAGCATCACCAAGTAGGTAGATTCGAACTTAACAGCACTCTAGTAGGCTATGCACCGACTTTGAAAAAAGAAAGAAAAAAATCCCTCATATATATTGTGTATCAGTATCATAACTCTTGTATATTACTGTCCGACCACCACCTGATACAGCAGCAGCTATCGTGTTACGTTCAAAGCCATTGATACAATATCGAGTTTTAGAACCATTAGCATCCTATACAGATGGGTTTATAACGATTATCGTGAGTAGGTGAGTTCTTTCGCTATTAAAATTTTATCATTAAGTCGCCGGTTTTGTAGAATAAAGATTACGTGAAAAACGCAATAACCAAAAAAAGAATCACTAAAACAGCTTATGGTACTAGAGACGGGTGATAAAGGTAATCAGTATTTATTATTAAGCCCGAAACGCTTAAGTATACTTTACGACAAAAGATTGTAAGTTAACTCAATTTACAAATTGTAATTGGTAAAAATTATAATGAAGGTATAACATACTTTTATTTTTAAAGATTTATAATGACAAAGTCATTTGTTTTTAAAGTTACACGTTTCTCAATTTATAAACAAATCGCATTACCCTTTTACCTGCCAACCTTTTTGGACTCAGTGCAAAATGGAAAAGAGCACCATACTTAGGATTCTCGTTGAATGTTTGTACTAGACTGGATTTCGTACTAGGTAAAAATAACACTGAAACCTTGACAAACCAAATAGATGGTCTGCTTTGAGAATTTTCGCAAGTAGGTGTTACTTGTAAACCCCTCTGGTCATCATCCACAATTGTTTTATTAGTAAGAAAACAATACAGACAAATACGAGTATTATTCTGCAGCGTACAAGAAACTTAGGGCGTAGAAATCGGGCACGGCGAACGTTACATGGCATGGGCGACGCGACGTTGACCTGAGAATGTCAAGCGTACCGTGAACGTGGGCGTAGCTCATCTACGTATTCTGCACGCATGCTCGTGTTTCCTCCACATTAACCCAAGTAGCACATTAATATTTAGTCCTGTCTTCCTCTACAACGGTATTGTGATATCGTTACTTTGATTTCGTCCGGCCATACCAGCATGGGGCCACGTACATGTCTAAACGTGTTGCCGTACACACAACCTTGTTGCCTGTACACGTGTGTTGCCACGCACACAAAGGCATGCGTGTTGCTTTGGTTTTCATACGCAGTCATATGAACTGTGCGTGTCATATCATATAGCTTTGTATGCTGTGTTCGACTCAGTAGTTAGCGTGAGTGATAACTGAGTGTCACCCACTAACACTACTTAACCCTGGAACTGGTCATTTATGTTCATCTCTGCTGGAAAGTCTATTTTGGCTAATTTGTTGAGGTTTTTAAAACTAATTTCAGGCGTATTTCAGGTTTACTCAAAATTATACTTGTTATATATATATATATACTGTTTTAACCATGACTTGAAGAATTTGGTTCAGTTTTTAAATTAGATAAAAATTGCCTCGAACAGAGGAAAAATAACTAATTATAGCCACGAAATTTTATTTTAAAACTACAAATCTTTTCCTATTTACTACAAAATATTTATATTTATAACTAAGGTAAAAAATAGCTAGTATATCTGCCAGTAAGAAATTGTAAAATATATTATGAAAATATAAAATAAAAATATGCTAACCTGAAAAGTGTAAATAAGCCGGCCATGGTACACAAACAAAACCTGCTCAAGTAATTGTATGTTAATAATTAAAAGTTCAATTATTGACTATAATTAAATCGCAGGAATAAGCACATATGACTATTTAAAAAGTTTTAAATAGTGGTTTATTAAATTAAACTACAAAAATAATGCTTACCAATACCGAACAGTTTGAACCTCTTTGTCAAGAATAAAAGTTTAAAAGGTAATTTAATAACAACTTTTATTATGTAGTTTTTAATTCTATAATTACATAATAAACACAGTACCTGTCTTGTATAAACATTTGGTCTTAATTGGATCTCAAATTACCCAGTTATGAATGTTCATAGTTGCAGTTTCGTCGAAAAGCACCTAAAACCGGTACGGTTTTCGTTGTTACCGACATAAAACTGGAAATTATTGTTTTTAAAAACCACTGATTTATTTCCTTATTGATTTATATGTAAAATCGCAGGAATAAGCACATATGACTCCCGTTATTGAACACTATTAGTTAGTTTATATGTTGATTTTGAATCATCGAGTGTAGTTTTCAAAGAATCTACATGGACCAAAAGAAACAAAATTGAAAGTGCTTCACTGTAAATTTCAGTGTTATATTTCTACCATCAGTAAAGAAGAAATCCACACAAAAAATTATTAATTGTAAACAATATTTTTTTCACATAATACTTTTATAATTTATTACTTTATGATCCTTAGCATTAGTTTTAGTTTGTTATTTCAAATGTTTTATCATATTTATATTTTATATACCCGTTTTCTGTTTATATTAACTGATGCCCCCTTTTGAAATAATAAAAGAAGTATTAAATATTTCTTCACTACCATTCTTCATCTTACCATTTCCATCAAGAAGTTTGGATAAATTTAGTATAACTGCAGTTTTTGAAGGGAACTGAGTATGTACATACTTGCCTTTGCTGAACACCATTGTAGATGAAATAAACGTGAGCCAAATTTTAGGCTTATGTATTATTTTTTTTCTCTATAGTAATGGAAATTTTAGATATTCGTATAATATACTCAAAAACAAATTTGATTTTGTTATTTGTCAACAAGGATACTCTGTTATGACAACAGTGTATTACACAAGGCCACTGAGTTGTGCTACTAAAAGTTATACTAAGTGGCTAGTGGCGTAACCGCTTCTATACGACAGTTTCTGTAAATCCTACTATAACCATAGGAGTGCCGATGGTCGAGAGATCCAAGTCGTTGGACTTTGAGTCTGAGCTAGAGATAGCGCAGGTTCAAATCCTGTCTGTGACCGTTGCACTTTTTATCAGTACCATCGACCTCGTACTGTATCGACTCTCCCCCTTATTCTGTTTGATAAGATCCTCGCACAGGCCAGTGGCCCATGAGGACGATCAGAATAAGGCTTAAAAGGGGATAGGCCGGCTTAAAGAAAAAAATTTAAAAAGAACCTTCACTGAACACTAAGCCCAAGAGTCTAGCGGTGGGAAAGCGGCATATCCAGGCAGCTGCCTTTAGGCGTTGGTCCAGTCGTACCAACGGCACTAGCGGTGTCGCCCATTGGCCTAGAGTAAAAAGTGCCTTTTATACACAATCTAGAATTAAAAACTCTTAAAAGAAATGTGAAAATTCTGTTTTTTAAGTAAATACTTGAAATCATAAACTCAAAAAATCGCCTTTTTTAATTAATTTATTTTAAGCGGGTATTACTAGTAGTTTATTATAAATTATAACAATTTAAAATTCACTACCAGACAAAAGCATAGTGTAAAATAAACATTTTAATTTTCACAGGACTAAACGATTCTCTGTATTAATGTATTTACATTACTATACCATGAAACTACGTTGTAGCATGTCTATTTGCAGCATGACATAGATTGAAAATTATCAAATTCCTTGCTTTTTGTACATAGTTTCAGCTACAAAAATTAATATTGCTTCCTGATAAATATCATAATAATTAGTAGTAAAGAGGTTCTTGACAATGTTTAAAACTAAATGTTCAGAAGGTATGCCTTTACTGCGAGATTTTTAAAATTATGTTACCATTATTGATTTAGAAAATACAACAATCTGATTTATTTAATTCTTATGATAGTTGAGTGACTATGATAGTTGTATTTGAAACCTACGCATTATTCAAGGAACGTTGAAGTAAAATAAGAAAATAATTATAACTTATATTACATACAATAAAAGTATGAAAGTTGCCTTTTTATCGTATTACGACCTGCACAACCTGTCAGGTTTCCCTCCTCTGCTGCACTTTAGACTTTCTCTATTTATAATGTTAGCTTTAACAAAAGAAATTTAATTTTGTAATTTATATCAAATTATACAAAAATTAGTTTGCATTTTTATACTCTGGCCCAGTGTAAACAAAAGTGTACAGAGTGGTTCCAGATTATCACTAAAATCAGTTAGATTAGTATGATTAAATTTTGTAGTCCATTAATTTACACAATTTTTCTGATCCACCATCAATTAATCTCTTTTATGTTATAGTTGTCCTGACACATGGATAATACAAGAAGTAGTTTCATTTACAAAATTAAAAAAAAAACCCATTTCCTATATTCTCTAAAAAAAAGATGCTTTAGATGAACATTTGCTTTCATCGGTGTCATGTCAATGCGCAAAAATATCCTCAGAATAACGGATCCTTGAAAGTACATCCACACTTCCGCCGATCCACGATGAATTCGCAATGAAAATGTGCCCGCCTCCCCCACTTTTATAAAACAACCGAGGTTCACGCAGTACAAAAGGTCCTGTTGCTTTCAGGAGAAAGAAAGCAAAGTCGTAAGTCACGGTCGAGAATGGACGACGTGGCAAAAACATAATAAATGCTCCTTTACCTTACGGCGTCGATCGGAAATCTATAATTACGTAAAGCCTAAAAGGGAGCGAGCTGCTGAGCGTATGGCCCTCCCCTTCCCTCCAGACGTCTTAGATTTGTGTCCCCTAATCCGACCATTCCCGATGACTTATTTCACGCCGAGGGACAATCCTGAGGACGGGATCTCCATTTAGTACCTCCTTTTTTGTTGAAAATTGCATTTTAATTATAGAGCTAATGCGAGTTCGTTTGTCTTTTGTAGGCAGTTTATCGTCTAATGACTTACGTTGTCTCCTCAACAATGCCCTTCCTCTATTCTTTCACCTCTTTGTTACTCCTTACTCTCACCTTTTCTACTATTTACCATTGACTTCTACACCGGCGATCATTACTTTTGCGTTTTGTGAATGGCGAAGTTGTCCAAACACACACCCCAGCTCCATCATTATACTTCATACTTGAACGTTTCTCCGATAAATATATATGTATATATTTTTTAATTATACAGTGTTTATGTTCAGCCCAAATTAAATAGAACAGATTGTCGCCAGTGGCATTTCACTGTAATGCGGGCGGGAGGGGGGAATTTCCCCACCGTTTAAGAAACATAATCGAATTCCTTGGTACCCTTTTTTTACTAATAACTTTAATATTTAATAAAATTTTAAACTCTGTGTATGTTCAGTTTTAAAAACGCCAATACAAAGGTATATACTATTCCTATCACCCTTCCTTTTCATTGCCGCCATCTTGCTTCTGCCGTGACGATTGCAATTTGCTATTTGCCTTTGGTCAGTTGTAGGTGGTTGATTGCCGAATGCAGACGTATTATGTCCTATATTCTGTAGTTCAGTTTTCATAATTATTGTTGTGTTTAGTTTTTTTATTAAGTTCATGTTTTAGAGTAAGTGAAGTTGACACACAACATGGTGGTTGTGATTGACTTAAGCTTGTCACAGCGCTCTGGTACGATTTGTTTATTTTTGCCTAGTTTGTGTGTTAGGTTAGTTATTTACCTGACGAAGAGATCAGATTGCAGATCTCGAAACGTAGTGTTACTGACTTTCTGTTCCACTGAACGATGGCAAATGTCCGGAAAATCCTGTTTCCTTCACAAAGCTATGGATGTAGTAGTGATGTACTAACTCCTCTAGAACTGTAAGACCAGAAAGGCTGAGCGGTACGGTGGGTGCGGCAAACCCTGACACTTAGAAGCAATGACAGAGAGATCGTAATATATACATTTAATGATTCAGTCACGACCGCACTCCTTTCCATTAAAAATACGATTAATCCATACAAACTTGTATAAATACAATTATTAGTTAATAGCGCCATCCATTACCTGTTGTGTTAGTATTCCGGGCAAGTATTTAATTTCAGAACAGTATTATAGCTCGGATCTGATGAGGCAGCAACGGTGTGTAGTACTAATTAGTACTGATATCAGGTTGTGGTGTTTATAAAGAAACTACAATCTCGTATAATCTCTTCTATAATGACTATCTGTCTAGGAACCGTGAGCAGACTTGCTCTGAATAAGCTCACAACCTGGGATTTCATTAATCCGGTATAAGAATTTCTCATAAGAACAAACGCTATTTTCGAACGCGTTAGTTTTTGTGGGGCTTGAAATTGAAGGATTTCAAAGAAGTAAAAATAACAGGATAGATTGTATTTATATCTCGTATTTTTACCTTGTCACACTTCAAGCAAACCGTGAGGCACGTGAATTATACGTTATATCAGTCAGCCAAAGAGATACGTAACTGCAAGTAACCATTTTCAGCCATGTCTGTATTTATTTAGTTCGGCGACGTTGATTTAATTGTCATTTAAGCGCCTGACGGTTGGTTTTATAAGTGTCAAGCTAAAGAAAATCAAGGTAAGAAATGTATGGTTTGATACTTTTAACCCTTTTTATACCATTCTATTTGGACACCAACCCAACTAGTCAGTGGCTTCTAGGATCAACTTTTTCCTTCTACTGATCTGACATAAAACTAGAACTATGCATAAAAATGCAAGTTAGTAATCGCCTATCTGATGTAAGGTCATTCATAAGTTCAACTTACCTGCTTATATTGTCTCAAACATAACTAAATTTAATGTCATGTAGATTATGTCATTAGATAAAAAAAAAACAAATGTGTGTAAAAGTATACCGGAAAGTGGGACCAAAATTGTACTTGAGAAAAAAAAGGGTTCAGGTTTAGCCAGGTTGTCCTACACCCTAGTCTCTTTTATAACATATGGCGAGTGTATCCCTTTACGTCTGCCTCTCTCTAATTCTTCTCTCATCACGTATACTTACCTTATCAATATATTCTTACGCTAACACTCTTTTGCTATCATATTTTGCAGCCAGTATGAGTGATCATATTTTCAAAGGAGAGTTGTTCACTGTACAGTCAAATGGCCTACAAGTCAAGTACAACCTTTCAAGATATGATCAGTCTTTCCGCATTACCTATTCTGCTTCTTTTTTCACAACGAATGTACATTACGCTTCAAGTCCACACTGTCTTACTTTAATCTATAATTAGTAATGTGAGTAGTATACGCGTTGAGAAAAAGAACCGGGAAGAATAAGGGAGACAGCAATGAAAGAAGACATTGATCGCGTAGAAGGTAATCTTTCGGATGTAAACTATTGTAATTTACTCGGAGTACATCTTATTTTATAGCATTATCGTCATATACGAGTAAGGATGTACGAGTATTGGGGAATGTACACACGATCGGAAGTGGGTGATAGGGAAAGGGTAAAGTAGAGACGGCAAGGAAGGGACACCTTGACATTCAGACTAATTGACTGCTCACTGCACACCTCAGCGCATATAGTATTATAAATACATGTAACCGAGAAGGCTACTCGTAAATACTACCTGGAAGCACAAGAACATAAAAGGTGAGACGAGAGTGAGGTACGGGTACGAGATACCGGTACGAGAAAGAGGTTCCTCACAGACCACTTAACTATACGCACATCAACACTCATATAGCATTAAGCGTGACTAAGAGCATTGATGATTTTAATGGTAAATATTGCTATAGGCAGATTTTATTTTTTTTATTTACCTTTAGGATCTTTTTGAATCTCTTAAAAATAATACAAATAATATTTTATTTTAATTTATAGCTCAAATTTGACATCTAATAAAAAAACAAATACTACTTGTACTGAAAACCCCGTTTTAGAGACAATTTTTCTACTTACGATGTTTTAAATTATAACAGAAGCAGTTGATAGGTTCTAACCTACACCAAAAGTTTAACGACTACGTACTGTCCACCTGTAAGGACTGGTTACAACTAAACATTTCCTTTATTTACGATATGACCTGATGTATGTATAGAGTTATCACGTTTTACAAGGTTTTCTATGTGTTGCAATAGGGTACGGAGACGTTCATGGTCTAGTATAATGAGTCACTGCAGCGTACAGTACGTTGACGGGGACTTGGGGGGTCGGGGGGTCTCGAGGGGGAGGCCAACCATGTGAGAGTGGACGGGGAATGGAGCGGCGCCAAAGCGTGCAGCGTTCATTGCACTGTTCCCTCTTAATTCCCCTTTACCCCACCCAATACACCACAACGGACCTCCAATAACGGCGTAAAAAACGGCGGGAGCACTCGACTGCGGCCTGCATAACGAACTAAATATTTAGCGCGCGGTTTTATGGTCTATTCTGTGTAGATAATCGGGTACTTAGGGGTTGATGGGTGCTTCTTGACAGCCTCCCCTTTCCAGAGGATAAATTGTCCTTGTGTGCAAGTCTGGCCGGGACACTGAGGCATACCTTCCTGGTGTCGGAACCGTGCATTACTAGGACGGATTTCCATGTAGACAGTGTTTGCAGAAATCTATATATTGAAACAACTTTCCAAATATTGCCCAGCCCGGGTGCTGATGACGGCATATTATGGAGTAATCTACCCACACCTCTCCTACGGATTGGTTTAGTGGGGAGGTTGCAAACATAAACTTTTCCAAATTGTTTTCACTTAAAAAAAGCAGTCAGAATAATTGCAAAGTTGCAATGGAGAGAGTCGTGTAGGCCAGCATTCAAAAATTTGTATGTGTCGACTCTTCCCTGCCTCTATATTTTGGAAGTGTATCTCTTTTTTAAGTACAAATGCGATCATTTAAGAGGTAGTAATGTACACTCTTATGAAACCAGAGGCAGGGACAATTACCGCACTGCGAGGCACTGGACGGTAGTTCATGAACGCTTGCCTTCACAGGTAGGCGCTCAATTTGTCAAAAGACTGACAAATTCCATATAAAGTGCAAATATACCCAAGGCATATCAAGCTCGTCTGAAATCAGCTTAATCCGTGCAGCATTTTATAATACAGACGAGTTTTTATCACACGATTGGGAGTCCTCTGAATTGGCTGACTGACACTGGTGCTAGAAGTGGACAAATTCGAATGAACGAGATTATGAATGGAAACTATTGTATGTATGAATGAGTGTAATTGTCGTAAATGAATGGTAAATTTTAGTTGACATATAAAACTGGCAACTGCAATACAATGTTGTACATTGTTTACGCAATAAAATATTTATTATTATTATTACAGCGACTGTGGAGGTAAGCTACAACTTCTCGTATCGCGTATCGATGTTGCTTATCCGGAGATATCAACATGACTTCATCACTCTTAAAATCTGAGGCAATCATCTATGTTGACCAAGATTTCTCATTTTCATCAGCGTTTGAAACTAGTTAGGATTTGAAATCTTTTTTTATTTTTAGCGATTAAATAACTCGATTCAGAACTGTTAAGCTGGATACTTTTTTAGGATGTGAACCCGCTTTCCAGAACATATATGAGACGGTTTATTTTACTTCACATGAAAACCTGCCATTTAAATTTGCACCATGCTAAGCCAGAGGTTTAATCCTAATTTCTTTTGCATGAATTTTCTTATTAAATCGCTCGCTTTCCAACCATAAACGTTCTACACATAACGTAGCTATGGTGGGAAGGATTGGTTTTATAGGAATATTGAGTTTAACACCATTTAACCTTCTGCTTCAAATCTGACGCTACCACAGACTGGACTCCTGGAATCTGAAAAATCTAGGCAGACAGTCCAGACGGATTCCTGGAGTCCAGTCTGTGGTAGCGTCAGATTTTAGACGTTGCGCAAAGCGAAAGGTGAAATGGAGTTGAACTCAACATTCGGATAAAGTTCCCGTTTTGATGATTGAGAGATCCTTAGTTCCAAGTATCCTTGAGTATGTGATCACTCTCTGGAACAGAGACTTGGATTACACGTGTGTAACAATCGGAGCCTAGTATATAAATCAGGCCTGGACGTTAGCGGAGTTGACAGTATCATACCTGTGTTCTCGAAAGGAACTTCATCTTCCTCCTCTGTCTCTCATCCCTCTCTGGCCATACTGTGGCTGGTTCTTTTTCTATCATACTCTCGACCATTTCAATGCACCGATAACAAATATTTTATAAGACCATATATTCTTTCCAGAACTCATTGTCTATTACAGTGTCTATTACGCAGCGTCATTACGAACGTAATATGTAGAATATAAAAAACTATAAAATATTCCTAGACGGGATGCTATATAAGTACAACAATAAGGTAAGTCCCACATTTATTCTACAAAGTGAAAACGTTTAGACTTGTTCATTGGTCTATGACGAAACATAACATTATTTCAATTTTCAATTTGAAAACGGTCATGACAATATGTAAGATTTCAAATCCTTCCTCCTTCAACACATTCAGTCCAGTATTGCAGTTTTGAATCTCGTTTAGCAAAACTAACAAATTGCGTGCACTATAATGGAAAACTAATCGAAGAACTAGAGTGCGCCCTGCATAGTTTAATTGCATACACAAATTTACGTGGATTCCGAGCCACTTAGTCTATTATATTATCCAGTTCAGGTTGAATTGATCGCACTTTTTTTAGTTCCAAACAGAGTTATAAGAGTAACAGTGTAAGTCACCCCTGAATTATTACCATCATTGCTGGAGATTGTATCCTCAATACACCACACTGCCTCAATACACCACACTGCCACAATACACCACACTGCCTCAATACACCACACTGCCACAATACACCACACTGCCACAATACACCACACTGCCTCAATACACCACACTGCCACAATACACCACACTGCCACAATACACCACACTGACGCAAATGTTAGACAACATTAACACTGTTACCAAGGAAAGGGACGAACAAAAATTATTTCCAAAGGATAAAAACAGGTAAAAAGAGGAAAGTTAAGCTAGAGTGAAATCTAAACTTGGTGATGTTGCTTGATTAGTTCACGATATCGATTCTTAGAAATCATTAATTTCCAGGACGTGGAACTTTTATGGACCCCAATATCCTATCGCCAAGACAGGCCAGTGCAGCATCTGTAGCTGTAGAGTTCATCTTATTCCATGCGAAGAACATTCCCCCAAGGAAATGTATATTTTAATAGAAGTTGTAAAAAATACCAAATATGGTAATATTTTATCATGGGAATTTATTAGATAAAACCTGATTAACTACTGAGTCAAAATACAGAAAATTGATCAAGTTTCATGAACATCTTGAACATTACTTGATCCAGGCTGATCGGTTGAGAGCATAGTTTTTAAATTTCTGGTAGTATTTGGTATTTTATTATTAGTACTGATTGTTGATTTTTATGTTCAAACCTGAGATAAAAGGAATAAATACCACATAGGGAGGATATAGAGGTGAGACATACAACACAAATGTAAGGTTAATATACCCATCAGTGTGTGACTCAAACAATAGTTTTTACTGTATCTGATTTTGATCCGTTTAGCGTTTCGAATTGTTCTAACCGTTCTTGGCCGTTAATTTGCGAAGGGTGGGCGATTACTCAATTACTTTTCTTCTGCTTCCTTTTCCTCCCTTTAGCTCAATTGGACCATTAATTTCTCTCATGGGCGTAGAACGGTCATCGCACACTACAGGTATAACATTAGTCACCCTCAACGATAAAAAAACAATAGGTTAAAACAAAGGTGAATTTATTTGATTCGCAGGAACACCAAAAATAATTTTTAAAGCTTATTCGAATTTTTATTTTACCAGAAACCCAAAGTCCAACAACTAGTTAAAATTTCAGTGTATAATGTCAAATCTAACATCCTATCAGTCCTACGTAATTTACAGGTATTTGGACGTTAAGAGGGAAGTCCTCATGTGTGCATCCAAATAATTAATATAATAATTAGGAATGGTAGTAGTAAACGTTACCTTTCTGCAGTGTAACCAGATACGGTCTACTCACCTGAAAAAGAAAACAGAATCTCGTTAGTAAACAAGTTAATGGGATTAACAAATTTACAGACGAAAACTATTGAACCAAACACTCTGAAAAATTATAAATTTAATTTTTACTCAAGATTCCATACCATAACTTATTTCAATTCGTGTAAACTACATATTCTTTCGCACGCAATAAACCGTTGGGTTATATTTGCTTGATATACATAATACTAGAAGATAATAAAGAATATTCACTGGCTAAATAGGACTTTGCCGATTTTGTACGTAATTTATATATGTATTATAACGAAATTATAAACCAAGTGTATTATCAAAAGCTTACTTTTTTGGTTTTCCTTCCCGTATATGTTCTATACTCTTCTGTTTAAGTTAAACGGATGTTTTATAATTAATTGGAGGAGAAAAAAAAATAATTATGAAAACCGACTTTAGAGTATATGCAGCATTTATTTGTGACTGTTATTTTGACACCCGAATTTAGTATTTTCAGTTTTTCCTTATAATTTAAATAAAACACTATAATTTAATAACACTTCATTCTATGGTAACTCGATTCTTAATTCAAAAGTATGAGAAAAAGCTATAAAAGAACATTCACATTTTTATTCTATTATGTAATGATATATATACCATAACTATATATAATCACAAATATGTGTGTACATATATATATATATATATATATACACACAAATTTAATGAATATATATATATATATATATATATATATATATATATATAATTATTTTATTCCTTTGTATAAAAACCAAAATACTTTCCAATATGAAAACCAAAATTAAATACCCGAAAACAAAAAGTGCTTACGACATCGTCAAATTAAAAAGAATCCAAAAGGTGCCATGCCAAAGGTGGCAACAATTTGTACTATTTGCAATAACTTAATACTATGTACTTCTAACCACAACATCGCGGTCATATTTATCTGACAGTACAGCGCAGCGGTAGGAATAAACTAACCGAAGGTTTACTAGATCATTTAATACATTTCCCATTGTTAAGTGGAACTAAACGCGACGTTTCTAAATTTGCGATCTGATCCCATCCTCCGGCGTGTAACTATAAAATGAAAACATATAGACTACAAACTAGGTTAAAGTGGACCACAGTAATTCGTTGTGACTTGCCGAGTCAGAATTCAAAACTAGCCTTCAGTATATGAACTAATAGGCATACGTAACTATTAGAATTAATATAAACCGAACTAAAGAACACGGGTCAAAATATTTCTGCCGCAACAATCAAGCAGTGCTGGATTTACCGATAGAGCAATAGGGCTCCCCTATGGGCCGTAAATGTCAAAGTTTTTATGGCTAATATCTTGAGTATTCACAAATGGTATTCTCATAGCTGTATTATTCAAAAAATGTATTTTGTTCTATAGTGCTTCAAATTCAATAAAAACTTGTTTCATAAGAATTACTTAATTTACTTAATTTTCTCGCCTTTTGGTATAACAATTTTTACAAAACAAACATTGTACTAATTTTAATAAGAGGCCGCTAATTTGTTGGAGCATAGGGGGCCAAGAAATTTAATTCCACTATTGAAACCAACCAACCAACTAGTGGTCCTATTAAAATTTAACTAGCCAGAAAATCCGTATATTAAACAACATTGATACAGTTTACGATGGAAGTTGGGTTGAGTTCTTAGTTCTTAAAGTTATGTGACCGGAGTACTAAATACAATAACTACAATATGCAATGCCGGTTGTTGCAATAAACGGCATTATGTGAACAAGCCAAACATTACGCGCTGGGAAAAAGCTGAGGAAAATAAAATCGCGGGAGTGAGTCCCGAATGTAAAATCTCGGAGAATGGATTCATGAGGGAGGGATGTGAGAGTTTGACACAGTTTTGGGTGAGTGGTCGATATGGGGGTAACAATGAAATGCGTATTGAATATAATATCAGGGTGACTGGTCTAAATATTGACAGACTATGGAGCGGGGTCTGCAGCCAGCGATCCGCGAAGGGTCGGCTAGGCGCCGGGCTCCCCACGCGTCCCTACTCTTCATATCACTACTATCAGATGTGGAACTTTATACCACTTAATTATGTAAGAATATTATATCCGTGTTGTTATATTTATGTTTAGTTGAAATTAAAATAGATGTACTGAGGGCATAGTTCTTTTAACCAAGTTATAGAATGTATTACCAATGTATTTTAATTCAGTTTGAGTTCAACAATTTAAATTAAATACTGAAATTTATTCCGGAAAAATACGGATTTAACAAACAAGATTATTATGGAATATAATCTAACTACATTAACAAGTCACATGTTTAGATAAACAAAACAATGGACAAGGGAAGGTCTGATAACAGTCCGGTCTTCTCTGATAAGGGTTTGATGATCAGATCATTGCGGTAATATTGAAAGTTTCTATTTATCGTTATTACCAAGTTGCGTGGTTAGATAAACTAAACAATAGGCAAGGAAAGGTCTGATAACAGTCCGGTCTTCTCTGATAAGGATTTGATGAGCAGATCATTGCGGTAATATTGAAAGTTTCTATTTATCATTACCAAGTTGCGTGGTTAGATAAACTAAACAATAGGCAAAGAAAGGTCTGATAACAGTCCGGTCTTCTCTGATAAGGATTTGATGAGCAGATCATTGCGGTAATATTGAAAGTTTCTATTTATCATTACCAAGTTGCGTGGTTAGATAAACTAAACAATAGGCAAGGAAAGGTCTGATAACAGTCCGGTCTTCTCTGATAAGGGTTTGATGATCAGATCATTGCGGCAATATTGAAAGTTTCTATTTATAATTAACAAGTAACGTGGTTAGATAAACTAAACTATGGACAAGGGAAGGTCTGATAACAGTCCGGTCTTCTCTGATAAGGGTTTAATGAGCAGATCATTGCGGCAATATTGAAAGTTTGTATTTATCATTAACAAGTAACGTGGTTAGATAAAATAAACAATGGACAAGGAAAGGTCTGATAATAGTCCGGTCTTCTCTGATAAGGACTTGATGAGCAGATCATTGCGGCAATATTGAAAGTTTCTATTTATCATTAACAAGTAACGTGGTTAGATAAACTAAACAATGGACAAGGAAAGGTCTGATAATAGTCCGGTCTTCTCTGATAAGGACTTGATGAGCAGATCATTGCGGTAATATTGAAAGTTTCTATTTATCATTAACAAGTTGCGTGGTTAGATAAACTAAACAATAGGCAAGGAAAGGTCTGATAACATTCCGGTTTTCTCTGATAAGGGTTTGATGATCGGATCATTGCGGCAATATTGAAAGTTTATATTTATCATTAACAAGTTGCGTGGTTAGATAAACTAAACAATAGGCAAGGAAAGGTCTGATAACAGTCCGGTCTTCTCTGATAAGGGTTTGATGAGCAGATCATTGCGGTAATATTGAAAGTTTCTATTTATCATTAACAAGTTGCGTGGTTAGATAAACTAAACAATAGGCAAGGAAAGGTCTGATAACAGTCCGGTCTTCTCTGATAAGGGTTTGATGATCAGATCATTGCGGTAATATTGAAAGTTTCTATTTATCATTACCAAGTTGCGTGGTTAGATAAACTAAAAAATAGGCAAGGAAAGGTCTGATAACAGTCCGGTCTTCTCTGATAAGGATTTGATGAGCAGATCATTGCGGTAATATTGAAAGTGTCTATTTATCACTAACAAGTTGCGTGGTTAGATAAACTAAACAATAGGCAAGGAAAGATCTGATAACAGTGCATTAAAATTAAAGAATTGTTATAAAGGGGACGAATTTAGTTTGCAAATAAGAAAAAGAAAGACTTCAGTTAAGAATATGTTAGAATAATCTATTGTGTATAATATCTATCTGTTCAGTTTGAATAAGTAGCCAACCAATTAGTTATATTATTGGAAAATGAATTTAAGTTTTTTATTTTCTTTGGAATTTGATTAAATAAATGTGGACCCATGTAGGAAAATGAACGCCTGAAAGATACTCTATTAACTTTAGGTTTTTGGATAAAATCTCTTTGCAAAATTTGATTAATGAGCAACGAAATGTTCTTACCGAACAAAGGGCTATTTGTATTTACTCACATCCCAAAATAATATACTGAGAAGGATATTATACAACAAACATACTTCCTTTAGTTACAACATACTCACACCGTTACAGTTTTGCTAGTCCTCACTCTATTTTATTTTTAGTGAAACTTGTCAATGGTTTTTACACGTTTCTATGAATTAAAATAAGGTTTTTTGCCAAATATGGAAAAACCTGAAATATGGATGCTGAATGTTACCTCAATTATTTTTCAATTAATGTCAATGAGCTGCCATTTTGTACTGGGTTGGTATAGAAAGCTCTAGTTTCCACTGCTCTTATTCTTTTATTAAGACCTTTTAATTTTCCTTTTTATTTGTCTTTACATTTAACATTTTGAGCCCCCCCCTCAAAAAATCCCATTTTGGGGAAATGGCCTAAGTTGTAACAGTGACTAAAAAGTTCACTTCTATTTCGTAGAAAGGTGTCCCAAGTTCCATCCCTCCTTCTTCATCCATAAAAAACTAAACAGAATGTACCCATACTATTAACTCACACTATATAAAAAGTAGGAATTCAAAGCCCCGCTAACCAATTGCAAATCTGTTAAGATATTTGAAAGTTTCACTGATGACGTGAAAATCTTATTGTTATAAGTCGTTAACAATGTAGAAAAATGTTTAAATAGTTTTGGATATTTATCTGTCCATATTAAAACGTTAAGATTTGGGGCATTTAACGAAATTTGACGGAACTCTGAACTCAGACACGACAGAATTCCGCACCAAATGATCAGAAGACGCTATTGACCTTGAAATTGAACTTCTGACAAATAGCAGCCTAATACAGAAAGCAGCCGAGGAAGGAAAGAATCAGCGATGACTTAGAGGCCATTAGGCCCTAAATTTATGTGTACATTTAGGTATTTTGTTAAGTTAAACTAATAAAAAGGTATGTAATAATTCCAATACTTCCCAGCATCCTTGTGTACTGCTTTTCATGTATTTCTCGTAAAAAATTACTAATGTTTTCAAAATTCTGAAAAAAGGATTGGTCATATCGTTTTTCAGCCACCTAGATATATCAAGTCGAGCAAAGCAAACCTACAATTGATACAATAAACATAAAACTCGTAAAACTTACAATGAATTTTAATTGAGGGTCTTCATATCATTATTCTATTTTGTAATATTGCTTTACTTCGGGACATATATCGTACCTGGTGTGATGATAAATATTTGGGTGTTTAAGATGTTGTTTGTTAACTAAGATAACAAATACGTTATAACTTGTTTGAGTAACAACTATTTGAATAAATAGGGACTAACTCCTTGTTAAATATCAAGGTATTATTTGTCTTCCTAATCTACATTTGTTATGTATCAGCAAAACGATATATCGATCTTCACTCGCCGAACGCGGCAAACTGTGGGCTTCTGTGCCTGAAACAATCTCAAGCCAAATTTTAATGATTGCCGTAGGTCTGACAGAAAATGTATGGTAGTTTCTCAAAATTGGTTGCATGATATACAATTGAAATCGATTTAACAGCGATATTTTTCAACTAGTTATTTAATTGAATACTCGTGTTTGTAGAAAACTCTTAAATATGATGGGAACATAATTAACCTTTTTATAGATAAGAACATATTTATCATCACGTACTTATCCCTAACGCACGTTATCACTTGTTATAGTGAAATTTATATTTTAATAGTAATCTGCTGACAAATTACCAAAAACATCATATGGAAAAAGTTTACTATGCTTATGTAGTTTTTCTACGTCATTTAAAAAACGCTTCAGACTTGAACTACTGCAGAAATATGTAAACACGATCGGCAATGATTAGAACGTTAATGGCCATTGTGTGATTGGAAAGAGATTACAAAAAACAAATTGTCACTTAGGAAAAATTTGTAAACGACGATTTCTTCTCAAAGAACCGATATCCTCTATAAACCACTAATGGTTGTGAGAAGTTAATATTAATTAAGTAAATATGTTTTTCTTGTTTCAGACTACTTTTATCTTACCAAGGCCGAGATTACAGCACATCGGGACTTCTACCAAGACTATAGGACCTACAGACGAAAAGACCATAGGATTGAGGCATGGACCGCAAGGCTGACACCGGGGCCAACACTATAGGACCTCAGGATTTAGGCCAAGACCATAGGACCACAGGACCAAGGATAGGACCACGAAACCACAAACACGAAGCCGAAATCATGGAACCTCAGGTCGGAGGCCAAGAGAACAAGACCATAGGACTTTAGGACTGAGGCAAGGACCGTAAAGCCGGGGCCAGGGCCAAGACTATAGGACCTCAGGATTGAGGTCAAGGCCATAGGGCTACAGGTCTGAGGCCAAGACCGTAGGACTGAGGCCAATACCTTAGGACCTCAGGACCAACGATAAGACCACAAAACCGCAAACCCGAAGCCGGAATCATGGGACCTCAGGACGGAGGCTAAGAGAACAAGAGCGCAGTTCCAAGACAAGCTCCGCAGGCTTGAAGAATCGAGACCAAGAACACAGAATCGAAGGACCGGAATCCGGACCAAGACTTGTACATTACTGGGCTGTTTAACTGATTGACACTCAGTCGTTTATCATGAGCACGGCGGTCGGTTCGGCGGACGGCTCAAGGCTCGAACCTTGGGACACCTGTAAATTGCTCAACTCCACCTCATAGTTGAAACATTCATCACAGATACAAACAAGTCAGTTACATGGTGGACAGTTACAGCTTACTTTATATAGTACTTCACTAAAGTCACTAACAACGGTTGGCGCCACTTCCAGCACCATAATCTTAAATGCTCATAACACCTATGTTTCTTAAAATTAAAGTTAATTCTGTTTAAAAAATTAACCCCCTTTTAAGATCCAAAAATATCCTTTTTGTACATTCCTAACAGCAGAAATCGAAACCAGGTTTAAACAGTACATATATTAAGAAATGGTCTTTCAGTTAAGTAGTATTTTAGTGTACCACGTAATATGGATTTATAAGATAAATTATTATAAATATTAGTACTGGTTTAAAAATAGTATCCATCTTCCAAGAATCTCATTTCAAACAGTTAACCATGTATGTCGACATCGGTACGTTATTCGAATAAATAAACATTTACATAGTATCCGTTTAACAATAATTTTTGAATACAAATTGCAACTAACTGAACGTAACTATAAACTTGGTGGAGAATCCGCTCACTAATTTCATTATTCATAGAGATTACGTAAAGCCGCATCATTACGCACAACTTACGAAATTACTTAGTGCAAACAGAATTACGAAACGTCGGCCTAGCCACTGTGCCTGAGCAATGCCGCGCCACGGCCAGATTCTTAACAGACAATTAAACTTAGTCCGCATAATCCATCCAAAAGACAACAACAGATTTTAATTATTGCAATTATCTGTGCCGTGGGGTGGGGTGGGGCTGGTGGATGGGGGTGGCGGGGTTCCGGGTTGTGATTTAATAGAGGAAGGGTTCTGATCCTGCAGAGGATATTTCACAGATACTGTGCACAAACCTGACATTTATATTATTAGCTTTGCGTATATTTGAGTTGCCACATTTATAGTGGAGCTGTAACATGGGCTCTGCCAACATCGCCTCCCCCCCCCGCTCTTTATCATACGCCTCAGTATCACGCTCGGGCCTACTATCAGCGGCAGAGGCCTCCATGTTAGCAGTGTTGAGTACACATCAACATACATAGATTAAAACGGGATCATTCTTCGACTACAACATTTAAAATCCCACAAGTATCTCGTAAACTTTCGGATCTATCATAAGAAGATGTGGTTGGGAAACTCAATAGACCATATTTTTTATTTGCAAAATTAAATTAATATTGGAAAATGTGTTGTAATTCACTAGTGGTATTAAATGAGAGATCTATTTGACCAGTTGATAGAAAAGATATTTAAGATCAATCCTTAATCTTAAAACAATAAGATGAACAATAATTAATCGATGAATTTAAATTCATTGTAACCACATAGATTTTAAGTTAGTACATGTATTACTCGTTTTTTCAATAACGCTGGCGTTTAATAATCTTCTAGAAAAAGATTCACAATCTGAAGAAAACAATATTCTTTGTCCTTGATGCGTATGTCATAATATTAAAATGTTCCCCTACTGAAACCGAAGTGTGGTTCAATTTCGTAAAGTCATCTAAAACACATTGTTCATAGCTGACAACTGCTTGGTCACATCGTAACTCGGTAAGATATAAGCCCTCCACGATGTCAATAGAGGGCAATCCTAGACTAGAGTATCGGAATTTATAATGTACAACGCAATACGATCAGTTATTCGATGTTTGTGGCAACGTCAGTGTACAGCAAAACATTCATATGATGCAGTTATTCATGTATTTAAATATACGAAAAAGTAATGAGGCCTTAAAACTCAAATTATATATTTAAACTCACATCTATTGAAAACAAGTACTGGCTTAAGTTTGCAATCAGTTTTTTAAGATGTTAGTTTAATATAGTGCCCATATGCAATCCTTGAGGCAGAAGACCTAAGTAAATCCTGAACTCATCTTAACAACTAGGATTGTGCCATTATTGTAAGTATTAATAATCAGCAGTGAACTTTACCGATATATTAATAGTAGGATCAAGTAATGTTAAAGTGATCTCCGAGCGCTGGCTCTACGCCGCACTAAGAGTCACCCAGTGCACTAAGACTCCCCCAGTGCACTGAGAGTCACCCAGTGCACTAAGACTCACCCAGTGCACCAAGAGTCACCCAGTGCACCAAGAGTCACCCAGTGCACCAAGAGTCACCCAGTGCACCAAGAGTCACCCAGTGCACCAAGATTCACCCAGTGCACCAAGAGTCACCCAGTGCATCAAGAGTCACCCAGTGCAACAAGAGTCACCCAGTGCACCAAGAGTCACCCAGTGCAACAAGAGTCACCCAGTGCAATAAGAGTCACCCAGTGCACCAAGAGTCACCCAGTGCACCAAGAGTCACCCAGTGCAGTCCCAGTGATTGATGTCATCAATCCAAGAGACAATGACCCTTGGGTTTTCATTGCATTGGTTGATTATTTACGATTGTCTTTGCAGCTTCAAAACGAGGCAATTATCAAAATGACACAAATGAGTAAACTGAAGAAAAAAATAAATCTGTCAGTAGAAGAAGTCAACACGGATCTTCCTGTAAGGAATGGACATTAGCGGCATTTCTCTGACGGAAGAATGCAAGGATCTGAATAAATTTGTTGCAATGTTTCAATACACTAGCGACACATTCGAGTTTAGGTTGCGACAACACCGATAGAACCACAGTTACAACGCTCTGAGACGCAGATGCTGCGCAATTACAACAGCGCACTAAACCCAATTTAGCACCGACTAACCGGGCAGTCGCTATTATAGAAGCTGAAACACTGCATGTATTGAAAGCACAAGCATTAACCGTGGCGTTCGTTATAAGCTAAGCTGATGCGTATATCAAGTCGAGACAAAATGTAGAGTCGGGCTGGAGTAGTAAGCACTGGGCGGCCTTGAGGCTGCCTCTACGCTGCCTCTACGCTGTCTCTACGCTGAACAATAGTCCGACACACACATATTTACAAGGATTCTGCCCCACCAGGCATCTCTTCCGTGTACGCCTAGATAATAATTACTTCACATAAATAGTGGCGCTCATTAAAAACTGGCAGTTTTAACATGCAGTCACGAACCGACTAGACACACTGATTTGTCTTACTGAATAAATAATTGATTGTATGACTGGCTCACACTGAATGTGTAGCGGACGGAATTGATTTCGCCATTCCGACGGAGTACACTACATCTTGCATGGATATGATGGCTTTAGGTGTTCGACGGGACGCATTGGAAATCGTGCGACTGAATTTACGAACTGAATCAAGACACACACACTCTGTTTTTTACTTTGCACAAGACCTATTTGAAATAAAATAACAGTTACATACTCCCTGTTCTGTACAATTGTGGTAATGGACTCGGTTTATGGTTGGGTTGATCGTTTTTAAAGCTTACGAATAATCTCTTTGAAGCAGAATAAAAAATTTTTTATCATACCACAAGGATTTTTAGCCATTAAAATCCGGAATGCCATTTAAATTAGGCAATTTTGTAATTAGGGACGGTGAAAACAGCTAAAAATAAGAATACGATTTTTTACATTATGCATTAATTATAACTTCAGGGAGTGGCATGATTTTCAATGGTTCACGGATAAAACATATTTGTTTTAATAAAATGTAATTTAAGCAAATATCGAGGAAATTTGATTATTTTAGAAGAAAATAGACAGCTCTCTTCAGTTACCTTTCATGTACATAATGTAAAAATTGTACATACCTATCTTCGCCAGTTTTTCTGTGGGCCTATGGACAAGAAAACCTTGAGGATTACTTTACATTCCTACAGTTCCTCGTGGAGTTATCAAAATATTCTTATATTCTTTTCATCAAAAAAGGTATCTTAAAGAACTGTGACTAAAACTCATAAAAACTGCAACGATCATCGATTGCACTACCTCAAACGCAATAAATGATAATAACAGTTGCATTATATTATTATTACAAGGTAAACGTAAAAAATATTTTTATTACAATATCATCAAGATAAGTATATTGTCACAGCATCAGTGAATCGTTAAGAAGTAAAGTTTTACAAAATGTAATTAAAAATTTATTTATATTACAAAAGGGTCGACCTTGTAGCCAGTTGTTTAGGTCTCATGTACAGAGCTGCCTATTGCTATTCTCCGGTAACATCCGGCAAGGCGGTCCACATCTTGGCACCCATATAGCTTGTTTTATTTTCTATGGAACTAAGACGATGCACAGCTAGGCAGTATTTGTGTATGTGCCTAGTTTTGTAATGGTGAATCTGTGACCCACTTCTAGCAGTTTCCGGTTCCTTAATGTGCACATGGGTTATTATCTCCAGGACATACAAGTTGGCCACTGTGACAGTTTTTCTTGAAAAGCTCTTGTTCGGATATCTCTGGGTTGCAGATTATACTGAATCTTAACTGCCCGTTTTTGAAGATCAAGAATGTGTTGCAAGATTCCAGCTGTTGTGCTGCCCCAGACTGCAGTTGAGTACTGACGGTGCGACTCCAACAACGCTTCGTGCGCTATTCACTTACATTCATTATGTCACTTACATTCCTCATTCGGTTATTAGAAACAAAGCATGTACTTAATTTATTGCAGACAGAATAGATTTGTACTGTCCATGACAGTTTGTAATCTAGTGTTACGCCAATGTAATTGTGACTTCTTCCAGTTCGGGTAGTCTTCTGGTGTTCTTGCGTTGCCTACCCAGGACTGCTTTCGGTCTCAACAAGTACGCTGGAAAGTCATATGTGAATATTATGAAAATAAGTCCCAGTACTGATCCTTGCGGGACTCCGCTTGAGATTTATCTCTAGATTACTTTCTTTTTTTTTTTTTTTTTTTTTTTTTTTTTTTTATTTATTAGATGTGTTAGACTTTGACTTTACAGTCCCACATATTCCTAGGGTGATCAATTTTGTGAGTACATAGTCATGGCCCAGGCATTCAAAATCTTTGCTGTATGCTAAGAATGCAGCAAATGGTGTATTTCTTTCTTCCTATTGATATAATAGAAAATCCATTAGGCTGATTACTGATCTGCTCGAGGATTTAGCAACAGGAAGCCGTGTTGAGTTAGCAGCTCGTTAAGTAAGAGGTGTTCGAATATCCTGATTAAAACGACTTTTTCAATTATTTTAGAGCAGGTGGGTATTAACGATGTGGGTCGATAGTTAGTTGCTTGGGTAACAGAGCCATTTTTTAAATGTCGGGTATACTTTGACTATTTTTAGTGTTGATGGGAGGATTCATAAACTAAAGGACTCGTTTGTAATATCCACAAGGAGGCCTATTAGTTCATCCTCACATAACTTCAAACATTTTGGAGATATATCTTCATATCCGGCTGCATTGACCTGATGATTATAGAAATGTCTCGTCTACAAATTGGATGGTAATACCAGCTTTGGGGATTTTAATTGAAAGCAATTTCAACAGTTTTGTACAAATGTACTTTGGACACTGATAATATTAATTTTAAACAGTTACTCTGATAATGTGTATCATAAGCAATATATGTAATCTATTCTTAACACACGTGTTAAATTAACTGATTGGTTTAGAGCCAATCACTGCTCTTTACTGTTCATCCCCATAGTTTGTATTTTCTAAAAATTAAATACATATCATATTCCAAATTATGCATCAACAATATATATTCCATATATATTTTATGTCAGACATTGCGACAACCTGTGCTTACACAGTGTAAGAAATATGATTTTGAGCCTATGCCAGAGCGTAATATCTAATGCTGCCTTTGTATAATCACTTTTCATCGGCGATGTTGTAGTCTATTAACTAGGAGTCATACTTAAACGCTCTTGAACCTTTAAAAGCCACCTGGAAAAGAGTGCAGGAAGAGTCTGAACCAAGGCCAACTTAATACAGTGTCTATTTGGAGTGCACAAGTTTGCGTACTTCAGGTCTGTCCCGGGTCTACGCCTGGCTAAACAGTTCGCCAACTCAAAGTTAAATTCCAACTTAACAGGGTTATGAGGACAATAAGAGGCGTAATAACTACAACTCCTCTTCCTTGGCTCCTCGTACTAACTAACATAGCACCCCCAGCTATACGAGCATGCCTCGAGAAAACTACAAGATTTTGTCAAACTTACAGGACCTCCCATGCGGCTGAGATCAGCTGAAGTCCAGCATCCACCCCTATAAACTGCTATTTACTTAAAAAGGGATGAATTTTATCCAAAAACGCCTGAATAACTTATTGAGATTCGTTGGATGGCAGATGTAAAATACTGATTCACAAGCTAACAGATATATTGGGTTTTATGAAACTCTCTGGGAGGGAATGCATAGATTTCGTACTGATGTGGGAAAAAGTGTTGCCTGGGTTTAGGTTGGGTGAAGCTCTCCCTTAGTCCTGTAACTGAGAAGCCTAAGCACACAATGTGTCATCTAGTGGAAGGTTTTTACCCCCCCCCCCCCATTTTAAGCCTTATTCTGTCCGTCCTCATGGGCCACTAGCCTGTGTGAGGATCTTATCAAACAGAATGAGGGGGAGAGTCGGTACAGTACAAGGCAATAGTACTGATAAAAAGGCACAGACAGGATTCGAACCTGCGCTATCTCTAACTCAGAGCCAAAGTCCAACGACTTAGGCCGCTCGGCCATCGGCACTCCCTAAGCCGATTCTCTTTCGCCTGCATTTCCAGGGGTTCAGTCCATCTTCATACGGCATTAAGCATGTAAATAACAAATATGTTAAATGAAATAACATATTACTCGATTGCAGTGGAAGCCTAATTATTTGTTTACAAGAGAACAATAGGAGGCCACTAGAAAGGGAACGTCATTTGTAATCGTCGCAAAATAAATTGTAATAAGTAGTAACAAATAATGTGCGGCGTTAAAAATCATGGTAATATATGCTCACCACATGTCAAAAACACAAACATTTTGGTAATTAGAATAAGAAAAAAACATATGTTATTATCCTAATAGAAAAAAATACTATTTGGTTATATCATGAGATAACACGTTATATTATTAGTTTAAATATTGTCTTTATTGTTGCTATTCATTTCAAAATTAAAATCAATAACACCAGATCTAAACTACTACTACTACTGACGTATATAATGGAGGGATTAATTATTTCACAACCTACTAAGACCTTCATTTCAGTCACATAGCCAATATTTGGAAGCTCTCACAATTAAAGCAGTGATACAATCTCAGTGAGTGTTGTGGTATACAAGTGAGGTGATGGACACCCCTGCGCGCTGCGCCATCCAGTCTCACCACAGCGGGTTCACACAGCCACTCGCAAGTCAGTCGGCACCAGTTTCATTAGTTAATGAACAGAGCGAGATTCCGTACTCGTCCCTTAGCTCAACCCGATTCACAAATAAGTGTCATGCCACACCGTGTACACAGCTAACGCGCACTAGTACACAGCGCGATAATTTCATCGCCTTGTAACGTAAGCCGACAATTCTCAAATCGTATGTTCAACGATAAAATATTTTCATATAGCATAGCGATATTTAATATCTAGTCAATTTGATTAAGAATCGTATTTAATTGAAAAAGAACTTAGATGTGTACTGCTCTTAGATATTTTGACCGTAAAATAAATACATTTCTTTCTTGGGCCAAGAGGAACGTTCATACAAAGTTTCAAGCTTTTCTATCTTGAGTTACCGCAGAGACAGACGGACAGAAGGACGGACTGCTCTTGGATATTTTGGCCGTAAAATAAATACATTTCTTTCTTGGACCAAGAGGAACCTTCACACAAAGTTTCAAGGTTTTCTTTCTTGAGTTACCGCAGAGACAGACGGACAGAAGGACGGACTGCTCTTAGATATTTTGACCGTAAAATAAATACATTTCTTTCTTGGACCAAGAGTAACCTTCACACAAAGTTTCAAGCTTTTCTTTCTTGAGTTACCGCGCAGACAGACGGACAGAAGGACGGACTGCTCTTAGATATTTTGACCGTAAAATAAATACATTTCTTTCTTGGACCAAGAGTAACCTTCACACAAAGTTTCAAGCTTTTCTTTCTTGAGTTACCGCAGAGACAGACGGACAGAAGGACGGACTGCTCTTAAATTGTTTGACCGTAAAATAAATACATTTATTTCTAAGACCCTACACACCAAGTTCGCCTTTCTTCCAAGTGTTACCGCACATACAGACAAAGTGTTGAGGAAACAGATAGTTTCTTAGTTTTCATGTGATTTACAGCATGATACAAAGTACTGCACATACATTACTGAGCTTCATAGATAATAATTAGTACCAATATATTATATCCTAATTCTACACACTGTAGAATGTTAACTTTTGCCAAATTTTCATCTTGAGAGCATATTTTAGACCACGGGAGTTCCCGTTAGAAATGCGTGGACGAAGAACGTCTTTTTCTCTCCTTCCAAAAGTGGTGTTTAGGAATATCATCGATTATTTCTATAGGTGTGAAAAAAGGTCCTTCATTTTGTACCCCCTTCTCTACTATTGCATCTGTGACCTTCCATATTTTGCTAAGCAATTTTCTTACTACCATTAACATTTTAGAAACTTTTTGCATAGAATAGTGTGCCCACTAAGTGCATCGCCAAAGCAATAAACGCAACACGAGTGAGACTAGTTTACAATTTTGGTATGAATTTTAAGTTCAAGATTGGGTCCACTTAGACCGGGATCTCTCGTCATCGAAATTTCTGGGATAGTTCTCTAATAAGGCAGGCGACTGCTGAGCACATTCTCACACTAACCGCTCTACACGTTGATCGTCCTGCTCCTTTAAACCAACCGGGTTTTACAGCAACTCGTATCTCGCTAATACGAGTCCAGGAAGGCATGTGACATTTCTGTCAGGACGAGTTCGTCACTCTCAATTTGTTGGTAAATTATTCTGACGTTCCCGTAAAGTCGAGTAAATTTACGCGAATCAGCGGCAACCACTTGAGTTCATAAAAATAATCATCCATCAAATGTTTTCTTACCGCTAGTCCGAAGACTGACAGGGAACCTAATCCGTGGTCTTTATTACCTGAATGTCCATACTTGAGAAATCACCGTGCTGGATCTCGGAACCCGTGCACGTACCGTGGGTGCAAGGTTTAAACGATCCAACGACGTTTTAAAGTTTGCATTTTAGTTGATCGTTGAAACGAGAATGTTGCATTTCATCGCCGCTTAAGACTTGAAAAGTCTACTTTTGCCTGCGAATTTAAATTGAATGGGAGCTTGTACTTTAGATTCCAGTCCAGAGGAATTCGGGTTTTTGTTAATTATTATGTCATTGTGACGTACGAAATATGCCGGATTTTATAGCGATATCTTTGCAGCCTTATGCAGCTGTCAAGATGAAAATCTTATAAAGATTCCAACTAGCTTCTTTACACCCACATTATTTTCTTTCCTTATCGTTATGAGGGTTCAACAAAAATGATGATCGCGGAAGCAGATCACTGAAGGAACATAGTGTGTCGGGCTAGTCACTGAACTAAATTATCCAGTTCGCTCGCATCGCCAGAACTTCAAATTTTGTTTGAGTTTCTTTGTAAATTTATATAATAGTAAGATTTAATAACAAATCTTGTGATATCACTGATACATTTTGGTTACTGTTCTTAAGCTAGAGTGAATATTGCTGGACTTGTATTACTTTTTATTATTCCACACAAAACATTCAAACTCCCAAAATGCTAAATCCCTCGAAATTTCCTCATAACGAAATGTGTTATTTATTTAATAAACTCCTTTTCTGCTGGTTTTTTATAATTAAGAAAATAATCAGTAGTTATCTGTTTGACGAGATTACCTACATAACATAATGATAATCAGGCTTTAATATTAATTAGTATTAGTTTGAATACTAAAGTTAGGTTGTAGTATTCAGTTAAGGTTATAGTTTTTGAGATTGGTGGCAAAAACTGTCGAAAAATGAATTACCGTTTTGAAGAACTGCAGGCTGTTTACTCTAGTCAGTATAGCCTTATTCTTTTCGAGCCCCATAGGACATTGGCCTCTGCAACGATCTTATCAAACTGGATAAAGTGGAGAGTCGGTACAATAGTACTGATAAAAGTGCTACGGTTACATACATGATTAGAACTTGTGGTATCTGTAACTCAGATCCAAAACCCGATGCCTTGGAATGTGTAGCCACCGGCTCTCTCAATTTTATGGAACCAACTGCAATAGAAATTCCATCTGTTGGAAACGTAAGTTTAACTAATCAAACAGAAATACGAATCGGCCGTAGTATTTTTTGTTTTCTCATCTAAATGTTTAAAAGCGTTTTACACAACAAATTTGTGATGTTGTTGATGTTACTAATGATATTATAAATCACTATATCGATTAATAGTAGCATTCCATAATAATTAATACCTGGAACCTCACCGACTGATCACTCACACACGCACACACACAGCCCCTTTCAATCCCGTGTTCCGTACATTGATTGAACAATGTTGTAAATTTCATTCAGATAATTTTATTAGATATGTAATCAACAAACCAAATAAAAAAACACAAGTCAAAATATGGTGAACTTATGAAATAGTATAGCTAATATTTTATTATGGCGTAACATATTTAATAAAGTTATTCAATACCTATAAATATTTTCAAGTAGTTTCTGTACGCCACAGTACGAATTGATGACTTATAGGGTAGTATGGGCTGTAGTGGAGTCTATGATTCTTCAGGATCGCCGGACTGAACAAACGGATATCATAACACACTGATCTGGTTGTAAATAGTGAAGGTGTGACCAATATGTACACGCCTATCAGTCAGATTAAAATAAAACGAGATGAACCCAACCCAAAAGTCCCACAATTACACAATTAAAATTACTCTCTTTAATCTTATAAAGAGATCTGTGTACTCAAACTCAATATTTAGTGGTACTTTTAAAGAAAAACATGATCTAATAATCAATCTAAACAATAAGTAGAATAATAGTTGGCTGGCCCTTCATTGACGGCTTTGCTCTATTTGTTTTATTCGTTGTGCTGAGTTTTATTTTTTAATACTTTTTAAAAACTATGTTACGATTACTTTAGTAAGTGCATATTGTTATACTTACAATTATAAAAATAAAGAGGCCACAATACTGTCAGGGCGAACCAAACTTTTCCCCCGCAAATCCACTCAAACTTATCTATAGGTTTGTATACATTCCAATATTTAATACTCTATCAGATAGGTATCTGGGACGAGGCCTACTAGAAATTGAACGTTAAACTCACTATCTCGAGCGAGTTTTCTTTCGTCGCCATCAGTGCAGGACAGCACTGAAGGTGCTGCCGTCATTCCGCACTGATGGCCGGAGGCATTGGCAGATAAGATAAGATTAGATAATAAAGCCACCCGACCCCCACTCTTATGAAACAAGGTAAATTACAATCTCACAGAATATAAAACCTCATTAATAACGATTACAGCGTGGTGGTTTTACTTTTTAAGTTTTTGTGTGGGCTTGTATGTTGTTTTCTTTTAACTGGGTAGACCATTAGTGGTACCAGAATAATTAACATCAGAAAACAATTTAAAATTATTTCCTTATTTTTATTCATATAATAGATTAGTTGGTTCGACATACATCGTTTAACTTATTGAAATACAGTCCACTTCTCATTTTTACGTTAGAATGAAGACTTCTGTTTTAGATAAAACGTTAAATAAAATTATTGTTATTGGTCAAATTTAATATTTTATATTAAATATGTTAAAAAATTATTCGCCGTGATAAAAATAACCCTGGAAAACAATTAATTATGACTAGTTTCGGTATAATCAACCTAATTAAGTTATCATTATCAGTGTCCTGAAGGCTCTAGAAGTAGAATTTTGGTTCTCCAGTACAGAACACAAACTATTCGAAAAACGGTATTCCTGAATAAAAAGCAGAATTGGAGATTACCCTCATTAAGAATAAAGTATTGACCAGCTCACAATTGCGCCATCAGATATCAAAGTTACTACTCAGCAGAATGGATGTGACCTTGGAGATGCTGAATACAAATAACTAAGGCGCAGTGCTTTGCTCTACTGCTGCTCCAATTTACCAAGAGTTACTGACGGTTATGGGACCAGTCCTGGATCACAGTTCGGTAAAGTACCCTGGCGCTACGAGCGTGTTCCCTTGTGGCCTGTGTTACAGTGCAGACTCGGTACAGTGCCGGTCGGCCAAGGTCGAACGACACGCGCACGAACACAATGCTATACATGACATTGCTTTTACCGCGCCCGCACCGAGCTGGCAATCACCGCCACTGCTCATGCTAACCACTCTTAATCTATCACTCATTGTTCATTATACTTCAACTTACTGCCGAGCAGATTAGAGTTGACAGCACAAGTTGTTTGAGGCTATCAAACGTGAAGTACTAAATGATCCAAATCGAGAATAGCGAATGATACATTATTCCCAGTTGCACGGAGGTACATAACTAAACGGACTTGTTAAAACTAGCAAAATTTGTGTGTCAACGCTTTAAGGACCGATATTAGTAAATATCTTTACCTGGCTAGTGGTGATCAAACACACTGTAGTACATCTTGGGTTTTCTGAGACGGCGAATTTGTGAAAATTAAATTTGTAGTGCTTTCATCCTTTAAAACTTCTGAATTTTATTTGCTTAAATTTCCAGAAATGCACATCTGTACAATGATTTCCGAGTAATAAATATCCCTGTGGAAATGGCAGCGGCAGCAGTTGCAGATTGTGAAGAATATGCAGACAATGATATCAAAGCTCACACTGTCGAGAAAGCTGAAAATCCCCGAGACGGTGGCCTGGTGGCTGTGACAATGGCAGCGGTAGCAGTTGCAGATTGTGAAGAATATGCAGACACTGATATCAAAGCTCACAGCCCCAGCCCTAACTCTGCACAAGTATGTGCGAACTGTCGAGAAAGCTGAAAATCCCCGAGACGGTGGCCTGGTGGTTGTGACAACTGGCAGCGGCAGCAGTTGCAGATTGTGAAGAATATGCAGACACTGATATCAAAGCTCACAGCCCCAGCCCTAACTCTGCACAAGTATGTGCGAACTGTCGAGAAAGCTGAAAATCCCCGAGACGGTGGCCTGGTGGCTGTGACAATGGCAGCGGTAGCAGGTAGCAGTTGCAGATTGTGAAGAATATGCAGACACTGATATCAAAGCTCACAGCCCCAGCCCTAACTCTGCCCAAGTATGTGCGAACTGTCGAGAAAGCTGAAAATCCCCGAGACGGTGGCCTGGTGGTTGTGACAATGGCAGCGGCAGCAGTTGCAGATTGTGAAGAATATGCAGACACTGATATCAAAGTTCACAGCCCCAGCCCTAACTCTGCACAAGTATGTGCGAACTGTCGAGAAAGCTGAAAATCCCCGAGACGGTGGCCTGGTGGCTGTGACACTGGCAGCGGCAGCAGTTGCAGATTGTGAAGAATATGCAGACACTGATATCAAAGCTTACAGCCCCAGCCCTAACTCTGCACAAGTATGTGCGAACTGTCGAGAAAGCTGAAAATCCCCGAGACGGTGGCCTGGTGGCTGTGACAATGGCAGCGGCAGCAGTTGCAGATTGTGAAGAATATGCAGACACTGATATCAAAGCTCACAGCCCCAGCCCTAACTCTGCACAAGTATGTGCGAACTGTCGAGAAAGCTGAAAATCCCCGAGACGGTGGCCTGGTGGCTGTGACAATGGCAGCGGCAGCAGGCGCAGATTGGGCAGGTCCCCACAATGGACGCGTGGGCCACGACCGCCGCACACAATAGCTCCTAATTACTGACACGAGGAAGCGCCTACGATTGTGATTCAAATAGAAATCGTACCCTGATATGCGACAAAACTCAAGTCTGGACATCTGAATAAAACTGTAAATCTCACTCCACCATTCCGTCTACTAACTGATACAGACGCCAATACTCTGGGATTGCGAACAGCAACTCGTAAGGTTTTAAGTGTTGTTACAGATGTGTTGATCTTGACAATGAAAGGAAGATCTATTTTAGGACTTTGTGTCTTTCGAAAATTGTAACTAAATTTAATTATTTTTAAATTATTAACTAATAGTTTATTACACATTTTAATTTAATTAATTCATTCATAATTATGATTATATTACAAAATTAATTTAAAAATAATAATCTAAAAACGTGGTTGAACTTATTTTGTATAATTTAGACTCTAATAACAAAGTATTATTTTACCTACTTTTTGGTAGTGGATGGTTTATTTTAATACTTATACTTAGATATGATATTCTATATGACATACATTTCATGCTTAATTTTTATTCCAGCATATAAATTTCATATTGATTTAAACCCCTTTTGGAATTGTTTAGGAAACGTTTTACCACAACAAAATTCCTGAATATCGCTTGATTCGTATGAGTCCATTTGATTATTAAATTACAATTCTCTAAAAACAAAACAATATTTAGAAAAAAAGTTTATTCCCAGAGATCACAATAATGCTAGACACTGTACTGCCTGGTAGCCAAAATGTTAATTCTATGCAATATTATACATTCTATATATATTTTTAATACTTCACATTTTTTAAGTCTTTCTTTCGGCACTGTTGTTATAAGTAAGCAAAAAACAACCTTGGTACTCTTTACCTGAGAAAACATATAAGTCAACCCTATATACTTGTACTAAGGAAATAGAGAGATATATTGATTTTTAATGATTTGAGTCTAGGAAATACAAGAAACGCCATTGTGCTAAACGATGGAAATTCATAAGGACGTATATCAGATAGTATATTGAGTCAGCGAAGAGTTCTTTTAAAACGAAAAATTTAAAAGTAAACAAATAATATTTTGAAAATGCACTTGTGAATTGGTTTCACCTCTATCAAAACGTTCTAACCATTAAACTTTATTGATATAACCTAAATTAAAATAATTAATTGAAGTAGCGGCAAGTGGCTGTGTACTATGACCTGAGTGTAATTTTCTCTGTCCGCTACGCTTATGTTTTTATACACTAAGCTAAATAATTTTATACACTAATGTTTTACTACAGGCTATATACCTTAATTGACGTAATATAACCGAAAATATAATACTTATGTACATAGCCCTCCTTCGCCTGCCTGTATATGTGTGCACTATATTATTATCTAAACCAGTAATTGAGCCACACAACCTAATCTTAACACTTAACATCATTGATTAAATTACATAAATTACAATGTTATTCCGAAAATGATTATTAAGCCTTGACAGTAATCTACTGTCTTACTTCCTGAGACAGGTAATCATCGCACCTCACTTCTTTTAGTGCCCTTGATCCGAGATAGTAAGTCTTTTCAACCGCTGCCTATTTTTTTGAGTTGAAAAGCATCAGAAATCAGCTGGTACAGCCGGATGTCTGAGGAGCGAGCATTTCGAAAACTGTGGTGTTTAGCACCAACCAACCTGCCACACGACTATAAAAATTAATATTTTTAAAAAATTTTAAGATCCAAAAGGTATGATTAAGATTGTGAAAGGAAATTAGAATTTCGGACATTTGCCATCATCGTGTGATACTAGGAATAGAACGCTACGTTTCGAGACTGGAATCAATCCTCTTTTTCAGGCGTAAAACGGCGTTATACTGGGGTTATTTTAAAGGAAATATAAATGCTTTTGCAGACGATATAGCTCTATTCTACACTGAAAAAGATTCTGGCCTTCTTACTAATTCAATTAACTCTGATCTCCTACTACTAAGAAAATGGTGTTTAATAAATAAAATGCAAGTGAATGTCAGTAAAACAAATTTTATAAATTTTAGATTTTTTGGGTTTGACTTACCTTCTCCTTTAATTTTCCATTCACCAAACTGCAATTTTCAATTATGTAGCTGTCAACCTTTGAAAAAAGTGAAATCAATAAAATATTTGGGTCTTTTGCTTGATGAAAAACTTACCTTTGAACCGCACATTTTAGACTTGCACTCAAAATTAAGATCACAAATAAGAAAATTTTATTTTTTAAGAAATTTTTGTAATTCTAATCTTTTAAGAACCCTTTATTTTGCATTAATCAATTCAAAACTACAGTATGCTCTACCTTGCTGGGGGGGGGGGTACTTACAAAACTTTAATAGATTAGATAAGAACAACTCTTTTTTCTTAGAATAATTCCAAAACAATCTAAACGAACAAGCTCGTTCCCTTTATTTTAAGAGCTACAAATCCTACCTGTTCAACATCTCTTTATATTTAAGGTCCTGAGACTGTTTTTTGTTAGGAGCGGAAATAGAGAAAGTATTATACCAAATGACCATATTTACAGTACGAGAAGCTTTGTAAATAAATCGTTTAAACTACCCAAAGTCAACAGATCTATTTTCCGTCATTCCATTCAATACCTAGGCCCTAAAGTTTTCAACCAACTTCCGCTTCAAATAAAGAACTCAATTAATATAAAGTATTTTTGTAAAAGGACAGTCGCTTGGCTTTATGGTCAGAAGGATGTAAGGTGTTTCACCAACGTGCTAGAGTAGTGGTTTTTAAGCATGTTTTAAATAAATATCTCTGCCCACAGATGCTACAGCGGGCATTCAACTTGTAATAAACATAATGCTAGACTCTAATTAGTTTATTTTGGATAATTTAGTTTAGATTAGTTAACTAATCAGTTAATTAATCATAGACTGGTTGCTAATTAAGGAATTGTAATTTATATATGTTTGTAATTGGCCAAACTACTTGTAAAATTGGCCAGTTTTTTTTCTCTCAATGGTTCAAATGATTGTATCGTGGAATTGCTAAATGGGAAATAAATTCATTTATTCATTAAGCAAGCAAAACTCAACATATGTCGACGAGATCGCCCTAGTCAAGGAATATGACAACGGAAAAAGTTGTAGATGTCAGGCATGTAGTTGAGGCTCGTAGCTATGTGGAAATCACAAACCACGAATGAAGTGCACAATTCAGGTGCACTACATGTAGTATTCTTCTCGAATCTAAAAAGGTGAGAGACTCTAAGTATGGTGTCTATTTATCGCCATATTTATTTACTTTTTATTAAGTCTTTTCACACCTGAAGAAGAGCTTAGATTTCAAACCTTGAAACGTAGTGTTCAATATATTGTAACTATGGAAAACGTTCTAAATTCTGTAGCCCATTGAAATTAATTATAGTCAATAATAAATTGAAAATACATATTTTACACTATATTAGATATGAGTTTATATATATATATATATATATATATATATATATATATATATATATATATATATTAGCCGTATTATATATGATATTATCCAATATATAAACACTCTTCTAGCATAGTGTCAATCGCTCTGCTGATAACTTCTAGGGGGTGGGGGGGGGGGTTAATTTTACTCTGTCAGTAAAGTTTGAAATTAATGTCACTAGGTATAAATCTTGCAAAGTCAATTCCTGATAACCTTCCTGTCCTCCTCGTGGGTGTACACTGATGGCTTACAACGACTGTGTAATAGCCACTCAATCAAGTAAACTCACTTACATGTATATAAGCAATCTCCGGTGCCTTATACAGATCACGGCCTGGAGTTGTCGTATAACAGAATTGTTAAAACTATTAGCATTTTTATCATGAGCATTTTATCTCATATGTGCCCATTGTTTCAGTATCGAAGCCGAGAGCTTGTAGAATCCTCTAGGCCTTGCCTTATTCGGACATGTCAATAAAAACTCGTTAAATGACACTTAAGTATACCTATATATGTTATCGAGGACGCTTACTTATTAACGTATTCAAATTAGTGACATTCAGAATTTGAAGTGCTAGATGTTCTGTTAGTTTATGTCGGTTCTGCTGAGATGTTACGTTTTGTTGGGAACAATTCTTCTTTCACGTTGGTGTGCATACATTTGTAAAAATCAACAAAACAACAATAAACAAGAGAAACTGATAACAACTACAAGTATTTTATTCGTAAGTAAAATATTCTACGGATCTTACAATCCAGACATTTAATCTTCTAGACAACAAACGTAACCGGAAAAAATTAGAAATTATCCAGTGATAGGATATGCATAGTTCCATCGATATATAAAAAAGCTACATCGCTTGAAAATTGCTGGAAAGTGAACAACGTAACATTTTTAGACAAGAAGTAAGCTACAATGTGTTTTTTTAATAAAAAAAAAAAATACAAAATGGTCAAAATTTTGTTCGTTAAAAAGATTGAGTGAACGTCAAACGTAATCTTTGGTGGAACGTCGGCGGAATTGACGTGACGTCGAAATCTTAAGATTGCTTAAGATGCGCGTAACTTGTATTGTTTATGAATAAACTATAACTTTGTTCTTGATTTTTAATTTTTCAAAACACTTCTTCTGTTGAGGATTACACGTACGTAAGCAGTTCTCATAAACGACTAGGAATGTATTTATCTTAACAATTTGATCACATTGTCATTGGATGAAAATAATAAATATTCCCTAATTAGTAAAATATATTAAAGATTAGATATCATCGTGGAACGTTTTCATCCATACCATCCTATTTAACTAAATCGTTCAACTATATGCAGAATTCTATTTACAAGCAACGGAACTACGAGAAAGCGGAAGAACGCGGAAAAGAGCCAAACAAAAACACAAAAATCGAGTATGTAGTAAAGCTTGGAGTACGAGAGGAGAGCGTGGAGAGTGAGAAGAGCGGTAGAGAGCGAAGAGAGCGGACGAGAGAGGGAGAGCAGTGTCAAGAGAACGTGGGACAGAGGTGCTCGGCTAAAACGAGGAATCGATAGAAGATGGCTCTACTCCAAAATGTTCTGCTGCCATCCTATATGGAGTAAAACTGGGCCTAAACCACGGCCCAAATCAAGCCGTTTAGCGGCCCACTAATAGTTGATAGCACATGCTGCTAGCTGCACAAGCCGTGCCCTCTCGCTGTCTCAGCCGGCTTAACTTCTGCGTCTCTGTCGTCCGTTATAAATACTATCTCATTTCTCCATCTTCCTCATTGAAATTTATTGCATTGTATATGAAAGTGTTTGGGTGTAAATATTAAAGCGCGTGGAACATCTTGATCAAAACCGATCTAAGTAAGTACACTGCCTACAGCGGCTGATTTTCAGATTTTCTGTTCCATGTTTTATAAAAGTGCTGCAAACATTGTTTATGATTTTAACAATGGATTGAGTGTTTTATTTTGTCGTATGTGTTTATAATCGTGAATAAAAACTACTAACTATCATTCGTAGATCTCTTAAAGACACAGGAAAAACAGAGAAACACTCTGTGTTGTAAAAGATAGAGAATTATTATTTTACAGTTAAAGATGAAACCTCTAGGTTATTACAGAATTTTTGGGTATACTGTAGTCTGATAAAATTCATCTATGCTGTTTATTTTATCACAAGTTATAATCAAAATATTACAAAGAATAAAACGTTAACTACATTCAATGTCGTAAAAGTACTTATATTGTTTTCTTCTTTAAATAGATATATTAGTGTTAGATTAATAGGTACTAATAGGTATTAATAGGTAGTTGGCAACTAATGCTGTTCATTATAATAATTATGCTTAGGATTAGACCACAATATGAACACGTACGATGTACATTTATGTTATAAATGTGTAAGGATTATTGAAAAAGCCCATGGAACCTGTTCAAACTTAATATATCAGTGTTCAATATTTCAATGCATTTTATATTTCAAATTAAATTAAAATATATTATTTATCAGTATGCTTTCTAATTTTGTATTTGGCAAGTTTCAGAACACGACGTATAAAATATTACTAGGAAAAATAATTACATTTATTTTTCATATTTTATAAACAATTTTATCAAACCAAACAAAAATGTCCCCTGGTTGTTCTACTTACGGGACGAATTTTTGTGCGTGACATTGCATCAGTTAAACTGCATATGCGCAAAATACATATTAGAGTGTCCGAAGCTCGAGAGAACGTTTCGGGGAAATATCTAAGGGCGCGTGGTTTGTGTGGGAGTGTGTTTGCGGGTGCTTGGACAGTGTCACTACAGTTAGGATCCACAGCGCCGACACGTCTTCCCTTTTAGAGGAGTCCAACTTCGAATGGGAATACTTTGAATGTACCGAAACCCTCGTAAAACCTTGAAACAACAACTGATGTGAAAATGTCACAGATTCAATGTGTCGCTGTCAGTTACTACGCTCTCAGAGTGACATTTGTGACACCAGATCGTGACTAAATGTGTAAGCAGTTATCGATCACTAATTTAAGTAGTACGATACCTGGATTGTCATAAACACCACATTCGTGGTTGCTCTTGAACAAAGTGAAACTTGGGGAATATTGCCGGTTCAAGGGGATCTACCTTTCAACGTAATCAAATGTGTTTGCTCTCCGACAATGTGGGGGCATCTCTGAACAAAACATTTTCTATGGACCTTCAACATTTGTCAAGCGTCGCTGGAAATGGAAAATACAAACAAGAATTTTCCGAAAAAAATATGGGATATTTTTAAATCTTTTTTAATTACAAAATGCTTACCGACGTTGGACGTTGGCCCTTAGGAAATTTTCCGCTTTGCGAGCATATCTATCATAACAATACAGGAAACACTTTAATAAAAGTTGTTACCCACAACAGAAATTCTGGAATATTGTTCATAATTGCCGTGTCCAAGTGTACGAAATAGTCAATCAAAGAAAACCTTTGCAATTTTGAAAACAGAGGGGTCGCTACCTAAGGCGAGATACAGTCTTAGTTTACATCTCTCGAATGTAAATCCCAATCCCCCAAACCCCAAATCCCAACCCCAATCCCTTACTTGGGATAAAATTTTTAATACAGTCACCAACAAAAAAATTAATCAAACTGAAACCCAATCATTCAACTTGAGTTTTTGAATATGTTACTAAAAAAAATCAAAATTCTGTGAATTCCTTGATTCTTATGCCTTTGGTCATGTAATAGGAAGAGTGCTATTAGAGAAAGCTTAAATGTGATGCCTTCCTTTTATAGACGCATTATAACAAGTACAAGCACATTTTAACTTCATGCTTATTTCGCTGTAAACAGCGAAGCAAATTATAGTTTTTATTGATTGTCTTTATTAATTTATATATTATAATTTATTTATTGTTGGATATTTTTTGTTAGACCTTTATTGTTATATATTTATTGTTAAATGTTTATTGTTATATATTTATTGTTTATTATTGTTTATCTTTTATATTTTGATACATAATTGTTGAGTTTTTAACATGTTTATTGTTGTTATATTTACATAGTTATTGCACTTTATATGCATGTTGATATTGTTATTGTTTTTTGTTGAATTTATACTTTTGAATGTGATTGGGGAATGGATATTTGGGAATTAATGTATCATTTACACAACATTAAAATACCTATTTGAAAAGCTCCACGGTAGATGAATATCAAAGAAGAAAACAGACTGTGCTATTTTACCAACTGTAAAATGATTTAAAATGTTATGGCAATTTAATATTATATGCTAAATATTTAGTCAAACGTGCTCTGTGAACACCTGACATTGTACGCTTTGTAGATCTTATTTAAAAGTAAAGTGATTTGTAACCTCTGTAAACTCTATTCCATTTATTTATTTTAATTTTTAAAGGAGAACAAGAAACGGTTGATTCAGTTCCTATTTCATTCACATGATCTTGATTACACAGGCTTAGGTTTTTTTATAACGTTTCACGCCTATTCACTTTGTGCCTAACAATCCATATGGTCTCATTAAAAATGAGTATTCTCGTAAAAATCTGCATGATGTAAAAATAGTGTCTTATGCCTATTAATTTGTAAGAGAGTACAAATAACAGGAACAGCTAGTACTGGAACTGTTTACTTCTTTGGCTACAGCTGTTAAGAAGAGATGTAAGGGCTGATCAGAGTTTTTTAACACACATAATAAATAACATGAATCTTCTTTTTATTGGTTCGATCATCAATTGAGCACCTATATATTTCCTTCTTACTTAAAAAAATAATTTTTACATAGTTTGAAATTCATAACAATTAAAAAATGCATATTGATCATCATGGAGCAACAAAGGTTATAAAACTAATGCCGAGAGAGTTTAAATACATTCTACGTTGCGAAGGTAAGAAGGAAATAGAGACCTAATAATTTATAAACTATAAGAAGTGTTATTCAAATAATACCTTCAGGATCAAAGATGATCCATTTTTAGCTATAAGAAGTGTTATTCAAATAATAACTTCGGATCAAAGATGATCCATTTTCAGCGCAAAAAGTTTACTCAATTTACCGACAAGAAGAGCAGAAGTTGGAAGGCGCAATGCAGTTGTAAGAGTAACTGGTTCTGCCCTGTCAATCAGAGTTTTATGCCTGTACCCATTAATACTTATAATGAAATAACATGCCCGTTTATATGTGATTATTCCGAGAACCTAGAATTTAATGTTCTAGATCGGTTGTTAAACAAATTTCATAGCCTGAACAGACATTAAATGTCCTTTGGTTTTACCGACAATATTGACTTAAATTGCTGTCGTAGTTTTGCAATAAAAGTTTATTTTAAGACGACGCAGTTTCTCACCACCAATCGTTTGTTAAGTTACAATCTGTGTGTGTTTTTGCGTTTGTTTTCTAAATTGAATCGAATTATTTAGCGGTAGGCGTTATGCATATTTTAAAGTAATAGAGTTCTGTTCCGGCGATTCAAAGACCCTATACCGCGTTGCATAATTAATCAAATTAGTATCCTTCTACAGTAGAATAGGTTCCACTGTTGGGAGTTCCTGTCATTTAAATATTATTTAATGGCCTGTAGATAGGGCTCTAAGCCTGGAAACATAAAGCTCCAACCTAATTGGTGTAGGGTTTGTAATTTTTTGGTTCTAATTAATGCAATTTTTGAATTGTTATTAATAGAGGTAGAAGAAATCTTCAGAAGAGGAATAGAGAATTTATTTCTCGGAAGGAAAACACCGTACATTACCATAAGTTTTAGTTTAATGACTGGTTTTGAAAAATAGATCCGACTCAGCGCAAACAATGCCTAGCATAAATCAACGAGTAGAATGGTGTTAATTAGTTCTTGTTCGGATCTTTTTAAAGTGAACCGTTCTGTACAAATACCACAAAAACAAAGATTCAGTAACGTTACATATAACGGTGAAATCATATATGTCCAATAATAATAACGTCAGCTGATTGCTAGCGTCTGTCCAAACGCGATAGTTCACCTTGAGTATGCGTCTGTTAGAAAGTGTATCCTTAAATGGTCTGAACCTTTGAAGTTGTCTCTTTTCATCCAACTGAGTTATTCAAGATTGGTCTGTCAGAAAAGTATTACAATTTGTGAACACTTTACCACAAAAAGGTTGTAGTTAAGTTTGTGTCGACACTACGGCATTGGGCGACACTTTGGGGGGGGGGGGGGGGGGGTGAGTGAAGATTCTGGCACTGAAAACCGTATTTTAGCAATACTTGCCGATACAGCCTGAACTGAGAACTGGTTACGGGGATATTGAGCACGTCACGTAAAATCTGACAACTGTATCGAACATCCCGAAATTCGTTTCGAGGAAAGCGATACAATCAATGACATACTTTGAAAGCATCACGGTAGGAGGTCCAATAAGACATTCGCAACCAGGTTCCCAGAGATATCGGTAAGTAAATCTTGTTTTACACTTCCGTCCGGTGTAAAAGTGAAACTTGCGACATAGTTGCGTGGGCTAGGTGGCAAACTGTGCGTGTAGTGGTTTGGTCCCGGCTGCTGGTGCCACACGACTGTCGCGACTACTGGACGTACTTAACACGCGTGCAAATTTTTGCCAGTCCGGTTTCAGCTAATCTTAAGAGCCGGCTGTATTGTAGGCCATCTTGATTTTAGTCCCATAGGAACAAAGTTAAAACTTAAAACAATCTTACTTTATTTTTGGTCGTATCAGATCATGAGTATCAGAAATGTCTCATTTTAAAGATATAATTAATATATATCTCCAAAGTTTTTATACTTTATCGTTAAATTACTTAGAATCTATGAATTGTAGAAGAAAAACAAAAGAGCGTTTATTCGTGTACTAATCATCATCAGAATGTGATATCAACCATGATTCTGCGACCACAACTAAGAGCGTAAAGTTGTTTGGAGTTTAACACTGATCTTATGAGATAAAACTCAATATCATTCCACTACTGCCGGCTCCTAAGTTGGGACAAGGTGCCACAAGCAGCAAACTGTCCGTGTGGGAGGTGATACCAGATGCGAGTGCCACACGACTATAGCCGCTACTAGACCTGCTTAACGTATGTATAAATCTCCGTCAGTCTGTGTAAGTCAAACGTTGCGTGGGCCAAACGGCAAACTGTCCGGACAAGCCTGGTGCCACATGACTGCTGCCACTACTAGACCTGCTTAACGTATGTATAAATCTCCGTCAGTCTGTGTAAGTCAAACGTTGCGTGGGCCAAACGGCAAACTGTCCGGACAAGCCTGGTGCCACATGACTGCTGCCACTACTAGACCTGCTTAACGTATGTATAAATCTCCGTCAGTCTGTGTAAGTCAAACGTTGCGTGGGCCAAACGGCAAACTGTCCGGACAAGCCTGGAGCCACATGACTGCTGCCACTACTAGACCTGCTTAACGTATGTATAAATCTCCGTCAGTCTGTGTAAGTCAAACGTTGCGTGGGCCAACCGGCAAACTGTCCGTGTGGGGGTTGTTGCCGGCTGCGGGTGCCACACGACTGTCGCTGCTACTAGACGTGGCCAACGCGCGTGTAAATCTCCGCCAGTCCGTGTACTCTCGCCGTACTTTGTAATTGGATTCTTTTCCTCGTGACGAAGCACCCATGCTCTTAGCAAACCGTTCCCGAGGCGTGCTGTGTTGTGTTCCCCCTTCTACAATATATCGAGACGATTTCGCGTTTGTTTTGTTGTCGCGCCGCCCGACAGGACAGAGAGAGCTCGACTGCCATTAGACACTGGGCCGTGTCCTCTCCACTCGCCACGACCTTTCCTGATTAACGCGATCCCCGCGCCTTGTATCTTGTAAACTCCACAGATCAGTGATTCGGCTCGGTACCGAAACAGTCGGGGGTGTAGTCCGCCTACTGTCCACGTGAACGTGCTATATCCTACAGATTGTAACATGAACATATTAATATTAACTGTTCCAAACTGTCTATTGGCTTCCTCCAACACAGGAACAGTCGGGGGTGTAGTCCGCCTACTGTCCACGTGAACGTGCTATATCCTACAGATTGTAACATGAACATATTAATATTAACTGTTCCAAACTGTCTATTGGCTTCCTCCAACACAGGAACAGTCGGGGTGTAGTCCGCCTACTGTCCACGTGAACGTGCTATGTCCTACAGATTGTAACATGGACATATTAATATTAACTGTTCCAAACTGTCTATTGGCTTCCTCCAACACAGGAACAGTTTTTTGGGTTAAAACCAAGAGATCAATGCAAATTCAAAAAAAATTTCGTGTACATCTTCGTCCAGCAAAGATTTCCAGTCTCATTTGTGACAATCCATTTTCCTCATGTCACTACAACGTTACCTAATAACTTTATAATGAAATAAAACTGTTGATACTTCGATTAAAGCATAACTTTATTAAATAATATTACTTTAAAATTATTAAGAAGTTTTGGAAAATGTTTGAAAAAACTCAATAATTAAAATCCCGATTAAAGTGTACTGACTCCTGTTAATTTATGAAAAGATAGTACGGTATTTAGTTTGGTTCAGTTATTGTGCAGTGTAACGTAACGTAACATAACATAACATAATATAACGTACTATAACCGCTAAAGTAACCTTGGTGTGGTACAACCTTCGTGCTATCGGGTGATCAGTCGAGGCCGGTACGTTCCCTTCTCGTTAATAGAAATAGTCTACACTCTAGACTATACAACAACACATCTATACTCTGAGACAGAACATCATTAATACATTACAAGACAGTCATGATTCCAGTAGGAATACATATACTCTGAGATAAAACACAAATACTCCATAATGCAATATAAACATGCAGAGTGCTGAAAACCTAGCGAATTTCTGAAATAAAACACCCTCAATGCGAAATAATTTTTATTCTATATTAAAAATCCACACTCGGTTAAAATTCATCTTTAAAAATATTCAGAATTCAAGAAAGATACAACATACTTAAATTCCAAGATAAAGCACACATGCTCCGAGACGAAACATTCTTAATGCGAGGTCAAACGATAAGAATTCAAGAAACCACATACATAACGTTAAATAAAACAAAAAACGAATATTACAACTAAACACTATACAAAAGTACTTAGATATTGTAGAACAATATAGAGTTGAATGTGGGTAATTTGACATTTTAAATTTGAAATTATAGATTATTAGTAATTTCGTCCTGGTCCCCTCTATCCCATAACAATAAAGTCTACCTAATTAGAAATCTTGGATAGTTCAATCTTCAATATAGAAAAGACGTGAGACAGAAAGCGATTAAGAATGTTCAAAATAGCCAAGACGTGAGATATAAATGGATTTAGAATCTTCAAATTAGCTAAGACGTGAGATATAAATGGATTTAGAATCTTCAAATTAGCTAAAACGTGAGATAGAAATGGATTTAAGAATCTTCCAAATAGCTAAGACGTGAGATAAGAAATGGATTTAAGAATTTTCCAATTAGCTTAGACGTGAGATAGATAATGGATTAAGGAATCTTCCAATTAGCTAAGACGTGAGATAGAAATGGATTAAGAATCTTCCAATTAGCTAAGACGTGAGATAGAAATGGATTAAAACCTCCGTGCCCTTTGGCTATATTCAAAGTCGAGTGGTACATGACGAAAGACGAAAGTTTAATCCATACCATGATCCCGTACAGATTCAACCTGGTTATGCATGTTTATATCGCTACTAGGCGACCCTCGTGGCGTGAAAAGTACTCGACACAGGAACACCACTTAGGACCTGTGTCAGTAAAAACACACATAACATAGCTATGGCGGGAAGGATTGATTCAGTGTAAATGTCAAGTTTAGCCCCATTTCACCTTCCGCTTAGAGTAGCATCACAGACTTGAGTCCACATCCGCCTGAAGAGATCCAAAAAGTCTCCTGTCTCTGATGCCGAAACGATGAAAAAAGTGTTCGTTTTGGGCTTCTTCGTCACAGTTTTCTTTCTTTTTTGAGGGGGGGGGGATCAGCTGTACTAACCGGAAGGCAATGAAGCTGTACTGAACATCTACAGGGGTCTCTTCTGTTGACATCGCCAGGTGAATGGCGTCGCTCTTCACTGTCCAACAAGTGTTCCAGCGTTGTACGACCGTCGTCGGATAAATCCGCTACTACAGTGCCGCGTAGGCTAACGAATCATGGCGCTCAGCTAGTACCAGGTGTTCTGTACCAACATTGTAATACATAGCACTGAATATTTAAATGCCGACCGCCCCTATCCGTAAATCTTCTTGTTGGACAGGTAGTTGATTCGGACGCTGTGTAATTAAAGTGGGATTCTAAACTAAAACATTCATAGTCCTCCCAGGTCATTTCGATGGTGGCAGCTGGACAATTTGAACCGGTTGTTACAGCAGTGTACCGAGTGGATCGAGAGGTGGATTGCTCGGATTCAGAATGTCCGTTATCCGGACACGTGATGGGCTGGAATGTTTCACAACCCAAAGCGCGGTCCAATGCCATTGCATGGATACCCTTCCCCAAAAATCTCGTATCTGGATTACAATGTTCAATTCGTTCACGTGTGAATCCAACTAGAATACGAGTGGCATCAGGATGTCCAGTCCTGAACAGATTGCTATGTAGTAGAGACTGACGATCACGTGATGCACACTTACCAAGCTCATAGTGGTCGCTAAAACATCATAATGCTGTGACAAAATGACGGTGGCAAATCTGATACTGGTTCAACTGCGTTCGTCATAGAAAAAAATGACGCGCTGTAAGCCAAAGGAGTTCCTGTGTTAAGTGGTCTACAGGGCGAGAGCTGGCCTAGGATAAGTAATTATTAGGTTGTCTCATAGCGAAGAGGTCTTGCATTTTTGGGTCTATCTTGACAGCTATTAAGGGAAATTACGACAAGGATACTCCTATACAAACATATGAACTTCGAAATAGTGACTATCCCATTCTATCGACAACAACTAATAAGGAAAAACAGAATCGCCTTACACCACGGCCCAAGCGACTGTTCGCCTGCCACTTCAAATACCGTTGAATCACCGCTATTAAACGCAAGAGGCGGATTGACCCCTAATGTGCATTGACGTTGGCAGTGACATAGTAGCTCATCCTATCATATACCCTTGCGACATTTAGAAATGAAACATAAATATATATTTAAAAAAATATGATAATTGTCTAATAAATAATTAGCTTTAGTCACTTGTAATAAGGAGTATTTCGCTTATGAAACACAGAACATGGTCAAATTGTTGATAAAAATCCGACTACTTGTATACATCAAGCAATTCCTGCTGACAGCTAGTGAAGCGGCTAGGTTATAGCATCGGTTGGGAGTTGCGCGCACAGAACTCACGACGTTGGGGATGAGGGATCTGGGGGATTGGGGAAACCAGGGTGGAAAGGGGAAACACGTCGAGAAGGTTCGACAGGATGCTGTCTTCTGTTGTCTGCCGAGAACAGTCAGGGGTAACCGAATCGGCCCTATCATTAACGTCAGGGCCCAGTCATTGTGTTTAGCGAGATTAGTAAACGCGGTGAGCTATCACAATAAATTAATTTGAAAATATAAGTTTTCTGGCCGATATGCTTAATTAATCAGAAAAACTAAAGAAAGAATTTATTTTCTCACTCCAGAGTCTTAATGCGTCACGCATAAGGCAATCTACATTACTTTAACAATGGCTTGACTAAATGTCCTAAATCGTCCATTTATAAACGATTAACATAAATATTTCTTTAAAACTGAAGAATACAACATATAATAAAACTAACAGATTATCACTAGATTAAACAGGTTAGTTCATTTAAACTGATATTATCAGAAACATATTTGTTAAAGTGTGTTTCTACTAATTACATACAGATCAATGTCAAAAAGTGTACAGTGCTTTATTATTCTCGGATATACTCTTTTTTATTTATTATTTTATTCGTAAACATTAATAAGAGCATCTACATGATATTTTAATAGACAAAATAAGGTTTTTTATTATAGCATTTACGACGTACAACCTTTATTAAAATTTTTTAAGTGGGTAAATTGGAACTAATTTCAAAATTGAAGTAAAAGTGGGATACAATTTTTATTTCCAAAAGATAGTTTTCTAAAACTGTTCAATGGGTGAGACACTGTTTCAAGGGGGATATTCCTGGAAGGGGAACCCCCCGGTTCCTTATCTTCACTTCATTTTTATTGCCAACAGAGCCAATTATTCATCAAGCAACATTGCTGATTCACGTAATATTTTATCTGCCGCAGCCATTGACTCCAAACAATAACACTTTGACTTTCATGTCAGCGCAAATTGTTTATCTAGATCGACGGGGCTGTCAGCATTAACTCAGCCTAACACTGACAATGACGTTCTTTATTTATTGCGACCGCTGAGCGGCGGACGGTTGAGGAAGAAGTGGACTCGCTGTAGAAGACTGGCGCCTTATGTGGAAAGAGGCGAGCCTACCCCAAAACTGGTTTGTAAACAGGAGGCTGGTTTACTAATTGTACGGCAGTAAATAAAAATAGCCATCATTTATATCTCTAACTGATGGCCGAGTCTCTGTTTATTAGCCATTACTGAAATAATGATGAATGCTCCACGGTTGTCTTCATCAGCACTGCTACCCACTTCGCCACCATATTTTATAGATGTTCCGGCTCAGTTAAGTCCTTTCTCCAATCAATTAATTGTTGCTTTACAGTTGTGAGAAAGAGCGATCTCATTTGATCTATGATAGTACAATAAATGTCTTACGGCTTTCTTAAAATAGATTCTTAAGAATGTTTATTGAGTTTAACCCGAAGTTCTGGAAAGCTAAGGAGACATGTTAACCGAACTTTTCATACAAATTCCACCATTATCTGAATATGAGAAAATCCTATTCAGATTTATTATTAAATCTGCTGGTATCAAAAAAGGACGTCATAAAACCCGTATAAGTAATAGTAGCCCTCTTTCAATACCAGTAAATTTGGATTCTTAACACTTTTTGGGACAGCAGAATTCCATGAGTTTTTGGTGAGGTAATGTGCGCTAGTGTAATAATTCTTCATTAAAGTCTTTCACTCATTGGGTAATAAAAACCACGTGTTTGGTTAACTTAAACGTATCGAAAAGACGATTGCCTTTGAGTACCTCAAAAAATATAACATAGGAATGAGTGAATGAATTAACTCTTCATTGTCATATTCAAAGTTACGACCATTAGGTTCTTCCTTACATTTAACCCGTGTCACTAAATATACCATTATTAGAGAAATATATAAAAGGGAAAGTATTTGATTCATTTTCTAATATACCACTACTTGCATTCAAGGTATAATTGAAAGTATAATCCAGGTACATTTTTGAATAGTTGCCAGATCATTTCTTGTTATTAGTATTTCAATTGTGTTTTATTTTACATTGGAACTATATTCAATCTTCGAATATTATGGTTGGATATAAAATTTTTTAGTTATTTTGTGTGTTGATTGTAGAATAGTTTTACAACATCGTCATGTTTTTAAGACGGTTTAACAAAGACGCAATAAGTAAACAGCTGCAATTTTTACTTTAGGGAAATCATTTATACCTTCGTATTGTGTTATTCTTGACAACATTTTAGTCCAACATGTTAGTCTGTTTAATACTTTTGTATCTTTGCTATGGGGTATGGAATGTGAATAAAAATTTGCCTTTGGAATTAAAACAGAACAAATTTACACTGTCACACGAGAAACGAGTTTAGTATCCTTCTACACTATCATTTACTTGTTTCTTTGAATGCATATCTTTGATGAGGGTGTCAAGGGAGAAATTTCCCCTAACGATTGCAGGAAATGACAAGCTAAATATTACGAAACAGAAACAACTGCCACTCATTCTATAATACTTAAACAGCATTGGAAACACAAACTTGTGAATCTTGTCAATTCAACAATTTCCCCTAACGATTGCAGGAAATGACAAGCTAAATATTACGAAACAGAAACAACTGCCACTCATTCTATAATACTTAAACAGCATTGGAAACACAAACTTGTGAATCTTGTCAATTCAACAATTTCCCCTAACGATTGCAGGAAATGACAAGCTAAATATTACGAAACAGAAACAACTGCCACTCATTCTATAATACTTAAACAGCATTGGAAACACAAACTTGTGAATCTTGTCAATTCAACAATTTCCCCTAACGATTGCAGGAAATGACAAGCTAAATATTACGAAACAGAAACAACTGCCACTCATTCTATAATACTTAAACAGCATTGGAAACACAAACTTGTGAATCTTGTCAATTCAACAATTTCCCCTAACGATTGCAGGAAATGACAAGCTAAATATTACGAAACAGAAACAACTGCCACTCATTCTATAATACTTAAACAGCATTGGAAACACAAACTTGTGAATCTTGTCAATTCAACAATTTCCCCTAACGATTGCAGGAAATGACAAGCTAAATATTTACGAAATAGAAACAACTGCCACTCATTCTATAATACTTAAACAGCATTGGAAACACAAACTTGTGAATCTTGTCAATTCAACAATTTCCCCTAACGATTGCAGGAAATGACAAGCTAAATATTACGAAACAGAAACAACTGCCACTCATTCTATAATACTTAAACAGCATTGGAAACACAAACTTGTGAATCTTGTCAATTCAACAATTTCCCCCACTGTTGAAACCTGTTGTAGTTAAAATGTAATGTATCTACAAAACCATTCCGATCCAAACTAGGACATCGTCTTATCACAGCACTGTTCGGAACTTACATTGCAAACTCAACGTTTCGTGAACTGGTATCTGACCTCTTTTACAGGTGACAAATGTAATACTAGTCCTCATCGTAAATACACGTGTATGATTCATCTACCGATCGAACGCGTGAACTAACGTAGATTACAAAATCGTGTGAATTTATAAATAACTGATAACCCGACCGGCTAAACCTCATGATGAGAATGGATGCGCACAGATCTCGATCTCGCTATCGATTCCTGTAGCAAGATAGCGAGATAGTAGCGAGGAACAGTGCTGTATGCCTCGGTCCGGCCAGGGATTTATAGAACGGAATAGTACCTGTTTCAGTTGTTACGTAATTAATCTGGCCGCTCGAACCATTAATTGTGCTCCTACTTTTCCTACTGCACCCGTTGCCTTGGATATACAAGGCCTCTCACACGAATACCACTTTGTCATCACCTCCACTTCTACCACTCTTCACATTGCCCTATTTTCATGACTCCGGTCTGATAAAGATCTACCGAGTCACTGAAATATAATACTAAAGTGGCTAGGAGAATTCCTAGGTCGAATGGCCGACAGGACTTACCGTGGAACACGGCGATATCGCGCCTCATGAAGGCATTCAAGTCGGCTGAAAACCCACGCGGGAGAATTGTAAGTGAGAATCACAAGAATAACAATGTTATTGGTGAGGTTTGAAGAGAAACCCGGAGACCATTAGAAACCACTCGCAATACTTTACATTTTTATAATTTACGCCGTACTCAATTAATTATACGGAAACGTAAAATGCGTACAACACAACAACGTCAGACAATATACGATATGGACTGTACAAAATTATAGAAACATATGTTTTTAAATAATCCACACTTTTTAGGACTCTCGTTTAATATTTACAATTACGGTATTTTCATATTTATAGCAGTTTCTCTTTGGAAAATAAATTAGGTCTTGTTAGATATTTGTTATGCCGAATATCACGAACAAGAATATATTAAAATGTTTAAACTTAATTAAATAATAATACAACTTAACTTTTAAATTTCTTTAGTGTTTTTACTTTAATTTATAATGAATATGGTAACAGTATATTTTATGATCTTTGATCAACAAACGAAGGGACGTTACATGAGGTAAAGCGCACATATCCATTTCATTTGTCAGGTCCAAATAAGTAAAAAATATGTAAATTGGGAGTGCCGATGGCCGAGTGGTCTAAGACGTTGGACTTTGAGTCTGAGTTAGAGATAGCGCAGGTTCGAATCCTGTCTGTGACCGTTGCACTTTTTATCAGTACCATCGACCTTGTACTGTATCGACTCTCCCCCTTATTCTGTTTGTTAAAGTCCTCGCACAGGCCAGTGGCCCATGAGGACGGGCAGAATGAGGCATAAGAGGGATAGGCTTCTCATAGTCCTTTCTTGTTTTTTCTACAGTCTGTTTATCTGTTTCTATTTTAGGTGATAAGTAATAAAGTATACTGTTCAAACTTTACAAACTGTTTATTCTAATGGACCTGTATTGTAAAAAATATCATAATCGGTTTTAATATGGCGGCATTGTAAAATTTGCGCCTAACATGTCACAGTTGAGAGGTATCAGTTGTTTGTTGCTCCTGGCTTGAGCAAGTGTATCTTGAGAGAGGTCGTGCTCACTTATTCGTTTACAATTTACGTTCTAATAAGTACCGTTAGAATTGTTATAATTTAAAAAAAAATATTTAGTATCTTTTAAAATTGTTATAATCTATGTAAAACAGCTGATACTTATCGAAATACAAAATGTTTGCTGCTCCCAACTTGTGCAAGCGTACCTTTCAAGTGGTCGTGCTCACTTATGCATTGACAGATTTCGTTGAATCCGTACCGTTGGAATTATAATGAAATTATTAATAATTGGTCTCTAATGCATTTTCTATAACTATACTGGGTTTTTTGTTATTTAACTCTAACACTTTTCAACAGATGCCATGTTTTTTTTAATATTAAAGCAATAACACAACTATTTTAAAAGATTTTTTCTATTTTCTATTCGGACCTATATGACAAATTTTGTTTCTTTAGCTTGACTTGTTTTAGAAATAATATTTTTTTACAAAAAAATACAAAATGGCGGCTAGCGGCTAAACAAGACATTTCCCTAAATTTAACTTACGTTTACATGACATTCTTTATCTGAAATTATGGGTACTATCACCAACAGAAGTTTGTGACACCCTTTTGTGAACACCCTGTATGTTTATGTTATTAAAAAATATGTGTCACTCACCATTAGCTCTTCTTTACAACGTCGCTCCTCCTCCAACGACATGCGCTTCTCGTGCTTCTTAAAATACTTCCGCTTTGCGGCCTGCAGGTTGAACCACGTATAGGAGAAAGATTTCACGTGGGGCAGCAATGCCTCGATAAACGGATGGAATTCATCCTGTAAACAAACAAATAGTTAGTCCATTGGCCATTAAAATTTCACATAGACATAATGCTGTTATATAATACAAAAAGTGGAATGTATAGGCGATTTTGTGAATCTGCGATTAAAAAAGGAGTTAGGAAAGAAATACAGACAACGTTGCTTAAATATTCCCTAGCATGCAATATGTATTTCTAATAGTATTGTCCAAGAAGACAGGTGGGATATAACTAGGTATTGGATGAGGAAACTTTTTGGTACAGCTACAGACCTTATGACTTCATCCGGGAAAGATCAACTCAGGTAGCGTTATCAGTATACATTGCCTAGAAGTCTAGTAGAAGAATATACTAAAACGTCAGGAGGACAGAGGGTGAGGAAAGTGTTGTAGCAGGGATGCTAAGGAAGGGATATTCTAATCATGTGCCAGAAAGTGGATCCTGTCCTACAGACCACTTGATTGTATACTGGACAGCTCAGATAATTATGTATGATGAAGAAGACTACTGGAAGAATGTACCGGGAAGCTAAGTGAACATGGATAAGAGAAGAGTTTGGCAGAGAAGGCAGGGAAGGGAGACACTGGGCATGTGCCAGAAGGCGGACCCTGACCTACAGACCACTTGACTGTACACTGGACACCTCAGCTCAGATAATATTGGACCATGACCAAATGTGATACCTGTTATACTAGCAGACCTTCTGTTTTCTTAATGCTAATTTCTTGTAAAACCAACACTCGAGGGCCCCGCTACCAAATGCTCCACGACTCTATTTGGCACCAGCTGTTTCGAGTACGCTCGACTATCTGGGTCAGTCCCACAGAGGCCTATTTACCCCACTGACGAGTCAGCAGTTGGACAGAATTTTGACTTAGAAAATACGCATTCTCTTCTTATTAATTCTATATACTAAGCGTACCATGCAGTTTGCCGCTGGCTTTTTAAAACAATGCTACAAGTGATTCATAAGAATCCATTACATTTGTTTCAATACGAAAATAATAGACGTACCTTTGCGGCATCTTGGTGTTTTTTTTTAAGATCGACTCTTTGCGTATGGAAGGTACATAACTGTTGGAAAATCACTATTAAACGGTAAGTGCCAAAATAACATAGCTGCATGCATAATTATTACACAACTTTATATTTTTGAAGCATGTGTGTGTGTGTGTGTGTGTGTGTGTGTGTGTGTGTGTGTGTGTGTGTGTGTGTGTGTGTGTGTGTGTGTGTGTGTTTGGCTAAAATACACAGAAGCACACGTTATTTTTATATTTCTATATATATATATATATATATATATATATGTATGTATGTATGTATGTTGGATGGAATGTACAAATGAATAAAACATATAAACTGAGTAAAATCTTTCACAAGAAATTACCAAAAAAAAAACTAATTTTATATGATTATTACTGTAGCCTACTATAGTTTTTTTATGTTAAGCAATACTGCAATTTTGGAATGCTACGTTTGTTGTCATTGACATGCACTAGCGTTACCCAAAGTTTTATGTCAGTTTGTACTGACTTAAAAACACTTCATAATATAACAATTTTTATATAATAATTTAATATGACATACGTCGTTGTGACGTATTAGCATATTTAATTCTGACGACGTGAAGCGGCGTGACGGACCGTGTCAGTTAACCCTAAAACATCAACGATTGCGCGGAACCTGAAACACAGGTTGTAAGAAACGAAGCATAGAAAATATCTCTTGAAGCCTGTTCCTCGCAATGTTCATTGGAACAAAGGTCGAGAGTGGCAACCAACAAATTCCGCCTGCCATCATCAACCAAACGACCGGAATGCGATCCCTAGGGTTTCCCACAGTGGCCTGCACAGGGTTTGAGTTACGCGCCCGGTGTGTTGCACAATTTAGAAAGTCAGCATCGACTGGTGGGTTTTATCAAATAACTGGACAAAACGAACCCAATGATTTACAACCTGACAAGTATTTGTTCGTGGTTAATGGTGTTTATATGCAACGAGGAGGATGGTGTCATTCATAAACACGTCTATAAAACAAACAGGAATATATCTTGTGCAAGGATCCCAAGGAGACTTGGACTCGGTGTGCAACTTTCTCTGTACCAACACACCTCGCTCCTCTTCCCCTACTCTGCTTATTCGCCTGTTCGAACACGCCTTGCTTTAGATCTCTCTTCACTGTTCGAACACCTCACATACCTCGTGGTTTCTCGAAAACACCCCTACTTCCCAACCAATCATAATGCACAATAATAGGCTTGAAGCCAATCGATATTAAACCTAGATTCATATTTATGACAAGTTATTACACAAATAATTTAAAAAGTTAATGTATGCCGTTTTAAATTATTTATCGTTTGAGCCAAACAAGACATTGTACATAGCCAATTATGTTCAGGTAAATTATTAAGATTAATTGTAAAAGAATTTCTAGTTTTGAAGTTAAAATATTCAATTTTCCTCATTGCATTTCCTCAGTTTCTTTCATTATCTCAGCGTAGCCTGCAAGTAACTTAATTATGAATAGGTGTGTGTGCTATATAATAATGTGGATTACAAATAGTAGTATACGTTTAAGATAATTAAATAATGGACCAATAATTTTCTCTTCTAACGTTATAGTGAAATAATGACAGCAATCTGGGTTCTAAAATAAATTACATCACATACTTGGGCAGCTTTTTGCAGAAGAACAATTGGAATATATAATTCATGCAACTGCAATTAATTATATGTGTATTAAACAATGAGGATTTAATTTGAAGGCCTTATACAAGTGCTTAGCATAATTACTGTATAATACTTTTTAAGTATATGTCTTAAAGTATGCACTATTTATCATGTTACTTTTGCAATTTAACGATACATATCATGTAATTTTACCTTTTAACGCATATTCCAAAACTGTATGACTGTATATAATTTCATTTTACTGTAGCGTGTATAAATATTCTTCAGAATTGCTCTCAGATGGTTTTATATATATATATATACACATACATATATATACATTATATATATATATATATATATATATATATATATATATATATATATATATATATATATAGAGTCCGACTTATTGGCTCCTAATACATAACATTTTTCTCTCATTTAACATCATATGACATAAATTCAAATTTTACCCCAACATTAAATAATTTCTTATCTTATAAAAATAATATCATTAATTAGATAATGATGACGTTACTGACTCAGTGAACGTTAAAAGTTTTCTCGTTTAATTCAGGTAGGTAATGGAATTGCTGGGTTGTTCTACAGCAATGTCGTGACGCCAGCTACACATGCCAGGCTTGTCAAGCCAGTGTCAGTCTTGGTCGTGGTTTATGATACCTGTCTCTACTCACAATTATGATATACTGATAGGATCGGCGCCCGTATAGCCGCGATGATTGATTGTGCAGTGTTAACCTTGTATGGAGCAGCTTGCGCCAAGCCGGCCCGGCCCACCTCTCCGCTGCGGCTAGCCGTACAGACAACGAAGTCATCAGACAAAACGTTACTAAGCGATTGTAACCACCATTACCTAGCCGTAGACCCATAGGAGCCTTCAGCTGAACGTTACTAAGCGATCATGACCAAGCCGTACAGACAACGTCATCAGACAAAGTCATCAGACAAAAAGGTTCTAAGAGATTGTAACCACCATTACCCAGCCGTTGACCTACAGAAGCCTTCAGCAGAACGTTACTAAGCGATCATGACCAAGCCTTTAAATCAAAGAAATTTTCACAGTAACAGTATTAAGATATTGTAGAACTGTAGAACGACGGACTTTTGAATGGAACGTTTCTAAGAATCGTAACCTGGGCTTATGATTGTAGAAATCTTCAGCAAAACGCTGTAAGAAGTCGTAACATATTATTACGGCTTATTATAGAACCTAAAGCAGCTTTTAAACTACCCAAGGCTGCAGTTTTTTACGTTACTAACATAGGTTAACGAAATATTTCAGAACTGCGTACGCCAAGTAACGTTCGGCATGGCCACTGCGCACGAATTCACACTCAAGTTTAAACAATGTAGCCTACTCAAGAAATAAATGATTGAGCTACTATTTGGTTCTCAATGAGAAGGTTAGGCGGAATCAGAGAGATCTTTAATGATGAGAAAACCGTAACTACACATTTCCACTTGATTTTACACTACAAACACCTATTCCCAACACAACTTTAGATTTTATGAACATCCACAAGCAATCGTACATTACTTTTGCCAGATGCTTGATTACGTAAATGATCGTCAATAATATAAAGTTTTAAATGAAAAGGGTTAGGTTTCTCATCCTTCAACAACAGTTACTTAAAATGTTAAATATCTTAATTTAAATACTGAAGGATTTGCTGTATAAAATTGTTTAATTTAGTATCAGGTTTACAGAGTATTTGAACCTACTCTTACAGCAAATGAAGAGTAAATTTAATTTATTAAAAAGAAATATAAATTACGTTACAGCTAATAAATATTTCTAAAAATACTATGAAATCTATTAACACTTTTAAGAACAAGACAGGCCAATTTAATACAAAACCATATCCATTAGGGGAGACAACATTAATATTAAAAGTATTATATGATTTGGAAAGCATAACTACAGGTTTAGCAGCTGCAAACTATCTCACTGGAGTCTGACACAAACAAATGTATAACTCTAAATCAACGTAACAACGACAACGAAAATGATATTTTAAAGATTGGTAATATGACTGGCTTACGGACTGAAACAGGTCGAACACAAAGTAACGCTTCTCCAACTACAGATTTAGTATAACCGCAAGAAAACAAGGACAATGGACAGGAACACTCTTAGACCACCTCGCTTCTGAGAGTTGGGTTTGGGGGGTGGAGAGGGGGTGAATAAAAGGGAAGGACATAACTTAATTTTCAAGATATAACTTTGTGTCAGTAGTGTAATGGAAGTTCTTACTCTATTGGAAGTAGGCTCCGCTTCGACCAGTTTATACTTGTTTATTTTAAATTGGTCTCTTAAGTATTACAGTTAGACTATGACTAACGGGCTTTCAACACATGAAATATGTTCAAAACATATATGAATATGTACTAAGAAATTTTTTAATAGAAAATTTACTTGTGGATCTCAAACAAACAGTTCTCGTTTAAGGTTATAACATTACAATACCAATGACAAAAAAAAAAAAAAAAAAAAAAAAAAAAAACTCTTCATTACTTTTCATACTTTTATATTGAAAACTAGCCATTTTAATCATAAAAATTTTTATATTTTAAATATTTACGATTTTGTTTCGGCAGCTATACAATTGGTAGATTCTGTAAAGCTGTATTTGTCCCCTTAAGGAGAGAAAATGTTACGTTACTTCACAAAACATATGCTAGATTTAACTTTTAATATTAATTACTTATCTTGAATATATTAACATTACTCTATAAATATACAACTGTATTACACACAAGGTTACCTGGTAGGATCACAAATGATTGTATAACAAAGGAATAAACTGTCTATAATTAGAAATAATGTACAATAAATTTATTTAATTCTATAGCGTTCAAAATACTACAGTTTTTCTGCGTCAATTTCAAATTTTTCCACACGTTTGTGTTACAGCGTTTGTGAAACGGTTTGCATCATGTAAAATCATAGTTTATATAAATTATAATTATTAGTACTCAGTAGAAAATTGTAATGTTTTTGTCTTTAATATTGCAACGAAGTTTTCAGAGAGCAGTAATCGTGTAATGGGTAAATTGCAGACTACATGAGCCTTCTTACCAAATCGCTACCTCAACTGTTGTATATCCTAAGAAAAATCGGTACTTTTATAATTTTATTTCGATAATTTACTGAAAAGTCAAATAGTACACTTTTGGTTGAAGGACGTTTCCAACAAAAGTCCAACCCAGGCCTATAAGACTTGTGCAAGGTGACATATGAGTCACATAATACATATATGACGTGACATTATACCTGCAAGAAAAAGTACAGTATTGTTGTGTAGATTGTCATAATTATGGATTTCTGCAGTTTTCAGGTAATTGAAAATATTATTTTGATTCAAATCACGATCTCACTCTATTTATTTGATTATGATCATTTTATTAATTTATTTTAATTAGCATAATATTTATAGTTGTAGTAAACGAGGCAGTACACTTTATCAGAGTACCTGTAGTAAGCATGGAAAAACATGAACAGACGTTATAATGGATGCAGGAGAATGGTAACACTCTGGTTCAAAGATTGTGTGTTCGCAGTTCCAACGTTGGATACATGGTAGACCGTGTATGATTCAAGTGATTTAATTAACACTACTTAGTATAGTTTTCACAGTATTTTTACTCATGCAAATCAGCTAAGTACGGATACTGCACAAACAAACATAGTAATAATAATATATCTAGCTTCCAACGTTAATTTTAAAACATTGCTAAATTAATTTCATTCTTCCTTTCTACCATTTTATGATGGATACTCGTATAGACACTGCATAGGTAAATTATTTAAGCTGTCCCCAACTATTGAACGTTTTTATATTTAACGCTAAATCAATTTCATTAATTATTCTAAATTGTTAATGACTAATAAGATTCAGTTTCACTACGTTATCAGTGAAACTATCCGAGTCAAACGTCTTATCGCTGTAAAGATAACGGGGTTTGAAACTGGTCAGCTGGGCTTGGAATTCCAACATCTAAGCAAATGAGTTTATAATATTTGATAGTTCTCTCATGCATTTTTGATCAGATCCTCTATAATATTACTCTGCGACGTGATAAGCATTATCTTGAGGGACACTGATGTTCATCGCCATCAGTGAAAGGTAGCACGTAAAATGTTGCCGTATCCCGCACTGATGGCCGGAGACATTTATGTCAGAATGTTCGGAAATTTGTTCAAACGATCGTAAAGACTGCTTGTTTGGTTTGGATTAGTACTATGCTATGGGAAAGTATCACAGAAAAACTGTTAAGATTTGGAACAGCTAACAGAATTTGACTCAAATTACTTTAAGCACACACATATATCTGCAATTAACGTGGATAAAAAATAATGTGAAGTGTTTACATTAAGTTTGCAAAATAACATATACTCATTAAATGTGTTATACTTACATATGAGAGCTATTCAGATTGTGTGAAAATATGCTATGCGTTGCTATGAAAATTAAAATGTTCAAAAATGTTTATTTTCCAAAGGTTAAAGGGTCCTCTATTTGCAAAATCACCCAGGTAGCATAGTAGGGTTCATTCTTAATCGTTGAGTTACATTTTTATGGAACTAAATTAAAAAAGTTGGATAAAGGGTTATATAACTTCTATGGTGAAAAACAATACTTCCTTTTCCTAAAACCACTATAAATTGATATGTATAAATAAATCAATGTCACTTTCAAAGGGGACGTAACACAGGCAAGCTGGTGGGAACTATGTTGTGGGGGGGGGGGAGTGCGAGGGGAAGGGGAAATTGACTTGGCTCATCTTCTACACTTGTAATTCATTGGACAAGCCACTTTTTATTCGGTATATAAATAAATATATTTATTAATTTGTATTCATTTTTATTGCAATTTTGTATTTTTACTTACTAATAAAAATTAGGGTAGGTTTCAAATCTAATGTTCAATTTCTTATCTTAAAAATATATGTACATACATATGATAGCAATTTTACAATGTAATTATCATTAATTTTGAGTTGACAACAGGATTTCAGTTATTTTCCATCGTTATACATTACAAAAGGCATAACACAACATTTCGAGGATTGGAATCTATGCTCTTCGTCAGGTGGGGGGAGGTATTAATACATGCATAAATAAAGAACATAAAGAAGAAAAGGAGTTAAAGAAAAGGGATAAAATATACCCAATAGCTGCTTGGTGACCAGTCCACGTGTTGGAACAGCTCAGCATTAACTTCTTTTCTGTTAGTTCAGATCAGATGTTTATATAACGGTTTGCTGTCATTCTACTTTGAAAGCTTGTGATGTCTAAACGAATTTTTTACCCGTGCAAAATATACATCCATAGTTCGCCAAACGGAGTAGTCACTTCAAAAACACCCAAGCAAAATCCTCAATACGTTCTAATTAAAATTTGATTGGTAACTGATAAATATTCAATTTAGTTACAGACTAAGTGAAACGTTTCTTTTTTCGGATTGTAATGCATTTGTATCAAAGGAACAGTTTGTACTGTACTTGAACTGAAATATGACTAAATTACTAATTATCTCTTAGCAGAAACAAATACGCGCAATTAGAACTTACTATTTTTGAAACTAAGTTTGTATATGAGTACAGCGAGATGTGCTGTAACCAACGCAATTATTACTGAAGAATGTAAAGGATATAATTATCAACTGTCTATTAAGATCTTTGGGTGGGCTTATAATGAGAAAGATTGTTAATACGATCGTAGAAATGAATCGGCGACAAAGGGTGGAAGATGGCGGGGAGCCAAGGGCGCGGCGGCGGCCGCTGAGCGGCGCGACGGAAGTAGTTCTGGTGTCGAACAGAAGGGATGGTTTCGGAACAATACATAAACAAGGACCGGTCCGCAAAATAACCGGATACAAAGTACGGCCAGAGAAGGCTTGTCGCGAGTGACAAAAAGACGAGGTCGGATGACATAAAAATAAGTAATTATTGAACCATAAAATTATATTGACTAGAAAAACGCGTGAGCATGACTGAAAGTGAGTACGTATGAGAAGTACATATTTCCAAAGGAGGAACAGGAAGCACTTATGAATTCAGCGACAGTAAAACACAACACCTCTGTACGTACGGAGGCCGTCTGTGGGCGTCGCGTCACACCCAATGGGCAAACAAATTTCAACAGTACGAAACGCGTGAAGCGAGTAAACGAGGGATCGCCATAACGACTGGCAGTCGCAGGGTATAAATGTTAGCACTGTACATGTGGCTTGCAGCCCACGTGCCAGTGTACCGCAGAGACAATGTGCTAGCTATGCTTTAGATTCTCATTTATTCCGATACGATAAATCTTCATTTTATGTGACAAACGCGCGCTGAGATAAAGTGCAATAAAAAATAAACTACAGTTACAACACAGATGAGTGTCAGCGTCACCTCCGCAGAATCTAGCGCTAGCGGAGTGCTCGGCGTGGTGTGGCACGGCGTGGGGGTCCTACAGTCCTCATATTATCGATCTACGGATCTGCAGCCCACCTATTAACGATCTGAAGGATCTACAGCATACGTACTGTTAATTTGGGTGACCTAAGTCGACCTATCGATAATTTAGGGACTATGCAGTTAATGTAATACCGATCTCGTTAAGTGTAACGGACTAAGAAATCTTAACTCCGACTGGAAAAATACAGAAATAGTTGTTCATTTATTAATGAGGGGGGGGGGGTGAGGGGCTGTTGATACTTCGTGAGCCCTACAGGTAAAACCTAACCCCAATTTGGGCAATACTCAACATATCTAGTAATGTGAGAGCCATACGATTGTCGTAATACCGAAGTGAGAGAGCTACATCCTACCTATAGGTAATCGGGTAGTCCTACTTTTTATCTATTATCAATCTGGAAAATCAACAGGCAACCTATTGATACTTCGAGAACCCTCCGAGGTAGTATCATCGACCAACGTGGTGGACTTCCACTCGACCTACTGATAATCGGAGGGTTCTATATTCGACCTAATACTGATCTAGGAGACCTATAGTTATTGATACTCCCGGAACCCTACAAAAGACCTACTGGTATCCTCAACCTAGTACCAACGTGGTGGACTTCCACTCGACCTACTGATAATCGGAGGGTTCTATATTCGACCTAATACTGATCTAGGAGACCTATAGTTATTGATACTCCCGGAACCCTACAAAAGACCTACTGGTATCCTCAACCTAGTACCAACGTGGTGGACTTCCACTCGACCTACTGATAATCGGAGGGTTCTATATTCGACCTAATACTGATCTAGGAGACCTATAGTTATTGATACTCCCGGAACCCTACAAAAGACCTACTGGTATCCTCAACCTAGTACCAACGTGGTGGACTTCCACTCGACCTACTGATAATCGGAGGGTTCTATATTCGACCTAATACTGATCTAGGAGACCTATAGTTATTGATACTCCCGGAACCCTACAAAAGACCTACTGGTATCCTCAACCTAGTACCAACGTGGTGGACTTCCACTCGACCTACTGATAATCGGAGGGTTCTATATTCGACCTAATACTGATCTGGGAGACCTATAGTTATTAATACTCCCAGAACACTACAAAAGATCTACTGGTATCTTCGACCTAGTACCAACGTGGTGGACTTCCACTCGACCTACTGATAATCGGAGGGTTCTATATTCGACCTAATACTGATCTGGGATACCTATAGTTACTGATAATATAGGGTCCCTACAGTTGATCTGTTACCAATCTGGGAGACCTACACGCATCCTATTGATAATCTTTAACCTATTGCCGATCAGGTGGACCTAGAATTCACCTAATTCTGATCTGGGAACGTACAATTTATTGAGCTAATATCAATCTGGAGCTGTGAGGTTCTATACCCAACCGGGGACTTCCATTGTCAGCAAAACGAACGGAAACAAAAATAGAGAAAGATGTGGAATGTTGCTGACTGTAATACTGCTATCAACTCATCCGATGTTACCGACTCTAACGGTCATCTTATTTCATCCAATGAAACTCCACACACTTGCGTCGGAGGACTCTATTGTTGATTTCCTTGATTAGCCAATCGATCGTTTTTTTACAAAACGATAGTTTTATTATGCCAACTTCTTGTGTGAAATCGTATTGATTGATATAAGATGGCTGGATTTTGTGTAAATTTTTACACAACCTTCTCAGGTATTATAGGTACAACAGATAGATATTGGTCCATAAGGAGAGTGTTCAAGGATGGCTTTTAAAACCAGCTGTCAACAAGCACTAAATGAGCTCTGGGGTGCAACATTATTATCCTTTTTTTAATACAGGAATGAAAACAATCCCACAAGCTGGGTGAATCATACTTTTATGGCAAACCAAATAGTGTTGATTGATAATAGAGAATTATCGACATTACACAGATAGCCTATTTCAAATAGATTTAACTCCTTGCTAATCGAGATGTCTAATATTCTGATTCTGATGCATCTACTCATTATTCTTGGACTCAGCATATGAAGTAAGTATAATCTTCATATTCAGCATCAGAATCTTAGCTACATGTGGGAAAATAGGAGGATCCCCTGAACACGGTTGGTATTTTTACAGAACAAATTCGAATTGAAGAACAGCTAACTTTAAAAATACAGCAATCTTGTATGTATACGTACATCTATCTTCTGAAGTCATCATACATTTTAAATCAACCACTCAAGCCCACTTAAAGTTCTTATTAGCAGTGTACCATACTATCAAGCAAAATTACCAAATTGGATAAAAATGTTTTTGCCACCAAAAATATTGCTTGTCATAAGTTTTTTATATTCGAAACACAAAACATAAAAACATACTCTCGGCGAACGTTTTTAAACAGATTAGATATAAAGTTATATAACAAATAACTAATTGTAATGTAATGTGTATTATCAAATTAATTTTACGTTGTTATTGTGAATATAAACACGTTACTGGACAGATATGGCATATTTTTATTGCCTGTAACACTATAACTAGTCCTACTTCGTAACATTACATTATGTGACAAAAACAACACTTTGAAATTATGAAACCAATCATAATAACCTGTAGCATGATTTACATCAGGAAATAATTAACAGTTCATTACGCTCAAGGCATTGTTTCCAAGACCCATTCAAAAGTGAATCTATATATACTAAATATATACGATTAATTACATAATATAACATTTGTGTAAGGCAACTAAACTGAACTAATCCTTTAACGCAATTTAGAGAGGCATTACTAAGCACTCGAACAATAACGGTACCCAGACAATGGGTCATCAAACAGACTCATTATAGATTATTGTGAAATTGTAGCACGGTGATGAGTTTATAGTCTCTCTGTTTAAGCAGATTGCTACAAAACACTACTTCACTTTGGCAGTTACGGGGTAATCGATAAATTAATGATGTTTGATAGTGAATCGAGCAGCTCTTGGCAAAAATTGGCAAGCGAATTGGAAACCGAGTGGGTGTTTGCGATTCTGCACTCTAGGCCTGTTATTTATTGTGGTCGGTATAAACATAAGCAGAGGACAGTGGGCAGTGTACGCGAAGTGCAAAGACAAAAGTTGAGATCGGTGGCCAAGCAACAAGCAGCTGTAGACAAGTGGATCTCGATAAATTGCGTCACAAGAAGTGAGCGACGCGCCGCGAGGTCGACCGGGAGTCGATAGTCGGGGCTCACACTCAAAATAGACGAGCGGCCAAGAAAAGCAGGGCCGGGCGGCCGGGCCAGGTGCAATGCCGGACCTCACTGGTACCGCGGCCGTACGCTGCCGACCTCAGGGCCCCGTGCGGACCACCAGACCACCAGCCGGAAGATAACAGCCGGACTCCCGGTCAGGGACACGGGTATTTGGTATTTCGTGCCAAAACGTAGAGCGAGTGCCAAGAACTCACTCCAAACATCGCTCATTCAATTTTGTCCGTGAATATCCATCTTGCACTCCCACAGAAGCGTTCTGCCAAGAAAAAGCGAACAGCACTTGTAGCCATTTACAATTCCGGTCCCACAATCTCACTCCGATAACAATAAAATCGCTGTTCTCCTAATAATTGTGCTCGTCTGGGGCTGGCATTCAGCTACGAGGTTTTACGATGCCGTTTACTCTGCAATGGGTTCTGTAACATACAAGGATGTGAAACCTACTTGACTTTTAATGCCGTTATTTAGTCATTCGTTAATCGATCACAACCGGACTACTGATAAAAATTATTGTAAATCAAACTGCTAGTTGAGTTACGATCTTAACTTGTTACGTTGAGACTTAGAAACCCTGTCATTTATTGTTATGATACTAGTTACCATAACAATAACTGTTGTTAGTGAACAGTCTGCCATAAACAGCGAGTATGCTATAAACCGCATCCACTCACATTTGTGTTACTTATATTGAATATTTTCTTTAACGAAGAGCCAAAAGTTTGATTTGGCGTCTAAAGCAATTGATCATTAGAATAGTCTACAACCTTGAAATCAGTCAAACTACCTTTAAAGAAAAATCTGTCCAACACTCTTCATTAGTAGATATGTCACTTAAAACCCTTACGCCAGAACAACAAAGAGTATTATACTCGTATTTACCACACTGAAATAATAAACTATTCTCTTTGATGTGTGCATAGTAATTCTTAAACATCACAAAACCTGTGTTTATACGATGTGTCATTATAGAGCCGTAATCCTCTTTCGACCCCTGGTATTTTTTGCAAAATATCTTCTAAAAATATTAGCACTATCTTTTCCTTTTGTAAAAAGTGTGTTTTTAATTGGTTTCCTAACAATTTTCAATATTTGATTTTCTTTCTATTCAGCATGAAATATGCTAAATTATACTTTAATGAACTGTGGGAAATATTTATCCCCGTAATATACTATGCTAAAACAAAACTTGTCTAAGAAGTGTTTTAAAATACTTTTTTATTTTGTATTTGCGAGATGTAGAAACAAATAGTAAGTACTTATATAATCCCTTTATATACTGTTACAAATGAGCAATTAGATCAAATGTCATGAATTTATTAAATTAATAGTTTTTTTCCGGAATTGAAAGCTTACTTACGGTTCTTAGTAAATGTAAAACTAAATAGGGCAAAAAATTTATACAAAAGCGCGATATGAAAGAAATATACACGTGTAAAGTAATATAGTACTAAAATAAATTATTATAGTAATAATCAAACAACAATGCAGCGCTTACACTCAACAATATACTGCGTAGTTAGATGTCAATTATAGCTGATTTATATACAGAGGCATAGCAGGTTGCAACCTCACCGACTTTACGTTCTACAGAATTTGTAGAATACTGTTCTAAATTTAGTTTACAACTTTATTACAAAGATCGATTCTTTGTGATCTGTGCAAGTATAAGTTTCGTTCATTTTATACATTTAGGCAATTAATTTGTGAACGTCCATATACGGTGGGTTATCATTCTGTTACGTTTTAGTCATACATATCGACACATATACAACATATATCTTGTCGCGGCAGTCTACCAATTTTCGTAAGTTGTAAGTATTCAACGCTAGAATGTAGTCTAAATATTAAAACAATCGTATATAAGCCGTTTGAACATAATTGTATTATAGTTTACAGACCCAAAAATGTGTTATGAATGGTATTTCGTAATAATACGACAGCATTACTATCGTGGATGGTCTTAAAACTAAAATCTGCAAATCGGACAAAGTACACGCTGTTCACTTTTATAAGTAGCAGAATAATTAAATATAGTAAACGTGTGTTTAGCTGAAAATATCAATATTTAAGATTTAGAACGAGGAATCAATAATTACTGCCATTTTCTAGAGAAAAGTTAAAGGACAAATAGAAAACAAAATGTTTTAGAGAAATTCCAAAACAGTGTAAACTTAAATTCGAAATACAAAGCGATGTGTTTCTGCAATCAGTAACTATAGAGTAACTATAGTAGTACCACTGATAACTACTGTAAAGTGCCGGTCGGTGGTCTGGTCTATTCCTATACTTACCACGGTTACTAGGATGCATATTGCCTCTTTAATTACACAAGGAACCCTATATCCTGTCCCGAGAAGTGACCCTGAATGATAAGAGGACCCCCTGGACCGTAATCATGCACTGGTTCACTCACACCCGTAATGATGCATAGCCCATTTTTCTTAATTCTTAGTAAATTTTGTTAATTTTATTTCATATGCAATCTCCAAAACAAAATAAACAATATGTGTCCGAATACAGCGTACTTACGATGCAGTAAAGCTAACTATTAACTTTATAGCGGTATATGTCGGTGCCAGGTGCTTTTGGAGACTTCCTGAATCGCTGAAGTGCATCCAAAGTATGAAGGATTTAAAAGAAAACTAAAGGAGCATTTAGTGGCGGTTTGTTTTTACACGGTGGGAGAGTTTCTAGTATAATAATGTTTTTGCTTTTTTGTTTTGTTTTTCTTGCATTATTAGTTGGAATTGTAAACTTTTTTTAATCGGGCATAAACTAACAATTGTAAATTTGTGTCCCGTTTTACATTTTTAGTTTTTTTTACAATAATTATGTAGACTAATAAAAAAAAATATATTTATTATAATATTTACTGTTGCATAACCATTGTATTCATATTGTTTTACTTTATAACCTATGTATATACAACATGTACTTGACTCTGTCACACAATAAAAGTTGTCTTGCGACATTAAACGAATTTGAATTTGAATATAAAAATCATCATTCCGCTATACTGATATGTCCATGAACGCCACGTTTAGGTTCATTTCCAATGTATATTTATACAATTATTTGAATACATTAGATTTGTTGTACCCAGAGCAGCCGGGTAGTTGGGACGGCTGGTTAGTGAGCGCACGTGTGTTTGTGTGTGTGTGTGTGTGTGTGTGCGTGTGTGTGTGTGCATGTGTGTGTGTGCGTATGTAGTATCACCCTGAAGGGTTCTCCAGGCCGAGTATGGGTGTCTCAGTCAGTACATGTGTGACGACACAAATAAACCACGCACCTGCTGAGGCAGCTTAGAGTGGTCGTCGGAGATTGAGTAGTAAAAGCAATAATGTAGTCGCTCGGATCTTTCCCAGTCCGATTACTGGCCGGGATAAAAACTTAATGGAAGTTTATTACTTACAGGTACAAAAACAGTGATATAATTATACGGAGAAAGGTAAACGTTGGACGCAATGAAATAACTGTCTACAGAGCACTAAAATGAAACAGGAACTCTATTTAAAGCAACCCGTTTTATTTTACTTTAACTGGTTTTATGCATAATGATATAGAAGCTGAGTTTATAGTAAAGGACCACCTTTATGACTTCATACGTTCAACTCATAAAAATGTTACTCTGCTCACCGACTAAGAGTATGAAATTATATTATTATGCCATCACATAATCTTCAGTGCGGTGGTCGGCCCGTCAGTGAAGATTTAAGACTTAATAACTTGCGTATCATTTTAAAGATCATTATTACACAAAAAATGAAATAGAATAACACTTTGACATACCCGATAAAGTGGCGGTGATGTAGTTCTTAAATGATAGATACTACATTGAGCATATTATTTTGTACGTGAGATTAAAACATACTCGCATTTGTGCCACGAGAGAGTTACGCATGAATGAATGACAACTGAAGTTACGAATGTCATTCGTCAACAGTGAAATGTTCGACGATAAAATATTTTATATTATGGTGAAGGGGGATAAAAATTACTTTGTAAATGGCATTTACGAAGCGTAAATGTTCAGTTGTCTAAACCATAACTAAGCTGTTTAGTCTTATTTTTAGTTCTAAGAAATAATGTGAATTATTTGACATCAAGCATTTAAGGTTTAAACCACCAATTTCACTAGGGTTGATCAAATGTTAATTTTTTTAAACAGTTTTCCTCCTCGTCTAGCTATTTAAAATGAAGTAATTTAGTCTAGGCTTAATTCAGGCTTGTCCCCCAGCCTCCTCGATGTATCACCATTTGAAGAGGAAAAGCTCCGATATCGTAAAAACCTATTTATACCTTCTATTGATGCGAAGAGTCCTACTTTATTAGCATTAAAGTAAGTATAAAAAAATACTATTATTATACGCGATCCCGTATGGCTAATACATCCAGTATAATGATATTCCTAGCCACACAAGTCAATGTGGAGGTTCTATTTTAATATTAAGTTTAGTTGTGTCTTTTTATAGCCAACATCAATCCACTCAACCTTTGTCTAAAGGTCTGTGTATTTTGTAATGTTTTCTTCTTCACTCAAGCATTTGTGATCAACAAGCATTTCCTAACGTTTTAAGGTTGTATACTGGCAGCCATATTGAGTTATTCTATAACAACAGTCTTAAACAATAAACCATGTTTCTCTAGAATTATAACATTTACGTGATAGGTACCCCCTGGAAGGATGTTTTCTTGTGGCACTGAAGGTGCAGCTGCATTACGCTCTGATGGCTGGAGGGATTAGTAGATAAGATAAGATAGATAAATTACCCGACCCCTATTCTCATAAAACAAGGTAAATTATTTATACTTCCGCAGAATATAAAACCTCATTGATAAAGACTAATTTAATGGTTTAGTATAGACGATTGCATGGTAATATAAAAGTAAGCCGTTAAAGTTGATTGATTTATTGGTTAAGGTCTTTATTATGACAGGCAAAGTTACGGCCATTACGTCCTTTCTTACACTCAACTTGTTTTATAAAGTTCAACTGTACTGAAAAAGAATAAAAGTAGAAAAATATTGAAACCGCACAATAGAATAAACAATTTAGAATATTCATGCAATATTAATAACTAATATTAGGTTTTCAGAATCACAATATAGGGTTATTCTTGGTATACAGTAAAACTCCATTAAAGCTTTGTAATAATTATGTTATCGCTTACACGAACCTTCAATAAGAGGAAGTACTAAACGAAGGAAGTAATGAAGTGTTGATATTCATTACATAGTCTTGGGTAAGGTCAAATGTCAGTTACAAGTGTGACTTGTCTGCCGTAGTCAACTTTCTGTCTGTAGTATAAAATACACGCCAATCAAAAACAATAAAGATACTGATAACACAGACTGAATTTAAAGTCAAAATATGTTACAGTACGTGTTTAAGGTATAATCCAAGAAACTAGTATTCGAGGGATGTTTAACCTGCCATTATCACGATGAAGATTACAACTCGTTAAGCACATGTTAATAAGGGAAATTGTGTGCTTCGGTCGTAAGGAAATTAAACAGAACAATTATTTGGGTTTAGGCAGTTGGGGACCGGGACCGCAGTAGGGAACCCCTGGTGTGTCCAAGTACACGAGACAAAAATGTAGTGCACAGGGTCTTATATCACGGGGAGGATGAATCGTAAAGTGAACAGCCGGCGCCTCCCTTCCAATGTCCGGAGAAGAGAACATGGTTCAGCCCGACCCGTCCCGTCTCCCTACGTGAGTACACAGTCTCACACGCACACGCGCACAGCCAGACAACCGTTGTTTAATTAAAACTGCGTAATCAGTGTCTGGGAGAAGAGCACGGCGTACGGAGATTAGCAACGGTAAGATACAGGAGTCTGTGATGTCACATCTTGCCTTACCGATACCTTACCTCCTGTGAGGTAACAGTTTTCATAGCATTTCACCTTCCACAAAAGAAGAAAAACTTATGCTATTCAAGCAGAATATGTATGTAAACTAATAAATAAATAAAACATTCAAGTTACACGCAAAATGTCTTAAAGTTTTAAGATGACTGGCCAAATCGAATTTTTCAACAAGTATCTTAAGCAATAAACTATGTTCTTATTCTTATCCATGATTCTTATTCTCATCCAAGCACCTTTTAGTTTAGTAAATTTTATTGGTGGTTATTCAACACAAAAAATTAAGATTAAAAAAACTACAAACCTTGATTTTGCGAAAAAAATACAAATTTACAAAAACTCCAAATACATTTGGATTCGTATACATTTAAAATTAGACGCATTTTCAAAAGTAAATTTTATAGTTTTAAATTGCGTTCGAATCCATGGGGGTGTGTAGGTATGTCTATGATATGTGCGAAATCCTTATCCGAGTCCATCTGAAATTTGAGTCAGATTCCATGAGGATTTGCAGGTAACAGATGTTATTTGAAATCCTTATCCGAGTCCATCTGAAATTTGACCCAGATTCCATGAGGATTTGCAGGTATCAGATGTTATTTGAAATCCTTATCCGAGTCCATCTGAAATTTGAGTCAGATTCAATGAGGATTTGCAGGTATCAGATGTTATTTGAAATCCTTATCCGAGTCCATCTGAAATTTGAGTCAGATTCCATGAGGATTTGCAGGTAACAGATGTTATTTGAAATCCTTATCCGAGTCCATCTGAAATTTGAGTCAGATTCCATGAGGATTTGCAGGTAACAGATGTTATTTGAAATCCTTATCCGAGTCCATCTGAAATTTGAGTCAGATTCCATGAGGATTTGCAGGTATCAGACGTTATTTGAAATCCTTATCCGAGTCCATCTGAAATTTGAGTTAGATTCCATGAGGATTTGCAGGTATCAGATGTTATTTGAAATCCTTATCCGAGTCCATCTGAAATTTGAGTCAGATTCCATGAGGATTTGCAGGTATCAGATGTTATTTGAAATCCTTATCCGAGTCCATCTGAACTGCATGCCAAGTTCATTTCTGCTACACACTTCGAATGCTTGTTTTTGCGGAATATATAGATTTGTGAGGTTGATACCACATATACGTAGGGCTCATCACTATATTCCTATGCAGGGCTCGATCTTTCCCTCCCACGCGCATTCTAACATATTGGCAACCTGCTCATAGATAAAACTTAAATTTCTATATATTTTCTGGATGTGGTAAGACCACTTGATCACCGATTTCACTTCAACAATTTTCTTTTAAAAATTCTTAACCTTTTCCATTAACAGAGATGTACTAACAATCTTGTTACTTTTCGTCAAGCAAACTAATAGATGGAACAAAATTTAGATTTCAATTAGTATTCAATTGAGAGGAATAAAATTAATTTAGTATTAACGGTTGTAGATTTTTCTAATTATATGAATCATCATGTTAATTGAGAGGTCTGGGTTCGGATTTCATAAGTGGTGGGTGTTCTGTAGTCATGCTAAAAGTAATCACTATAGAAATGTTTATATCGAATATGATCTACATTAATCAACCCCTACGATGATGTAAAGTGGATCGCGATAGATGTGTCAAAACTTGCCATCTACCATTAAATCGATTCCTTGCCATTTAATTGTGGGTTAATGTATTTTTTCCGACACTACCAAAAAAACGATGATAAGTTAACTGTGAAGTGGGTGTTATTATAACAGCTAATTATGGTTAAAATTTACAGCTATTTACTTAATATAGATTAACATTACAAATACAGAGTGAACAGAAATACGTTGTAGTCGTGTTTCTTCGATATTATCTATTTCAAAAGTGAGTACTTGTCATGTTTATCCACTGTCCTTTGCATATCTTGTATATACTATGGCATTGAAAACATGAATTTAAATGCAACCTTGTGTCTACAACATGCCCTATAACAAAATATATTGTAACAAAATTTAACGGTTTCTCTTTGAGGAAAACATCTGATTTGTTCATAATTTTCAATCCGAATTACTTAAAAAATATGAAAATAGTATAATTACTGCTATGCGCTTTTCGGATGAGAATTAAATTATTTGCGTGTTAAGAGATAAAATAAATTATATCAGAATATGGGCGGGCTTGACCTTGGTCCTTTCTCTCACCCCTCCCCCCTCCGATACCACCTGTCATTCATCTACATTTCAAAGTGATAACTATTTCAAATAAATTATATATACATTTTTTTGTCGGTTTGTTTAATTTAATTTATTATTGCTATTGCTGCTCTTGCTTATTGCTATTTTATATTTATTGTTGCTCTTTCGTTTGCATCTGAACAATACCCGGCAAAACAATCTAACATTAATTTCTGTAAAGGATAGCGTCTCTAGCCTACGCACAGGCTGCTTGCCCATGTAGGCTAATTTCCAACAAATATATATTTAGAAATTACAATGTTTAAAATTTCATTGTTAACAAAAATTTATTTGCAAACCCATTTGTAATCTCTGTACCTATATGAAGATTGTGGAAATAAATTTATATTTCATTTCATTATATACAAACCACTAAATCTTTTCGTTTTCTCCATCTTCTGTATCTATTCATCAGACATTGGCTACAATACAAGCGGTAGCTGTTACCCGCGGCTCCATATGCTTATTTCCTCGTCCATAATATAACAGGGGCTGTCTACACGTAAAATAGCTATGGTAGGAAGGATTGATTTATTGTGAATGCTGAGTTTAGCTCCACTTTCCTCTTAGTGCAGAGTGTGGAATCTCCTAGATTAAACTACATTTTTTGATCTAGGGGTCTCAGATGTCGAAGCTATCTAAGGATTCCATGTTAAGCTTCTTCGTCACTAACGTTTTTTGAATCTCTTCAGACGAACATGACTCCAGATTCCAGGAGTGAAGTCTGTGACCGCGTCAGATCCAGACGCTACACTAAGGGGAAGGTGAACTGGAGCTAAACTCAACATTCACATAACAGGGGCGTATTAAATTTTAAATGATTCCACGAAACTGTATCCTAAACCTTTTCACGTCAAGTTAAAAACACTGAAAGGTATTGCCGTTTCTGCAACTACTTGCAAATTCGAATAACTAAATTTAAAGGTCAATGTGTTGAATCCATAACTTTGAAAGGTTCCGAAAAAGTGCAACCTTTCTTAGTGAGCACCTTAGAACTAACCCGTATCTCCTAGTTGGTATTTAACACTTTAAACTATGCACTTAGTGACCTGAAGTCGAAGATTTGTAGAGAATTTGCTGCACAACATTCGTTTGTTTCAGTATTTTTTATTAAATTTCATTAAGTTTTGATTTTAAATTAATAGGCGTCGTGATCTACAGTCGACATATGTTGAACAGAAACTGCCAATAATAAACACTTGCCTATGCGGGTGGGTTCAAGGGAGTAGAGCTTTATCATGATTGGCTGAAGCTTCATCTATTAGCATCATTATGGCCAGAAATGATCAATATGGCCAATATCAGGGCTGCCAACTTTTTGAACATTTAATTTTACCTTCTGTATTAAAACTATTTTTTTATTTTTTTTTTTTATAAAACGTCTTCCATTGTGCATAATGCTGCTCGATATGTACAATAGATCAGCTACAGGATTACCGATTGACAATACATTTTAAATTTGATATTCATTAGGACATAAGAATATGACCTAAAAATACTTAGGTTTACAACCTACGATACATCATATGTTTTAGACAAAACCCCAAGCTCGAGTAACTATATAAATTCATGCTTAACGGGTTTTATAAGAGTTGCTTTAAAATGTTTTGAACTGGGATGACAAACTAATTAATTTTGTTTCCATTAATCATATGGAAATTTTAAATACTGTTGGAATCAGAAAGTGGACGGACTAGTTTATGTTTCTATTATTGTTCCCTCTATTGTTCATTCCGACGGACAAAATTTTCCAAACACCTTACGATCCCTGCGTTAAAGCCTGCCCTGCTCACGAGTGTGCTCCTAAATGCTTGGTTATAAACTATTGGCATAACCTCAATACTTCCTGGTAGGCAGTTAGATTAGCTCGAAGCAAAGCTTATTATGGCGATAACATTACTGATTAAACTGAGAAATAGTATAATGTACAAATGGCCATACCTAGTTAAACTGTGTTATATGCTACAACAATGTCCAGGAATCCGAAGGTTACGCGCGACAAGAGAGCGAGTGGCCTTGTAATTGGTGGCACTATACCCGGCAAAAAACGTGTTTGATGCGAGAGGCAGGAGCTCGGAGCTTGCCAAAAATATGTCTGGATCGAGCGAACTGCCAACAACACTAAAAGAATTGGCAAAATCCGATGCGTAAAAACATTATGAATGAATGCAACTGGGCGCGTGGTGAACGAGTCGCGCTCCTTTCCGTGGCCGGCCAAACTTCTTCGTCAGTGGCTCCGTCAATTACCGACCAACTTCCCTACTGTGTTTCTAGTGCAAAATTGATATCTCCAGAACGGTCCAGGATACAGGGAGATTTTCACTTCCCATAGTGCGATATTATTAAGCGTTACAACAGTTTTATTTTTGAATTTTACCGACGACAGTAGCATAAAAAAATTGAATACTTTTTGAACAACGGGTTTTGAGAAAAATTTTTATTTAAATTTAAAAATAAATTCAGAAGGAAACAGGACTTTTCCGGACATTTGCCATCGTTCAGTGATACAAACATTAGTAACGCTACGTTTCGAGATCTGCAATCTGATCTCTTCTTCAGGCAAATAACTAACCTAATACATGTGCACACAGATTGCAGATCTCTAAACGTAGTGTTACTGATTTTTTGTATCACTGAACGATGGAAAATGTCCGGAAAAATCCTGTTTCCTTCAAAATCCCTCCATCGTCAAAAACAAACTTCAAACAAAGAATAAAAATTGATTGTTCACCAGTTAGTAACATCAGAAAATACTTATGTACTGCTAAATTACTGTAATTATGAGTTATTTTATCATTTCAAATGTTAAATTTTATTCACACAGTAAATGATTTTTCCTCAACTATATTGTATTGGCTTCTTTTATAATAAATAAACTTTAAGAATAAAAACTTGAAAGCCTATGTCCCAACAAAGTAGTCTACAAATACCAGTATTTGGCTTGTAATGTTAATAATAATTACAGACTGTTTATCAGTTCTAAACAGTTTTATCTTAACTTCTTTCCACTTTTTCATTTATCCTCAACACTTCTTTGGTTCTTATTCGCAAGACACATACAGATAGATAGATAGATAGTAGACGAAGTTAAATACCTTATTTTTGTTTTATTTTCGTGGTCCGAGAAGAAAAACGTGTGGTAGTGTAATCCAGGGCCTCTTCCTTATACACTATAATATATCTTAATTTAACACGCATTTTTGGGACACTGACTCCAGTCTCTCGGTAAACTGTACCGAGTAGCTAGCTGGCTAGTCACTGAAAACCGTCTGGGGGTTATCAGTGGGATAGTCTCGGGGAGCTTTTGGGAGTCACACCACATCACTACCTATAGCCTTGACTCAAGCACTTCTATTTGAGCCTGATTACAACATTGCTAACATTTTCAACTTTAAATTCCTTCCATTCCACGTGGAATGATCAAACAGATTTTCTTCCTTTTTCTGCTTCCATAAAAATTATCTCAAAGACTGAATTAAAAATAAAAAAATATTTTCTCAACTAAAACTTTATTGCACCAAACCGTAAATCCTTAACATATACGATCCATAACCACTTACCGTTCAGGGTGTTGGCCACTCAGAATTTTATTTTTTAGTTACATTATTGTTATTTTTCTACCTTGAACTGAACATAGATTAAAAAGAGGAAATTTCAAATATATTAAATTATGTATGCCTTGAGTAAATATTCAAGAAATAATCACAAAACTACAGACAGTAGAGGCGCTTTTAAAAACTATGAAACGTGTTCCTTTTAATGTTAAATGACTATATAAAATAATAAGCGAAATTAGCTATTTGATTTGGAATAACTTAAATACAATATATATTCGAAAATACGCTTGCAATGTTCACTCCCCAAAAAAAAAAAAAAAAAAAAAAAAAAAAAAAAAAAAAAAAAAAAAAAAAAAAAAAAAAAAAAAAAAAAAAATAGCTGCGCAGATCAAGTAGTCTACGCGCGAGATGCTATTGCCCTCGTAAGAGGAGAAAAAAAGAAAAATACAAATATAAAAAACCTATATAGCAACTATATGTATGCCCGTAAAGCTCTGACACTGTTTTCCTTTTGGAAAAACTGGTTATTTCTAAATACTAAACATTCCAGAAAACTGCTGAATGCCGTAAGCCTACTCAATAATAATGTCTTCATACTTATATTTTATTGTGCAGTTGACAGCGTTGTAAAATAATCTCCAGCGTGTGAGCTCCAACGTCCAATAACTTATTGGTGAATTTTATGTCCTAATTTTCTTTTAAAATTCGACAGAATTAATCTTAAATGTATATTCTTAACGTAAGCCACAATCCTGTGCTCGTCGCCCTTTCTACGCCATTCGAAGAGAATTAATCGTGCTAAATGGACTTTCCTCAGTAGGTTGAAACTCCGATTGGGGAAAAATTAGCCTCGAAACGATGAGGAGGGTGTTTTTAATGTGAGCAGTCCTGTACTTTATAGCCTCTCCACCTTTATGTGCATACCACAGCACATTTTGTACAGTACAGCACCTATGGAGTAAGATTTAAAGCTGGTCAATGACTATTATCAGCCACGAGATCAATGATACAATACAATTTAAGCCTATCCCACCTAGTCCATTACGCTTTATTTAGGGAAACCGAAAGCATAGATTCTATATCTTTTTTTCTGCCTAATAGCTGGAAATTTTCTACGAGTTCTTCGGAAGTCCAGTTTTATAAATATCTCGCTATTTTCTGTCTGCAGTTAGCAAATAATTTAAATAACGTAAATTTGTATTTCATTTACAAGATATGTATCTAATAACATTAATATGTTAGGGGTCTGAATAAAATGCACCAATAACACTAAAATGGTAGCAAGCCTGCAATAACAACGATAATTTAATTAAAATAATATTGGATAAATGCATTTTCCACATAAATCCAAATATTTTCATGGACCGTTTATTTCCACTGGTTTAAATTATAACAAATAGCAAACATGATTTCCACATAACACAGCTATGGTGGGAATGGTTAATTCAAGCAAGATCGTGGCAAGTATCAATCAGCATTGTCAAGGTACTCTTCTGTTTAGGTCTTTGCCGGGACCTCTAAAATATTATACGCTCGAAGTGAAAAGTGAAATGGGGCTAAACTCAACATTCACAAATATGATTTGGTGATCTGTGTATCAATCACAGAGTAAATGATTTCGTCAACTTGTTGAACATACAACGTTATCTCTTCAACATTGACCAATAAAGTACTTACACATATTCTGTCTTAGTAACATATTTTGTATTAAAAAGACACGTTGTGCTAGTGTTGTGTGTGTTTTAATTTGCTGTGGAATCTTGCCACTGGTATGTTATCACCATATTCGTTATGTAATCATACTTCTCATTTGCGTTGTTTTAGCTTTGCGTCACTTGAAAAAGAGAACAGATACCAGTTTTTGAAACGTCGATTGATCTTTCATATAACGACGGTAGATGCCCATAACATTTACGTTGCACTCTCGAAATATTTATCCACTGGCTCTAATAAATAATTCCAAACTTATTTTCTTAGGAAGTTAGTCCAAATATCACAACAATATCTAACTGTTTTTATATTGGTTTGTCTGATTTTCCATGAGTAAATGTATTTTGAAGGTCGCGATATACAATGTTTAATTGTAAATCTGCAAATAGCAGCCTCTACAAGTCGCGTTGCTCACAAATGTGTAAATTCTACGGGAAGAATACTTGAACATTGTCATGCACCACATAACATATAAAATGAACCGTGAACACATAAACACTTCCTCGGTTCAATTCACAAGAATATGTTTAACACTCTCTAGCGGAGACGGACTGCGTATGTAAGTAACGAACCTTACTTGACTTGGCGCCAGTGGTTATAGCACTTTTGTTCATAAACACAACAACAACATCAAGGCGCTTTTAAACTAGGCACTGAAAAATATTTGTCGCTAATCTAATAATTTATGAAAATTAAATCAGCGAACATAATAAACCTTAGTACTGGTATAAATAGTAAACAATGCGCCAAGTCAAACTTCTTATTCCAACAATATAACTCTTATTTATGGAAATTTATTCATTAAACACTTTCAATGCACTCCAACCATGAGTTGACAAGCGTCCTACAAGATTAATATTTTAACCAATAGTAATATATAATTTAAATGTAAATGCAAATTTATATAACAAATAAGGAGAAAAATAAACAGATCCGAAAAAAATATATTTTAAATCTAGGCTATTTAAATATTAAATTTAAACTAAAATTACGCACTTTCTTCAAAATAATTCATCATTTTCCCGTAAAACTTACACTCACTAACTTCTAATGAATGACTCAGTGGACAAAATTGGTCCACTAAACGAAACATTAATATGCCGGGTGTCTTAAAAGTCCCCCCCCCCCATTAACTTTCTTATGAATAGAGATGAAGTGATTTACTTTGGGTTATGTTTATTCGGTCAACTGAGGAGTTTTTTTATGTAAGACAATTTTTGACTCCCCCCTCCAAATGGGGAATTTTCAAATAAATAAGTCAAAATTTTAAAATTAAAACCCTATCAAGTGACACCTCATTGTAAAGGCATTGTAAAAAGAAGAGACATGGCGTGAACTAGGGTTATCTAATGTTACTCGATCAAATTTGGTGGCCAAATACAGTATGGAATTTTTATAAAAGACTCTACAGTTTAAGTTACATTTAAAGTAACTGTAAAGCAGAAAAAGCATTCACTCATTAGTTATTTTGAGAACTTACGTCACAAAATTTTAGAACGAGAATCTTAAGAAACGAAAATAACGTACCGAAACGAAGGAGATAAAAGTATTAGGTAAAATTAAATCAATGACCTTCAATCAACCGAGGTCAAACGTGAAATCAAAGTAAATGTAGCGCATAAATCTACAAGAAAACAAGAGACATCAAATTTGCAAACATAACCGAAAAGTGACCAATAGAACCGAAGTGGCCCTTGTAGGGGCCATAACTTAAGTATGACCCTCGGTGAAAACGGGGATAAGAGATTCAATCGGCCAAAACAAGTCAGTGTTAAAGGGCAATGGGGGAGGTTAGGGGCAGGGCGGCGGGAGAGCGGTTTGGTAAATAAAGTCCGGCACAACAAACAGGAGAACGGCGTAACATTTGTCTCCCGGATAAAAAAGCTGATGAAAACAATAGGCGGAGGATAATGAAGGGTCTTGGGCGAACAAGTAATAGCGCAGTGTACTGGACACGGGGCGGTCCTGTTCGGGTCCTATCGCCGACTCAGATAAATTTCGCCTCTCGCGTGTTCACGACAATTGTTCGCTTTTTATAGCCGAAGGGTTCCGGTTATCGATTAAATCTAATACCTTAATTAGAATAGACAAGGTTTAGCGGCGCTGTTTCGGATACCTACCGCGATTAATGGGCCTATAGCTCCTCTGCCAACTATCCGACAGCGACTCTCGAGGCGGAAGTCAGGACACCCTCTCCATCATCGGGCATTACAACAGTGGAGTACCTTCGACTTTGTCGTAAACTATAATTGGAATTGATTCTATACGCCATTCCATCTTCTTTTATTATTCTTATGAAAGGATATGTACCGTAAGAATGGGAACCTACTTAATAGACTCATCGAGGTAGTCATTCAAGTACCTGAGATTTAAACTGAATTTGTCCACCTAGAATAAAATTGAACAGATTTTACTGTGTTCCTTAATAGATGAATTTCAACTAAATTTGGAGTTTCTTTTAAAATAATCGTGCACAGAATTAGTTAAGGATATATTTATAAATTTCATTAACACGTCCCGGTTTTTAGCGTAATTGTATTATATTATAACACCATTGTCACACCACCTTAGTAATGTACAGTATTATTTTCCGTCGTTAAATTATGTGTCGTTATGTCATAAATGTATAGTTTTCCTCTTTTGTGATCTCTTATTCATAACGTATAAAACACACATTTTCTTCAGATAACTCTATCTGTACATGAATCTCAAAATGTACTACTTCAAAATGGCTTCGGAAAAAACATGTAAAATAAAGCCAAAATTTCTAAGGTTAAATACACTTGTTTCAATCAATTAATTATTGTAAAATTGTTTTAAATTACTAGGTTTTTTATGGTTTTCACTTTGCATAGATTATATTTCTTATGTTTTTTCGGCTTCACTTAACCATTACAAGCTAAGACACCGCCACTTTAGTATACTACAAAGTACGTATTGGTGCATGATGGTACTTTATTATATGACCCAAATACAGCTAATCCGGATTATTTATTATTTACTTGTTGCATTTCAACGGCAAATACCATTACATCAGTTAGATGGCTATCGTATTAAACATCAATCATCAATTTAACTAAAAATAACAAAGATGTATCAATCACCTCAGATAGCAAATATGATTAACTAAAGGTATAACTAAAGTAAACCAAGAGTAAAAAAAAAACAAAAAATAACAAACAATTTCCTACAAATTATACACGCTATACCACACTGTGTATCTAGAATAAAAATGTAATACATAATCAATAGAAACAAGTACACAGAGATTGTGTAATTCATGCTATGAGTAATTACATAAGTGGAAATTAGGTGGGTACAGTATATGGGAAGTCATGCAATCAATCTAAGATCATGTGAAAAGAAAATAGAGTAATAAATACCGTGCTAAAAACTGATAATGGAAATATAGAAAGTAAAAGAGTACAATATAAATAAACTACATTAGCAGGAACCAAATCATCTAACAATACTAGGAATGAGGGTTATAAATAATGCAAAGTGCAAAGACTTCTAATCAAGATACCAGCATTATCAGGTAGATTAGGTTATAGACCAGAGCTGAGACCGGTTCAAGCTGATACAGCCCCACTACAAAGTATGGATTCGCACATTGGTTGATATTACTCTGCAGTTTGACACGAATAGGCTTTCATCTGGAGTCAGAGCGACTGTTTGATGTAGATTATAAACCAGAGCTGTAGAGGCCACATCAACCTGAGGCTCTGCTGCTGTTGACGTCTGCTGCTATTTCGGATCGGAGAGACCTAGTCTGAGAATCTGGGAATAGAACGGAAGTCTCCCGTAGAATAAAACTCCAGCCGGAATAATGTCGTTTGCAGTAGACTATTGTTAGTCTGCTGAGCAGCTCTTTGCTCTGGATTTGATTTCGTCCGAGAGGATGTAACGGAATCGGTTCAGCCCCACTAACGGCATTTCCTTTCTCTGTAACGCCCAGAGTTTACTTGTCAATACGTCAACAACGCCTACTGCTGTTTCCACGGAAGTAAATATATATTTACACCTAAACCATGTAGCAATCGTAGAGTTGACATACGCAGACGGTTATGATATTTGTTCCTTATCATTTGTGTCACTTGTTCTGCAGTGTATTTGTCCTAAGCGATACTAAGAAATTTCCCAGGTACTGGGTCTAGAAATGGCAGTGGTATTAAACTTTTACATTTGGTCAGCAAAATGGTCTAAACACAAAGTAACCAAATCAAAGGAATAATAATAGCAATAGCAATTGCTGTAGACAATGTACGATATTATATGGCATGTGTCAGATCAAGCACATACTATATATATATATATGGAGCTAAATAATATGAACAAATAAGTGCCCTTCAAACATAAAGTAATTATAACATGAGCACTTGCAAGGTAAAAAGCTAAAGTGCTACACATAACGGCACCCCCAACCCAACAGAATTGATTAATCCTCATGATCCGCAAACTCATCAACAGAGTAGTAGGCTCCTTGCACCAGTAGGCGCCTTAGCTTCCTCTTAAACAGTGTCCACACGCAAGTCTAATGCCACCTAACTGAACAATTTTGCCCTGACTTCAGGTGAAAGAGCTTTGTAAGCTGGAGCTGGTGTTGCGCTGATCTAAACCTATTACATATTTCGTTTACTTCTCGAGGTTTGAACCCATGACCTCATGCGTAAGGACGTGTCTTTGACCTAGGCTGTGAAAGAACCAAACAAAATAATGTCGTTCGTTTAGTAATTCTTCTCAGTTATTTATTTCAAAACCTGTGTACACAGTTGTAAACCATGTAATGCCACAATAATTATTGTTGGAATTTTTTCTTTGCCAGGATTAGTAAATGCACACCACTCACCACTGGCTCTGGGTATTTTTGGGCTCTTCATTGATATAAATAGTGTGTGAAGTAATATCACAACAGTTACGATTCAAGTAAGAATCAGTTTCTTACCTAAAGATTTTACGGATAAGAAAACGAGCGAATGATACTAGCAGATTTGCTTCTCAGACGAATTTAAAGTCGTAAGGTGGTTTCACAGATCTACTGTACTTCTTCTAGCATTCAGCAAACTAGTCGCTCAGTTGGTCACCGAGGTTTCGGGAAATTTCTGTACCGAAGTTTGTAGCGTACCTTTCCTTGTTTCCCGCCAGTGACCGCCGTCACCGATCCCACTGTCTGCACGGGGGATGGCAATATTATTCTAGTAGTTTCTGGCTGAAGCGACTGTATTGCAGTGAGTCGGCCGGCATTGTCGGCATATGGTTCTATTTCGGCTTCGATGGTCCCGGTCGAGATACAGGAATAGACTCGGGCTTGACGGAAGTCTTATGACGTCACTATATCACCTGACTGATGTCCCACTGCTTAACTTCGCCTTGCTGACCTTTCCTTGTTGACATTACCTTCCGTGTAGAAAAACTGGCGGTTGCATTTCTAGAGATCGGACTCAACTGTTTTCAGTGTGTTGATAAACTATAAGAATAGTTTTATTGCAATAAGTTTCTATTTAGTACAAGCACTCACTGTATGATGTTTCCGACTGGCCGATTGTTGGTAAGAATTCTGTACATTATAACATTAGAAAACATCTGGTGATCCGAGTTGTGGAACATAATACTGTAATTGGAGGCATGAATAAATTGTTCTAGAACTGGTCACGGATATGCATTAATTCGACTTATTACACTACTATAGTAAAGATAAGTTGCGTAAACAATCACAGTAGTCACGTGGTAGCAATAACGCGCGAGCTTGGTGTTTAACGCCCGTAAATTGTAACGGGTAGGGTTATGGTTGTTCAACTCGACAGTTGTGTACATTATCATGTTTACAAAATGCGGAAAAAATATTTGGTTTCAACTATTAATGTTTTCTTGAATTTCACTGATATCTCTATAACATTTGAGCTGACTATGAAGGCAATTGATCAGCTGTTTCTGAAAAACAGCTGATTGTAGCTTGTTAATTACGTGAAATCCGTGAATAAGGTAACAGTTAACTTAGGTTTCTTAAGTACTACTTACTAGTTTGAGAACCTGTTAAAAGGCTGTAAAAAATATACAGTCGTCGATAAATATAACAGACACCATTGGGCTTAGTTATTTGTATGAGAGTACACAAAACGAACATCTGCTTTACCCAAATAGAATTTTTTCAATTATGTTCTCAATTAGTATTTATCTCAATAGACCGCGTCGATGATTAAGCATCCAGTAATCCGACCTTAACAAAAACAACCTGGAAAAATCAAAATGGCGGATATATGAGGGTTGACTTTAAAATGTATTACTATAATCAATTAGACGTTCTGGGAGAAAATGTACGCGAATTATTTTAATGTAAGAATTGGTTGAGTCTTTTACTTGTGACGAGGTGGAGATTGTAATAATTGACTTTCCAATCTATAACATCATGAGATTTGACCATCCACTCTACGAGATGGGTGTAATAAAGGTACACGATTAAATTTACGAGTCGAACACAACGTGAGGGTTGAATTAAACATCTACGAGGTAGATATCGTAATGGTTAATTATCTAATTTACGAATTAAACATCATGAGATTTGACTATCCACTCTGCGAGATGTGTGTAATAAAGTTACACTATCCAGTCTATGACTCGGATACAACGTGAGGGTTGACTGTAATATCTCGTCTCACGTACGAGGAGTATATAGTATGTGTGTTTAATTTTATGTACATTTATGATATATGTTGTAATAAGTTAGCATATTTAGTTTGTCAACTTCCTTATAACGCTATCACTGAATGACAAACCTGTATACTGAGATAAACAAAAGAATATCCAGTTTCGATATTATTATTGATTCTGAAAGGCATTCATCAGTGCTCGTGAAACGACGTAGCAAAGTAGTGCAATACGCATTTTACGTTACTGTAAAGTAGAATACAATTGGTGATTGAAAGAAGCGCGGGTATCTTGGCACAGAGGTATATTATAAAGAGTAAGTATGAATTGAAACGCGTATGCCACAGCAACATTTGGCTCTTTCTGGTGACACAGCATGTGTTTCTTTGACACGGGGAACAACTTCTACGTTAGAGAACCCGCTTGGAATCCCACGTTTGTAAACTGTCAAACTATTGGCTTCTCTGGCCGAACGGCAAGTGTGTGATCCAATTGGCTCCGGGTTTACTGGCGTTTTTATGGGTCACGGTTTCCTTTTACTTCTTAGGGCTACTAAAGCTATCAGTGTGTATGCTGTAATTCGTGAGGTCTGAATCACAGTGTTAACATATGTCAAAGCACACGTTTCTCACTCACTAATTTTATACTTATACTCACTCACGTTTATACTATTCACCTCCATATTGAGTTTGACTGCTTTATTACAGTTAAGTACACCATATTGGCACTGAACTAAGCAGTGTCCTGGATTTATCAATTTTTTTTTAAATAAAAGGAAGAGGCCGATCCCCTTTTAAGCCTTATTCTGTCCGTCCTCATGGGCCACTGGCCTGTGCGAGGATCTTATCAAACAGAATAAGGGGGAGAGTCGATACAGTACAAGGTTGATTGTACTGATAAAAAGTGCAACGGTCACAGACAGGATTTGAACCTGCGCTATCTCTAACTCAGACCCAAAGTCCAACGACTTAGACCGCTCGGCCATCGGCACTCCCAAAAACCAAATTGATTTATCAATTTATTGTTAATATTTTGCGGTTAGCAGCTTTCACTGTATTATTTATAATTGATATAATTAAAATTTAAGTTTAGTGAAAACTACAACATGGATTACTGTTAGCAATATATAATGCAGCTGGTTAACGTTTAGAACTGGCTATAATAGGAAAGTGTGTATTCAGATATTTACGTGTCATAAGAAAATCAAACTAGTTGTAAAACGCAAACTTAATTAAGTTAATGTGAATCTAATTCTCCAAAGCAATAATCGGTGCTTGTTTCCATGGGGATTTGTAAGTAAATTGGTTGTTAACTTTAATTAAATTTAGGTAATTAAGCACAATCTGGTGTAGTCACAGTCACCGACTGGCTCATAGTATGGATGAGTTCGTCTTCAAAATCAAACATCTTTTTCAGACTCAAGTCTTGACTGCGAGATAATATTTTAGACAAATTTCCACTCAATAGTTTATAAAACTTCGGTTTTTAGAGCTAAAATATTCAATTACTGAGGAAAACAGATTAAGTGCCTAGGCTAAAAAGTAAACGAGTTTTAAGACAGCTGCTGTTAAGCGCCATCTGACCGCAGTGAGTTTCTGCAGCTATCGGAAGAAACTAGGCAGGTCTGAGGTGAGATCTGCAGTACCGGTATTGTAGAATATGCTAAAATTTTATCATGTTAATCTAACGTTGTTACTGAAACTGTTAGGTGTACTTTAGTATTGAAATAACTTTATTAAGTGCCTCGCACAATCAATATATTTCAATGTGCTATGTTTTATGGAGTTTCAATATATATTACTGAAAAATAAGACGTGTCAGTTAATTTATGCTCTACATATATGAACAATACACACATAAAGCAGCTTTCGGTCTTAATGCAATGGGCATGTGCGTTGCCAGACAGATTGTTTTTTTTTGTCTTGTCACATACGCAAGAAATTTGACATATATTACTATTCGAATTACAATTATAATTCTGATATTGCTTTTAGTAGTTTGAATCTAATTACTGAGATAAGTATGTTACTAAGATGTTTAATAGCCACGTTTCTAGGTGCATAGAAATAGTGAACGGCAAGTTCTGAGAATTTGGTTGTCCAACTGAAAATCGGTTGTTTCAGTCAGAACGGGCCGTTCAGTTTAAAGAAAAGAAGAGGGAAACGGAGATATAGGGCGACGGAAACAATAGCACAAGGAGAAATGGAATTCCCTGGCAGAGTGACGCTTGGCACATAGGGAGTCAGTGAAAACGTTTACGTGCGGCCACAGTTGGCACATCCGAGTCAACATTGGCGCGAACTACATCAGGTCCTGCCCACAGGTGTCGGACCGTCTGTCTGTACGTTGAACTCTGGACCCGGGTCAGTGCTGGCGGAGAGGGCAACTCTCAGCTGATCCCCTCGGTAGGCCAGAGATGTGTACTGACACCTTGAACGTCCTGCACTTTGTACGCCGACAGAACATCGATCGGACCGTGGCCGGTTCTGGGCCACCGTCAAGTTGTTGCAGGTGAAACATATTGCAATATTGGTTACCAAACATTTCTTTCTCTTTAAGGGGTTTTCAAGTTAGACTTCTACAGGCAGATTTAAACATTATAGAATTTACTCGTAGATTACAGGAAACTGAATGATACACTTGATAGAATGGAATAGAAACACTTCTTTATTGAGGCCAAATTAGGACCGTATGGTCCTTTCTTGCATTTAAGCTCTTAAACAAAATTAATCTTAATCGTACAAAATAAGGCTTATTACTTAGCTTAGTTGGAGCTTAACACAACAAAACTTACTGATACAATATTCCATTCACACAGGCACGATTCAAAGAGTAGCCCCGCCGCCCGCCACGATCATCCGGTCCAGGTATCTTCGTCTCAGCTCCGCCACAAACCGTTCCCGGATCTCAATTTCTTTGACAGGATCTGGTACGGAGTTCCATAATCTACAGGCGGTAACGGTGAAGGATCGGTTATGAGTTGCGGTTCTGTGTATTGGAATTCTGAGATTTAGTGCACCAGACCGAGTTTTTCTTGTGCCACTCCCTAAAAGTTTTCAGAAAAATATTTTGAAGAATCCGTATTAATAATAGAGTACAGCGAGAATCCGTATTAATAATAGAGTACAGCGATGACAAAATGTGAATCGATCTTGAATCAGCCGATTTTAGAATTGATGGCTGAATAAAATATGGCGTAACATGATCCCTTCAGCTTAAATCAAACAGAAAGCGAATGCAGTAACTTTGTGCTCTTTGCAGTTTAGTGCTAAGGGCTACAGCCATGTCATTGATTACAGAGTTGCAGTAGTTAAAGTAAGGAAACACAAGTGACTTGATCAACAGAAGTTTAATGTGAAATGGTAGAAGTCCCCGTTACAGGTGTACACCACTGAATCGATCCATTAAAGTGTGTTGCTTATGATTATTCCTAGACTTTCGATGGAAAAAACTTGGAAATTGTTTCATTGTTGTATTTTGCCTACCGAAAGCAGGATGTGAAGTTACAGTAAAAACCGTCACAAAAATATAAATTTCTATAATGTTTGGATCTGGATTCTGTATTTGGAATAGCTATAGACATTTTTAAACGAACGCACCCCTATTTGTAACTGTTGACTGCAGGTAAAGTGTTTTGTCAAGTGTTGCAAATAGCATTACGATTTATGCTCTTAATTACATTTTTCTGCGACCGTTGCTTCAATCATGATTTACATTTACAAATAAATCCCTGGCTTATTTTTGCAATCCTAGTACGTTGCAAAATACAGATAACAAAACTGAACCAATCGGATAATTGAACTTCACAAATATAGCTAAAGATATATCCACAGTGAATTGAACTGCAAGGCACTACCAAATTGATAAAGTTGGTTGCCGTACGGTCCTAGGTGTCGGACTTAATATGTACGTATGAGGTAGTGCGTTCAAGTCCTGTTTCTGGCTAGAACAATATTTGTAAACAAAGTAATAATAAACGGAGATAGAACTGGTAGTTTTCGTCACAAAAGTAGTACCGTGAAACCTCGATATATCGAACATAAAGGGGAAATAAAAAACTTCGATATATCGAGAATTTCTATTTACGCAGACTTCGATATATGTAGAGGTTTACAATATTTGTTCTGTTACTCACTTTCATGAGGTCAAATCGATATATCGCGGTCCATAACAACTACAGTAACAATGGAAATGTGTAGTAAGAAATTACAACAAGTATTGTACATGCGTTTAAATTTGCTCGAATCATGGTAACGCCCAAATCAAACTGAGGGTGGAGTGGTGATTCAACAGTCACCACTAGTGGCGACAACAAAAAACAAAGAAGTGAAGGTGTGGGGGTTTCTAGTCTTAACATGTAAAATACTTTACTGTACTTCGGTTCGTTGTGCATAGAGAGAAAATTCAAAATTTTTTATTGCGAAAACATGTTAACATGTATAGTAAACGTCTAGAAATTTAAAATTAAAATAATTTTGTCATTTATACCACAATATCCATTCTTACATACAGTTTTTGTATTCTTTCAGTCTCATTCATACGCCAATTCTATCCACTTCCAACGTCGACGTCAGTCTTGTAAATGATCGGTCTCCCAGTTGTGCGCCATAAATTCGCCGACATTATAAAATGCCTTTGACGCTAAAAAGTGTTTGAGGCGAATTTTTAACGCTTTGGGCGTTGGGGCATTTTTGATGGAATCTGGCAATCTGTTGATTAAATGAACCTGTGAGGGCAGGTGCTCATAAGCAACCGTTCTGTGTCTTTCAGTTCGGTAGCTGTCTCTGCCTCTGGTCTCATACTCATGTATGTCTCGGCCCCTTATCAGGGCACATCTTGACTTACAGAACAGAGTTGTTTGTAAATGTAGAGACTCGGCAGAGACAATAGTTGCAATTGTTTGAAAGCTTCTTTGTAGGATTCTCTGAAATTTGTTTTTGCGATTATTCGAATCGCTATCATTTGCAATTTGGAAAAATATAGTACATGGATGTATAGATGTTAACAGTAGGCAAAATGAAGGGCACAATTCATACATTGAGGTTATTTACGTTGAACCTTCGACATGTAGAGGTAAAATAAGCATTGAAGTAAAGGGGAATGATAAAACTTCGATATGTTGAGGTTCGATATATTGAGGTTCGATATATTGAGGTTCGATATATTGAGGTTCGATATATTGAGGGTCCACTGTATTCGTTTTATTCTCACCATTTCTCCAGTAGTGCAAATAAAATGACCGTAAACGACACAGTATTTACTTCGCGTGAGGAGGAGGCCATTAACTGAGGACCGAATATAAACGTGAGTACACCTGTCAGCCGACATTTAAATGATGTAAAACACTCCCAGAGGAATGTGGGAATCTTGTGCCAAAAATATGTCGTCCACACACCGCATCCAGCCGGCGGAGGAATTGCTAACACACCGACGATAAAAAACATTATGAATGAAAACAGCGCCATTGCGTTGGGCAGAATCGTTAAACAGGTCGGGATGTCCAGAAATTTAAATAGGCAGTATTAGTAGAAAACGCGAGCAATATTTCTCTATGGAATGGACGTTGTTGCTTGTTAGTTTTCATGTTTCCAGAATCTTATGCGATCAAGGCAATATTATTTAAATCACAGTGTGTTTTTTATTTCATCCAATATTGTACTACAAAATCGTATTAAGCACGTACGTTAATCAATAAAAGTACTTTGTCTTTAATTACATTTTAAGTACTTTATTGGATTGTACAAAATGTGGATACAAATTTTCCTTTTGCGATTTTGAAAGGGAATCAAGCAAACAATTTATGCAGTGAATGTTGCATTAAACTATGACATTTTCGTCAGTGAGTGATACGAAATATTTTTCAATCATAAGTAGATCCTTTTTTTGTTTTAAATTAAAAACACAGTTTGTAATTTAAAGTTAATTATTCCGAATACCGGTATCATGAGGTCAATAATTGGGTCAATAAATACAAAGCTTTATGTACTGTCAGAACGGTACCTGTTTGAAGTTAATAAAAGGTACAAGTAATAAACAAGATGAAAGCCATCGTGCGATTGATTTTAGGATGCCACTCCACTCTCTGCCGATCCCAAAAATTGAGTCGAAAGAAGAATTGATGAAGTGGCGAAGGAATTGCAGAGCGCGGTATTGGCAGATCGCTAGGTGTGGGCCTCGCTCTCTAATGACTGGACTCCGTGCCAGATCCGCCCATCTGATGAATGGTACGGTTCCCCATGTCTAGATTAATTGCTTGATCCATCCTCACCAGAACCCCACATACCTGACTTTGGAGCATCCGAGGTATATCCTGACATACGTGTTTTCATAATGTACAAAGGGGTGTCTTTTAGGCAATTCCCGTGTCTAATCGATTAATCCATCCGTTCTCACTAGATACACGGGGTTTTTAAATTGTAGCATCTAAGGTACCCATATACTTAGGTCCACGTGTGTAGAATAATTGCTTGGTCCATCTCCAGCAGATCCATACATAGCTGACTTTGCACCATCCGAAGTTTATCGTAACATAAATATTTTCATAAAATGTAAGCAATACCATTTAGGAATTCTGTATGACTAAATAAATTCTTTGATCCACCCACACTAAATCCACATAATATATCTGACTTAGCAGTACTCTATGCAGTATCCTGTGTACATATCTGTATCTACAAAAACTAAGTGACGTCGTAATATCGATTATTTCGTTGGCCCTTTTCTTGCTGCATTCGTTATATGTGTAATTAAACCAAATAATTTCATATTTATCCAACATACATTGCCCTTGATTATGTTAATACCTGCCGGGGTATCTAGAGTTGGAAGTATACTATGGTTTACTGTTTAACTATATTGAATCCTCACATATAACCATAAGCAGCACTCTATATATCCAGGCAGATCACAATAAGTAGCACTCTACACATATATCCACGCTGATCACAACAAGCCGCACTCTATATATCTCGCAAATCACAATGGGCAGCACTCTATATATCCAGGCAGATCACAATAAGTAGCACTCTACACATATATCCACGCTGATCACAACAAGCCGCACTCTATATATCTCGCAAATCACAATGGGCAGCACTCTATATATCCAGGCAGATCACAATAAGTAGCACTCTACACATATATCCACGCTGATCACAACAAGCCGCACTCTATATATCTCGCAAATCACAATGGGCAGCACTCTATATATCCAGGCAGATCACAATAAGTAGCACTCTACACATATATCCACGCTGATCACAACAAGCCGCACTCTATATATCTCGCAAATCACAATGGGCAGCACTCTATATATCCAGGCAGATCACAATAAGTAGCACTCTACACATATATCCACGCTGATCACAACAAGCCGCACACTATATATCTCGCAAATCACAATGGGCAGCATTCTATATATCCAGGCAGATCACAATAAGTAGCACTCTACACATATATCCACGCTGATCACAACAAGCCGCACTCTATATATCTCGCAAATCACAATGGGCAGCACTCTATATATCCAGGCAGATCACAATAAGTAGCACTCTACACATATATCCACGCTGATCACAACAAGCCGCACTCTATATATCTCGCAAATCACAATGGGCAGCACTCTATATATCCAGGCAGATCACAATAAGTAGCACTCTACACATATATCCACGCTGATCACAACAAGCCGCACTCTATATATCTCGCAAATCACAATGGGCAGCACTCTATATATCCAGGCAGATCACAATAAGTAGCACTCTACACATATATCCACGCTGATCACAACAAGCCGCACTCTATATATCTCGCAAATCACAATGGGCAGCACTCTATATATCCAGGCAGATCACAATAAGTAGCACTCTACACATATATCCACGCTGATCACAACAAGCCGCACTCTATATATCTCGCAAATCACAATGGGCAGCACTCTATATATCCAGGCAGATCACAATAAGTAGCACTCTACACATATATCCACGCTGATCACAACAAGCCGCACTCTATATATCTCGCAAATCACAATGGGCAGCACTCTATATATCCAGGCAGATCACAATAAGTAGCACTCTACACATATATCCACGCTGATCACAACAAGCCGCACTCTATATATCTCGCAAATCACAATGGGCAGCACTCTATATATCCAGGCAGATCACAATAAGTAGCACTCTACACATATATCCACGCTGATCACACCAAGCCGCACTCTATATATCTCGTAAATCACAATGGGCAGCACTCTACGATCGTAAAACACATAAATAATAGTTGTTTCAGTCATAGAACTTGACAAAGAGAATTAACATGACTATTTCAACGTTCTATAAACGGTAAGGTGACGCTGAAGTAGCATTGATTTACTTTTCATACTGTTGGTTTTAAGTATGTCAAGCTAAGAAAATACGAATGGAGGAAAGAAATGTTTCATATTTTTAACCCTTTTGATACCCTTGCACTGCGACCTCCGCCAAAACTGGAGCGACTGACGATCTATCCCATTTTTAGGCTAAATTTTGCAGTCTCTTTAAAGAAAGATCTGGCTTTGTGTTTATACAATGCAAACTGGTTCTCGATTCCTGCACTGTAAGTTGAAAATATATTTTTTAAACGCATGTTCATAGATAACGGAGAAAATTATCATTTTCCATGTGTATTTTTAATTAATCAATTAACACAAACGAGCGAGTGGAAATGGCGCTCTGAATACTCGAATGTGTAACGCGAAGACTGCGCAACTTGCACTCGTTACATTATCACACGAGTATGTATATGTAGATACGGATGAGTTCCACTTTTTCTGTACTTTGAAGCACCTCTCCATGTAACTATCACGATGGTCGAGCAGTTCCACACTCGTAATCAGTACAGTCATCGTGCCACGAGAGGCCGACTTTCAAGGTCGACAAGGACCTTCAGCCAGCTCTTGAAAGGACAAGCGTCACATTAAAATGAAACTGATAGCTGGTGCTTTTATCATATGCATAAACTTGTCCTGGCATAAAGAAACAAGTATGTAGAATATATTTATGTAATCTAAATAGAAGTGGAAATATTATTTTCCTACTAAGGTTCTATTATTTAAACATTATTTTAATCAAATAACCACACATTTGCAATGTACACGTGTTAAGACATCGTGGACCAAGATTTTCAATATTACATTGGTAACTTTGCATTTCTTATAGAAACCCTTGTAACTGTCACTATTATGCCTTGATCTGAGTTATCAACTATCTAAAAATTTGGATGTGCAGATCCATCGTAAATTCTGGCAATAATAAAGCAAAGGCTTACGTTGTACCGTTATTATAGTACATACATTTATAAAGTCTGGAGCTAATTTAAAAAACAACGTTGTGACATTAATTACGATGCTTTCCGCAAATAAAGCGACATTAACTTTTAATTGCTCAGAACATGTGTTTTATTACGTGTATTGGTGAGAAATAGAGATACAGAAACAAGGGTTTAGTCGGATACTAGTTTTGTCAACTAATCAGTTCATCACGAATGTATAATATTATACAAATAAAACATATAATAACCTTGAAAGTTACTATTATAACACAAAAAAGTGGGTAGTATTTAATGTTTTGTGGCATTACGAAAAACGTTTCAGGGATGAGACAATGATGAATTAAGATTTGTGCGCGTGGGTTTTACTTTTTCAAACATCGATATGTAAATTGTTTTTACTATTGTAAAACTATTTTTGGGTCTCAAGAGGAAGTTTTTCATCCTCCGGCATGGGCGAGTATTCGTCTCACCTAAATATGTGACAATCTTGTAAGTACCAAAATAAATAACATCAGCATTTTGTTGCCAAAACGTCTTACAATGCATAGCAAGAGTTGTCGTACATCTCTGAAAAATATTTACATTTATATCGCAGGATATCTCACCCAAAAAATACAATTTACTCATGCATATGCCCATCCATTTGCCAATCCTCCCACCTCCAGGAGCATTATCAGCCTTATTGAGTGCTCTCCCAGTCGTATGCCAGAAACTCGTTAACATTATAGAATGTTCATGACACTAAAAAGTGTTTGTGATTGTTTTCACAAGCTTCCATAATACAGACCCGTAGGTGAGGTGGGGGTTAATGGAACCATAGTACGTCATCAAAACCTGAATAGACAGTATTTAGCTAAGGATCTTAAAATAAATAAATGCCTGAGAACAGTTTGGAGCACAAAGACCAATGTGTGGTCATTCCATGTCAATCCTCAATCAAGGTATATTCCCAGGAATTTCGATTAGTATACTTCTTCCCGTATGGTATTTTCTACCATGACAGTTGGACCATCATTCCTGTCTACTGGCCTCAAAGTAAGATTTAAAAAATAATGGATTTAGAAGTATTGAGGCTGTTGAAATGCTGGATGAAGTTGTTAGTCTCACAAAATACTGCTGTCCCAGAATTGATTTTTATTTGCTAGTCAATCAGAGTAGTACCAGACTATAGGATCGAATGGTAAATATTTTTTACCCCGTCATATATTTTTATTTGAGTGGGGAAAGAGTATGCTGTTAGTGGGATGGTGATTTGATAGCCAACCGTCAATAAAGGTTTTCTTCATTAACCAGCCTTGTTTTCGTTTGAAGGTTTTCGTTAGGAGTTATTAGTTCTCAGAGGTTTTGGATGTGCTTCTCTCCATAATGCACCGTTATTTAATTCCATTCATATTCTCGCAGTTCATGCCTGAGAACATTTACTGTTGTCAGGTTGGTGACCTGTCAAGAGGTTGCCTCTCTTCCTACACCTAGATTTGATGGTATTACTCCTAGACGGAGGAATGCAGTGGAACTGCTACACACAACGCAGGTATGTTGAGTTCTGCTCCGTTTCACACTCCGCTTAACGCAGCTCCTGAAATCTGACGCTTTTACAGACTTGACTCCTGGAATCTAGGAGTCAAGTCTGTAAAAGCTTGATTTCGTAATGCACTCGATGAGTCAATGAGATACACCTCTTCATCTAGATAACAAATGGTTTTGTAGTCTACGTGTCTCTGATGTCGAAACTTGGTATAGACCGTGCATTTAACTTAACTCGTAGCTCTAAGACCAACCTTGCCATCTTTTAATAATTAGAAGTATTATAGTTACTAAAATGTAGATTCTTTTCAGCCAGCCGACTTTCGACCAATCAGTGAAATAGCGATTTCCGGAAACGAACGCTACCATTTACGCCAGCGTTGCTATGACGATGGCTGTACTAAGAGTATGACTACTAAGAGTAGTGCTGCAGCCGCCCTAGCCATTACAAACGTGCCGTTCTAAACGGTGCGTTTTTGCTCAAACGCTAGCCATGTTATCAAATGTGCCTGGCCAAACTCGCTAATCTGCGTTTCGGATCACATTCCGAGCGGAAAGACCAAGGTTGCGTCTACAGATAGAACGTACCACACGCCTTTCCTCAGGGCCAAACTAAAACGAAACCTTGCATCAGTCTTCGAAATATCGTCGTAAATATAAGATAGCAAGTCCTAAAATGATTTTTAAAACTCATTATAATGTAGAAGGAAAATATATTATAACCTTTCAAGAATATGAACAACTTACCTGACCGTGTTTGCCTATATTTGCCTACGAACACATATTTTCTCTTATTTTTAATGAGAATATTTGACCATCCCAAGTAACATGTCTTTCTTTCTTGTAGTCCTGCTGAGATCATAACCAAAATCACTGACCGAAAACGGTAGGTGTGGCCACCCAAAGTATCTGCACGGCAAACGCAGACCGACTACCAATGTTCTGGACGGAGCGTTCTAATTAGGGGAATGTGCATGGCATATATTAAATAAGCAAATACGAACACTCTCCTACATGCTTGTTTTTGGGAATTACCTTACTTCAGAGTGGATTCTAATACAAATCTTCATGGTTACAGTAGTGCTACGACTCAAAGTGGTCGAAACTTTCAAAACTTAATCAATAAAGCAGATCACCGTCACGAGTAGGTTGAGATGCATACAAAGCGTGAACGTTAAAGTAAAGCTCTGTCTCAAGTGCGTTGCGAACCACACGAAGCTTGTAAAAGACATTATTCTCGGTCGTTAGAGCAGTGCTCCGTACCGAGTGGGTTGAGAACCGTGCAAATCTTGATAGTTATCGCTATGTTCAGGCACAAGTGGATTGATAACCGTACAAATCTTAATAGTTATCACTATGTTCAGGCCCAAGTGGATTGATAACCGTACAAATCTTGACAGTTATCGCTATGTTCAGGCCCAAGTGGATTGATAACCGTACAAATCTTTATAGTTATCACTATGTTCAGGCCCAAGTGGATTGATAACCGTACAAATCTTGATAGTTATCGCTATGTTCAGGCCCAAGTGGATTGATAACCGTACAAATCTTGACAGTTATCGCTATGTTCAGGCCCAAGTGGATTGATAACCGTACAAATCTTGATAGTTATCGCTATGTTCAGGCCCAAGTGGATTGATAACCGTACAAATCTTGATAGTTATCGCTATGTTCAGGCCAAAGTGGATTGATAACCGTACAAATCTTGACAGTTATCGCTATGTTCAGGCCCAAGTGGATTGATAACCGTACAAATCTTGACAGTTATCGCTATGTTCAGGCCCAAGTGGATTGATAACCGTACAAATCTTGATAGTTATCGCTATGTTCAGGCCCAAGTGGATTGATAACCGTACAAATCTTGATAGTTATCGCTATGTTCAGGCCAAAGTGGATTGATAACCGTACAAATCTTGACAGTTATCGCTATGTTCAGGCCCAAGTTGATTGATAACGTACAAATCTTGATAGTTATCGCTATGTTCAGGCCCAAGTGGATTGATAACCGTACAAATCTTGATAGTTATCGCTATGTTCAGGCCCAAGTGGATTGATAACCGTACAAATCTTGATAGTTATCACTATGTCCAGGCCCAAGTGGATTGATAACCGTACAAATCTTGATAGTTATCACTATGTTCAGGCCCAAGTGGATTGATAACCGTACAAATCTTGACAGTTATCGCTATGTTCAGGCCCAAAGTGGATTGATAACCGTACAAATCTTGACAGTTATCGCTATGTTCAGGCCCAAGTGGATTGATAACCGTACAAATCTTGATAGTTATCACTATGTTCAGGCCCAAGTGGATTGATAACCGTACAAATCTTGATAGTTATCACTATGTTCAGGCCCAAGTGGATTGATAACCGTACAAATCTTGATAGTTATCGCTATGTTCAGGCCCAAGTGGATTGATAACCGTACAAATCTTGATAGTTATCACTATGTTCAGGCCCAAGTGGATTGATAACCGTACAAATCTTGATAGTTATCACTATGTTCAGGCCCAAGTGGATTGATAACCGTACAAATCTTGACAGTTATCGCTATGTTCAGGCCCAAGTGGATTGATAACCGTACAAATCTTGATAGTTATCACTATGTTCAGGCCCAAGTGGATTGATAACCGTACAAATCTTGATAGTTATCACTATGTTCAGGCCCAAGTGGATTGATAACCGTACAAATCTTGATAGTTATCGCTATGTTCAGGCCCAAGTGGATTGATAACCGTACAAATCTTGATAGTTATCACTATGTTCTGGCCCAAGTGGATTGATAACCGTACAAATCTTGATAGTTATCACTATGTTCTGGCCCAAGTGGATTTATAACCCTACAAATATTGCTAGCTACTGCAGAGCTCCGTCCCGAGTGGGTTGATAGCAGTACAATGCTGGTAAATTCATCAATTTCGGTCGTACAGCAACGCCTTATATCTAGTGTGTAACGCTAGTTTTACATGCCCTTTGTTTTGCTGGAGGCCAGATATTTACTAATGACAGGAATAGGTTCAGTTTGTTCGTCATCCATAGAAGTACACAGTACATCACTTAGAGGTTTGGTATCATGTATCGGAGAACTGCAACTCACGTGATACAGTGTGTGCCACAAACCCCATCTTGGTTTGGTATGCTGTGTACGAGGGGAGCACTTGTTTGACTCTAATGAGAGACTGCGTAAACCAGATGGGACATCCTTTATTAACATACAATGTAATTAGAATGTGTTGAATATATTATGTTTTGAGACAGGAGTGAAGAATAATCATTGGTATGGTTTCCCTTGATTCACTCAAAGTCCTCGACTCCCTGACGCTATTGATGATGTTCTAAAGTTTGTTGTTACTGATTGTGGACCCACGGCCATTCATGTGCGTTAGCTGTAAAAAGAGCATAGATATGAAAGTTGTCAACGTGATGTGTTTATATCGATCACAATGTACTCGTATTGATTGATTCTCTGGTCCAGTAAGAACACGGTTAACTATTGAACAGGTAACTTCACTGACCTCGGCCAATGTAGTGTCTTATGAAAATACAATTACCGCCAAATTTTGCAGAACTTATTATAGATTACGTGGTCACCAAAATTTAGAAAAATTGAAAAAAGGGTAAGAATTTTCCTCTGCTGGTCCTATGTGAACTAAAAAATTCGTAATGGGGCCGGGCCCAGTACATAAACCAGAAAAAATCCACATAACACATCATTTCGACTAATACATTTAAGAATTATACAAGGTTAATTTTTACCATGCCTTTAGATACAGCTAAAAATACAGTACATGATAGTGATATTTAGACGTAATATATAGACGTAATTATAATTGCTTGTAATCTTGAAAATTTACAACATCGTTAATGTAATTAAAAAATTACCTTTAATTCTTGTTTATTCAGTTGGAAAGAAGTTAGCACTTACTTATTCTTTGGGGATTGTGGTTAGGTTATATATGAAACAAATACGTCCACCTGACCCATGTGTGATATTGGTTGAATAAACAGAGTCTGTACGGTGTAAACCGGCGTCTGTTATAGCAGTTTATCCTTTTTTGGTGCTGGCAATGTACAATTTATGATAAAATAGCAAAATTCGTGTTTTTTTTTATCTTATATTGCTATGTCACAATATTTTGAACGTGAAAAGGTCGGAAAAAGAAAGACAGACTTTTGTCACTTATTTATGTACATGGATAATAAACACATTTTCATTACTTAGATAAACACAAGTAAGTTAATAAAAGGTTAAAAATAAGTAAGCTAACTCACGGTTGTGTAATTAAAAGTAGAAAACTGTCAAAACTGTGTGGTCTAATAACTGAAATAATTTACAAATTATTTGACTTTGAGTAAAAATTAGGAATCGACTAATATAAAACGAAATTACGTACCACACTATTATTTTGGAACATCCTGCATTGTATTTTTAAACGTGATCAAATAAAATTAAATTGCGCTGTTGGTATAATCTAAACTGATATTTTAAAATTCTTAAATCAATACGACAATTGTCTGCATTTAGTGAAGATCATGTAATGTAATCATGACAATAGCAAAAAGAGATTTTATCTTAAGTAAGACCTGATGGCAACTGTAACTGAGTAATCTAAGGCGGAGAATTTCCAAAATAAACTGAGAACAGGTCACATATGTTGTTCTACACCCACGTCTTCGGCTAATGATGCAAATGCTTCTAACGGAACTCGCGGAGTGGCCATACAGGTCGTCTCACACACGCGCGCGAACGCACACACTCACACACACGTTCTCGCTAACAGATGGTCGCAATATCACTATACTACCTCTACTACGCATCGTATATATAGCTCATTTTACTTAATTATGTTCCCATTAAAAATTAATTAATCAAATATATATTTAATGAATTATAAATTCATAATTTTACAAAATGGCTTTTGCTGTTGTTTTCTTTTATAATACTTAATTCTAAGACAATTCCGGACGGTTAACCCAGTTTGGAAAACTGGTTTCAGTGTCACTTTATACACGGCAATATCACTGAATTTAGGTAAGTGCATAAAAACAAATTATGTGTGTACACATTATATGTGAGTAAAAACATATGTACTGTGCAGTGATAACTTTATACATAATTATATTTTGCTGTTTGCCTTTCCTACAGTAAAAGGTTTTTAAAACAAATCCCTAAAAGGATTTTAATTTTAAAATAAAACTTTAATTAAATTGATTATATCAGTATAATAATTGTTTGACCAAATATAGTACACTTATATTTTACTGGCCAATTGTTCAGCACTGATAATTAAATAACTAGAACTGTTTATAAAGTTTCATTATATTTGAGAAACCCCTCAAGCAGTAAAATCTAATTACAGGCATTTTGACTACAAAATTTGTCAGTAATAATTACTAATTAATTACTTAATTAATTAATTACTAATACCTTAATTATTAAAAGATACAGGGTTTCAACAGATGTAATACATGGTTAATGATACCGTACACATATAAACAATGGCAGCAGTTAAACGTTTACATCAACATTACATTTTGGCCGATTTTTATGTTTTATGTTTCAAAATATTTGTTAATAGATTTATAATACTTTTAAGGATCTTTATGATCTTATTAGTTTTCACGGTATTAAGCTATAAAAACTTTACCCGGCCACCATCCCGAAACGTAACATGCACACAAACACACACATACATTACACACAGTACACATACATTTACATTATAAATTTTTCTCTTGATCTGAGACCACAAAAATAAATGTACCAAATTTGAGTTTTTATCTTTACTGGTTACTGAAACAAAAGCTAAAACCACACTACACAAAGACAGGTGGTAAAATGACCCATGTTTATGTTGCATTTTTGTCCTGACACGTAGGGAAAATTCTTGAAATATTTCCGGAGAGTTGGTAAACACCCTGTATACTGTTTGTAACAGACCAAATTAAGGTGGAATAGACAGTAACAACCCACAGTACGACTCTTCTATAATCCACATGTTATGCTCTGTAATCCACTCGAGGTGGATATGTAGAGAATGCTACTCACAATTTATTCCACACTTGTTTTGTAACGCCGCAATTGCGGACTCAGTCAAGTCGCAATGTGGTTCCATAAAGCAAACCTGAGGTATATCTTTATTAACTTTTAGATAAATAAAAGATATGTCCCACTATCTATATTCTATTGCGTGAAACAAATGTCTAAAAGACATAGATCTCGGTTATTACGCCCCAGAGTGGGCAATCCCAGCAAGCCGTAGGTATTTACGAGAACCATAAACAATGGTGAGGCCCACACAACCGTCTCGGAGAGCCGGAGAGCCCAGGGGAACCGGTGAGAGCACGGAGAGCAGGCGAGAGCGTAGAACCAACTAATGATGAATACAGTATTGATGTTTTTGTTTCAACGTATTCAGGCACATTCGAAAAGAACGTACTAAACCTCATATCCGGGGAGTACAACTTTCACAATCGACGGCAACATTCAAATCTCCCGCATTGCAATAGCCTTCACTTTGCAATTTTACAAATAGTTTTAAACCCCATACTTGTAGCACAATTATTTCGGACTCCACAATTTTCTATTTTTCCTTCATATGACTTTATGAGTAAGGCCATGTTTGAATTTATGGGTTTTCTTTAAGTAAAATTACATTTTCCGGGAACTTTGAATGCTCCACGCTGTAGAAAAGATAGAACACAGAAGCTCCACTGGAACACTGTTCTAAACGCGATCCGACGGACAGACCTAGGCACTACCATAGCGCATCACAAGCGAATTCTTTGTATCGGTCATAGCTTGGAAGTATGGGTTTGGATTCATTTTGTTAAAAACCACTCCCTTAAGAAATGTAAAAACCTTTTCACAAATTTTATTGAATTTTGACATTCGCGGCTGCAGCACAATGACATTGAGTTTTCCCCATAGCAACAATTTTTTAGCTTCATACTGGGTTGCACCCTTATATTTATTCCAATAATAATGGGACTATTACAGATATAATTAATATGCATCCAAACTCTTTTTAGTTTTTCAATATTTTTATGGGTTATTCATAAAAATCTCACAAATTGCTGTACTTAATCGTTTAAATATTCAAAAGGTATACACTTTACATAGTGTAAACCACTATTTTTCATAAACCGATCCATCCAACACAAAACCAATACTGTCAGTAGGGGGTCCTAATATCTCACTGTAAACACAAATTCTCGGGCTTTTTAATTGTCGATTTTTTTTACTTTTAGTGTTTATATTTAAAAAATAAACCATTTAAGGTTTAAACCTCTCGAATTCGAATTCGCACCGAAAAGTGAGAATCGTTGTTTTACTAAATATTCGAAATAGGCTACACTTAGTATGACTTTTGATCATTGAACGATTCCATTGCAGTAAATGTACTATATTTTGTAGTCGAATGCTGCTAATCGAACTGTTATCGTACCGATGTGATTCGAACGAACTCGGCTAAGGAATCCATAAATCACGTTAGTTCTATCGGTTCCAAACGAGAGCGTTTAACTGAGAGGCGAAAGTGGGTCTGGGGAAAAATTTAAATTGGATGGAATTTTATCCGGGGTGGCCATTCTCTGGAATGTCGCGTGGCGCAGATAGAGTATTGGACCTCCACAGAGCGACAGAGACTAGAGACAGAGATAAGGTCCGGGCGACGCTGAGAGCTCGGCGGGGCGGGAGCGATGCGGCTAGAGAGGAGAGGGCAGAGAGGGCAGAGAGGGGCCGGAGACACTTGCATACAAATCTGAAGTTACCACCAGTCGAGTTTGCATATAAAGGCTGGGTATTTATTTGGAAATATGAAATGGAATAGCGACACTGCTATTCCAACGAACCACGCATAATAGATTGGGGCGATGCGATGTCGTCTGAAGCGGATCCGGGCATGCATGAAAACAAAATGAGGGAAAGCATCTTATAGTGGTAATAAAGCGAGCGCTATAACCCCCACCCCTAGACACTAGCGTATATGCTACATGTAAACAACTGCGCCCCGCACTTTACAGACGACTTCATCAGTCACCAGCGATACACAATAAAAATGTGACGGGCAATGCAGCCAGCATAGTCTATAAAGCAGTTGTTTCAATCGGCATAGTTGCGACATAAAACCGAGATGCACTTTTTGAACAAGTAACTTTATTGAGGAACGTAACTTAAGGTTAAGTAAAATGACCTTGAGTTTGTCCTTATAAGAACTATGTTAAACCTTTTGCAGTTTCACGCTCTTATTTTGTATCGAAGCGTTATGGTAGATGTATAATTTTGACGCACCCAGACGCTGTTTCAGTTTTGTAGATATGCTATGGGTTATCCAGAAAAACCGCCAACTTTTGTCTCATCGTTTTTACTTCATCGCTTGAATATTGAAAAAGTATACACTTTACAAAAACACCTTGGACGGTATAAATGTATAAACACGGTAGGCCTTTTACTGAATGAATCGTGATTTTTACAATGTTTTTCAAATAATAAGGACGTAAAAATTGAAATTGGATGTTATTTACCTGAAGAAGAGATCAGATTTGAGATCTCGAAACGTGGTGTTACTGATTTTTTGTTTCACTGAACTATGGCAAATTTCCGGGAAAATCCTCTTTCCTTCACAAACTTTTATGGTTTGAAAAAGTGGAGCTCCACGGGCAGGTCCATTGCAAATGTTAACAAATATTCAGATTAAAAAAGTTTTAGTGTGATTAAAAAGTGTTATACCAACATTATGTGACGTAATTTGTAACATCTCATAATCCCATATCGTTTAAAACGTATTTGAGGAATATTAATTGAGGTGAAATGAAATGAAATGAAAAATAACTTTATTAGAGGCGAAGTTAGGACTATAAAGTCCTCTCTACCACTTAACCTCATAAAAATTAAACTAACATACATATGTATACATTTATAACTAAAATTTAGTCTATTTATTTACATTACATATTAAATGAATCTTAAAATAAAAACAATCATCAATAATTAATGTAACTTTATACAAATTTACAATAATATCGCAAGACACACACTCGCATTCATTCAACTTGCATGCAATTGCCCTAAGTACCGCACTCCAAAGCCGACAACCGCTATACCCCTGAGCCCCCAGCATCAAGGCCCTGACCTCCGCCCCAAAGGGAGCGCGCTTATCGATGGCTCTGATGTTCACAGGTAAAGCATTCCACAATCGACAGGCAGAAACTGTAAACGACTTGCTAAAGGTAGTTGTTCGATGAATTGGGATAGATAATAAGGATGTACCCCTCCTTGTACTTCGTTCACTTATTTCAGACGTAAATCGAAAGTTGTTTGAAAGATAACTGGGACAATTCACATGAGAACCTGACATGTCCCAGGAGAGTACATTCAATGATTACACTGTTACTTGTGAATTGCCATAGCTACGGTTTCGCGGCCATTGTATTTATTGGCTTACGCGAGCAATCAAAGTACTGTGAAACAGGCCGTAGTCACAGTCAGGCAGCGTACCGTGGCTCATTTCGACTTTACGACTTATACGCTGTGAACTGAAGGTGTGCTTAACAATATTTACAGCTACTACTTTGTTGAAGGCATTATTTTCACTTTTGATGGCGGATTTTTTGAATTGTTTCCTAACCTCGGTAGATAGCGCTATGAAATGTTTAAAAGATAATTGTGATTTGACAGTTTTAAATTTGTGATTTAATAAAAACGCAATGCTTTTAAGTGACAAAATTAAATTCACGATGCATGTAACTTTGATATGATTAAGTATGCTATCATCATTTCACATGCTCTTAAATAACATTCGAAATTGTATAAAGATTGAAAAATTGGTCAGATACAAATACTTGGACTAACCAATGACTTAAATATAGCTTGGAAAGATCATGTTAATTCACTGAAAAAAGAGTTTTCTAGAAGTTTTCACACTGCAGACTAAGCTATGGGCTTAGTCTGCAGGGGAGATACTTATATATCGGCTTTAATCACTCATTACCTTTAAAAAATCCTTTACTCGCATTATTACTAAATCAAATAAGCCCGATTATTCCTTGCCACTATTTGTAAATTTAAAAATACTCCCTGTGCGTAATCTTTACATATATAATGCTTGAAATTATTTTTCACGAGAAGCTCGAACTCTGCCCTCACAGGTAATGTTAGATATAATTTCAGAAGTTTGCTTCTTCATCATCAAACACCATTAAACATTTCTTAAAAAATTTAAAAATTATACTACCATTGGATGATTGCAAGTAGTGTTGTCTAAAAGTTTTTTAGATGTAATAATGTAGTCCAATTTATTACCTTTTATAGTTCTTACCAATTAGTCTATTTGTTCCATGACTTTCTTATAGGTTTTATATAGATTTCTTATTAACATATTATTTATATAGCGGTTCAATCTTTCTTCGAGTTTTCTTTGATTTTGTTAGTTTTATGACTAAGCGATCCTTCATCGAGCTTTTGTCTATTGGATGTTTCAATTTATTTCACAATTATTGAGTTTTGATGTGGTCGAAAGTTCTTTTTTATTTTTAAATTTACATTTTGTTTGAATATTATATTATTATTTATTATATATTAAGTTTGTAAATATTTGTTTTTGATTTTTATCAATCTCTTATGATCTAGTATCTCTGATGTGACATTTTTAACAAACTCTCAACTTTTACAGTCAAATAATTTTACGCGTCTTAAACACGCAATTGTAAGGGGTTTAGATTCGCAATATGTTCTGACAAAATACATGTAATAAAAACCGGTCTACTATCTACATTAACTATCATGTGTAAATACGCATATCCAGTATAGTAAATGTTACTGTATGATCTTTTCGTGTCAAAATATTTTAGATGTTTGAAACGGAAATAGATTTGGGTTTAGGGTCAAATCCAACCTGAAGAGACATAAGCAGTGTTTTTAGTGTGGATTGTTGGTGATAACTCTAGATCAATTTGTTATTACTTGTTTTGTATTTGTCTGTGCATGCCACATTTTAAAGTTAGGAAATGTATTATAAAAATAAATACACAATAGAAATTAAAAGTAGGTACAATAGTAAAACAATTCACAAAACGGACACTTTACTTCAATAAACAGTAGTACTATTAATCATTTTAGAACTCAATTGCAGTTCTTAAATGAACTATGACTCAACAATAATCATAAAGCATCAAGTGCAGGCTCTGCTGGCGGCCATCTTTGTTTTAGCTCCATGTTAAACTTCAAATGCTTTACAATATTATTTTTGGTCGTGTGATTATCATTTTATTAACAATGTCTCATTTTAGAGGAATAACTAAAACTCGTCCAAACGCTTTTACATATATTTTTGTATTTCATTTTAGCTTCTCGGAAAAAAAAAACACTTCGTTAAAATACTAAAAACGTGTACATTTATACAAGAAACCAAAAATGATTTTGGCTGTGTATTAATCACAATTTTAAGATGATGGTACACCATGGTTCTAAGAACAAAACTAGAGACGTAAAAGGTTTTAAGTTTAGCATTGACCTTGTGACGTAAAACTCAAGGTCGTTGTACAACAGCCTGCATTTACATAGTTTGTAGTAGTAAACAAATAATTTCTTATATAATTGTTATAGACTGCTAACCACATTTGGTTCTCCAGTTTACTTATTCACAAGTTAATTCAACCATTCTGGTGACATCGTAAAATATTTGAATGTATTTATGACGTGTAACGTCGGTTTCTTTTGCACTTAACGACCTTTAAAATATTATCTGTTTCATGCAATACAGCGCATGGAAACCGTAGTTAGGACGCCTCTATTTATTTTTTTATTTTTTACAGAGCAATACATGCAATAGTATTGAAGAAATGAAGCATATGTAGAAAAGGAGAACAGAAGTGCGGTCGGCGTGTACTAAGAATAGACGACCCTCCCGTGCGAGCTGAGAGTGCGCTTGTGTGTGTGTGTGTGTGTGTGTGTGTGTGTGTGTGTGTGTGTGTGTGTGTGTGTGTGTGTGTGTGTGTGTGTGTGTCCGCGTGTGGGTCGAGTACGAGTGCGTGTGTGTCAGTGGGTAACCAAAACACATCTATCCAGCTACCATGGCGTCAATATTGACGGTTACTGAACCTTCGCCAATTAGGACGAATCTGATCTTTCCGGAGGGAGGGAACCCACGACATTAGTCGCGGCCTATTTCATCTTTCCCTTAGGGACTCACGCTCCGTGATTGTTTTAGTAATCGTATTCTCAATATTTTGAAGCAGTGATCGGAAGGAAATAAATGTGGGCGCAGTGAACAAACCGACTCGCAACTTCAAGTATATATGTAGTACGGTTTATTTCATATACATTGTGTCAAACCAAATTATATGAAAAAATATTGACCGGCAGTTCTGGAGTAATTCAAAAACACAGAGGCCGGAGAGCAACCCCAGCTTCCTGAAAACCCCTTACATAAATAAATACCCTAGAGAGTGCCAATGACCGAGCGGTCTAATACGTTGGAATTTGAGTCTGACTTGGAGATAGCGCAGGTTCAAATCCTATATGTGACTGTAACATTTTTTACTAGTACCATCGACCTTGTACTGTATCAACTCTCCCCCTTATTCTGTTTGATAAGGTCCTTGCACAGGCCAGTGACCCACGAGGACGGTCAGAATAAAGATTAAAAGAGGATCAGCTTCTCCTTTTTTTTCAAAAAAATCTCTACAGTTCAACTTCCCAATGATTCTCACAGCTTTTTCTGAAGCTTGAAAACACTCTCAAATTTGCCTTTGCTACAACTTCCCCTAAGACTCACTCCATATGCAAAACGTGAGTTTATTAGGCCTTTTTTAAGATTTTTAGAAACGTAAATTCGCTAGATGACGCAAGCCGTATGTGCCGGAGATAGCAGTAGCAAATAAATTATCAATATGGTAATCCCAGGTCAATCCTTGTATCAAAGAACATCCCAAGAAGTTTTGTGGAGTTTTTTTTTTCTTAAGGGACCTCATCTACAAAGACAGCAGGTCGCAAAAATATTACTATAGTTTATTATATTTCTTATTTTATATTCATTAATTGGTTTCAGAAATGGCGCAGCAAATTCAAGATGAAAACCCGTGGCTGCATTAATAAAAAATCGGGACAGCTTAAATATCCTTCAGGAATGGCCTCTGCTTATCACCCTACAGCCAAGGCCACAATCGATCCTCGAGATGCGATTGTAAATAAATGAACAAACACTATGTCAATAAGTGATTTAGAAGTTGTAGCCTCCCAAAACAGAAGACCTTACGATAGAACATTACATCTAGGTAGTGGGAATAAACTACCTCCACTGTTACTTCAAAAAGAAGAATATCATAAAGTAGGTATAACAAGACTCGATATAGATTTGTAAATGACTGAGAAACTATGGATAGGGAATTTACACATTCACAGGCCTTACACAAGACACATGGTGAGTATAAGTTAAAAATAAAATGAAGTCTTATTTTACCTGGCAAAGTTAGGGCTAAGAAGCCCTCTCTAACACATAACCTGGGGACCAACGGCTTCCGAACCACCACCAACGGCCGGGCAGGCGGACTGTTTGCAAGGATAGGATCGCCCAGCGGTCACCCATCCAAGCAGCAGCCACGTTAGTTTATTGCACCGAATAGATGGATAATGTTACAAGTCTTCCTTCATAACCTGGAGAGTGATTGGATTTGCTTACTGTCCTGAACTACTAGTACTTTTGAAGCCCTAGAGCAACATGAACGATTGATACTTTTGCCAAAGGAATCTAGCATACTATCTATAGATACCACAGCACTGTCTAGCGTCTTGGTGAGGGTAACAGACTAGACAATCACTAATGTGTTTAATTCAACCGAGAAATTCTTAGAGAGAACTGTAATTAATTTAGTCCTAAATTAGTAATATATATTTCCGTTTTAGCGTTTTTTATTCTGTTATGGTTACAATATCTGAACTTTCGATAAACCTAATCACATTAGTCAGAAACTGTCTATTCGTAATGAATTTCATACCTCTATTATTTATATTACTTTTCTTCTGTTACTGATATTTTATAATTATTGTTGTGCTATGCAATCTGTTATTATTATTATTGTTTCTTACCTTTAATTTAGTATCGTCAAGTTTGGCAGAAACAGATATTTTTGTAATATATTTCTCATGTTTCATATCGTTATTATTTATGCTCCTTTCCTTTTGTTACTGAGATTTTAAAATTATTGTGCTATTAATTATTTTATTATTATTTCTATTTCTTAATTTTAATCTAATCTCAGCAAGTTAGCCAGAAACTATATTTATATAATACATTTCGAGTGTTCCATTACACTTATGCTACTTGTTGTTGGATAGTTTGATTGGTTATACTGGTTTTTTAATCGTAAGTTAATTAATAAATGTTGTATGGGAAATATATTGTAATTATTGTACTTGGATAAAATGGCAAAGATCACGTTCTACAAATGAACAGGTCTACCATAATGGAATGTAAGAGGAATTTAGACATTGGAATATTGGTGACTACAAGAACACCGGTGTTTCTGCAGGCCAAATATTTTAATCTTCAATCGAAGGATCTCTAAGGAAAACAGGGTGGACGACGAGAGGTCCAGAAGACAGTTTTATTTTAAATCGATAACAAAAATCTACAAAACTTGTGTTTTTATTACTATCAGTACTAGCCTACATCGAATATCTTTAATATCATTCCAATGACGTACTTACTTATATCCACCTAAGTACTAGGTATGATACAAACTTATAAAGTTACCCTCCAGTGAAACATTCATTTTTAAATCCAACAACGGCCAGTTGCACACTGTGGCTTTAATGTCAATGAAACTGTTGTAAGTTTAAGTAGTCCTACCAAGTTTCTTAGTAGGAAGAGAATTAGGTGAGCATAAACCTATTGACCATTTTGAAGTCCTTCATAAACATACTTTTAGGTGCTTTATTGAATCCAACATTTAAAACGTTTTACTAATCAATAGCCGGTATAAACTTTGGCGATTAATAACAATCTTTTAAATATTTTATGTCTTTTAAGGGTTTAAATGTTCAGACTATTTAATAAATTGTTGGTAATTGAGTCACAAAAACGTATTACTACCACTATAATACATGTTCTTAACTCGTAACAGAACTAAGGAGAAATCTACATTTTATAGGTACTGTCCCTTGTGATAGACTTATTTATCAGGTGATATATTAATTTATTTATTTATTTACATTCCCACGGTATAACCATTTTGCAAAATTACAATACTTAAGATGACTAGAACAGTAATAAATTCTCATAAAAAAAGTACAGTATGAAAAATCAAGTTCAGCAATTGACCATGCCTACGACATAGTGAAATAAACAGATATAACAAAGATAAAACTAAAACAACACGACAACACAACAAACACGACAACACACGACAACGGAAACACGACATAACATCTTGTGATAACATGACATCTTGAAATTACTGCTACATATCGACGATAATGTAATAACAAAACATCTTGAGATGAATGCTAAATATCAACGATACATAAAAACAAATCTTAAGAGGATGGCTACATATATCGACGATAATATGATAAAAACAAATCTTAAGATAACGGCCATATATCAAGGATAATGTACTTTAAAAATCTTAAGATGGCGGCTTTACATTGACAATAATATCTTAACGAGAAATCTTAATATAACGGCTATATATAGACAATAGTATAACGACAATAAATCTTAAGATGACCGCGATATCGGTAACAATATCATAGAAAGAGATCGTGAGATGACTGCCACATATCAGTAATATTATACCGTGTAGAAAGGTATACGCAAAGTACATTCAAAACACCTCTCAAATAATATACCACGAAAACTTAATGATAAGACCCAAGAATAACTTCTCAGTATCAAGTCACGGAATCAACAATGAATCAACATAATTGGAGAAACCCATCACAGAAGAGCTGATTTAACATTTATGTCGTCCAAACTACAATTACCTCTGCAGTGGGAGCACAACATCAAATATCTCCACCGTGTCTGTGCTCAGTTATGCCAAGAAAGAATGAGTCAACTCGTATTCCAGGTAAACAGACTCGTGTATTGAGGCGAACCCTTGCCATTGCAGGGTAGCACAACATCAAATATCTCCACCGTGTCTGTGCTCAGTTATGCCAAGAAAGAATGAGTCAACTCGTATTCCAGGTAAACAGACTCGTGTATTGAGGCGAACCCTTGCCACTGCAGGGGGAGCACAACATCAAATATCTCCACCGTGTCTGTGCTCAGTTATGCCAAGAAAGAATGAGTCAACTCGTATTCCAGGTAAACAGACTCGTGTATTGAGGCGAACCCTTGCCATTGCAGGGTAGCACTACATCAAATATCTCCACCGTGTCTGTGCTCAGTTATGCCAAGAAAGAATGAGTCAACTCGTATTCCAGGTAAACAGACTCGTGTATTGATGCGAACCCTTGCCATTGCAGGGGAGCACTACATCAAATATTTCCACCGTGTCTGTGCTCAATTATGCCAAGAAAGAATGAGTCAACTCGTATTCCAGGTAAACAGACTCGTGTATTGAGGCGAACCCTTGCCATTGCAGGGGAGCACAACATCAAATATCTCCACCGTGTCTGTGCTCAATTATGCCAAGAAAGAATGAGTCAACTCGTATTCCAGGTAAACAGACTCGTGTATTGAGGCGAACCCTTGCCATTGCAGGGGGAGCACAACATCAAATATCTCCACCGTGTCTGTGCTCAGTTATGCCAAGAAAGAATGAGTCAACTCGTAATCAAGCTAAACAGACTCGTGTATTGAGGCGAACCCTTGCCATTGCAGGGGGAGCACAACATCAAATATCTCCACCGTGTCTGTGCTCAGTTATGCCAAGAAAGAATGAGTCAACTCGTAATCAAGCTAAACAGACTCGTGTATTGAGGCGAACCCTTGCCATTGCAGGGGAGCACAACATCAAATATCTCCACCGTGTCTGTGCTCAGTTATGCCAAGAAAGAATGAGTCAACTCGTATTCCAGGTAAACAGACTCGTGTATTGAGGCGAACCCTTGCCATTGCAGGGGGAGCACAACATCAAATATCTCCACCGTGTCTGTGCTCAGTTATGCCAAGAAAGAATGAGTCAACTCGTAATCAAGCTAAACAGACTCGTGTATTGAGGCGAACCCTTGCCATTGCAGGGGGAGCACAACATCAAATATCTCCACCGTGTCTGTGCTCAGTTATGCCAAGAAAGAATGAGTCAACTCGTAATCAAGCTAAACAGACTCGTGTATTGATGCGAACCCTTGCCATTGCAGGGGGAGCACAACATCAAATATCTCCACCGTGTCTGTGCTCAGTTATGCCAAGAAAGAATGAGTCAACTCGTAATCAAGCTAAACAGACTCGTGTACTGAGGCGAACCCTTGCCACTGCAGGGGAGCACAACATCAAATATCTCCACCGTATCTGTGCTCAGTTATGCCAAGAAAGAATGAGTCAACTCGTATTCCAGGTAAACAGACTCGTGTATTGAGGCGAACCCTTGCCATTGCAGGGGAGCACAACATCAAATATCTCCACCGTGTCTGTGCTCAGTTATGCCAAGAAAGAATGAGTCAACTCGTATTCCAGGTAAACAGACTCGTGTATTGAGGCGAACCCTTGCCATTGCAGGGGGAGCACAACATCAAATATCTCCACCGTGTCTGTGCTCAGTTATGCCAAGAAAGAATGAGTCAACTCGTAATCAAGCTAAACAGACTCGTGTATTGAGGCGAACCCTTGCCATTGCAGGGGGAGCACAACATCAAATATCTCCACCGTGTCTGTGCTCAGTTATGCCAAGAAGGAATGAGTCAACTCGTATTCCAGCTAAGTAGACATGGACATGTGCAGAGCTGGCCTTTTTGGCAACGGTGGCTAATAATAGCTGTACGGCTCAGAGTAGGTGCGTGCGCACTTCTGGTTCCCGCCGGGCCTCGGTGCTCGGAACTCGGTACTCTAGCTCTCCGGCACTCTCGCCTCGAGTTTACAGATTGTTCAAGGTCATGTGCACAACACGTTAAGGTCGAATATTTAGATGTAGATGCCATCAGGTTCTACAAATCAAAGAAGGGAAACAAAGCGCCCAAAAAAAGCGCGAGCCGATGCAGTCACAGACAAAACGTTAGTTAAATGCAAACTTACAAAGTTTGTACTAGGTTTATGAGTTCTACCTATGTCAAAGAGAGCCGGTGTTTTCCTTACAGCGAAGGATACAGATTTCGTAATGTGTGTGAATGAATGGTAATCAACTTGCTTTGCACAAAAGCGTGACTTGATCCAATTACAGAATAAACACCTAATGAACAGGTAGTATAAGGGAAATGCAGATTATTATTCAGCTAAAACTCGACTAATGTGTTGTATCTGTTGCCATACTTGCATTTGAAAAATACAAAATCACACCCTAAAGAATCTAAGTTTACTTAACTCCTTCCGCACTCTTGAATTTAGCGAGTTATCGCTATTTAAGAAAACACGTGATCATTTAATCACCACTAATCATTCCAACAAAAATGTGTTTAAGTTGTAATAAAATAGTACACACTTTTTTTTAATTATCCAACAGGAAATAATTGTTAGTAATTTATATAACTCTTAATGAAACCTTATATTTAACGTTGTGAAAAACATACAGGTTTGAATCCTGCACTTAAAAGAGTACTTTATAATTTTTGAGGTTTTGATTTAATATCTGACTATAACAATGGTTTTATTTGTTATGTCTTGCTTTTTATATTTGTTTTTGGAGGTTAAGTGGTTTTAAGACCTGTATAATAAAGACGTTTTTTATTTCATATACAACATTATTTTTGAACTTTATTAGTTATAAATAAATAACTCGATGAGAGTACAAACATAACATACTGAAGTTTAAATAAAAATGTTTTGATCAATGCAGCATTCCAAACACATAATTGTACAAGTATTTATAACAATAGGATTGAACATAAATGGAGGGCGACACTTTTAGAATACAAAGGGAAATTTAATCGTCAAAGTTATTCATTTAAATTAATATTGGTAAATTTAAACACATTCCGTTATCATGTAAAACTTGTTTTTAATTATTATAACATATCCACATAGTAAATATACTAAAAAGGTGTTCTCTCATTAAGAATTTAAAAGTATATAAAAATATCAATATTGATGAAAGGTTCTATTATTAGTGAGCTATTTAAATATAAACATCATGTATACACTATATCATGTATGCTTACAAACCCTAGTCTGACAATTTGAAGCGTATCAAGGCCGTTATATAGGTTATGTTTATATGAATGCATGTTTTATTTCCAAAAACACGCTTTGTGAGCAACTGTTTATTTTTTTATAAATTAAATTATATTCTTAATTCTATGTAAGCTGTGTAAATTTAAACGCATATATTTAGGGTTTTGTTAATGATAATACGTTGATTTGTTAGCCTTACGAATATTTCATTTACATTTTTTATTTTTTGATACATAATCTGGATTGTATTGTTCGCTCTTATTGTGTGTTTAGTTTTAATTGAAATTATACGTTCAGAATTTAATTATTATTTGAGCATTTTCCTTTTTAATCAGGATCGTATTGCAAGCCTCTGAGGTTGTACATACTATTTTTCTAGTAATGAATTTCATATAAAACTTACATATCAAGAGGGTATGCATTTGTGTTCACTGACAATTGATACAAATAACACAGTAAGCCTAGAAACAATGTACCCGCAAGAACCCGGTTTATTGTATTTTACATTTACAAACAACCCCAACAGAAAGTTAATGTTCAATTTATTACAAATGTATTTTTTATGGACAAAGATAATTAACTGATTATATCATCTAGGTTCTTTTTGTGGCCCAGTTCAATAATATAAAATCTACCCAAATAGTGACTTCCGAATATAAAATAGGGATACATTATAGACATAGAAGCTATTTCAAAGCCAACTTCATACGCACAAAACACATCTTCAGAGATAACAATGTACGGCAAGTAAATCGGCGGCAAAAACTCGCCGACGCCGTATCGCTAGGTTTGAGTTCAATTCCGAGTACATTCGAGGCTACCGTTATCTAAGGAATCATTTAAGAAGAGTAACTTCCCACGAATTGTATTAGAACGTCATATTTGTTAACAATATCTGAGGGCTAAATAAGAGTTAGCTCCTTACTAATTGTATAGGCATTAAAAAGATAACAAAAACTACATGTCTGACTCTATATATAAGGATCATTGCAATAAAAATATTTTCTGGGATAAATTTATTCCCAATTAAGTTTATCTCGCTTATTTTCAACGTATATTACATTACCTAAAAGTACTGGAGTCGCCATTAATATAATAACTTTGACAGCATAGGTTTGCGTTTAAAAGCTAAAATATATTTTTTTGAATATTAAAACTGAATCGCATTTTTAACGAATAGAACCTATTTAGCCAGGGTTTATAACATAGATGCCACAAGCCTTTCAATTATCGTAATAAGTATTATATAGGAATTTTGCACTAACGACATTGTTAGGTGTTGATTATGTATATAATTACATTTTAAATTTAAATATAAATAATAATCATTCTTTCCTACACAATACTATATAGATTGTAAGAAACGTTTATTTTTACGGGTCAGTTGAATTATTATAAAATTTTTAAGTTATATTTAATTGACGATTAATAATATTGAATAACTGGAAACAAATAATTAACTAGCTTAGATTACAGTTAAAATAATATTTTTTATAATTGCAAGTATGGTCTGACACACATGATCAGCCGCAAATACGTGAAGATCAACTCATTAACCAATTTATTTATTTCCGAGTTAAGAATACTAATACTAGTTAATAACACAATAGTAGATAAATTAGTAGTATTTTGGTTGTTCTCCAATACGTATAATGAGTAATAATTAGTTATACTATAAATGTAGCTAATATACAAGATGCAAATCATATACTTTTATATTAATTCTAGCGACATTAAGCAAAAGTTAAAGAATTTTTAATGCCTTGCCTCGTCTTTTATAGTTAACTCTACGTGTATATTTGCGTTTGAGTGTATCTTTTTTTATTTAAGAAAGTATTAGAAAATATGCATTGTCTATTTAAAGAAATGAATGCGTAAAATATGTTGATATGTACATATACTTTGTTTTAAGGTTTATAATAATAATAAAAAGATCGTTGTGTGTATATATCAGCATAAAATAAGACTAAACAAACTGCTTATTATTATAGTTAGTAAATTATGTTCAGGTCTTCGTCAATCTAGGGCTTGACTAATGTCGCGTCTATTTTTGTAAGCATATAATACTACAATGATGGACCACAGGAAGTTTAGAGATTCCATTCCTAGTATTTTTAAATGAGGAAAAAATACAATATATACGAACAATATGATTGTTTATACTATATGTTTCTCGATAATACGTATCGTTTGTTCATTTGATTACATCACTTACTTTTCAAACAAATTTGAACACTTGAAAAGTCTATCCGAAGAAAAACATTACAATCGTAGCAATAAAAGTAATTTTAAAATTAATGTTAAAAGCAATTAATTCTTATACATGCACAAAGACCATACACGTTAAACCAAACATAAGTGACTCGGACAATATTAAGGAACACAGCATTGCAAATTCATTACTATTTTGTTCAAACCGTTCCTAAAACTAGTGGAAAACAAATTGGATACACTGCTTGTAGTAACTTTCTGTTTGAAAATGTTCTTTGAGACTTCAAATAACCATTATTTATTATTGTAATAAAAAGAGAAAATGTTCATTAAATCAACAATTGTACAAATACAACAATTAAACCAGCCAGCCAACCAGTCAAAAGTAAATGTTAGTACATTGTCATAATAAATATTTTGGCTCATGGTATTTTGGCAATACAATAGTAATAAATCAAAAGGAGCAGTATAGGTTAAAGATATGACCAAGGTGTATTCATTAGTCCGATGACGGGGATGTGTGAATCTATCAGTGGGGGCATAGGTCACTCTGCACGACTGGTAGTAGCAGTCATTTTGAGTAGAAATCAGTGTCGACCCCCCCCCCCCCCCCGGCCGGATGCCCGGTCCGCCCGCTCTGGCCCTGCCAATATTTTGTGTATACTCAGTCAAATTGCTTTTTATTTGTATATACCTGATTGGCTCGTGCCCGATATGAGCGGTTTGGCACCAGAGGCAGGAATCCACCAGCTGTGCGCCCATTCACTCTACTACCCTACCCTACCCTAGACTGAGGAGCGACCCCGGCCAGCATAGTATCGGGGTCACCACCTCGTGGCATCCACTACGTCATGTTACGCCACGCCACTCTAGGTCTACACTCTACCATATCTACCTTATCTTAGATAAGCTTAGGGTCTGACCTTGTGTTGATAGCCCTGGGACGGCCAAGAGGTAATCTGATAGCCAACGTTCGGCGCGTAGTTTCCAGCTTGATACATACCAGCACTTCTTCACTCACTAACACATCAGTTCATTCCGTTCACATAAGCCTACACTTACACTACTATTTCCTTATTCTTCCCTATTTTTCTGTGATCTTCGATAGGAGAAAAAAATCAATCGGCCGAGAAGCCCCGCCTTCCTCGACCTCGGTCTGCCAATGAACGCGGCCGGATAGCGTCTCCACGCCCTCCTCACATCCCGTATGCGGCGGCTATCGCGGTGATACACTGTCCGACACGGGTACGGTACTCCGGTACTCGGTCACAGGCCGCCGAGCGTCGCACCGTGGACTCGGCCGTGCACGGTCTCCCGTCCCCTCCACTCGCGGTCCGTTTTATTTTCAATGCGACGGTTGCGAAACGACGGCGATACTCGACCTAGGCGCGATCGTCCGGCCCTGTGGCGACTCTTCCCCGTGACCTCTCCTCTCCCGTGTCGACAGTCTCATGCAAGTCCTAAACACAACTAGCAGACGCTACACACAAACACATCTAGCTCTAACTGACTACCACTGGAGCGGGTAAAGAGAAAAACGGTGAAGAAATTTAAAACAGATGCACCTGGCCTGAGGAAGGTGCCTGAAGGTAGGTCGAAACGTCGGGCTCCACCATGCAGCTACGGAGAGTGTCGGGGATATACATGGTAACACGGTGGAGGCAGAGCTCGAGTACCGCGTGACGGTGCGGTGCGCGCGACAGACTGACACCGCCGGGGCCCGGAGACTCGGCAGGAGGCGGGAGGCGGAGCCGGGACCACCCACATAGGCCCGCGCACTCCGGCCACTCCCACAGCTCCCCATTGGGTACCGGCTACCCACTACTCAAAAATAAACCGATTCGGCTCGAGTCCAGATTATAGGGCAGGTGATAGGACACCTGTTGTGTGGTTGTGAGGTGCTTCTGAGGGTTCTGCCGCACCCGCTCCTGTGTGTGCTCTGTGTGTGATAACGACCTCGGTACTACACGACCCTCACAGCTGGCCCGAGTTCTCGCCCTAGCTGGACACGTTCCACCAGAGCCACATCACCATATCGATCTCTCACTCCGACTTTCCATTAAGGCTTTGTCACCATTCAACTCTGCGGCATCGATCTGCATCAGACATCTACACTGTTACATCCGAGACACACCTACATCTATAAGCCGGGAGGTTTAAATGAGGCGCGAGTACTAAGTGACCGCCGTTTACTGAATTTGGTATTTAAGTGGCTCAACATACCAAACTGATAAGCCCAAGGTTGTGCCGTGTGTCTCAAGGCACAGGTACCACAAATGGCAGTATCATTACTGTAGGTCTACGTGTATAATGAATAAAACGGTTACAAAAGACAGAAGACAGGAATACGTGTTATATTGTGCTCACAAAGAAATATTTTCCCAAGCCTAACAAACTTAAACAGAAATTAAACGAGAACGATTTTTCATCTGTCTTGTTTCTGGCTTCGATCAAATATGGGTTTTAACTCTCACATTGCGCCACATTTAAGACATTTATCATCAATTCCCCAAAAATGGTACAGAATTATTATATACTACCTTACACTACTAACAACCAAATCAGTAATGTAATGGTGTTGTTGAAATATTATAAACATTGTGAAATATCATGGTCAAAGTTCCTTGTTCTCGAAAAGGTTTCTTTGTACGGTATCATTGCTTTCTTCACAAAAACATTTGTTGGTATATATTAGACGTAATTGATGGAACAAAAGTACCAATCTATTATTTTATTGTTTTTCCCCAAAGTGCATCCATTTCACTAAAAGATTTTAAATTCCAGATGGTTTAATCTATTTTTATGTTGAACATACTATGTTTGGCAGTTATCGTTACCGAAATAGGCTATGATAAACATTAGCTATTTACTGTACAATATTGGTTGAAATATTTCATTTTTATAAAGAGAAAATATATAGATGTGTTGACTACTTAAAACTCAAGATATATTTAAAACAGTAAAACTAAAACATACATCAGACATGTTTAGAGCTAAATGTAACAAAACGCATAAAATTAATCAACTTACTGTTACTAAACAAACAGTTTTTTTGTAATATTCCTATACACTTGCAGTATTTATTATGGCTGCACTATAATAAGAGGCCACCACCAAAATATAATCATAGTATATCCTTAAAACCAGTCAACAGTAGTTAAATGTTAAACTGTTTTGTTTGTTACATTTTATAGATACACATGATATAGATAGTTTTTACGAGTATATAACGTAATTCGTGTAAACATTTTTGTTTCTATAGTTTAGATCATAATAAATATAATTCTATTGTGGTGGTGGCCTCTTATTATACTGCAGCCTTTATTTTGTACACTTTTACCCTAGTGCAGGCAAAGAGAGGGAGATTGTTGTGGTGTTAAATTTAATTAATATGAACCAAAGCCGACAAAGTCGTATTGCGGGGTTCCTCAATTTGGTACCCACATTGCACCCCCCCCCTCCCCTTCACACCCACTACTATAACTATAAATCACGTAAATACAGTATCAGTCTTATATAACAAAGAACAACATGTTATAATTAATAATACATAACTATTAAAAATGTTAGAAAATAATCTAGGCTGTTGATAAATGAAAATAAACATACCAAAGGGAACCTTATATGTGCCTATATAATTTAAAATTGGAAATGAATAATAGTAATTCATAACCATAAGATGTTCGTTGTAAACATAATCAAGTTAATGTTCATAGACACGTCATTCGTATGTTGTATGATTTACAAATTACCGGACACCCTGTACATAACTTCCTGAGAACTCTCCTTGCCGGCTTTAGATCACTTAAGATCACAAAATTTAGTTTTTAGATAGACACATTACGATTGAATTGTTGTAGCAGTTGTGTGTATAAACACTATATTACTTGACATTAATCTGGAAACTTATATAAACGTTTATGGTCAAGGCCGACCCTGATATGACAAAGTTTATAATGTAAACAGAGAAAGAGAGCGACGTGGCACATTTGGCAGAGACACCATTACACTGGTGAGAGGGCACTGACTTCCGTGAGTGTGGCGCGTTGCACCTATAACCTGCACCATATTATAAATCTTTAATTAACAATTAAAAAACACATTCATATCAGTGCATGCTTCTGCATAGCACAGTAAAACCGGTTGGTTACCTGTGGAGATATATCTTTACATCTTAATGTTATCTATTTCCCATTGATATTCACGTTTTAACGCAGATGATTATGTTTTCTTGGATTAAATTTAAATTAATAGAACATCTCGTTATTCAAGTTATTGCGGAGAGTTTCTAGCACACCGCGTATCAAACTAGTAATTCAACATTTTAACTGTTACAGAATTTACATTTATCAATAAAATAATAAGAGCATATCGAAAGATTTATAAATAATGACTATTAAAACTTCATTTGGACGATCACTACAATCAACGACCTCGAATTCTAATGCTGAGAACAAAATGTGTGAATTTAGTATAGTTTGAAATAATTAAGTCTCATTGCACTACATTTTATTGATACATTTTAACAAGTACAATATTAAAATATTTTGAACTAATTCAAGCAAAAAAACCGTCTTCTACGAGTACTATACGGTTAAAACATATTTGATTCAAAAATGAGTACCAGGAAAGTTTTAATCGTTACGTTTGTAATATGTACAGTAGTAGTATGTTTCACAAAAACACGGACATAAATAGGACAATATTAATTCGAGGAAATCGGGGATTGATTACCATTGCATAATTATTAATCACGAATTGACTGACAATTTTCCTCTATTTGGTTACTAGACGTTGGTTACTGAAGTACTAGACTTCAGTGAAAGTCGTTATTTTGTCTGTGGTCGTTACTGGGTTACTTCAAACGTAAATTGTGGCACCACAGCCCATTTAAAATATTTTATTGTGGTTTACTATTTTCTGAACTGACTAACTCAAAAGATTTACTAATAAAAGAATAGTTTATTATTTGGAATGCATTTCAATTGTTTCACTAACGATACAGATTTTACACAAATAAAAATCAATGATTACGACAAAATAATTCGGGAATTCAAAAAGTAGCATATACGGTAATAAAGTTCCAAAACTGAGAGTACTTTACCGGGAATTAAGGTTCACAAAATCGATCTTTAAACTCCTCTAACTCCAATGTGCTTGCCTAGAAGTGAGGGGAAGCATTGTCAGGTTGCCAAGCCCAGGTCCGCCCCCCGCTGCCCCCCCGCCTCCCCCTCATCGTGTCACAATCACGCGTGCAGGCAGCACTACTGTAGTTCACAAAGCTGCATTTCGCTTTCTCTTACTTTCTTGTTACTCCAATATACACCGGGTCATACCAACCGGTGATTCAAGAAGTTCACACAGTTCGATTTCGCCTTCTTTTACTTTCTTGCTGCTTTGACATGTATTACCGTACGCGTTGTATCTCACTTCCATGTATTCATTGTTATTATTCTCTTCGTAAGGAATTAAATTATGGAGAAAACCATAAAAGAAGTTGTATTCACCTGGATTTCGTTTTGTTCAGTACAGTGCGATTCACACGGAAAGGTATACTAAGACAGAAATATGTAATTTTTCTAAGCAGTATTATGAACTTTAGTTACTAGACCAGTTCCTGTTAGTGAACTGAGCAGTCAGGTAGTTCCTTAGCTTCTCTGGTTTTCTTTAACTTAACACATGTTGACTAACTACCGACGTTGGTATGAAACATTACCTATCATTTAAGGGCAATCGATATCAAAAATAGGAAAATTACGTAATTTCATTACGAAACTAAGAATGCTCATTTAGTTTCTTATAACTAAAGATGTAATCATCAGCAGTGGCTAAAGAAATTATAGCTAAACCTCACATTGACTAAAACATTTATACACCACGAGCATTGGGAATTGAACGGGATACTGACATATTAATAGTTAAATGAAACGACAAAAAACGGGAACCAAATGTATACATGGAAATAAAGAATACGTATATAATTAAGTATACAAGGAAAACTGCAATCTTTATACATTTATTATAGCAATAAATATTATTTCAAATATATTGATGTCAATATACATGTTACCAATTGATATGTTGCTAGTATTAACTTTCATTAAAAGATTTATCAAATCCGTTTAGGTGAGTTATCCAAATAATTAATAAAATTAAAACGTATGAACATTTTCAATTACTCATTATTTAATATATACTAATTATGCATTAAGTAACATCAAAGGGCTATAACAAAGTTACTATCAAATACAACAAATGTTGGGAGAGGTCCGGGACGCGCTGTCTGCCAGCCAACATTGCCTCTGCCAACTCCCTGCTCTGGCATCATGGAAGTGGGTGATACTGTCACGTGTTAGACGCTGTCATTACAAGATTTGTTAAACATAAGAAAATCCTTGTTTTTAAAATCATACGTTAAAAAACATACTCAGTGCAGGCGCTAAAATACCACCCGCAACACTCAGCTGTACCTGAATCACCCCTAAGCGCCTTGCAATGCGGGAACCCTTGGCAGAGGTAAACGTGTTCAGTCTAGGCGCTACAATACCACCCGCAACACTCCGCTGCATCTGAATCACCCCTATGCGCCTTGCAATGCACAAACCCCTGAAAGAGGTGTACTTACTCGTATATTGTAATAATAATACCGTTGCTTAGGTATAAATTGAATGTTGCCGCTTAACTCTAACGGCTTTTAATTTAATTAAAAATAAACAAACTTTTTATCTGGGAATTCTTTTAAATAAATGCTATGCGAATAACAATATTACTGATTAAGCTATGTTTTAAGTCTTTTGAACTAATTCTTTTCAAGACAATTGTGTATATTAAAATTCCAAAAAAAAACATTAAATTTTTACTGGTTTTGTGTGATAATTTTACTCAAAATATATCGACACAGTTATTATTATCAGTTTATTTTACATTTTTGCCATTAGAAGCCAAAATTCACGAATTTGTGTCTGGTTTTAAGAACAGGGTAAAACATAAAACTTATACAAGGACGCATAATAATACAAGGATACAAACACATATGCGAGTATGTTCTAATTAGGCGTTTATATACGATTTCGAACACTGAACTGTGTATGCAAAGTGCATTTTCCACCCAAATATTCTAATACAACATACGGTATAGTGAAAAAAAAAAATATAATAATTTAGTTTAGTTTTGATAAAGAGAATTTACTTTGGTACGAACAAAGTACTAAACTTCTATATATTTGAAGACTGGTTATAAATTGCTGTACATTAATGTACCATGAATTATGTTCCTTAGATTTTCTTATTTTAAGAGGCTAAATCCCAAGCCGAAATATTGTTTTCAAAGTTTACTAACTACTATAAATTAATTCTATTAGTAACCATTATTACTTACTGTATGTCATAACTGTTAATTCAACCTTCTTTCTTTCTCTTATTACATTATTGCAAAAATTCTACTTCAAAGGAACAAGTAATTTAATTCGTTCTCGTTAGTTGCAATTCTGTTTGAAATTGCAGAGTTCTATGAATCAGTGTTACGTTAATTGCCAATCTAAAATTTTCCCTGGAATAAATCGGTCGGATAAATGACGCCTGTCGGTGTAGGAGGAGAGCCATACAAAAATAAGAGTGGGCAGGTGGGTGGCTCGGGAGGGCTGGGTGGACTGGGATGGTCCTAGGTGGGTGGCGAGAGGACACAATTCTCTGCGCAGACACACACCTCTGTTACCTTCTCCCCTCACCTGGCTTCTGCTGACTTCAGGAGAAGGGAACTTTCCACACAAGGCTGCAAATTGTGTTTGGAGAAAAGAAAGCGAACCCGTTTGAGATAACATAGACGACGATTATATTGCGTAACTTTAAATAAGTTACACAGTCTAAAGTAAAATTGTTACACTATGAATATCTTCCATAAATTATTAAAGTTTTACCCTCAATATTTATTTATAGAATTCAACATTTAACAACGACTGTATTACATTAAACGTCAATACGCACATCGAGCTTGCGACCTTTTTTCTGCACCACAAAACTCTTTAGCGTAACCTTTTTCAAGTGGCTCATTTAATAAGATAACTTTTCAATTTAAAACTATGCTGTGTTACAGCGGGCTTCTTAGTAAAATAAGACATTCTTGACTTGAATATGTTATAGTTTTTATAAGTAATTATATTCCGTAACAACCTAAGACTTCGTATATTTTCAAATGTAAATGCTCTAAAATCCAATGGTCCAAATAACAGGTAGCATGTTGCTCGTAGGTTTAAATTAACGACGTGGGACATGGATAAGTTTGAGAGAGGGCTAAATCGATAAATAGGTTATGTTTATCACGGATAGACATCTACCATCTTGTCCGGGAATTTAAGATTACAAGAATTTAAATATACCAGATGGATCCATACAATTTATCCATAAAGTATTGATACATAAAAAATCTTAATAGTGGCTTAATATTACGCATTATTTTTAAGTGTGTGTCCATAAAATACAAGTTACTTTTTATTACAGGCAGTTTTCAGTTTAGGTGGCCATCTTGAATTTCGGTTTAATATTTATAAAATGAATATTAATATCAGTTTTCTTTTTTCTCTGATTGCATTGGTGGAAACCGTTGTTAGACATCTCAATCGTAAAAAGTTATTAAAACAGATGTAATTTCCGAATATATTATAATGTTTATTATCCAGAATTGAGTTACCACGCCTTGTAGCATCTGACACGTAAAAAGTGCTTTATAAATGTGTTAGTAAATACTTACATGAAGTATGTAAACCTTACGTGGTTTATTATGTGATTCATAGTTTTTAGTAGGATTAATTGCTTACATGAACTCTCTTATCACTTTCCCATTTCATTAATTACATTTCTTATATTTTTAAAAAAACTACCTAATTCCAAAAGCTTGTCAAAACTTTAATTTACCATATTTAAATAAAAATTAGCAGTAATTTTATTTTCTCACAACAATTAAACTAAATAATAAATTGTGAACTTCGAATTAGTATCATCGCTTAACAAATATCTGTATGCCTTTGTCCTGAACAGGAAACTTGGAATTTCCGTTAGCGAGTTTTAAAATACTATCTACCTAAATGAAACAATTTAACACTTCTATTGCCGTTTAACTACAATTAAGTTAATGAAGTTTCACTCACGTATAAATTAAACTTCAACAGTTTCCTTGTTTCCTATAGTTTCCTTTGTTATAGTTCAAAATTAACTTGGTGTTATAACTCAATTTCGGATAATAAAAGACAGGTATAGATTTGAAGTCTGTACATTTCTTAATTATATTTTAACGGATTGGGAATCGAACAACTGTTTCCTCCGATGAACTTTACCTTAATTGTTTATTTACATTCGGTTAGTTGTTAAAAGTAAAACTTATAACTAGTATTTACCTACATTGTTAATTTAGATTCAGTTATGTTAAAATACCAAAGAAGTATAAATAGAAGAAATTTCAGAATTCATAAAGTAAATAAATCATTTTTTAAACATTCTTTTATATATAGTGGACCATCATTTTTTAATAGATTACCTCAACATATTAAAGAAACTAATAATATAAAGCATTTTAGTCTGAAAGTAAATTTTTGTTGTTTAATCATCACGATATTGCGTTTTTAAAAAACAGATGTTGGCCTAAATGCTTAACTTTTTATTTTTATTCTTTTTAATGTAAAAACTATTTTAAGAACTTGGTTGTTTTAGTATAATTAGCTGTCCCTTCATATTTTGTAATCTGAGTAATGCATAATTTGTATACTGTAGTTTTAGTTAGTTTTGTATAAGTCTTAACTTATGGAATAGAAGAATAGAATTTTATGTCAGCTAAGTCTGACAGACGCCACAGAGTGAGGTTCAACTGGCAGCAACATGAACATTAGACCTGGACTCAAGAAATAACTTTGTTTTTATATTTGTGTTTTAACTGACCACATTACTTGTAAAAGTGGTCAGTCATTCCAGAGTTTTTTAAGTTTTGTTAACCATGTGTATTCTATTATTGGAATAAATAATTATTTTCATTTTCATTTCCTTATTTTCACTTAGAATACAAAGAGAACTTAAATTATCTTTCACACGATCTCTCTCGTGTTTAATATACTAAAATTAAGTTTCTGATAGCGGATCTATGATAGCTTCCTAAAATAAAAATTGTTAATAATAAAAGTAACATTTAATTTGTGGACGTACAGTATAACCGTGGCTATGAAGCGACCCGTGCCTATGGCATGCATGGCGCAGGTAGTTCATCACGAACGGAGCCTTTGGGGGTTGGGCCCCCCAGTGTAAATAATGTATGTTAAGTTTTAAAACCACACACAGGCTCATTCTTTTACAACCAGACAAATTGACTTACACCTCGTTCTGTTAAAAGATTTTCTAATTAAAAACTAACCCAAAATCAATTTCAGATTCAAGTTTATTAGATAACAAATACAACAAAAGGCAGCAATGAATAATTTTAAATTAGTAATTATTAATAAAGCATATGTTCAATAAGATGACTTTTACCTCATGTTTTACTACATTCTCCACATGTTCAATATGAACTAGTTCTTGTTACATTCTACAAAACTTCACATATGTATATACAAAGGTCATGTATTAAATAATTGTTAATAGTTTATGTTCAATGAAAATTCGGTGATAGCAAATTTACATTCCTCTTTGTGTTTTATTATGGTTACCAAATATATTTGAAAATACAGATTTGCAGGAATAAGGCACTTTTCAAACTTATTTAACCAAGTTTAATTATATATTTATAAGTAATATAATGAGTTATGAAATTATATTCCACTTAAAAATAGCTTAAAATCCTACAGTTATCTGATAAATGCTAGAAATATGTTTAATACAACAGTGTCATGTGGTACATAACATTAAAAGTAAAAACATTAAAAAAACAACTTTCGTCACATTGCAACATTTTTGTCATATCAAGCGAGTAAAAGTAAACGTTAATAATAGATAATGTATTAGAGTTAGAGTCTTAAATTGGGATAAATACAGTGACAGTAATTGTAGAAAATAATCACTAAATATATTGTTATTACCTCATTAGTTGTTAAAACATCAAAGAATTTATTCGTTCAAAACACATTTTACAAGTTATAAACACCTCATAAATACAATATTTGGATTAAAAAATGCTTGTTAAAATAAACAACAGTACAGAAAAACACATATTGATGTTATAAAAGGTCCTAATTTGTTACGAAAAGAGATCATTGATCGTATATGGCTTTATTTTGGAAATTATGGTAGAATGTTTTTAATTTACATTTAAACGCACAGACTCTGAATTTGCATCCTTAATATCAGTGGACAAGGCGTAAAAAATCCTTACGCATAGGTGATAAGGGGCTTTTTTTATTCCCCGTGGTGGAATGCCTGTGAATTGCCAGAATGGTCCTGCCTCTCGTATTTTAGGAGTGATAAATCCCGCTGACCGCAAAGAGGCTAGGGTTCTTTCTGACAAAATGCAGCACTCATAACCCACCAAGCCCGCAAGGGTCAGAATTCTGAGTGATCTAAAGTGAAACAGGACTCTCTTGTTCAGCTTTTTAACAGCTTTAATGCGCCATTTTTGCATTCTAAAATTCTAATAAAGTTCTTACCGTTTAAGATCCCCAAAATATTACCTATCGTAGTATAGATTCTGCGTTGTAGAAGTATACGGTAAGGAGCACTCGAAGACTACAGACCCGGGAGAGGCGGCCCAGAGCAAAGCACAAGAATGAAGACGCCGACAAACGTGTTCCACATGGAGTTCCAACTGAGTGACTTGTCCAAGTAAAGATCCAGAAGCTTGGCGAAAAAGCGATGATCTTAGGGACTATCGTTAGGGAGAATAATGGAGTCTAAGTTCACCGGTGATCATCTCTTAAACCGAAGTATATATAAGACGTCTTGCTATAGTTCAAGAATAGTCCATTACAAAAAAGCCAATTGTAGCACTCCTCTACACTCAATTGTGCGGACGGGATGACTGAAGAGTATGATGACTGAGATACCTGAAGCGTGCAGTAATCAGCGCATATGCCCATTTGGCCCGGTTTAATGTGTAGAGGCAGATCGTTCATGCAGATCACAAAATTTATTGGCCCAAGAATGGAACCCTGAGGGACTCCATGACTGAGAACTCTATTGTCTGACTGATACATATTTTTATCACTTACGAGTTGCACAACTTTGCTCCTTCCAGATATGTAAGATTTGAACCAAGTCAGGGCGGGGCCACGCATGCCGCAACACTCAAGTTTGCCCAACAAGTAATCGTGTAACGCAATTGAACGCCTTGCTGCGGTCAAAAAATATTCCAATAGAAACCATTTTTTTGTTGAACGAAGTAAGGACAGATGCCTTAAAGAATTATTTCCATGAACAAATGAAACCAACTTTTCACACATTATTGACTCTAAAACTTAAGAAAAAACGGACTGAACCGAGATAGGCCTAAAGTTTTCAACTGTTTCCATTGAGCTTAATTTTTAAAATAGGTATGGTTTTGCTGACTTTGAGAGCTGATGGAAACATTCTCCAAGAAAATGAGATGTTGACTGGATGTATGAATACAAGGACTATAAAATGAAAACATTTTTTAAATATAGAACATTGAATGTCATCCAGTCCAGAAAACCTCGGAAACCTAAATGGTATGCGAGCTGGAGGATATGGATGCTGTCGCTCTGTCAACATCAATATGAGAATCATTTAGATATCTTATAGGAATTCAAAATGTTGTCATAGAAACTCAGCTTCTCTTCTGTTATCAATGCCCCGTAAAAATTTTTGTTGGGATATTTTTTTCATATGGGACCGATGCTTTTGTCAGCAATAAGAGGTGGTTATTATGATTTGTTTATCTATAACTTTGTGTGATATCCAGTGTTCTTATCATCACCTTTTTTATGACTTTTCTTGAAGCCATTGTTGTAATGGTACTACAAAACGTTAAAAAATATTCTAATCAGAGGATAAAAACGTCCGGCTCGGATTTTACCGGTGTGAGAAATCTTTTTAATGTCTACTTAGCTGCCCTCTAATAATAATAATATTCTTTATTGCAGTTAACAGTAATTATACCTAAAGCGTCATAAAAAAACTAAAAGCCCTAATTTAATTTTAAGTTAATAATGGATAAATATTACATTAAAATTACTCTTTGGGTATGTGACACCTGTTGCCGGTTCTTAGACTGTGGCCGAATGTTCTTGGATATCAGAAGGGGAGTTAGAAAAATAATTATTTAATTGTTACTGAAGACTATTTCAGGGGCTCATCGCAACTCTTCAATTGTGTGAAATGCTCTGGACACTAGGACGTGTTTTTATCGAGATTTAAATTTTTTGTGGTTATTGATGCGTTTGATCTCTTCAGAGAGCTTATTAGCCTTACAAAAACTTGAGATGGCAAATATAAAAAACAGTAGTTCTGTGCTGTGCAACGCCAAAGTTGTCCCGGCCTCTAGTTCCGTATTGGTGTACAGTTGGAGGAATTTAGCTGTGCTCGTGCCGCCCAAATACTACCCTTTCAACAAATAAACGCTATCTGTGTGGCGGGTTGCGTTTACGTGCTAGCCGCTGAGATGAAGGCGCAACAATCTCTTTAACGACTTTAAACTCACGATTTTGATTTGCAGATAAAATTGACAAATACGTTATTTTCAAAAACACGTTAAACAACACTATAATAACTGAAAAACAAGGATAAGTCCTATTATTGCTATTATTTGGATTTCTCTTATTATTTAATTCCACCAAAATCAGTACTTTTACAAAACAGACTGATTTTAGCGAGTGTGATGAGTTATTTGGGCCAATACGATTCCTGAAAGGAGGGTTTTACCCATGAGTCACAGAAAATGTTTTCGGGACACAGCGCATAATGCTACCCCGCCACCCCTCCCGCCCATCACCACACACTCAAGGTCACGCGCACAGCTAAAGTCCTCGAACTGTACAGTTGGAGGAATTTAGCTGTGCTCGTGCCGCCCAAATACTACCCTTTCAACAAATAAACGCTATCTGTGTGGCGGGTTGCGTTTATATGCTAGGCGCTGAGATAAGGCGCAACAATCTCTTTAACGACTTTAAACTCACGATTTTGATTTGCAGATTAGTATTGACAAATACGTTATTTTCACGTTGTACGTCACTACCCCGAAGTGAGACCACTTGAATCGGCAGTATAGCGTACATAATATAGCAGCTAGGCAAAGTCAGTAATCCAAGCTCCCCGAAGGCCACTTTACACTACTCTCTTTGATTTAATTTGTAAATGATTCTGAGAGCTTTCTTTTGCGTTCTAAACACTCTATTAAATTTGTATCTAGAACAGCCACCCCACAATCTTAGACCATAACCTAAATGTGGGTGTACTAGGCCAAAGTAAGCTGTCTTCAAAATGTCCGCGGAACAAAATTTTACCAAATTCCGTAACACATAAATGCCTCTATGTGAAAATGCGGTGTTGTGCGCGGACACATCCTCAGTTTATACAATCAGGGTGTTTACAGGACTATTCAGAGAGTAAAATCTGTAAGTGTAAAAACAGTGAATACTGGCATCAGCCAATGGATACTCGATTTATAATAACATTTAATGCGTACTTACAATCTGGGAAACACTGTATACGTACCTGTAACACAATAACACACATGAAAACAGTGTAATTATACAGACTGTGGAATAATAGTAACGGTTGTATTTGTTCTATTACATTATTTAATTAAATAAAATTAAGAAAATTACATTACAATAAAAATATCCGTTTAATATTTGAAAATGTTCCATCATATATTAACATAAATTCAGCAGATTTCCTTAGTACGTAATAAAAATTTTTATAATGAAAAAATACATAAAAAAGTACACAAATAATTAACATTTTTTAATTTAAAATGTTTGCATGTAGTTTTCCTTTTTCACACTTCTAACTTTTAATAAGAGGAACAAGTCAATGTAGAACCTTTTTTACCTTAATATTTTTCATAACTGAAACCATATTAAAGTTGTCATGTATGGTTGTGTAACGTATGACATGTTTGAATAACCATTATAAAGAGAGCTGGCTTAAAGTGATACAATCGATTTGGTTGAGTTGATTTTTTAATTCTAAAGTTTACCAATCAGCAAGTTCTTAACCAGTACTCGTATATAACTACCCTGAAAACAGAATACTTTATTTATCACTCAACGAAAAAACTTGTGTAATTTGGTAATTTGGTGATCAGGCATGAAATGAAACATATGAAGTTAAATACATTAATTGTACAGAGCGTCTATATGGTTTTCAGGGATTCCAGGGATGATATTGTAATATGTTATGATTTATGTTTAAAGGAAATATTATGTAAGAAAATAAATTTTTCTTATAAATAAAAACAATTTTACTTTCATCACTCATCTTTCATATACTTAATGTAAAATATCATACTAGTTTCCAGATGTCATTCATTGCAGTTTGATTATACCCAAATACTGCTTAATAAACCTTTAGGTCCTTGTGGAACAATAGGAACCTTTTTATTTTTCGTATCTTCAGGAAAGCTAACTTAAAAAACTGTGACTAAAAATGTGTGTGTTTTTTTTTTTAATTAAAATTACCTAAAGTCCAACTGCATTGCCTTAAAAGCGCCCTATATTACATTTCCATTACTTTAATTTAATATGGGATTGATATTGAGATAAACTGTGTATTACAATATAGATGGATATACGACTTACAACAAAGACATATGAACATGCTCCTATAACGTCTGAACATTTTTTAAACACACTCCTCCAACTTAACGTTCATAGATGATTCTCAATATTCAAATATATCAAACCATCCAAAAGGGTTGAATATGTTAAAGATTTTCCAGTTATACATTAGAATCAGTTGGCAGTTTGCTGATTGTGGATTTAGCAGAAATTGGAAAAAGTAACACTACTTATATCAGTTACTTGAATACAAGTTTAGTAAGTTTGGCTTGAATAGACCAAAAGCACAAACAACTTAGTAAACAAGTAGAAATCCCTATATTATTCTATCTATAATTAGACACAATATTTCTACCAGTACTACATACAATATAATATTGTTATAGTTATCTATTATCTGAACTACATACTATAATGTCACAATACATTAAATCACCACTATTATTAAGTAGCAATGTCAAATTCTAGTGTTGAAAAACAGTTGCCCTTGTAAGGAATTTAACAATAATTATTTGGAATTGTTACATGTCACAAAAAAGTAGAACACTACATATCGTGGATTGAAAACTACCCTCTTCTTCAGTTGTTAAAATCCTTAATACATAAAAAAACTAAAACGTACGGCGATGGACTGCCACTCAAAGGTTTAAGTACACATACAGCAAGAAGTCCAAACTGGAGAGTGAATCCAAGCAATATAAGCAAGAGCACAAACAACACGTCGCACCCATACTAGCGAAGATGGAACACTGAACTGTTGGAGCGGTTCTACTACTGCATCACAGGGTGAGAACTAAACTGATTCAAACTATAATGCCAATGCTTCAATAGGAGAATTAAATATTAAATTGACTTCAGTGCAAGTTAGTAGTAACTTTTACACAAAAATCTTATCAGATTTAGATATTAATCTTTATCAGGTGGACGAACTCTTTCAAGTTCATGGGTTGATCTCAGTTTCAATAGTTCTTTATGTTTAAGATACTTTGTTTCATAAATGTTAAAATTTACAAATTGAGGGATCCCAAATGATTGTCACTGTTTATTTGTGTGAAATTTACAAGCATCCTCACTAAACTTATCACCACTTTATGGGACAGTGTAATTTTAACATCATATGTTACACGCTTAACTTCGCTAACCGTAAGCGGAGTCATGGTAACAAATAAGATTGTGTACGACACAAGAAGCCGCCTGGTACGTCATATGTCCCACGCACGTTGTGTTCCTTGGCGCTTGTGTCTCAATGAGTCACAGACGAATGTCAGTGCCATCGCTCTCGTTTATAATATATGGCATGGTTCTAGTGGAACACACGTTGATTGTCAAGTTCAAAAGGAGCTAAAACCGATCTCTTTAATATATGAACTATAAGTGGTCACACTTAATTGAAGAAATGTCGTAGGTTGCGGTAAAATATTGAAATTAGCATTATGAAAATATTTCCACAAATTACATTGAACATAGTTACACATGGAAAATGATGATAGTCGTATGTTCAAGGAAAGTTGGAAGAAATGGAATGAAAAATATCTTTATTAGAGGCAAAGTTAGGACTATAAAGTCTTCTCTAACACTTACCCTCAACAAATTAAGTAACATATTTACATTTATATTTAAACATAAATCCATTTACTTAAAATGATATATGAAATGAATCTTAGCTTATAAAACAAAAATCACTAATTAATTTAAATGTATACATATTTACACTACTACTACAAGACACCCTCGCTTCATTCAACTTGCATTCCAATGCCCCAATTACCACCCCTAAGGCCGCCAATCGCTACACACCCTGAGTTCCCAGCATGAAGGCCTCAGCTCAACCCTGAAGCGAGAGCTTATCGATGGCTCTGATGTTTTCTAGGAGAGCATTCCACAACCGACAGGCAGAAACTGTCAATGACTTACTAAAAGTTGATCGATGAGTTGGAATAGATAATAAGGTACTACTACCTCTAGTATATATAAGTAATAAGATTACGTACACGCACATCAGACATAAATTGAAAATTGTAAGAAAATATGAAAATTTTTTATTTGAAAAGTGGGATCTGTGGGTCTTTCCCCGGAAGATTTAAAAATGTCTCTTAGATTTTACTAATAATCATAAAATCATCTTACGGATTTCTGAGGTACAGTGGAGTTTCCCGCACAAACCAAACTACTTCATTTTTCATAGAGAGATACCGGCATATCTATTTTTAGCCACACTCAGTTCCATAACAATGAACAAGTCATTACAAGTCGATGTTTTGACTGTTTTAGTTCTGAGTAATCTCTTGTACACACAGTCACGTACAGTATTACAATAATTTTTTTTTTAGTGTAGTGTAGTGTACAAATTACTTTCTGAATAAGTTTCGTGAAAGTTGAACAAGTTGTACTTATTATGAAAAAAACATTAACGACTATAAATAATATTAGCCTCATCGTTGTATTTTATAGCCAAGGGTTGTATAATGTTGATTTTCAGTTTAACCGTCTTTTCCCCTAAACCGATCAAGCTTCGGTTATCAAGTTTAAACTAAATTCTCCCAACAGTGTTCTACAATTCTTTTTTCTTCATTAGTGTATGGGAGATAAAAAGAAAAGAGGATTATGCTGATAGGCTCTAACACTTTTATTTTACTGTGTCGGTGTTTGTTTAACAGTAAGGACACAAGACGTTTAAAATCCTGTTTGTTTAACAGGGGTTAAGGAAACAGGTTTTTTCCCGACATCTGCCATCGTTCAATGATATAACAAATCAGTAACACTACGTTTCGAGATCTGCGATCTGATTTCTTCTTCAGGTAAATAACTAACCTAAGACATAATTACAAACTAGGTTAAAATAAACATAAAAGAGTGACCTGTATTCTGTGTTTAGTTTTTATAATTAGTTTTGTTTACTAAGTGCATGTTTTAGAATTAGTGAAGTTGACACACAACATGGTGGTTGTGATTCCTGACTAACGAGTGTCACAACGCTCCGGTATGATTTGTTTATTGTGACCTAGTTTGTAATTATGTCTTAGGTTAGTTATTTACCTGAAGAAGAAATCAGATTGCAGATCTCGAATAGTAGTGTTACTGATTTTTTTATATCACTCAACGATGACAAATGTCCGGAAAAATCTATTTCCTTCACAATCCTTCCATCGTCAAAAACAAACTTCAAACAAAGAACGTATATTTGTTAAAGGTAACAATCGTAGGTAATTCAATTTGACGACTTTGATCATGGTATTCAGTTAGCGATCGTAACTGAACAAAAATAAAGCAAAAAATATTCTTGAGAATATTTAACCGCAATAGAAGGAAATGAACGCGGTACAGAATGTAGTTTGTAGACGATCAGAAAGTGGGCAGGAGTTTATTTGTTAGACGAGTGCACTACCTCACTAGGTCGGTTGTGTGAAAGTGTATAGAAGAGCCGAGAACAGAATCAAAGTTGTAAGTGAGTTACGAGTTAGGAGGACCCCCAGTGGGAACTCGCGAAATATGACGCTGTCATCAGTAACTTATGTGGACCTGGTCCGGCCAAGGGAATTATACAGCTACAGACTCATTTGTATAAAAACAGGACTATGTAGTAAAATTACACCAGTCCTCGGGTTTCAGTAGCCGCATAAATCATAGATAGAAGTAGGCGCCGTGATTCGGGCTCCCTGCCTTGAACATTACAACACATAGATGTGACAAAACCTGATGAATGTGCTACAGACAAATGGGTATTACAACAATCGTGTTTTTTAGTTGGTAGGATTTCTTCTGCAGTAATTATGAATGTCCTCTATGGCAAGTCAATTTCGTTTCTCTTATTTATGTATTGTTTTCATCTAGCAACAACACACACTGACTACGAGGGTTTAGCAAATAGACGGTTTGTCATCCAACAAAAGCGCGTAGATTTAAAATTATTTTCTTCAAATTTAGAGTTACGAAGGTACTTTCTTTTTGGCAGAAATTCATCTTATGAAACTTCAATTTTAGGTTCTCCCAATCATATAGTACAGCAGAAAGTATTAAGATATAAGAGAAAACTGATGTTAAGAATTGTTTAGCCGTGGGATAAATTTCGAAGTATTACGTTTAAAAAAAAAATTTTTTAACTTATTTAAGTATTTTGCTCCCGTTGACCTTCAGCGTAAGGATCGGAACTGGGGGTGAAAGGGTTAAATATAGCTCTGCCACCAAAATTTAGATATTTCACTGACTGATACGTAAGTACAAATTGTACATTAAGTACGTAACTACCAGCTTATTAAACAAGAGGCCTAATACAATCCAAACCATTATATCAGATCTAGCCCTAACCTTAAGGGTGGGATCGATTCTAATAAAATTACAGGTTATTACCAGATAATTATGATTAATTGTTGGATATTCAGAGTTACCATATTAGAGGCTTTCACAAATTATTATACTAAATGATAATTATTTAGACGTTTCTGAAGCATCTTTACGTAGACAATTAATACGAAAACCTGTGTAAAAGTAGATACATCTTAGATGACTGTGTATTATATAGATATCTCATGACTCGGGATTGAAAAAGTGAGGTTAAAAGTGGAAGTTGTGGCTTGGTGAAATGGTTGTTCATTTGGAGATTCTTTGTGGTTTCACGGACTGATAAAGTAAACTTGTTTAAGTGAGCATATGGAATGATCAATCATTTAAAATAATAGATTTATAGAAATAAATATTATTTCCTTTTTCAATCAAGTACTATACTACATATTACAAACCTGCAACCTAATCAGAAGCTTGACAATAAAAGCAGGAATTACAGCATATATTTTTCCTAATATTGAAACCTTAGTATTGAATTTAAATATTACTCCAACATATCTCTGACTCTATTGAAGCTAAACATAAACTGTTACAGTCTGTTTTGAATAAACAGGACAGCAGGATTATTAGTGATTGCACTTGTTGGAGTTCAGAGCAGTCGTAGCTCAGTGAGGAAGGTCATGAACTGATGACAGTATTGAAGCCAACCATAAACTGTCACAGCCTGAATAAACAGACAAGCACGATTAGTAGTGATTGCACTTGTCAGAGTTCAGAGCAGTCGTAGCTCAGTGAGTAAGGTCATGAACTGATGACAGTATTGAAGCCAACCATAAACTGTCACAGCCTGAATAAACAGACAAGCACGATTAGTAGTGATTGCACTTGTCAGAGTTCAGACCAGTAGTAGCTTAGTGAGTAATGTCATGAAGTGATGACAGTATTGAAGCCAAACCATAAACTGTCACAGCCTGAATAAACAGACAAGCACGATTAGTAGTGATTGCACTTGTCAGAGTTCAGACCAGTAGTAGCTTAGTGAGTAATATCATGAAGTGATGACAGTAATGAAGCCAACCATAAACTGTCACAGCCTGAATAAACAGACAAGCACGATTAGTAGTGATTGCACTAGTCAGAGTTCAGACCAGTAGTAGCTTAGTGAGTAATATCATGAAGTGATGACAGTAATGAAGCCAACCATAAACTGTCACAGCCTGAATAAACAGACAAGCACGATTAGTAGTGATTGCACTTGTCAGAGTTCAGACCGGTAGTAGCTTAGTGAGTAATATCATGAAGTGATGACAGTAATGATGATGTGAAAGACGCTGGTTCAAATTCTACCACTTGCAGTTGATCTTTTGCATGTGTCTCTGGGAGCAAAGAATAAAATAAGAGTAAATGGAAAACTTAAAATTAAGTGATGATTTATCCCATGTCAATTATATTTTTTCACCATAAAAATTGACTATTGGTCTTTCATATTTTAAAGAAATGACCGATTTAAAAACCTATAAAGAAGGAGATAAAGTTTTTTCCAAAGTGAGATGGCATCCTCACTGGCCTGCAATAATAGTCAGAGTATATCTGAAAGATAACCGTCCACTGTATAATGTAAAACTACCGGTAGGATCTCCCAGAAGAAGAGACAGAAGCTCTACTACAGGTAGGATATCCCAGAGGAAGAGACAGAAGCTCGACTACCGGTAGTATATCCCAGAGGAAGAGACAGAAGCTCGACTACCGGTAGGATATCCCAGAGGAAAAGACAGGAGCTCGACTACCGGTAGGATATCCCAGAGGAAGAGACAGGAGCTCGACTACCGGTAGGATATCCCAGAAGAAGAGACAGAAGCTCGACTACCGGTAGGATATCCCAGAGGAAGAGACAGAAGCTCGACTACCGGTAGTATATCCCAGAGGAAGAGACAGAAGCTCGACTACCGTTGGATATCCCAGAGGAAGAAACAGGAGCTCGACTACCGGTAGGATATCCCAGAGGAAGAGACAGGAGCTCGACTACCGGTAGGATATCCCAGAAGAAGAGACAGAAGCTCGACTACCGGTAGGATATCCCAGAGGAAGAGACAGAAGCTCGACTACCGGTAGTATATCCCAGAGGAAGAGACAGAATCTCGACTACCGGTAGCATATCCCAGAGGAAGAGACAGAACTCTACTACCGGTAGGATATCCCAGAGGAACAGACAGGAACTCGACTACCGGTAGGATGTCCCAGAGGAAGAGTCAGAAGCTCGACTACCGGTAGGTGAAGACAGTAAAAGACCACAGTGGCACGGCGTCAGTGCTAAACTAGCAATAAATAGTAAGTCAACTGATTGCCGATATATTACAAGGAACGCGGGTACAAATGAGGCGCTCTGAGAGGGAGAGAGAGGGAGAGAGGCAAGCGGCAGTAGCTGCAACCTCTATCATTAATAATCAGCTCCATTCAGTGTTATTGTATGTTTTCTCGGTTTTATTCTAGTGAGTGATGACACAACCGGCCGCATTACTCAGCCTCATTGACAGCTCCGCCATTCCTTTCAGCCACCTACTATTATCCCTATTTACTGTGAGATATTTAATTTATACGCTTGTAAGGGACCGGTGCCTCTCAGCAGGCCAGGCATGCAACGTCAAACCGAGTCTCGACAGCGCCGCTATACTCACACACACATGACCGCCGCCACGTTCAAACTTTCATATCGGTGCAGTTGTTCACCAAAGTTCACCAACATGCTTCAGTTCACCCTCCTCTTAGTGCACTGACGCTGTCACAGACTTGGAATCTGGAGAAGCTCTAAACGAACTCTTTACATCGTTGTCTCAACCGGTGCACAATTGAGTTCGCTACGATGTTTTAGACACGATCTCTAAGCACGGTGGAGCAACCGAGTTTTCTGAACGTAACTTTGCCAAGAGTTGATTCAATGTGAATGTTGAGTTTAATTCCGAATCAATTTAAAACGCGTCTCACACTCCTTTTGGTGTCCAAGGCTTTCAACTCTGTTGATAAATTCATGATAAGCCGCTGAGATATTTGAGAGTGCTGGATCTGAGGTCAATGTCTTGAATGATTGTATGAATTGTGAGTATGAAATCGTGTGAATGTGTAGATGAAACCGTCTAAGTTGACTTAAAAACTATTGACGATTGCGATACGATGTAAACATTGGTAAAATAATGCAATAAAGAGATTGCTGTTAGTTCCAGTTCACCGTCGAAACGATATAAGGAGTTCTTTGGAGCTTCTTCGCGCCGCCTTTTTTTCAGTCAAACATGACTAGATTCCAGGAGTCAAGTCTGTGACAGCGTCAGATTCCAGATGCTGCACTAAGAGGAAGGTGAACTGGAGCTAAACTCAACATTCACATTGAATCAACCCTTCCCATAATAGCTGAAATGAAATGAAAATATCTTTATTCCTTCTGCAATATTACACTTCATGCATCATATAATGGTAGGAATATACTCAACCATCCTACACAGTTTTGATGGCCGGCAATCAAACAATATACACTATTATCAGTCACTACTTTTCCGACACTGATAATTGGCATTCGGCCTCTGTAGTGTTATCACTTTATTTGTTTACAAACTACTGTGGACAATCTTAAACCTTACCTATTAATATAAAATTAAGCAACCAAAACATAATTACTAGAACAATTATACACACTTATCAAATTGCTGCTACTTTCGTAGTTTATTTATTTTATTTTAACTCATGAAACCTACATTTTCCCTATACTCCATATACAACCTTTTCAGCACTCACATATACATTCAGAAATGTTTTATTCAATTATATCTGTTAATTGTTTGGTTTCCTCAGAGTTCATAAGCCATTTTTTCAGGTGAACTTTAAATGTTTTATTAGATTTACACTTCTTTATATCAATTGGTAACATATTAAAACACTTTGGGTCTAAAAAAACAAACGATTTCTTAAAAAAAGATTTTTTAACTTTTGGTCTTAAAACTGTTTTGTTTTTTACGTTCCGCGTCATGTACGTATGCTTATATAAATGTTCTGTTCTATTGTTTCCGCTTCTTTTGAAAAAAATCTGTAATACTTTATAAATAATAAATATAAAATATTTAGCCTTTGATAAAGAGGAAAAGATGATTCTCTCTTGTTTTTATATAAAATTATACGCAAAAAATGGTTTTGGGTTGCCCTAAGTTTTCCTATTGAATTTTTAAAAGCTCCTCCCCAGCAGTGAATACCATATTGCAACCTAGAATGTATAAGAGCAAAATATAAAGTCCGTAATAGATATGCGTTACATTTATTCCTTATATAATAAAATTTCCTAATTTGACGCTTTAAAGAATTTTGTATATATTCGATATGTTTTTTCCCATGACAATTTACTGTCTAAAAATACTCCTAGGTATTTAAAATGCTTAACTATCTCAATTTTCTCGCATTTACGTATGTTTGTTTGCTTACAATCAAATTCATGAAAAGTTATATCATTAATAAACTTAAAATCTCTTAAACTATTGACGATTGCGATACGATGTAAAAATTGGTAATATAATTCAATAAAGAGATTGCTGTTAGTTCCAGTTCACCGTCGAAACGATATAAGGAGTTCTTTGGAGCTTCTTCGAGCCGCCTTTTTTCAGCTCCGTTACATTGAAACACCTTTAATGCTTTTACAACTAATGAATGTTACTTTAAGGTTAAATAGGGCCTTATTAAATATAATTATTGAAATATCATATATATTGACATATATAACATGTCTGTACGCGTTTTTCCTGAAAACCTTATGAATATTATAGACTTTGAAAGTTATCTTAGGCTATGCTTACGTTAAAAATGTTTACGGAACACCTTGTAGACCATCCTTTATTAGATGTAAAAAGTCAATAACCACCTTAAAAACTATTTTTGAAGTCCAGTATTCATTTACTAGTTTAGCTTTCACAACTTGAGCGTAGACAAGAATATAACACCACCTAGAACAAGACTTACATTGTAAATGTAGGTAGACCAGCATCATTTTTAAATAATGAACCCTTAGAGGTCCAATTTACGGCATTGTACTCTACTAATAAATACCTTTAATTGTATCTACTACTCGACCTATGCTCTAATTGAATATTTCCTTCTGACTCCTTGCGGGCCATCCCTTTGACTTGAAAAAAAATGATAGTTACTTCAAAAAGTAGATTTATAGCTGCAGTAATGATATACTAAGTTTTATTGCTTTACCTGTAATCATTCGGGAACTATCAAGCCCGTGCGGGACTTTTTTACACCCTGTATATAACTGCCCTAGTTGCGCTAACCGTGCTACCTGACCCGCGTCCCGGGATTGTAGACTCAAGGAGGGGGCGCCGTGGTTATATGGCCGAAGGAGGAACCTATTGTGCTAGTTAGTAACCACAGTTCACGCTTACTTGCATTATTTATGGCCAATACACGTTTATTAAACCTAACCTCAACACTGCTTGAAATATTGGGTGTAAATAATAGTTAGTTTATTGTTTTAATTATTATACAACATTAATTTAAAAATCAAAGTAAATCGTTTAGCAGGAAAATTGCTGTACTTTTTTATACAACTATAAACCTTGTCAGTTTTGAAGTGTAACGTTTCAAGAACACTAATTGTTAACATCCACTACCAAAACCTAATTAGAGAACATATTAATATTGTATACAGCACCGACCACTGTCTACTTTTCTTGTATGTATAAAAGCATGCGTAATTTTCGTGCGTGTATGTCGTTGTGTATAAGTCGTTAGTCGTTAAAACAAACAAAAGGACCCCAGTGAATAAAGTTTTACAAGAAACAATAAATAAGTAAGAGTACGGGAAGCGACAGGCGCCGACTAATTCCGTGGAATCACAGCCTCGAGAAACAATAATTAAATGGAAGATAAGAGTTTAAATCGGTGTCTGGAGGAGCGGTTTACTGCTATAGCTTAGCAGCCCTTTAGAGTCTGGAACAACTCGCAAATCTTGATTTAGAGGCACTCAAGTGCAGAGTGTCACAACATAAACATTTATTTTAGCTGCACTTTTGTGCACAGTGCGAATTTTTCTTATTAAATTATTGTAAACAAATAAAGTATTGGTAAATTACGATTAACCACTTAATATATTGATTAATTAATGGTTACTGCAATGACACCAATGAAAATATTTGGAGAGTGATTCACGACTAACTCAGAACGCGTTAATTGTGGCTGTTAAGTCAAAACGGAGGTAGATTACAAATCAAGATTAAATATTTAAGGAATTACTTAATAATTAATTATTATGAAAATGATTAATTATTTTATATTCAAATAATTCAATAATTCATTACAATTACAACATAAAAATGTACTAGTAAAATATCTATTATACTTCATAAACACTAATACTATCTTAAACTTAATGAAGTTGAAAAATACATACCCTTTATAATTTTTAATCACTTTTGTAGTCATCCGTTTATTTTGTTGTAATACAATATTTTAATATATAATATTTTCCTAAGAATAATTAGATTGTATTCAGTTTTCTATAAGTGACGATTTTTATATTAAACTTATACACTTGTAAAATATGGGGATTTAAATTATTTTCTTGGTAAAATATACAGTCCGTAATTGAAAAGAAATTGTAATAACAATTATAAGCAAACATTGTAATAATAATGTAATAATAGCTAGTTTCAGGAGTAGTTATCCAAACTTTATCTGCGTTCAACTAAAAACAATAAGTTATTTGATGATCCATAAAGGATATACTTAGAAAAATTAACGATGCTTTCATTTAAGAAGAATATAGATTTGTTTCCATCATATAGGAAAACGAATTTTCAATAAATTCATCTAATAAGCTGTATGACTGCTTATTTAAAAGTTAAATAAACATTAAAAAATTATACTTTTGTATTCGGTTTCCTTTCGTTATAAAATTTCATTACATTTATATTTTTTATAGAGGTATAATTTAAACATACATTTACTGTCTTTATTTCACTAAAATGATAATCAATGTTGGCTAGCCGTACAACTAGTTTATTTGTCACCGTTTCCAGAATTTTAAGATTGATTCAGTATCGAATCTTAAACAAATTCGGGTTTAGGGTGCTCATATTTATGTGGCATAAAATCATTTTTTTCATTAATTCATTTCAAAATCTAAATCTTGTAGAGATACACATGAAGTGGCGTATATAATGATATTACATATATTTAATAATTTCCTGTACCTATAGGATCATATTTCCAGGATCATTGCAATGAAATATCAAGGAGCTCTCATTTTTATGTTTCCCAAAAGTTAAATGTCCCTTTAATTACTCAGATAACTCTAATTATCTTTTATGTCTTAAATTAAAAAAATAATGTTTAGCTACTGTATCCTTATAAGATTTATATAATAAATAACTTTTGGGAATTCCTTTTTGCATTTTAGGAATTTATATTATATATTTTATTATTATTGTAACAGAATAAAAATTGCTTCCAAACTCCTCGTCACTTTCATCTTCCTTATAACATTTATTCTGTTCAAACAAATAAGTCATAAGTAAATGTAATTCTATGAGTAATACGAAATAATTATATCAACAATTGTGTTAAACAATTACAGAACAATCAATTAATGGGCTTAACTCATAATAACAAGTATAACTGAGGAGAATTACAAAATAACTAATTGTTTAAAATTGACACAGGGCAATTTGTAAATAACATCTCCGAAACCGCCCATCATTATACAAATAGTTTACAAATCTCATTTGAATGTATTAAAAACTCTCTTACCGTTACCTGAATTTTATCAAAAACAATTTAATACATTCAATACATGTGTTTTATTCACTATTATATTTTAATTTTCACTTTTAAAAATTTTGTAAGATCGTCATGTGCAAAATCAGAATACAATAAGTGTATTTTATGAGCATTTTGGTTCGTGATTAAAAATATTTAATTAGAATAGCTGCAAAAGTGATCAGTTCGAATATAAACCCTTCTTTTGTACGTAACAAGAGAACAGAGTAACTCCTCATTAAGCGTAACTATATTTTTCTTTTACTATAATTTATTCAATATAATAAAAAGAACTTGGACCTTGGATTTTTATTGTAGACACTCTATTTCCATACGTTATGCAATAGTACACAACAAAACTGCTCCATACAAGTTGTACTTTACCAGGCATAGGAGTGAGAGCAACACGATTTGGGTTTCGCTCTCGTGAGAAATCTTAGAACCAAATAGAGCGAACGAGTAATCAAAACGTTATATTTGTTTATACAACGGGAAAATTAAATTTTTAACAACGTATAGTAACATAATGTTATTTAACAAGAGAACGTCTGCGCCAAATTGAGTACAGTTTTGTACTTTCAAATCATTTAAAGTGGTTACATCAATATTTGGTTGTAAGTTTTTTTTATTTGTAAAAGCTCTTTAGGATTAGACTAGACAGAAAAAGTATAACATTTATATTGAAAACTCCATGAGGAACTACAGGAATTAGTTCATTCCATACATTTATATCCATGTACAGGGTGAGGCAGAAAGGATGAACGGTTTTCAAAAAAGCAATATGTCGTTACCTGTGCATAAAAAAACATTTATTTACAGAATAATATTCACATGATCTTACCATTTTAGAAAATTAATGTTTGAAAACAACATCTGACAGGTGACGGCCGTTTTCAGCGATGCAATTTACAAGCCGCTCTCGGAAGTTGGCTTCTACTCTTTCTAACATTGCCCTGCCAATTTGTTCGACTTCCACACGAATTGCTTCCTTTAGTTCTTGAAGTGTACGTGGTTTATGCTGGTAAACACGTGACTTGAGGAAACCCCACAAGAAGTAGTCGCACATGGACAGGTCTGGGGAACGAGGAGGGCAATCAATGTCACCAAACCGAGAAATGATGCGACCACGAAAAACAGCCCGAATTGCTTACATTGAATTTCTTACTGTGTGAGCTGTCGCCCCGTCCTGCTGAAACCATACTTGCCGGATAGGAATACGTTTTCTTCTTAGTTCAAGTAGGAAGAATTCAGTGAACATCTGTCTACAACGTTCCGAGGTTACATTTACAGTGGTCCCGTTGTCGTCTTCAAAAAAGTATAGACCAATAACAACTGTACTGCTCACATGCTCACAGCACACCAAACTGTCAACTTGGGACTGTGTAACGGTCTCTCATGCATTAATTTTGGATTTTCATCTGACCAATAACGAAAGTTCTGCTGATTAACGGTACCATTCAAATGAAAATGTGCTTCATCTGTCGTAAACAAAATGATGTTTTCATTTTGGTCAAGTATGGCCTTCATTTCTCGAGCAAAATTTAGCCACTTTACATAATCGCCAGGATTCAATTGTTGAACAATGGCAATTTTGTAGGGATGAAATCCTAGATCGTTATGTAAAATACGCCTTACTGACCGATTACTGATGTTCAGTTCAGAAGAATGTCTCCTAGCAGATCGACCAGGACTACGGAGTATGGCTTGCCGAACTCTTTCCACATTTTCTGGAGTGCGTACAGCGCGATGAGCCCCTGGCGGTCGTTTATTCATCACTGTTCCTACTGAACGAAATGATTGAACCTAACGTAAAATGGTGTTACGAGTGGGTACACTGTTATTTCTCGCAAGATTGAAATGACGACGAAACTCGCGCTGAACTGCAACAATACTCTCATTATTACGAACAAAACTGTCGTAAGTAAACACACGGTGTTGCACACTCCGCGACTCCATGATGACGACTAAACAATGACTAGACAAAATGGTATGTTCTACCGAACACATGGCCACTTCAGTCACCCCACTCCCACTACCCAGATCAGAATACTATCTGTTCTAAAAACATCCATCCTTTCTGCCTCACCCTATACAACCGGTAAAAAATGACATCCATACCCTCAACAGTTTTTCTTTGGGCCTGGTTTAAAAACGTTCCAGAACTCCGCTTGAACTCCCTACTACTCCTCGAGAAATAATAAAAAAGTTTTTTTAATATTTTCATTCAGGAACCTAAGAAACCGTCAGAGTTTCTTAAAAACTTCAAATGTTTCATTACAAATTTATCCCAAACAAAAAGTGACTGCACAAACTTGCGGACTACAGTTTTATCACTTCAGTAAATATGCTAGTAGTTAAATTATTCATGCGCCAATCCATCAATTCTGTATTATATTTTAAAATTATGTATTTTATCAATCTGATAAAAGGTACTTAAAATTCTTTGAAAACATGGAAAGACTGAAGAGATATTTGAGATAAAACGGAAATTGATAACTTTGTAAAAAATAAACAAATCACTGATAGAATCAAAAGTTATTATGCTTAACCGATCTGCATACTTGTGTTTTTTATTGTGTCATTAAGTATGTTCTTATGTTCATTCCTCTAGTGTAGCCATGTACTCTGCAGAAGCAGATGAACTGGCTGTCTCTGCCCTCCCTCTTAAGATTGATGTAAAATTAGTAACCGGCCTGAGAGGGTTGATCTGGAGCCCCGCCAATTTCTCCCTCTTCATATTCTCCGTTCGACATAATAATATTATATACTACAGTATTATTACTCAAGTGTTCGCTTTCGCTTGGTTAAGCAGAAAGTTTTATGTAGGCCTATATTTCACAGGGTGCTCCATAGGGTGGTTCGATACAACTTAATCAATTTATAGGATCAAAACCGTGAGTGGCGCCGCTAGATGTCGAGAACACTTTATCAGTCCTTAGATCTGGCCCATATATTGAGTACGTCATATTTCAGATAAACATCTCTTAATTTTTGGGAGTTAAACCGTTAGTGTTTATATTTATCTACAACTTTTTTATAGTAGTACTTAGTGACCTATAGAAGCAGTATCGATTAAAGATAGTACTAATTTATGCCATTTACAGTATTAGCCAAAATAAACAGTACTGAAATGGTAATATTTTATTAGGGTAAACAAAGTAATTTTACATATAGATTTTACCAATAAATACAAGTCAAAGGAAGCAAAATCGGTTAAACTCGGGTATTTACATGTTCAATATGATCCCCGTCCAGTTTGAGGCAACACTCGTACCGTTCTTGTAGGTTTTACATCATTTTTATGAATAGGGGTTGTTCCATTCTCCTAATACACATGGTTATTTTTTCTTTGAGTTGAACGATGGTAGATGGTGGGTCCTCGCGGAAAATGTTTTCTTTCAACATTCCCCAGACGTAGGCGTCCGGTGTTGTAAGATCGGGGGAGTGGGCTGGGTAAGGAAAGTTTGTTATTATCATCGGTACAATCATGTGGAATCGAGCAATAGTTCTCCATGATAAAAATGCTGCATCGACTTAGTATATGATATATGGCGAGGCTCTATATTCAGATTGTATCTACAGATTATAGATAATTATCGGTAAGATTATCTTAAATAAAATGTGTACACTTGTATACGGCGTACATTTTAAAAAATAATATGATTCCGGAAATTAGTCTTATGATTTGCTGTTACAACACAAAAGTAGTTAGCAAAATTTTTACTGGGATTGGAAGGCAGCTTTATTGGCTGAGCTTTAGCGAAGCTGGAAAAATGGCTGGAAAAGCTGGAAAAAGCGGAGCTAGAAAAATGTAATTTCTGTCTGTCTGCCCGAACGATATCTTGAAGACGAACTGACCTGTAGACTTGAAATTATGCATGAATCTTGTATCTTGCATGTATATGATGAACACTGAGTTAAATTATGGTACATCTCACTGCATTTTATTTGGCTGAGCGTTAGTGAATATTTTTACATTGGTCTTATGAGTAACGATAATGACAACGAGAAAATAGCAAAATAATTTGTAAATTTGGAAACAAACTGAATACAGCCATACGATTCTAACGTTTTATATGACAATAAACATTGCTATATTGTCATCTAACAATAAACATTGTTTATATTGTCATCTAACAATAAACAATATCCTAATGAACATTTTATAATGACTTGGTGTGCTTACTTTTATAATTTAAAAAGTTGTATGAAACACAATTTATTTAACAAAAATGTGTATGTGGCATATGTTCAGAAACATTCATATGTAGTGAAATGTGTTTTTGCTTTCTTAGTCTTGTTTTAGAACTTGACGCGCGGCTCTTTTTCCAGACTTTAGGTAACACTTAACGATAGCAAGTTCCGCAATCTTGTTATCTCTTTAATAATCCATCACCAATAACTAACGACATTTTTACAGCACGTACACGACAGATGACTGGAGATAATGACATATCTGTCATTGATATAGAAGCTTAATTTCTTTAAGCAATAAATGAAGAAAACCCCATGTTACTTCATGAAGGTATCTAATGTACATACCATAAGTATTTCACATGTTATTTATTTTGTTTTTATCCTAACGGATTTCACCACTTTACAAGAAATGTTATCATTGAAATAGCAAACACAAGGTGGCGTGATAGCTATAGTTAAATAATGTATAATGATAATAGAAATAATGAGTTTGAGGAAATAATTTAAGTGTCAGTCTAACTGGCAGATTTAAGTTGCTTGATAAATATGATATGAAACAAATTTGAAAATTATGAAACACAAAAATAATAATAACATTAAAAACAGGTACCAAAACATCTCAGAATAACAATACGTATCAAATAAATTAACAAATAAATATAGCAAATAGCATAACAAATAACATTTTTACAAAATTAACCCTAATACAGTAGACTCCCGTAAGTTCGGCCTCGGTTAGTTCGGCCGCCGCTTAGTCCGGCCGGTCGGCTGAGCATGAGTCACACGCACTTGGCGCCAGCCAGGAAAGCGGGCAGCACGTCTCTACTAACAGTGCCGTTGTATTCTTTGGTTAGTTTACTGCTCTGTCAAAACAGTCATCAGTTCGTCTCGAACATTCATACTGGGTGGTGCTCGTCATTTTTACAGTAGACCTACAAAGTCAGTTTATTTTCTTTTAGTTTGCGTTTTGTACTGTTGTTTATTTACTCGTGGGGTTTCTGTGATTTCTTTTGTGTATGTACAGTACTGTTGTTTTCATAGTTTTTGTGTGTGTGTGCGTGTGTGTTTGAACAAAAAACTGTTTTGCATCGTGTTTTAATCTGTTTTTAAAATGAGTGAAATGCGTAAACGTAAGTACAAGTCAATGGAACAGAGACTACAAGCTCTGGAGAGATTAGACAAAAGGAGAATCCGTGCAAAGTATTTGCAAGGATTTAAACGTGGGCAAAAGTACAGTCAACGACTGGCGACGCAACAGAAAAAGTATTGAAGGCTTTTGTACACAAATTGATACCGAAAAAAGTTCTAGAAAAAGCGTTGCACACTAAGGAAGGCCAAACACGAATTGGTGGAAGATGCTCTATGGTTGTGGTTCGTTCAAGAACGAAGACGAGGAACGCCATTAAGTGGACCAATATTAAAAGAAAAGGCCATGATCTTACACTCAAAGCTTCAACCAGAAGAGGCGTTCGTGGCTAGTGATGGATGGCTCTCTTCGTTGGAAAAAGAGACACGGCGTACATTTTTATTGGAGTTTGTGGTGAGAAGTTATCAGCAAACCCAACAGCGGCCACCGACTTTTCTGCAAGATTTTTTAAAAATTATCGATGATGAAAACTTTTGCCCAGAGCAAATATACAACATTGACGAAACTGGGTTAAATTTTAAAACTTCTGCCTAGAAAAACATTTGCCACCCCGCAAGAAACGTCTGCTCCAGGGTTTAAAACCAGCAATAGACAGGATAACAGTCGCCTTGTGTTCAAATGCTTTCGGGGACTCACAAGTTACCCCTATTTGTCATTGGCAAAGCAGCAAAACCGAGAGCGTTTAAGAACATAAACATGGACGCTCTCCCAGTGTATTATCGGTCACAGAAATCAGCGTGGATGGACACGTACTTGTTCAGAGAATGGTTTGTATGCGAATTTGTTCCCCAAAGTGAAAAAACATTTGGCAAAAATCGAAACTCCCCGCCAAAGCACTTCTACTTCTTGACAACGCGCCTACTCATGATGAACATCTTCCAGTGTGACGATGAAAAAAGAAATTAAACTGCTGTTCCTACCACCCAAATGTAACCAGTCTTCAACAGCCGATGGACCAGGGGGTCATTGAGTGCTTCAAGAGGAAGTATCGTCGTAAGCTACTTTCGGAAGTTCTTTCCAAACTGGAGACTGATGACAGCTTAGACCTTACCAAAGTGTTGAAGTCAGTTAACATGAAGGATGTTGTGTACATGTCGGCCAAGGCATACGACGAAATACCACCATCCACGTTTGTAAAGTCTTGGAAAAAACTTTGGCCAAATATAGAAGATAGCGTAGATCAAAACAACCACAACAGCAGATGAAGCCAAACAACATTCTTGATGGCGAACCTGATGACAATGCAGCTCTATTGCACGACCTTCAGCAACTACCGAACTGTGGTCCCATTGTTGAAGAAGATGTTTTGGAGTGGATCAACATGGAAAAGGAGCTAGACAACGAGGTTCTGAATGATGACGAAATCGTCGAGTGTGTCATTCGCCAGGACAACGAGATGAATAACGACGCAGATGGTGCTGAGATTGAAGAGGAAGGACGAAGAAAATAAAATGAGCCACGCTGAAGGAAAAGCAGCTTTGCAACTGGCAGGCTACTTACATCGAACAGGAAAAAGAAGCAAACTGCAGTCGATGTAATTTTTATTAAGAAGTGGCGTGAGTTTGCACATAAAAAATCATTAGAAACAAAAATTCAGAAAAAAAGTGACAGATTATTTTAAGTGTTAAGAAGCTAAACCACCAATGTACAGTGCAGTACTGTATTATTTTATTTTATTTCATTAGGTCTGTGGTTTTGTAAATAAAGCGTTACTCTGTGTTGTATTCTATGTGCAAGTGTTTGATTTCCTACACGCATTGATTCCCAACATATGCAGTATTACCGTGTTTTATTGGTAAGTACAAATTTAAAATTAGTTTAGTAGTTAATTCTGTGTTGGTAATGTTTGGAAAGGTTAATTTTACGGTTATTTCATAACTTTTATTGAAAAATTACCCTTGCAAACAATAAATGGGCATTTTTTAAATAGGCATCGGTTAGTTCGGCCGCTTTTAAGTTCGGCCTAGGGTCCGGTCCGAGGTGGCCGAACTTACGGGAGTCTACTGTATATATAAAAAAACCTACTAACTAAATCTAAATAACAATCAGGACCAACTTACTTTTGCAGGCGCTGTTACAGGCGTAGCTATTGCGTATTTTGTACATTTTTAACTCCAGCCATTTTTATTCAGGCCTGACTACAAAAGTACCTAAGTTTCCCACTTGAAGTACCTGTGATTCCTCGTGGGATGATGAAAACTTTCTTATTCTTTCTTTCTTCAGTGAAAATATAACTATTGCGACCGCACCACCTTAGTGAAAACTATGTATTCGTAAAAAATAAAATAGGAAATAAACCAAGTAAGCCTTGTATACACGTACTAGTAATTAAATTAATCCGATGATGTACTCTGTATTGGGTGCTCCGCCACTCGTAAGCTCTATCCAACATGGGAAACAACAATGCAGACAATTTAAACTGGCCTACAAAAATTTAGTTCACGTTCCTCACAATACGAAATATTAACTTTTTGAGGTGCACTTAACGAATGACCGTCCTATCGTTTATATCGAAGTGTCCACAATCGATCAACCACTCGAACAACCAATTATCAAATTCACGTAGACGAATAAATAATAAACTTTGTAAGTTAAGTTTTTAAATGCATAATACGTTTTGACTTTAACGGTTTTTTTTTTTTTTTTTTTAAGGAGAGACCGATCCCCTTTTAGGCCTTATTCTGTCCGTCCTCATGGGCCACTGGCCTGTGCGAGGATCTTATCAAACAGAATAAGGGGGAGAGTCGATACAGTACGAGGTTCATGGTACTGATAAAAAGTGCAACGGTCACAGACAGGATTTGAACCTGCGCTATCTCTAACTCAGACTCAAAGTCCAACGTCTTAGACCGCTAGGCCATCGGCACTCCCAATATTTGCTTATATATTTGAAGCATTTCAGTATGTTGTCTTTTCACTAAATCATCATTATTATACTCTTTAAGATTAAAATAAATTACAATAAACTGTCCTTGGAGAAATTGAAATTGCTGGCCCGGGCCCCGGTTTTGAAGCAATGAAACACGCTTATGTATGAATGTTTCACACGCGAGATTCATATCTCGCACCCTCCATTAACCAGCAGACTGGGCTGCGATATCGCACACTTTAATGCGTTTCTCTTAATGTATATTTCACCTACACGATCAACTGCTCATACACTCCATTACATACGTGAACCCGACCGAATGTATGTTTTATGCTACATGTATGTTATGTATGCTGTTAAACCGGGAGCCTTATTAGGCCAATTTACTTATACAGAGAAGTGATAGTCCCCTCGTTAACATACATTGAAACCAGTGTCACGTTAGTTCTATTAATATAATTTGTAAGAGCATAAATTATAATAGAACTAAACTTCGTAAGGATGGTATTTCACTCTTACATATAAAGGAATTCATTTAAGGTATACAAATCCATATTCCGCTAAAATTAAATACTGGGAGAGGGATTGAATAATAAGTTAAAGGCAGATAGTCCGTGTAGTGTACAGCAACACTTTGTTGCCAAATACGAAATATATAATAACATTCTTGTACTAACATTTTAAAGACAGATAGTCCGTTGCATGAACTAGAACCGTTGACATTGTTCGGCAACACTTTGTTGCCAAATACGAAATATATAATAACATTCTTGTACTATCATTTTAAAGACAGATAGTCCGTTGCATGAACTAGAACCGTTGACATTGTTCGGCAACACTTTGTTGCCAAATACGAATATATAATAACATTCTTGTACTATCATTTTAAAGACAGATAGTCCGTTGCATGAACTAGAACCGTTGACATTGTTCGGCAACACTTTGTTGCCAAATACGAAATATATAATAACATTCTTGTACTATCATTTTAAAGACAGATAGTCCGTTGCATGAACTAGAACCGTTGACATTGTTCGGCAACACTTTGTTGCCAAATACGAAATATATAATAACATTCTTGTACTATCATTTTAAAGACAGATAGTCCGTTGCATGACTAGGAACCGTTGACATTGTTCGGCAACACTTTGTTGCGAAATACGAAATATATAATAACATTCTTGCATTTTAAAGACAGATAGTCCATTACATGATCTAGTTACCGTTGACATTGCTATGCTTTCTAGGTTCCTGATTACCGCTAAATAGATGAGAATCCTTTTGAAGAGATGTTAAAAAAATGTTTCCAATACAGTGTCCAAAAATAATTTACCTGAGTTCTTTGGGCTCAAAAGTGGGATCATAGCTGAAATAAAGATTATTTTAAAAACGTTTTTTTTTTTCGATATAGGAAGTGGCCCAGGTGATATACCCTTAGTATTGGTGGTTGCAATGTATCTACAAGTAGTCGAAATGTGACCCAATATTCAAATTAATCGTATATATATATATAACTTTTCTCGTGATACGTTTACAGCTTTGTGATATAAAATTCTAACAATATCCATGTGATTTACAGTACAATAGATATAGCACGAAAAAAAATTATTTGAGTCTTATAACATATCAAATGTAAGTAACTGTAAAGAATAGTAATGTATTCAGCAATTATAATATATAATATTACTATTAACCCCGATACGACATTCTGTTGATTAAATTAAACTTGTAATTTACAATTCAGTACTTCCAAAACCAAAATTGTTGATGATTAGGTTTTAAAATTTGATATTCCATTGATGTTGAAATTAGTTAATTTAGAAAAAGTTAATTCTTCAGATACTCGATTTGAAAAGAATTTTTGCATACACTTCAAGTCACGTCACAAATCGGAAATATGGAGTGTTAATGTCCATAAAAAGCGTGTTTTGATAGTTTATATAACTTAAATTTATACATTTTATAATTCTTAGTTATTGGTGATAAAAGCCATTTCTGTGATGTCAAAACCATTCCTAGTGTTCTTATGGATGAAATTACGTAACCACCTGATGAAGAGACTAGATTCTAAGTCTAAAACTTAGTTTCTTAAGCTAGAAGTAAACACCCCCTGTCTCGGCAGCATGATGGGGATAAATTTTATAAACCGACAGAAACATGTTTAAGAAAACAAAAACATATTACTACGTATACGGAATAATACTATAATCTGGTAGGAGTTTGAGATGTGATAAGCCCCTGTCAGGAAGAAAGGGTAACTGTGCGCCATGCTCCACGTCCTCCCTACAGCAGACGATGTATCGTGGCGGTTTTACAGCAGCGACTTCGCGTGTTGGAATTATGGTTGTCTTCAACAGAAACAAACGATCGTCGTGCTTTGTCTAGTTGCTCCGGACTTCCGACATTTTCCGGGCCACAGGTTCCCGCCGCCCCCGCTCCTCTGCCGTTCGTCCGCCGCCCCCGACCCCGACCCCACGCCACGCCGCACCCCATAAACAAAGTATTCCCCGCAAAAACAGCCACATAATACACGACCGGAAGAGCTGCCCGACATTTCCATACACTCGCTGTAAGACTTCAATAGTCTACCCGACAGACGTTACACTTTCTTCAATAAACATGCCAAGTTTATCTACCAAGTTTCCGAGTGTTATAAGTCGTCACTTTCCCTCTGTTTTACTGCATTAGTGCATTTTTCACGTTTATTAGTGAAACTAATAGAAAAGCTTTCATTTGTACGAGTAATGGCTTTCGAACTGAATGTTCAAGGAATGTTAGTTGAAACTACAGTAGATAAAGAATTAGAACTCTCAGGGATCTACAGTTTATGAAAGATCTGAACCACTTAGGGTTCTGACTCATATTGGCACCATTATTACCACCAATTTTATTTGTAAAAATTTATAACATTCTTTTTCATATTCTGTACCGATCCTATTAACTTTCTAACCATAGCTACTTCGAGACAGATAATAAGCTAAATAATTTTTAAAATCGCATGGAATGTCATAACAACGCAAATTCGATTAAACACTTTACATCTCGAACTTAAAATTGAAAAATCCTTATTAAAGGTCATTTTGAAGTAAATTTTATAAACTCTTTGCATGTCATATCTATTGCCGTTTATTCCGTCTGGTTGGTACTATAAAGAAATTCAAAGCAAAACAATCGTGTGGCATCGACGGTATATGTGAGGTTGGTACAAACATAAATATGTTGACAACATGTACAAAAATGTTTAATTTGTTCTTTGAACAAGGCGCATTTTCAACATCCCTGGAAATTGCAACTGTTATTCCGATTCACAAACAGAGAATATCCTTGCCTTGCAAGCAACCGCTTTCTCACTTAAGTTCTCCTGGGGAATAAGCTTAAAAAATTTACAGATCACTGAGATTCTATTTCCTTAAAACGTTTGTTTATCGATTGCTGGCGTGAACTAGTAGATTATGTTCTTGATGACCTTGATCAAGGACATGCATTAGGCAGAATATATTCCTCGCATATCCAACACTACTGCGTGCATCATGAGACAATGTTGCATCAGTTGAAAGCTTGTGATGTGCGTGGCCTGCCTCATGAAATGCATGGAGATAGGGAATATCCTTTAAAAATTTTTAAATTCTATGGTGTCCCTCAGGGTGTACTCTTCAGTAAATCTTGTTGTTATGCTTGTCAATAGGTTGAGATCATCGATAAAATAATATAGTGTAACTGTCAATATTCTGGTACGACGATTCTCTGCATTAGTGAAGAAACAAATCTCTAATTATGAATTCGATCGTTTGTAAACGTACTTAGTGCGTCCAGCAAAATTCAACGTTAAACATGATCTCCAAATCTCCAGAAACGTTTGCCTTAGCCAACAAGAGCATGAGGGGCAACCTGCTGTATTGGCGGATGGTGCTCTCATAGAGGAAACAGAATGTACCAATTTTCTAGGAATACATGTGACCTTGGACCTACATATAGATAGCGTATGTTCAAAGGTTTCATCAGGCATTATGTCTTGTAAATACCTTATTACATTCTGTCCCATGGACTGCAAACTGACTATTTTGGCCTACTTTCCTATATTCTCGTCTTAAATATGGGTTGAGACTATGGGATTGTTCCAAAAACAAATTTTAAAATGTATGATGGAGTATTAAAGTCGCCCGAATCCTTTCCAAATTACATTTCAGACGACCGTGCAAAAATATCTACAGGAACCTTGGATTAATAACGTTATCTTGCCCCAATATTCTCAAGGTCGTCCTGAACTGCCGATTCAAGTTGATTTAGAGCAGGGACATCTATCATTACGGGGCTATACACGCAGGGACCAACAACACAGGACAACAGCTATCAAATATTTCCCTTCATAAACACCACTAAATATCATCAATAGGCTTGCTAAAGAATTAAAACAAAAAGCGAACAATAGCGCGTCATTCCATTGACTATAATTAATTATGTGCTTGGTAACAAATTTGGAACAGGAATCTTTTAAAGGCTATTGAAAGTGTAAATTAAATTCTGTATTGAAAGTTCTTCGGTACAAACTTTAACAGGCTCACCTTTAATAACACAAAAGTTCAATTGGATTTTGTACATGTCAACGACTGTCAGCTCAGATGGTAAATACGTTATATCAGGACTTTCCTTCTTTCCTAGTATATTGAAAGGTATGATTAAATGTGTTCCCTGACAACGTGGCTCACTTAAACAGCTTATCTTACGAATCACTCGTATTAAAACTTAAAGGTTTTAAAACCTACAGCGCTAAACCACAAATCAGCCTTCTGACGACATCTAATCTGCAATGTGTTGTGAATAAGTCATGTGAACAGATCAGCTGTGATAGTACGTTTTCAGATAAACTGTTGTAAATCAGACTTGGACTATTTTGCTATTGTCCCATAAGGCATGTGGCCAGGCCAAGGTGGGAAGATCGTGTTTTGAGATAAAGTGATGCAAGTGCTTGTTAAGAGATTCATAATACAATGATGAGGTAAAATAAAGTGCTGCTTTCTGTCAACGCTACAAATGAGTTAGGACTTTTTAGTTAGCTGATTTTACCAAAAGGTGTATTAAATTACAAAGAATCGAAATATTTACTCGGCATAATATCATAAAAAATTACTTACACCACTTTGACTTCCGTTTATGATTGACATAAAGCCAGATATGTCCTTTACTATCGGACATTGTTGTTTAGCTTTTCAGCTGTGTCAACGTTTTTTTCGCATAGTTTTAGATCAATATACAGATCCAAAAGATAACCATGGGGATTTCCATTTTACATTTATGAATCCATAAACATCCTTCAGCTGTTTAGAAACAGCTACAAAGATCACATTTAAAGAAATGAGAGACATCACTCACATAATACAGCAGACACGCAATCTTTAAATGTAAGTTTTAGATCTTTGATTTCTAAGCTTTTAAATATGAATAGCTTTTTGATATTTCACATGTTACAATAAAAATTCACCAAAGACAAAATTACGACAAACGTATTTTTTGAATACGTTTGTGTAAAACCTATTTGTATAGAAGGTCTAATGTAACAATTTCAAGAATTGTAACATATTTACTATTTTTTTATTTCATAATGTTTACTTCTATTTCTAATTAATTTATGTTTACTTTGTATTCAAAAATAGCTTTATATTATTTATTTTATGATTATTATTATTTGGCTATTTTAGGTGAGAAACGTGTCGAGATGCCGCTAAACAAGTTTGCCTCTACTAATCAAATTATTGTTTACATTTTCTGCTCGCACTTATCAACATATAGTAATTCATCCTTAGTAGTTACTTCTATGTATCGTTATGTTCTCCTGACCTTCAGACAAATTAAGAATGAACACTAAATTAATAAGTAACGAGTTGACAAAATAGACTCGAAGTACGTCTCAGTGTTTAAGCAAGAGCCTTTCGCTGGGATTCATGGGAATTTCGCTTAATTAACCCGTATTAGTTCAGTATATTAGGCTGACTAATATAAACTTAGAAAATAACACTTTTTATGAAGTATATTTTTACGTCAATCGATTCCTCAAAGCAGTTTTTATTTCAATACGACTTTTTTGAGCCAAAGGATTACAAAGTTTAATTTCTGGGGCCCAAATGAATTATTCTAAATAGTAAAGCATTTATACCATACTCGGTAGCTGTATGCTTTAGTTTTAAAGTAGATTTCATAGAAATTGTTATCACTTTCCAGTACGGAATTTTCAGGTGTTGTGTACAATTTTTGCTGATCGCGAATCCCAGAACATAAAGCAAACATAACCTGAAAATCTATTCATGCATAGATGTACATGTACATACATATTGTATGTATTGTATTCATACGTATTTGTACATGCATGCATAATGTACGTGTGCACGTATAAGCGGAAGTAGTACAAGTATCGTATTTTCTATTTAACTCAAATTACACTTGGGACTAATTTCAAAAGAAACATCAATATAATAAAAAGTGTTTTAATGGGAGCCGTTATTATTTGCGCAATTCTTACTTCTATAAATTTGAGAAGTAGACAATAGCGGAGAAATGGATGAATACGGTAGCTGTCATAATTAATAATTAATTCAAACTATACTTAGAAGGATATAGTACTAACACACGCCACTATTATAAAGTCTTCATCCAGTATCAACCGTAAAAGGTTTGAAGAAAGCGGCCTTTTGCGCTTATACATAAAGCAGCTCGTATATATTCCATAGCATAAACCACGAATGAAATATTACTTATTTTGAAAACTATTGCTATTCTATTTTTAGCTACTCAAGGGAATTTGAATCGCTTTAGAATCATATCACATTTTAAAAATATATCGTAGTCTAGATGGATGCCATATATAGCTTTGTTAAGGGGGTTTTGTACAGCCCTATCCTTTTAATACTAATTTATGAAACTTTGTGTCCATTTTTCTAAGGTACCTCTTGGACTATTATAATAAAACCTTAGGATAATATTATATGGACATTCCTTAACAGTTACAGCGGAAAAAATGTAAACATGATTTTAAAAATATTTTAAAATATATCCTGTTTTTGACAAAACTATGTAATATTTTATTTTTTTTTGACAAAAATTGGTTATCTTTTTTTAAAATGCCTTACATTCAAAATAAGTGTACTAGTTTAAAGTACAACTGTAATTTGTTTCATACTAATCTAATGAGTAGTTCCAGAGAAAAAGGTACATATGTGAGAAAAACGTTGAATTCGGGAAATAGCAGGTAAAGACCATGTATAGGCTTATAAGTGAGTTCACTAACATGTAAGATAAGTTTAATTAAAATAGTTCCCGACATCGGATTTTAATACTTTTTGCAACAAACTCTTCAGAAAGTAACTTAGAATATTAAAATGTAACAAATCGAAAATTGAAAATGTTTTATATTTTGCCTTACCTATTTAAAGCACACAGTTAATAAACGTGAATTCATTTTCAAACGTAATTTATAACTGAGCGCAGCAAATCGAGCCCAAATTTTTAGAATCTACTAGTATGCTTATACATATTTTTAATGTTTCAGTATAACATAAATACATAAATTTTTCCAAGATTTTGAAAGTATTATGATAACATGTAACCGATTCATAATCATCATACCCTCGTTGTATGAATTAGCCTTAAATTAGGCGATGCATCCATACTTCAAGACATAAGACCCATATGAAATTTGCCTTCCTTCGTACCCAATTGCAAGTAAAAAACATCCATCAAACAACCCCATCACACGAGTTGCTAGCTTACTGAATAATGTAAACTAAATTTATTTGATCCGCGTGAATCTCGTTTCTCAAACGCAGATATGAAAACTAAAAAATAAGAATTTCCTGGGGTGGAGTACCCGCTTTTGAAGATTATAGAAGTTGAAACCTCATATTCTAAAATGCTTAGGCAAAATCCTTTCGATAAATTCCAAGGTCCACTGTTCAATGGAAGCATATCTTCCAGAAATACATCTAATAATACGGCTGGTACAAGAAATCGTTGGAAAGTTCGGATTAATGATTTTAAAACAGTGGTTACTAAACTATTGCCAGGTATTGACAAAGGCCCTGACAAAGGCCTGAGACGTAAATAGCCCAAAATGAAACTTTATTAACTAAACACGTTTTTTTAGAGTAAACGGTCATCCTAAGGTTACAATTTTATTCTAAATAGGTTCCTTGTTATCCCTCCTACCTATTCAAAATTCGCATCCTAACAAAGCCTTAAGATGACCTAAATCGTAAGCCGAATCGTAACAAAGAATTTATGTCATAGTCCTATGTAGTGAATGTTCGTTCTCTTAATATTTTAAGTCAATTTAAAAGGATTTCTGGGAATTGCCTAAGTGCTGAACAAAACACTACGTTTCGTTGTTTAGAATCCATTCTCTTCTTCAGGTGCCACAAAACAATAAAGGTAAAAAGAAATATAAACTATGGTAAATGCCCACCCAGCAGGGATCACTTCCTGGCTGGTTTATACTTTCCAGTTGAACCTACCACTGGGCACAGCAAAAACCGATGTGTCACTTAAATCTGAGCAACCTTATGGATGTCCAGGAGCGGTACATCACTAACCGAAAATGGTGAGATTCTGGGGTGCAAGGGTAATTCGATAGGTCTAGTCTACTGCGGGAGATGACTGGTTGAAGTTTGGTGGGGTTCGTTCCCTAAGTATCAGAGGTTCTTGCTAGCCTCAACAAGGGTGTGCCGCCTCCTGCCTGCTTTTACTGGAGAGGCTGGTTCAGAGCTGGCCTCCACTTCTTCCGGGGGGACATGACTTTGAGATTAGTGCCATAATTATTCCTCATAGGATGCAGCCCCTACTCCATAACCTTACCCATCCTGAATATCCTGTCATTCCGGAAGCAGCGCTAAGGTTCTAATATAACTAAGCGCAATTTATAAGCTTCTTGTCCTAAGAGAACAAAACAATTGAGAATGCCCGAAATCAGTTTATCCTCTCACCATCATCAATAATCAATAATAAATCAACAGTAAACAATGAAGTTAAATTATTATAAAACGACTTCTATTTATATATTTTCATCATTAGATATAGAGTCTGCACATCCCCCTGCTGCACATAGATGCTGCTCAAGACAAAAGAAGGAGGAGTGGCTACTGCTGTTCAAGTCCCAACCTCACAACTGTCATTGTGCATTATAACTCAGATACTTTACACAATTATTATATGCCTTACATCTTGTATGTTGCCAATAATTATATACGTATTCTATACATATCGATTTTATACGCTAACAAGACTTGTTATACAATTAAAATTAACTGCAGAATAAACTGTTTGGATCGGATTTGGATCCTCCTAATTTACTTTGCATCCCTCGAGCATTGTGATAAACGAAGTACAGTCGACACGATAAACCGAACTGATATTTAACGTTGGACTGCCGAGCGGGCCGGGAGTGTTGCGCTAGGTTAGTGTTATCACAGGGGCTATTGTGTGTTTTTTATTGATAGCGGAGTATAAATCAACTCAATGAATGTGGACGAGGTGTCGGTGCTGTTGAAAATGTTGTATGTCGGTAAATAATGCTTGAGGGCCGTGTTTCCTCTTATTTATGGTCATTCAATAGGCAGACATTGAGCCATCATTTTAATTCAGCACCGCTCTATTCGGTGATTTATTCGCTCTCTGGTTGCCCCACAACTCTTTCTGAGCGGCCACACGTTGCAGCGCGTTGTCGCTGTTGTCGCAGTTGTCGCCGTTGTTCTCCTCCCTCAATACAGCTTTTTAAACGCTTCGTCATCCCATTACACACTGCGATGCCGCCTGATGGGAACAACTGTTTTAGATTACACTCCCACAACTGCTCATCATTTATCTTCGTGTCAACCCATTTACACGAGATAATAAACAGGCAACCTCTCAACAAACCGGATAAATATTTATCTCTCAGGGAACTGTAACACTTTTACCTGTATATTATCTTGAAAACAAATTGAAGTACAGACTAATTTTTGCATTAAACTCAATTTGTAAATAGGCAAGATTGAGCGATTTTGGTGCTTGACTCTACATAAGATGTACATGTTAAAAGATAACACAGGCCAACGATCAAAATGCTTTTTTTATTAAAAAATCTAATTCTTGTGTTTTTTAAGTGCTAAACCCATATATGACACTTAAAAGCTCTATCACCTACCATTTTTTTCACATTTGCACATAAATTTATTAAATGTTGTTATTTTTTAAAGAATTTATCAGTTTTTATGTAGTTCAAATGTAATTGTAAAATATTTGTACTGGCTATAGAAGAGTTGGCAGCACTGCTGAAACACATTTACTGTTCAGAAAAAGGGGGATTATATTTTTCTGCTCACAGCTGATGTTTTGTTTACTGCCAATTTAACCTCACTTTCTGGTTTTCAGTACATGTACTCAGTAAAATGTCTAATCGTGGTTGTAAGAATTCTGCTGACAGTTTTTGTTATATTTGTGGTGACTTTGTTATTAAAAAACACCAAAGAAACATTACAGACTTTGTGAAAAAGGTTTATGAGAATATTTTGGAATTAAACTTGGTGATCACGATAAATCTTAGGCCCCGAATAAAGTATGTTATGTTTGTGTTGAAGATCTTAGAAAATGGTCAATAAAGGAGAAAAAGCGATTAAGTTTTCTGTTCCTATGGTATGGAGGGAACCTAGAAATCACACTGATGATTGCTACTTTTGCAGTATCGATATTACTGGCCATAACTCGAAAAACAAGAAGGTAATAAGCTACCCTAACCTAATGTCCGCCATCCGACCAGTAGGGCACAGTGTAGATTATCCGGTCCCAGAACCTCCAGATGATATGAATTCTGTTGCAACTGAAATGTTTTGTGATGTATAGGCCAAAAAAGATTGTTGGCCTGTGTAATATTCTATAAAATATAATTTAAACGTTACTGAAATTAAATACACGTTATTAACCTAGGAAAATACTGATCCCAATTAATATTTGGTAATCTTGCACAATTCATAATGACTATTCTAGTTGTGCCGCATCTAGGTTTCCAGGTCTAGGATTATGATTATTGTAATAAAGATTACAGATGTGACACTCGCGGGGAGCGAGATGCCTCCTAGCAAGCGCAGCTGTGTCGGATCCCCCATACTAGTTCCACATTTAGACCTGCCGTCCAAGATTGTGGGGACTTCGGCTAAACCTCCTAGCATACTACTGTTCTCTTGTTCCAACCCGTACTACATTGATCTGTCATTACCCTGTTATAATTTTAACAGAATCAAAATGTTTTGTTGGCCACCTGTAATACAAAAAATTACTTAGTGTATAATCAGTGGTTATAAAATAATTGTAATTATAGATACACCAGATGATTCATTAATAAACTATACTACTTACACTACTCTGATGCAATGTTTCCAGTGACGAGTATGGCAGCAGATCCAAGAGCTCTATGTATCAATTTTCAAATCTCAATTGTCTTTCAACAGACACACATCTTCGGGCTGATAGAAAATGGCAAGATAATAAGAAAGCCCTGAGCACAATCGAATTCTTAAGCACAACAGTATACGAGGCTCAAGTATAGTTTTGATCCGACCTTAATATTTTGCAACAGGCCTTTAACAGTGTTAAGTACAAAGAATGTGGTTGATTTTCTAATCAATATTTATAGAGTTCTGCTACTCTTCCGTAATTCTGAGTTTACAAACCAGTGTCGCTTTTTGGTAGGCAGGACGATATCCCTTCTCCTATTTTACAAAATGGGAAAACGCCTTCAAAGGTTTCACAATAAACCTGATAAAACGCAACAAATGTCTTTACCGACCTAGCCGTAACGATTTTCCCGGATTATTGAACATGCGTGATCGATAGCTTTTTTTATTTATTATTTTCTTGTTTATTAACTGGAAAGCTTTCAGGTTGTTTGTGCTTATGAAAAGAACAGGCCAACTATTGATTAAACTGACCGTAAATTTGTTTCCCTTTCACATGTTAACCCAAAACCAATAGATTTCTTTCTTGGGCCAATAGAAACACATGTAGTTTGGATTATACCTACTTATATAAGCCCTTTCTACCAAGAGTTATAGCACAGACTGGCCGACATACAACGTCACGCTTTTAAGAGCGCGTGTCGAGTTCTCACTAAAATTTGTTTCTAAGTAAAAAGTAAAGTTATAAACATCAAGTACTATGACAGTGAAAAAGAATATGGAGATTAATGGGAAAATTCAATACGATGATTAAATTTAACTGGCATAAATTCTCGTTTGAAATATTCAATTAGCCAATAAAATAATAAGTTCATGATCAGTATTATGTTACTGAGGTGTAAGCAACAGTTTGGGAATTTACCGTTAGCTTAAAAGTTACATTTTAAAGGGAAAACGCAAATGTAAAATTTGATTCTGTCACAGTCACCTATCGGACTGTATATGCAATGTAAATATTTTATCATAAGCCAATTGTGTCTGAAATTGTTTTAGTGTAAAAATGACAAAATGTGAGATCATACTATCCTGAGGTAGGACATCGCGAATCTATCTAAAGCTTTCTTGCAACACATACACTTCACGTAATAATCTAACGTGGTAAGAACATTAAAAAATGAAAACATACGAGTACACTAAAAAGGTTATTACTTTTCGAAATACTTTTTTGCGAATCATTCATAATCAACATTATTTTAAATATTACCGAGTTATTAATTAACTAATTCATTCAGACCTTCTTCAATACTTCAATTTAACTATATATATGATAGTCGATTAGTGAAAGAGTAACTGCACTTGATTATAATTGTTTTATACCTGTACACAATTAAAAAACAAGAATTGATATTTATAATTAGTAATTAATTGGAAGCTATGCTTGTCTAAAACGTTTCATTCAACATTATTAGTGTTACTATTGATTAAGATAATTATATTTAACACGTAAGTTTTCCGGTTCACACAGCCTGGAGAGCCACCTACAGTCAACACATGTTAAACTGATGGTGACACCTGCCACGATAGCTTAAGAACCAAGATAATTACATTATTGTAATATACAGACCGTTACAAACTATTTTGGTAAATGAAGTACAAAAATCATAGATTTTCTGGAAGGAGGTTTTCCAAACAATATCCGAACGAAATTTAAAATCTTTTTTTATGACAGAACCGGTTATGATAACGTACTACAGTTTAACGATCTTGTCCATATCTGTGGAAAGATATTCGGAACGGAGTTATTTCTCGAATTTTCCAACGATATGAAACGCTTAACAAATAAAATAAAAGAGATGAGTAGCACAAAAGAAACCACAATGATGTCGAGCCTCCAACGCGAGCTGCTTGTCCTTCATAGAGGCACAATGGCAGGTGGGACCGCGCGTGGGCCTCGGCGCCGCAAACCTTACCGTCGCGCCGCACCTTCATCAGCGGGATCGTACTGGAGACTCAGCGTCTCATTTGTCCATCAGCAAGGGATATTACATACGGTCCGTAACATTTCCATACGAATGGCATCTTAGCTGTTCAGAGACTGATAACTGTGTAGCACTGCTTCCTGCACCGAGTACAACACCTTCATCAGCGGGATCGTACTGGAGGCTCAGCGTCTCATTTGTCCATCAGCAAGGGATATTACATACGGTCCGTAACATTTCCATACGAATGGCATCTTAGCTGTTCAGAGACTGATAACTGTGTAGCACTGCTTCCTGCACCGAGTACAACACCTTCATCAGCGGGATCGTACTGGAGGCTCAGCGTCTCATTTGTCCATCAGCAAGGGATATTACATACGGTCCGTAACATTTCCATACGAATGGCATCTTAGCTGCTCAGAGACTGATAACTGTGTAGCACTGCTTCCTGCACCGAGTACAACACCTTTCATCAGCGGGATCGTACTGGAGGCTCAGCGTCTCATTTGTCCATCAGCAAGGGATAGTGCATACGGTCCGTAACATTTCCATACGAATGGCATCTTAGCTGTTCAGAGACTGATAACTGTGTAGCACTGCTTCCCTGCACCGAGTACAACACCTTCATCAGCGGGATCGTACTGGAGGCTCAGCGTCTCATTTGTCCATCAGCAAGGGATATTACATACGGTCCGTAACATTTCCATACGAATGGCATCTTAGCTGTTCAGAGACTGATAACTGTGTAGCACTGCTTCCTGCACCGAGTACAACACCTTCATCAGCGGGATCGTACTGGAGGCTCAGCGTCTCATTTGTCCATCAGCAAGGGATATTACATACGGTCCGTAACATTTCCATACGAATGGCATCTTAGCTGTTCAGAGACTGATAACTGTGTAGCACTGCTTCCTGCACCGAGTACAACACCTTCATCAGCGGGATCGTACTGGAGGCTCAGCGTCTCATTTGTCCATCAGCAAGGGATATTACATACGGTCCGTAACATTTCCATACGAATGGCATCTTAGCTGTTCAGAGACTGATAACTGTGTAGCACTGCTTCCTGCACCGAGTACAACACCTTCATCAGCGGGATCGTACTGGAGGCTCAGCGTCTCATTTGTCCATCAGCAAGGGATATTACATACGGTCCGTAACATTTCCATACGAATGGCATCTTAGCTGTTCAGAGACTGATAACTGTGTAGCACTGCTTCCTGCACCGAGTACAACACCTTCATCAGCGGGATCGTACTGGAGGCTCAGCGTCTCATTTGTCCATCAGCAAGGGATATTACATACGGTCCGTAACATTTCCATACGAATGGCATCTTAGCTGTTCAGAGACTGATAACTGTGTAGCACTGCTTCCTGCACCGAGTACAACACCTTCATCAGCGGGATCGTACTGGAGGCTCAGCGTCTCATTTGTCCATCAGCAAGGGATATTACACATAGTCCGTAACAATGCCATGCAAACTGAAGTTTATGTGTTAACAGGTGATAACAGTATATAACATATATATATATATATATATATATATATATATATATATATATATATATAAAACATACATACATAACATGTACCAAATCTATTCCTAGAATGTTTTTAAAGTAAGACGTAATAATGTATAATTTAAATATCTTCATTCTTTATTTGTACGCGGCATATGCTGGTATTATTTTATGGGATGGGAGGAAAAGGTTGTATGTACATTTAATTCTTCACTCAGTTCAAAAACATTTGACGAGAATTGAAAATAAAAGAGTAATGCCAAATGTATCTATACAAGTTTAAAGCTTCTATATAAACTTGAATAAATAACCTATTTTATTTATGTAAATAAAAACCTAAGGTATTTCTAAATCTGGTAATCAAGCTATCTATATACGAAGGTACAAGCCTCCCAATGTATTTACCGTTCTCAAAATCTCCCAGATAAAAGAAACACCAATATTACTCATTTAAAGATTTAGCTATAAGCCTTCTTTGGCTTTCGTCAAATCAAAGTCAGACTTCAGCAAAATACTTATCATGGTTTGTTACTTACCTTACTAACCATATTATGAACAGTATATATTTTTTGAACAGATTTTACCTTTTTAGTAGTCTAGCTATTTCCGAACACTTTGGTGTGTTATAGTAAGCCAAACAATAAGAATATTCTTCTATAACCTGGTTAATAATAAGATTGAAATAAAGTCTCCATATATTACTCTAAATGAGTTTTAGAATTGCATAAAAGGCGTAATAATGTTATTCAAGCAGATTTTAATTGATTTTATTCCAAATTTGTATTCTTATGTTCCTTGTCATTTAACACTTACTTTTTATTTATTTCTTATATTCTTTCTTCATGTTTCTTATACCTAGTAGCTGATGTTTAATAACAGAGCCAATTAAGATTCAATAAAGTAGAAATTACGTTTTACATATGACATGAGCTTCTCGCTACAGTTGCTTCTTCACTATAATGGTAACAATAAATTCCAGAAACGCAACTGATGACTGTTATTTAAAACATTCAAGCTTTTATTTACATCGTAAATATCAACATACCCATATTTTAAGCGTTTTCGGCATTTATTAATAATTACAAAATATCATTATAACATAATTGTATAACCTTCTTTTACCGTAGTCTTTAATATTACCAATATTAAAATATTTAATATAGATAGATAAAGAAATAAATTACCTCTACCAGTGTTGAAAGCCCTATAAACAGGAATAATTCCGTTAGTATAACGCTATAAAATCGGTTGTAGGCACAAGAAAACTGTGCTGATGTTACTATGCGCATGCCTGTACATAAATGTTGAAGTAAGAGCAAATTTTAAAAGACCTAAAACAATGATTCACGTCCCCTCGTTTCGTGGGCTAATCCCGTTGTCATTACCAAACTCGGGTAATGGATCATCAAATTTAATTTGTTTGATGAATTTACGCATCAAATTATTTTGATAAAGGTACGTCACTGTACATTCAGTCTTATATTAGGATATTAGGATTAGGATATTAGGAAAAAGGTACAAAAATTATATACAGTACATGATTTAAATCATCAACATGTATTTATCAAACCGTTAATACCAAATCAAAGTGTGAGCATTCAAAACCTCATGACGATAAAATTCACAGGAACGCCCATTCGTATCTGTTTAGTATTAAGTAACAAATAATTCAGTTTTTATGCATAAATTTATCTTAATTTTGGGATACAAGGGCCCCCACCAACCCAACAAACCCCCCCTAACCCAACGACAGTGTTTTTAACCAAATTTGTTTCGTATTGCACCCAAAACTCTACGGGAAAACGGTATACTATGGAATAATATTTGCTATATTTCCTTTGGAATAAGTCTTTGTGGAAAAAATGACTAAACAATGTTAAGTTACAAGGACAAACAGACATAACATTTGCTACTTCTCAACTAATTACTCTGTACAGTTATAAAAAAAAATCCTAAAAGTTTACTTCACATTTTAGACACATAGCATGGCTTTATTACACCTTACTGCCAATAACGATTAGAACTAATCCTATAAAATTCTTTAAAATCTGTTCAGTCATGATATTCTAAATTGCGTAGCCGTCTTCAATTCAAGAATATTTTCCTTTTCGTACTTTCACTCTAGAGTGTTTCCTTGACACTTGGGTGGGGCTCCTTGCGATCGACTGGTAGTCTGCTAGTCTGGTCAGTCCGGGCTGTCAAAAATGTCATCCTTTCCAGGCGCTAGCGGCACAAGACCGGTAGCGTTATCTGATTTATGGTGCGGGGATATAACCTGCATTCTGCTGAGGATCAGGGGTCTCGCTGGAGCCGATAGCTCACCTTTTATGGGATTAAGGTCTGCATGATACTAGAAGGAAACAATACTAAGGTACAAGTCGATCGCCGACAAACCCACCACACCGCAGCAGTGGTGAGCCCAGAGTTTTTTCCTCGTTTACAGTTCATTTTCTAGAAAGGAAGGTGTGGGAATGTAACCGGAATAACAATGCGTTTTGTGATCTGCAACCTGATCTCTTCTTCAGGCGGATAACTACAATGTAGGTTAAAAGAACCAAATTGTACATAAGTTTTCACACGCATAACTTAGGAATTACAACTAAAATTTATAATGTCAACACCATTAACATTATCTCACAGACATGAAACAAACACCAATTACTATGTAAACTGAAATAAAGAATACATGTAACAATAAGTCATCATCAATCATCCATAGCTAATCAGTGGGCGGTTATCAATGATCACGGCAAAAACAAGATGTCGGCAAATCTAGAAAGGGGGGAAACGGAGGGTATTTAAGAATTTCTATAAACCATACAGTGACTCCTCATTGGTTTATTTTATGTCTTAGGTTACCTTTTTAGTTCGTTTCGTTGCACAAACAATGCGGACAATTTCTACAGACAGTTTGTCTGCTAACTTAATGTATGAAGCCTCGAGTTATATCCTATTGACAAGACAATGTTCTCTATGTACTCATTTCGTTAGCTACAATCCAATGGATTTGAGAGATTAAAGTTTTCACCATATAGAGGTTGTTCGACGAACTTCCTTAGGTTAAACAATGGGGTTAAGTTCACCTCACCAACATTAATCTCAGAAGACTTTTCTTTCTCTTTCTTTTTAAGGGAAGTTTCCAATTAAAAGGACAAATGCTAGGTGTGTTCCTAACCACAATATGGCGTTCCCCAAGTGAGATAGTCAAGACGTTAGATTGGCGGCATATTTGTACTCCGTGCAGCATCTACAGCGCTGGATGCTTTATTACACGCATTCAAGATGGTTCCCAAGAATTCACGTGTGCCTCCATGAACATCAGAGATACAAGGCAAAAATTAACGTTTTGATACGAACAAACCCTGCAACAAGAGACCGTGCAACAATATTTTCAGTTTTCCTTCCGTCCATATGTTTATCCAGCTGTGAAATTGGAAGTCAATAGAAAAGTTCTTAGTCTAAGGATAGTCCTGTGCTTTGTGTTAATAAAATCGAAGTGCTGCTAAGTTACATTCAGTTTTGTCAGAAGTCTAATTTAATCAGGACATACAACCACCAATGCCAGTCAACCTCATAACGTTTTGTGTTCCTTTCGTGACCAAACCTGAAAACTTTCACAGTGAATATGTACAAAAAGGACATTTTGAACCATAAATAATGAACTTTCACTAATACGGCAAAAGTTGCAGTCAGTTCGGGAAAGACTTTCATTACGTTTTTCTGGTACTTAAATATTCCGCTTTATCTGTTTATTAAATAAAGCTACCCCTAACGACTATTCACCTCTGGCCTTGGCTTCTTTCACATCAAGCAAACTTTAAACAAATACAGGAAAACTCACATTATTTATTTATGTAAACACATTCAATCTACACAAATTCTAATGTGAATATGAAGTAGTGTGTATTTAGGCTCCCCAGTGCAACATATCAGAGTTACATACATAGTCTACAATTATCTTAATGTCAATATTGGTACGGAAATAGGATATTGGTACAGGATCTGATATTGTTTGGCTGTCGAAATGTCCGGTCTTGTGAATGGACACAATTTTCAAGACTTGAAGACTGATATAGGTTTTTTTAACTAAATTCGCGACTCCTCTCCCTCCCCCCCCCCCCCAAACAATCTATTGAACTTTACGATTGTGTAAAACTATGATAGCTTAATTCATAATGCTATGGTGTATATTACAGCATAACAAATACTTGGACACGATTAATTATTGGGACCAAAAGTGCTCTCTCAATTTCAAAAAAAAAGTTGATTATGTCATCGGTTGAATTGCAGAATTGATTTCACACGTCCGCACAATTGATTACAATGTCAATTGCATCCAAAGTAAAGTCGTTAGGTTTTTCAAAATAATTTTAATAAGCATAATAAATTCATTCGCCATTACAAATACCAGTTACTAAACAACAATTGTTTATGAATCCCTAGTGTCACATATGGACGTTGTATTACGTTAAATATATACTGTAGTGCGCAAGCCGTGGAGGGATTTTAAGAGTGCCTCCGAATTTTAGTACGTTAGGAAATTGTATTCTAGATTTAATACATCTTACAAATTACATCCATTGATAGATATCAAGACAAATCCAAATGAGCGTAAATCAAGTCATACCGTCATAACATCGCTGACATACTTACATTAAATACATAACAAGGAATACTTGAAGATGAGGACTAACGAGTTTAAGCGTTATTGTTTTGTATGCTATTTAGAGACTGTGTTTTACTTGTTAGCTAGTGACGTAGGGTAGAAAATAGTTCACCTGGTTAGCACGCGTCAGAGATCACCTTGACGGTTTCATTGGCGATTATCTTTCGACAAATATTTTATGATTGATTCATTCGAGTGAAGAGTCGTGAACAAGTGAATCAAAAGGACAACAAATGAGGCTTTTACTAAAATGGTTTTGTACCCTTTTTTAATCCATCAATACGTGGCTTAAATATGTAGTAAAAAGAGTAATTCTAAATTATTCAAACAAAGTATTAAAGATCATAGTGCATATGTTTTTTTTTAATTTTTCAAGCTTATGTTCAAGGGGGTGGCGAATTTCCCCAGGAGGACCTGATCAGTTGTTTTCGGCAGTTTGTGGAACTGCTGAAACCGTAGACTGGTAGGCTTCCGGGGTGCGCAAAAGGCCCTTGAGCCCTTGAGGTTTAAGTGCATGGTCATAAGCCCCGTAAAAGAAGAAGAAAGAGAGAACTACAAAGAATTTGGTCTTGGTTTATTCATAAGATCAGTGAATGCGCTACATGGCATGGACATTACATGAATAAAAAGTAGAATAAGGAACAAAATGAATATCAAAATAAATTATACAGGTAAGGATGAAGAAGAATTTGATGCATCAACATATGGACCAAGCATGTTTAAGGAAGAGGGATTCAAGTTCAATGTTTTTTCCAGAAACTTCATTTCAAAATTTCTTTTGTAACGTACACTTTTCTCTAAAATTAGTAATATGACAAGTTTGTAAGTAATATATATATTACCTTTTATTTTACTATACTATTATTATAATATATATATTCCTTATATATATATAATGAAATGTTTAATCAACTAAAAGGACTATATTGCTTAATGTTTATACGCCATAGCATTTATGGTTTTTGCTGGAATTTTCTTTTATCAAATGACATAACACTTTTTACTTTAGTTTATAAATGAGCTAAAATATGACATCGGTGAAAATACTCTAAATGATAAGTAAAACTCGCTATAAAAATGTCAAGACTATGGTCCTTTTAGTTGATTAAACATTTCCTTTAAACTTGGCATCTGGTACTATTGGGGTACTTGGCAATGGCAGCCTTAAATCTCAGGTACCTAAGAGGATACCGATTAGGTTCTCAGAGTTGTGATTTAAAAATCACTCGGTGGAACAAGTGGGCAAATTATATCGATCCGCTACCATGAATTATGGTGCTTACCCCTCGGTATATTTCCTTCCTATTTTAGTAATCCTAACAATCCCCGTTTAAGTTACTCGTAATATGTATGTAAAATGTTACCCGAGATACACATTGCTGATTCAAAGCAATGAAAAAATGAATAAAAAAAATTATAAACACTTGGACATAATATAAGGGAAGGTGGAGGCAGGATAATTAGGATGACAGGTGCAGGAAAAATCATTAGGATGATCTCAAATAGAATAGCAGTACTCCTACGTTGGCAGTTAGTTGCAATGATTCCGCCAGGTAGCTCATTCTAGGTTTATAGCTGCCCTTATAGCCTCGACTGGTTGCTCTAGCTGATGGCTCTGTCTGATTGACTTGACCTGATTGATTGCCTGGCTAACTGATTAGAAACACTCCCTAGCGTCCTTTGCATGCCTATTTCAGTGCTCGGTCCCGTACGTAGACAGCTAAAGAGAGAACCGAGTGCGCCCCAATTATCTTCAACTCGGTATTCCCGAAGTGCTAAGAGATGTCATTGACTTAAATTCTGTGCTCTGGGGTGATCAGGAGTCTGGCAAATTGCTTCTGCTGGAAGCGTAAATGGACTAACTGGTCAACATTTGCCTCAACGAAGAGTCCTATCTCAGACTTAATGTACTTTAGAGGCCAGTCACAAATCCACTGGTCATCTGACTACCGCCTAGTTAAACTTATAGGTGTACTTACCAAGCGAAGTATTTCTTCAGGCGTTAACTTATTCTAAATATATCCCTATCCAAGATTTTACGGATTTACATTTGGATATATTGTCTAGAAAGATGTAAAGCGTGATAGAATAGTCGCCACCAAAGTAATTATTTATGAATTCTTAAAGTAACGAAAACAAACTGGAATTGTAGTCTAGGAGAAGAGAGCCAGTTTGAAATCCATAAGCACACAAACTAGTTTTTCGCGAAATCGATGGATGAACTTTGCCTAAGAAATAAATTGGTTGACAGCTGCTGTGTTGGTTCGAAAATGTCTCAAAAGGGATTGTATCGAAAGGTTTATATAGAAAATATACACCATTTTGTTAGATTGATAAGTTTAAAATCAACTGTCAGTATCGTAAATAATACTTATATCGCCGTCAGCCAATGAAATCAAAAGGCTGAAGTTACCACTTGCAGCCAAATAGCCAGCCTTCATATGGTTGGCTGACGATTATTTTACTTTTATTTAAGGGTTTGACAGTTGTTTTTCTTTATTTGAAGGTAAATTATGATCTGAACAAAAATTTCATATATTTTTGAACAGGGGCGGAAAAAATAACTGCTGTGCATAACAATATTTTCTAATTTCGTCTAACAAGAAGTTTCCAAGAGATCAAATAAACAAATGACAACAAGAGAACAACACTGTAATAAACACAAACAAAGCAAAAATCAGAATGCTAATAAAAAAGATTTTCATGACACAAAGTATTTAAACATTTCCATATTTTACATGGCATTTCATATCTATTTAAATATTTTATTTACAGACAAACTGGTGAAGAAAGTATGAAATTCGTTACACCTGGTAGATAACCGGTAGGAATATTACTCTCAGAAACGACAATATGTGGAAGTTGTAACACGCAATTAGAAATTTAAATGTGATAACATTATAACAAACCTATAACATCATAGTGATAGTGTGAAATGTAGGTAAAAACTAGTTAGCTTTTCGAAATATTGCTTTTCGAATATTTAAAATTTTGAGGCTTTCGTAAATATTCTCAAGCAGGCTAGTATTGCTATACCATTTTATAACTTGGGATGGTAAAAGTTTGTTTGGAAACTCAACATGAGATAAAATATAAAGTAATCGGGATATCCCGATTTGAAATAGTATTCTTTTTTTATTTTATTATTATTATTTTTTTTTTTTTTTTTTTTTTTTTTTTTTTTTGAGAGAGAGAGAGACCGATCCCCTTTTAAGCATTATTATGTCCGTCCTCATGGGCCACTGGCCTGTGCGAGGATCTCATCAAACAGAATAAGGGGGAGAGTCGATACAGTACAAGGTCGATAGTACTAATAAAAAGTGCAACGGTCACAGACAGGATTCGAACCCTCGCTATCTCTAACTCAGTCCCAAAGTCCAATGACTTAGACCGCTTGGCCGTCGGCACTCCCAAATTCTTCTCTTGATACTATTTTGTTTATCTGATCTTGTAAACAAAACCATGCTACCCTGTATTTTGTTGTGCCTGTCCGAGGCTCGTATGTATCCACCATAAAATATATGCGGCATCAGTGTGCAATTCTAACGTGTGATAGCCTTTTTGTAACTAAAATATACTTACGTTCATAAAGAACTGTTAATTTAATGAAGTTGGTTACAAATTCAAAGTAAAATCTAAAAATTGCACTTCAATAATATTTGTGTATTCTTTACGTCATTGTACGATTCTAGGCATTCTGTTGCTTTATTATGGAAGGCAACAAAACATTTTTATCCCTTATGTGCCAAGAGGCATAAGGAAGCGCAATAATTACTTCTTATTCTATAAAATGAGTTTTACAATACAGCATAGGCTTAAGAAAACGTCTTTCTTAGGTAGCACAAAAGATTAGTAAATAGCAATAAATAAATAGATTTTAGAGATCGTGTGTATAGAGTTGACACACGACATTGTTGTTGTGATCCCTGACTTACGCGTGTCACAACGCTCCAGTATGATTTGTATATTCTAACATTGATTTTAGACATGAGGTTAGTTATCTACTTGAGGAAGAGATCAGATTGCAGATATCGAAACGTAGTGTTACTTATTTGATGTATCACTGAACAATGGCAAATATCCGGAAAAATTGTGTTTCCTTCACAATCCTTCCATCGGCAGAAGCGATCGTTAAGCAAAGGAAGTTTCTTTCCTTTGTTTAAAGTTTGTTATTGACGATTGAGGGAATATGAAGGAAACAGGATTTTCCGGACATTTGCCATCGTTCAGTGATACAGCAAATAAGTAACACTACGTTTCGAGATCTGTAATCTGATCTCTTCTTCGGGTAAATAACTAGCCTAACACATAATTGCTAACTATATTAAAATAAACAAATATACCAGAGCGTTGTGACACGCGTTAAGTCAGGTATCACAACAACAGCAGTCAACTCCATCAGCAGAAACTTAGTGTTACTAATTTGCTTTATCACCGAACGATAGCAAATGTCCGGAAAATCCTGTTTCATTCAGGTTTCTTTCGTTCATAAAAAGGAGAGACAATTTGAATTAAGTTATACCATTAAGTTATAAACAAGTCAACTGCCTACCTAGCCATTAGCAACTGGTTCACAGATAAACAAACACCGTCACCGTCGGCAGAGTTTCTCTGGTAACCATTTGGCAAGAAACTCATTAGCGGTAGCAACACCCTGTCCACCAGCTGGTTGATGAGCATGATCAAAGGCCTTTTGAAACTTGCCATTTGTCATATTACTGAACACGGTCATTTCCGGAAAGATTATTGATATTCTAGGTGCTTACTACATTCAGTTTGAGGAGGCTACAAATGTTATTTTGGGTTGTGAGAGGCTTGAACTAGGAGAATGGCCCTACTTGGAACCTCGCAGCCATTTATAAATTTGTTGTCAGTATTAAGCAGAAACTGGTTGATGTCACTGAAGGCACAAAGGTAGGCAGGCCTTATCAACAGCATCTGAAGGGCACAACGTGCTTAAGGTGGGGCACTGATACTAGGCATCCTCTCCCCTCTTTTAAATATATTTATAGTTAGAGACTTTTACTGTGTGATAGATAACTAAAAGTTTTGTACACGCAATAATCTGTACCGTTATTTAGTTGTATTTTATATAATACGTATTGTCGCAACCATGTTACTCATTACTGGTTAATGTAAGTTACATCCGATGTTCTTAGGACTAAATTATTGGCGGATTAATAACCTAATTGGCACGCGTATTAATTTTTTCTCTCGTGAACTTTGTAACTGACCATCTTGCTGCCGAGTAACATCTCGCGCGCCTTGTCCGGGAGTTCAACCGAGTCTCTGATTTTTACTTCGAGTTTCGGACTTAAACTTCAAGTTTCTGATTACAACTTCAAGTGCTTTTAGACTTCTAGTATAATAATCTTCACCTTTTCCGACTACAGCTACAATGTCGATCCAAGATAATGACGCCAGGGCTTGTGAGTCGACACCAATGTGAAGGGAAGTCAATTTTAAAGTTTTAATAATTATTAAGTTCGTATGCAAAATTCTCATAGAATATTAGAACTATTAGGCCCACCCCTATGATATCATTTAGTTCTCTATCACTCCATTTAGCAGCAATGTGACGATTCATTATTTTATTTTTAACATCTAGACGCGGTGCTTTTATGTTTATTTGCAACAGTTAAACATATAAGTAAACTTTGCAAATCGAGTATTCATACTACGACCTCAGCGGAATCCAACCCCATGTGTTTCGTCCATTCCGTACAATTTTATTAGCAAAACTACATAAATATATTTATTGAACTACGTAAAAGCGTTTAATTATTTGTAGGACACCTGTAAAACGGTAGGACGAGGGGGAAGTGCGGGTAATTTCATTTCTCCCTCGCCTTACTCAGGGTAAATCGGTTGTGGACAAACAGAATGTCCCGTGCCCACTTATATAGATCGAGTGCGCAGGCGGCGAGAGCACGAGCGCGCGCCGTGGTGCCGTACGGACATTCTGTCGAGTGGGTCGCGTTTATGGGTCACTCAAGGTCGCGGAATGTCCTCTAGATGACCTCTTGAACCGGCGCGCGGCGCTGCGGTCCTCGGGTCCTGCGCTCGGCTTCACGCTTGATTTATATTTATATTGTATATCGTTGATATGTGTGAAAGAAAGCCAAGGTGTTGTCACATTACTCAACGTTGCCTGATGTGAATGTCCATTAGTCTTGGGTAAGACTCGGAGATGGATTATTGTCCGCCAGTGTTACTCGCATAACCGGCGTCACTTAACGACCTAACGCTACTTCCCTTTACAAATAAATATTTAACAATTATGTATACGGCCAATTGCGAGCGTGAGTATTACGTAACGTGCGCCGGCCTATACGTTATGTTCGATCTAATCTTTTTTTAGGTAATTTAAAATTTTCGTGGTCAATTCCACGATTGGTCGAAAACCTTTCCATCGCTTAAGTGTATGTATAATGTTCTATACCCAAACTCGAGACTTCACAACGAACGATGTTAAACGTCCACATCAGTTTTGCAATTAATGATCTATCTACAACGATCCCCTTTTAAGCCTTATTCTGTCCGTCCTCATGGGCCACTGGCCTGTGCGAGGATCTTATCAAACAGAATAAGGGAGAGAGTCGATACAGTACAAGGTCGATGTTACTGATAAAAAGTGCAACGGTCACAGACAGGATTTGAACCTGCGCTATCTCTAACTCAGTACCAAAGTCCAACGACTAAGACCGCTCGGCCATCGGCACTCCCACTATTATCTTTCACTACAGCTGTAATACAGCTGTTGGTTCTGCTTCTTACTTGTGTTCAATTAGAATTCTGCCAACCGAAGATTGTAAACAAGTTATAACTAAACCGCGATCGGAATAAACAGATCTTTTTTATATTTCGCAACTTTACACGTGCTGTGTAAATGGTTGATTGTACAAACCAGATCATCAACCAAAGCACAGACTAACACCATGGCGTTATATACAGTATAGGTGCAGTTAATATGTTGTGTACTGTTGTTTTTTGTTAGCATTATGTAAAAAAGAAAACTGATAATTCTGATGCCATGTCAAATTTATCAGGAGCGTAATCGGAAGGTTAAAAGAAACTTTAGTTATTTTTATTTATTCTTTCAACGATATAAACGTTGCAGATCAGATCCAACATAAAATAAAGTGTTTTGAACATTCCGATGGCGCCAAAATTTATTTCTTCCATGATAACGAACGTTCACAGTGAAACCACAACAATTATACTATCACGCATGTGAGAAGAAGCATGCAACTTTAAAGTCTGCTTACTTAATCAGTTTTCCGTAGTGATTAAAATCGATATGCTTATTATTTGCTCCACTGCTAATTTTAATTGAAGTTATCCTACTTTAAAACAAGATTTGATCCTTTGTTCTCCAACGTAAGAGAAATCGATAAAATCTAATTTTACAAAATTATTTTTACCTGCGAATAATAGGTTTAAGAGGGCTGAATGTGTATAAAAACAACACGTATAGAATTTTATAAAAGTTTATTTTTCCAAGTGTTGCTTATTCGCGTCTGGATGACCTTAGAATTCTTGTTACTGAACAAAACATAAACTTTGATGGCTTGTTACCATTGAGCATTGCTACATGTTCCTCCTTATGTTATTATTACTGTAATTGTAGTGACGGTTATAAGACATGCAACTATTTTTTAAAGTTTTAGAGGTAGCCAAATCCGTAGGAAACCTATGATATTACTAACTTATTTTTAATTTGAAAACAGGTTCTAAATTAACTATGCCGACCTTGTAATCGATTTGGGATTAGATTAGAATTTCTAAACTTGACTTGCTGACCTCCCTGAAGGTCAAGAGGTTATTAAAAATTAATCTAGTGGCAGAAAAATTATGGATTGTGTATATTCACTATCATTAAGTTAGTAATGTGTTAAGAGGTGTATATTTCATAGACGTCTATTAAAAAGTTTAGGCGGTTCTTGAGAAAAAGAAATACTTGATAAATTCAATACATCAATACTTGATAAGTTTTGTGTGTAGATCGCCAAAAGGGATTGAGTTTCCATGACTCTATATAATTTGACTTTAGGAAAAAACCCGTAAACAACAAGTTTCTATTTTTTTGGCCTCGTATGCTATAATAGGTTGGTTTAGTAATACACTTATTTTGAAATATTCTTTATACCGGAAGAATCAACCATCAAAGTATTGTGTTTTAACTTTACTATCCTCACAATATAAAAAGTACAGTGACTACTACCTTATTTGAGAGCAGGACAGAGAAAATGTTTTTTTACTTGATACATGCCAAAAGTATTATAATTTATGCAGGGTGTAATTTAAGTCCTGATACGCCTGGATGTATTCCAAACGGATTGAGATATCGATGTACAACCTTCACCATACTTATTAAATTACTTTTTTAGATTCTTTAATGATAAAAAATTCTCCCCCCTCCCAATTCAAAGGGGACACTGGGGGGTAACTTTAAATTTTCAAATTGCAACTCCTATCTTGTGACATACAATTTGAAAGGTCTATTTAATAGAAACACAATGACACTAAGAAAGTACCTCTTCGACGTTTCTAGCAAAGGTTATGGGTAAATAACACGAACAAATAATAATCTGTAGGGATAATGCTAATGTCTTACGCATTTCAACACCTTGTAAGGGAGCTCAAAATACCAACATTGCCATGTTTGTATATACTGGAGACTACTGTACATTGTCGGTTTAAGAGCTAAATGGTTCGAGGTCGGGACATTCACAACTACGATACGAGGTATCGAGAAAATGTCAGACCTGCTCAGCATAGATTGAAAAGATACGAGCAACTTCCACCTAAGCCGGCATAAAGTTTCTAAATGGGCTTCCTGGAGAAATAAAATATACAAATGATCTAAATCGGTTCAAAAGTGCATTGCGACACTTTTTAGTGTCTCATTTATACAGTTGGTGAATTCATACAGGGACGTTGACAGTCAAATTTATTTTTTATTATATACTAATTTTACTGCTTGAAAACTTTTATTGTTAACTAAAACCGATATTGTTTACGATATTTTAAAAATTAAATCGTTAGCATAAGACATTTTATAATTTTAATGAATATAAAATTATTATTGTGACATGCAATGTTACAGTTGTTTCTGGCAATAGAGGCATATTACAATGTAATGGGTTATTGGTCATAACTTTTTGAGGTTAGAACTACTATATGTTGGAAGTACTGACGTTGCAGAAGTAAGATAATTGTTATTACAACACGGTATTACAGGTGTTATAATATAGCGGAACAATGAGTTATGTTGTAAACAAGCGTTGCCAGGTGTTGTTGAACTCGTCATGTGCAGGTCACATTTCGGTTTTACCGGTGTCGTAGCTGATGGATTGCCCGCGGCCGTTGTCGGTTCCCCGCATGGCAAGTACGTTCCCACAGTGGAGGCCCGGTAGCTGCTATGTATGCGGTCGGTGCTGACTACCGCGCGTGATGCCTCCCTCCCCTCACACCCTGCCGTCTTTCACATTTCAAACAGCTCTATCCCACTTAAGAATTTTATTGTGGGCTCGTAACACTTTAGCGTCTATTTTAGTTTATACAAGTTCAGAACTACACAAGGTAGAAGTACACCACACCATGTGTCGCAACAGGCTTTCCTGGTGTTGTGTGCGAAATTAGAAATCTACAGCTCATTTCATTCTCTAGACGTCCTGCGAACAGATAGACATGCAGACAAAGAAGGAAAAAGGATTTTTCCGGACATTTGCCATCGTTCAGTGAAACAAGAAATCGGTAACACTACGTTTCGAGATCTGCAATCTGATAATTTCTTCAGGTAAAACAAAAAAATAATAAATAAACTTCAAACAAAGAATCCAGACAATCATATAAAAAATTGAGACAGACGACGAAAAGTGCGCATTACAGAATTCACTCTTGTGGAGATTAAGTTTAAAGCAAAATTTAAAGTCTACGTATAAAATCTTCCTTGACGTATTTTGTTACTTAATACTACATTCACGTCATTATTTGAATCATACAATTCTACACACCAAAGTCACCATAAAATGATGTTGTATCATATGTGTTGCGATAGTCAGGTTACACGTGTTAACATGTCTGAATCTCTTATTTTGAATTTGCTTACAAACTTATTTATTCTGATATTCTGTAGTTGCCATCATAGTTAAAATATTCCTTGACGCTCAGCCAAATCCCGGGGAGTGGCATGCGCCATCATCGAATTCAGTGTTCCTCATATGGAAATAAAGCATCATGCATAATTCCAAGCCTAGAGGTCAGTTCTTTTTTTAGAATTTTGCGGACAGGTAGATAGATAGACATACATGCAGTTAAATAGACAGAATTTATAGTTATTGTTCCCAATAAGCGATTGTGAGACTGTAGAAAGTTAAACAAAACGTATTATGAATACTGTACTAGAGATCTGAGAACAATTTCTTTCAGTTTCTACTCAAACTACGAAGTTTGTCTGAGAGCTCCACGGTGTGTTTTTATTTAAAAATAACACAAAAAAACACAAGAAAAATGTGTGTCTCTAGATGCAAAGGAGGAGTTTGTTGTTTGGGGAAGATTCTCGTGAAACGTGATATGATATTTTTAGTTATGATAATGTTATTACTATGATAATTCTAATAGACGCGTTTCATATATTTCATGAGCTGTTTTAATTATTACACTTATACACGATCGCGCGCGCGCAAACACACACACACACAAATATATAAAACGTAAAATTCGTTAAATTTAAAATTTACAATGGGACTGAACTTAAGAAAACAAATAGTAATTACCGTTATAAACCATACGTTGACAAATCTTGTTTTGTATTCTAATTGTCCTATTTAATATTTTATTTTATTTCTATATACTGACGACGGTTATTAACGCTCCTAATGCCATAACAGGATAAATACATCCTCTGTCATGTATAGATCGGGGAGGGGTGAACATTATGATCGCCGAGTATGGGGTTTGTTTTTAAAACATATGTTATTTCGTTAATATTAATCAATAAGGAAAGATAATGCTTTAGTTAAAGACAAATTCAGTTTGGATATGAATTATTTTGAACTTTTTATAAAGAACTGAAACGAAGTTTAAAATATTCGTTTCAAAATAACACTCAGAAAATAAATAACAACACTTTTAGTTATTGGAAATTATACGTTTAACATGAAGATTCTTAATTTTCAGCATAATAATAAATGTTTGTAATATCAATTCCGCTTCTTGTATTAGATTTATAATATTACAGTACAGTCACAGTTATAATAAAGCTTCTCATATTATTATTAAGACGTTTACTGAGTTTATGTTGGGTATGAGCACTCGACTTAATAAGGACATTCCAATCCGATATTCTGTATTCTGTGTGAGTGCGGCAGTAAAATGCGAACAATACACAATAGAACAGGATTCACGGGTCACGCAAGTCAGTCTCTGCGTGGTCACACGGCTATGCTGCAGCGTGGAAGAGGGGACAATATAATTGCCTTTTTAGCTTTGTCTGTCCGGTGCCCGTCTTACCATTGATATTACCATTGGGTAGCAAAGTCAATCAAATATTCAATTACCATAATGTTTCCATTCAAACAGAATCTGCAAGAAAAGGTCGAGCCGGATTAGACTAATAGCAGATTTTTGTTGAAAGTTAGTACAGGTTAAAAATCACCCAAACTTAATTCACCCTCAAAATTTCTTATGCCAAACTGGATACACCCAGTATTGTACCTTGTACTTCTCTTTAAATTCATCAATTGCTCAAAAATGTATCGTGAATAAAGTATACTTTAATATCATGATTGGCTGAACTATAATATTATCATAAGAGGCTGCTAAGCGGGAGTGTCGTGCAAGAGGGTGGAGAGGTAATAAAGGAATCAATGAACGAACGAGCAAGCAGTGGGAAGTATAGGGAAAGCTGCTAACAATAGTTTGCCTTGTGGGAAATTCATTGTACCTATGTTGTATGGGACAGAAACTTGGGTGACGAAAGACAAGTACAAAAGCAGACAAGCGTGTGGAATGAGGATTCTAAATCAGCGTTAGTTTAAAAGAGACTAAAAGAGATGCAATAAGTCGCTAGAATAACATATCAGACATAACTAGTGTTAGACGAGTTGAGGGTCTGAAGCGGCCGAAGAAGTGTGAATAGTCCACTCGAGCCTATTTAGTGGTTTGTAAATAGGTTAGGAAACTAAAGTAACCAAAGAAAGTGCATAAGAACTGAATGTAAGGAAGGAGAAAAAGGGGAAGTCATAAATTCGTAGTTGAAGGCAATGAATGCTAGAGTGGAGAGCATAGGAGAGAACTGGCTGAAAGAAATCGTTGGAGAAGAGAGGCGACGGAAAGATAAAATGAGTGCAAAGGAATCTTGTATGCCAGACACACTCAGTGATGTTAGAAATTACTTATGACTTTAAGAGAACTTAAATATGATAGTTTCAATTCACAGTCTCGTCCTAAGTAAAACATCTTCAATCAAGAGAAGAGGACACGACTGGCTGAGTGTCCTGGAAGAGAGACAATGGTAGAGTTCCAGAGTAGTTGGACATGACTGGCTGAATGTCCTGGAAGAGAGACAATGGTACAGTCCCAGGGTAGTTGGAGATGACTGGCTGAGCGTGCTAGAAGAGACACAATGGTAGAGTTCCGGGGTAGTTGGAGATGACTGGCTGAACGTGCTAGAAGAGAGACAATGGTAGAGTTCCGGGGTAGTAGGACATGACTGTCTGAGCGTGCTGGAAGAGAGGCAATGGTAGAGTTTCCGGGGTAGTTGGATATGACAGGCTGAGCGTGCTGGAAGAGAGGCAATGGTAGAGTTCCGGGGTAGTTGGACATGACTGGCTGAGCGTGCTGAAAGAGAGTCAATGGTAGAGTTCCGGGGTAGTGGGACATGACTGTCTGAACGTGCTGGAAGAGAGACAATGGTAGAGTTCCGGGGTAGTTGGACATGACTGTCTGAGCGTGCTGGAAGAGAGGCAATGGTAGAGTTCCGGGGTAGTTGGACATGACTGTCTGAGCGTGCTGGAAGAGAGGCAATGGTAGAGTTCCGGGGTAGTTGGACATGACTGTCTGAGCGTGCTGGAAAATAGACTATGGTAGAGTCCCAGGGTAGTTGGACATGACTGGCTGAGTGTGCTGGAAGAGAGACAATGGTAGAGTTCCGGGTAGTTAGACATGACTGTCTGAGCGTGCTGGAAGAGATACAATGGTAGAGTTCCGGGGTAGTTGGACATGACTGTCTGAGCGTGCTGGAAGAGAGACAATGGTAGGGTTCGGGGTTAGTTGGACATGCCTGGCTGAGAGTGCTGGAAAAGAGAAAATGGTAGAGTTCCGGGGTAGTTGGACATGACTGTCTGAGCGTGCTGGAAGAGAGACTATGGTAGAGTCCCAGGGTAGTTGGACATGACTGGCTGAGCGTGCTGGAAGAGAGACAATGGTAGAGTTCCGGGGTAGTTGGACATGACTGTCTGAGCGTGCTGGAAGAGAGACAATGGTAGAGTTCCGGGGTAGTTGGACATGACTGTCTGATCGTGCTGGAAGAGAGACAATGGTAGAGTTCCGGGGTAGTTGGACATGCCTGGCTGAGAGTGCTGGAAGAGAGACAATGGTAGAGTTCCGGGGTAGTTGGACATGACTGTCTGAGCGTGCTGGAAGAGAGACAATGGTAGAGTTCCGGGGTAGTTGGACATGACTGTCTGAACGTGCTGGAAGACAGACAATGGTAGAGTTCCGGGGTAGTTGGACATGACTGTCTGAGCGTGCTGGAAGAGAGACAATGGTAGAGTTCCGGGGTAGTTGGACATGACTGTCTGAGCGTGCTGGAAGAGAGACAATGGTAGAGTTCCGGGGTAGTTGGACATGACTGGCTGAGATTGATGTAAGAAAGACACTGCTAGAGTTTCAGGGTATTAGTGCCGTACAGCCTAAGTGATGCTGGAAACTGAGATAACAGTTTAGCTTCTAATGTTATGTGACGTATTTTTGCAAATTATTTACCTCTTTTACTCGTATTGTTATTTGTTACTTCTGAATTTCATTATTGATAGTTCCGCAATGTTTTTTTTTAATTTCTTATTATTATTGACTGTTGCTCTATAATATGCTATTGTTTTAACTGTATATCCTTTTAGGTTTTTATATTATCTTCTAAAAAATTATTGTAGTTTTAGTTCAATTAATTCCTGAAGCTAACTAACTTCCCATATTTAATAACGTTTTCCAGCAAATATTCTATATAAAATTTGAGATGTCTTAAAACATAACATAAAATAAATAAGTAAGTTATAATAATTTCCTCTAATAAAGTAATCGATCTACATCTTTTTCTTAACTTGACACTTTTAAAGCTATCTGTCAGACACGCAAATAAGTCATAAACTAGCGTTACCCAAACATATACATCTACGTGACGACGTTCGGGCTCTTGTATAGTTATCTGACGGTCATATCACTATTACTTATGTGCCAGACGGTCGGTTTTAAATGCTTCAAGCTAAAAAAACTATCATCTGAGAAAAGATTTTCGTTTCTTTTTTAACCATATCGATACCTTACCATTTCGATCTCACCAAAACTAGCGCGGCTGGTGATCGACCTTCCTTACGAGAATTTCCTCTATCGATACCTTCCCATTTCGATCTCAGCATAACTAGCGCGGCTGGTGATCGACTTCTTCCTTACGAGAATTTCCTCTATCGATACCTTCCCATTTCGATCTCAGTGTAACTAGCGCGGCTGGTGATCGAGAATTTCCTTACGAGAATTTCCTCTATCGATACCTTTCCCATTTCGATCTCAGCAAAACTAGCGCGGCTGGTGATCGACTTCTTCCTTACGAGAATTTCCTCTATCGATACCTTCCCATTTCGATCTCAGCAAAACTAGCGCGGCTGGTGATTGACTTCTTCCTTACGAGAATTTCATCTATCGATACCTTCCCATTTCGATCTCAGCATAACTAGCGCGGCTGGTGATTGACTTCTTCCTTACGAGAATTTCCTCTATCGATACCTTCCCATTTCGATCTCAGCATAACTAGCGCGCGGCTGGTGATCGACTTCTTCCTTACGAGAATTTCCTCTATCGATACTTTCCCATTTCGATCTCAGCAAAACTAGCGCGGCTGGTGATCGACTTCTTCCTTACGAGAATTTCCTCTATCGATACCTTCCCATTTCGATCTCAGTGTAACTAGCGTGGCTGGTGATCGACTTCTTCCTTTCGAGAATTTCCTCTATCGATACCTTCCCATTTCGATCTCAGCATAACTAGCGCGGCTGGTGATTGACTTCTTCCTTACGAGAATTTCCTCTATCGATACCTTCCCATTTCGATCTCAGCTTAACTAGCGCGGCTGGTGATCGACTTCTTCCTTACGAGAATTTCCTCTATCGATACCTTCCCATTTCGATCTCAGCAAAACTAGCGCGGCTGGTGATTCGAATTCTTTCTTACGAGAATTTCCTCTATCGATACCTTCCCATTTCGATCTCAGCATAACTAGCGTGGCTGGTGATTGACTTCTTCCTTACGAGAATTTCATCTATCGATACCTTCCCATTTTGATCTCAGCATAACTAGTGCGGCTGGTGATTGACTTCTTCCTTACGAGAATTTCCTCTATCGATACCTTCCCATTTCGATCTCAGCGTAACTAGAGCGGCTGGTGATTGATTTCTTCCTTACGAGAATTTCCTTTATCGATACCTTCCCATTTCGATCTCAGCATAACTAGCGCGGCTGGTGATTGACTTCTTCCTTACGAGAATTTCCTCTATCGATACCTTCCCATTTCGATCTCAGCTTAACTAGCGCGGCTGGTGATTGACTTCTTCCTTACGAGAATTTCCTTTATCGATACCTTCCCATTTCGATCTCAGCATAACTAGCGCGGCTGGTGATTGACTTCTTCCTTACGAGAATTTCCTCTATCGATACCTTCCCATTTCGATCTCAGCATAACTAGCGCGGCTGGCGATTGACTTCTTCCTTACGAGAATTTCATCTATCGATACCTTCCCATTTCGATCTCAGCATAACTAGCGCGGCTGGTGATCGAATTCTTCCTTACGAGAATTTCCTCTATCGATACCTTCCCATTTCGATCTCAGCATAACTAGCGCGGCTGGCGATTGACTTCTTCCTTACGAGAATTTCATCTATCGATACCTTCCCATTTCGATCTCAGCAAAACTAGCGCGGCTGGCGATCGATTTCTTCCTTATGAGAATGTTTCCTATCGATTTCAAGAAAACCCGGATTTTATGCTAAAATAATGCTAATTTGATATTGGAAACCGGACTATGCCAGTATTATCTGATGTATTCGATCTATTGAATACCGGACTTTAGGTTAAATGTTGTTATCTCTCAACAAAACTTAATTTATTCTGTTCTACTTTTTTCTGAAATAGAAATACAAACTAAGAAAACCAGTCTTTATGGTTATGTGAACAAGGTTAGAAAGTATTTTTAGTTTCCGAACAGTCTATCACAGATGGTGTCGAAAAAATACATACCTCGAGATTATGATCACGTAACAAAATAAAAGTCTAGAAGGTCTGATCAGAAATCTCCGTCTGAATTTTTAATTTATTGTGTACATGTTTTACGGACTTGAAACGTATAATCAGCATATAAGGAAATCATACGGCAGACTCTAATAATACTAGAAATTCCACTCTAGCCAGATCTATGTTATCAAACAGCAACAACATAAGTTATGTGTATAAAATATTTAATGTGACACAAACTATTCATTTACTGTTAAAATATTATTTTGGTTGATTAAATCAATTTATTTGGATTATTTAGCTCTGCATACCTGCAGATATCACGGACAGCGAGGCTATTCATGCTTGCTAGGGTGTGTCAAGGTCAAGCCCGACCTTTTCTCTGATGCAAGAGCAAATTTGTTGCAAGCTCTGTATATATCGCACTTACAATCAGCGCACATAATGGCCTAAGATAATTCATCCTCATCTATTTTTATCCGTGACGTATATAGCTTAGATAATGCTTGGCTGTGGCACGATAGCAGATTCCAAAAATCAAAAGCAAACATTTGCTCTACCATTTTGAATGAAATGAAACAAACAATAAACTGTAGTAATAATTGGTTATATGTACATAAAGGCATTTCCAACATTTAATTACTCATGTTTTCTTCATACATGTTTAGTACGAAAAGATTTGTGTACTTAATTATTGTGTAGTACCAACGGGTCCTCCATTAACTTCGTGTAAGTAATCGATAACACAAAACAGTATTATTAGAAGTCACCGATCACTTCAACTAGATTGACTAAGTTTATACCTAAATTTGGTAATTACATAGGACTTATTATGCTAACCGATCTCACAAAAACAGATAAAAGAGTAGGTAACTTTTACGAAACATTATTGAAAATTGTACAGAAAAAGATGTCGTGGTTTAATGAACGCTTTGTTATCAAGTACTAAAAGAAGATATTTAAGGTTCACCAATCAGAATGTCCTAATACGATTGTAGGTTTAAAAACATATAAGTCTGAAATTATTGATTCTAACCCTTAGGAAGAGATTTTTGCGGGGTAAAACAAGAGGGTGAACGAACAATTGAGCAACTTGTTTAAAATAAAATAACTGCTTAAATTTTTCAATTAAGAGACGGCGGAAGAACTTCCACAACCTACATTACCAATCCACTTTGAATTAGAATGGAAAATTCTATGTCATCGTGCACCGATTTCTATAGAACAGGAGTTACACATTAAAGAATAGTTGCTCTGAATCGTCGTCAAGATAGGTCAGTTAAAACGCCAACAGGTCTATAAAGGTTTTAAGATTACTAGGAAAATAAGGAATTATAAGGAAATATTTAAGCGTCCAATAACTTTCCATGGAAGGAAGCAATTAATTCCGCACATGCCGCCACTAAGTGGTAACGATAGTACAAATTGGTGGTATTCCGTGGAAAGTGCTCGAGGAAAGTTTTATCAGTCAGGAAGGAGAGAGGACACATGACGAAATACAAGGAGAAATGTCCCTCTCGGAGGATATATTTTAATTAAACTGATTCAATTAAGGTTGGGCTCGGCCGAAGAACGTGTAAATGGTCTGATTCAGATTAATCGAGGAATTTGATAGAAGCCCGAGGAACCGGCTGGGGCAGTTTGCGAGCGGGCAGTCGCCGGTTAGCCAGTGGTCTGCGACCCGGCGAAGTGCGCGGGCGCCAGTGGACCTGCAACTCCTTGTAGCGTCACGAATCACGAGTGGCGAGTATCGCGAGTAATCTAGAAGCGGGAAAAGCGCAATCTGGAAAAATGCTCATCTACAAGAGTAGTTGGCTCTGGTTAATCGCAAAACTTCAACACAACCACTGTAAAGGAGAGAGAACCTTTTTTCACGAGTACTTCACACAGTGCGAACTATACATGTCTACAAGAGTACTTCAATTGAAAATCGAATGCCAAACATCAACACAACCACTGGATCGGGTAGAATCTTTTTTCACGAGTACTTCACACAGTGCGAACCCTGCATGTCTACACGAGTACTTCAATTGAAAATTGAATTGCAAACATCAACACAAACACTGTACAAGAAGGCAAATAATGCTTACACAAGCAACGGTAATACACCAGGAGCATGGACACTGAAAATTGGGGGATTTTTACTCCCTAATGGAGGTTAAACATAATACCAACTGTTTCTACTGGGTGCACATAGTACTAAATCCACCGTAAAAAATATAAAATGAGATCATTTTAATGTTCTACTTAAAGAGTTAAAAGATTTAATTTGAAAACTTTGAAAAATGCATACGTCCTTTTAATTCTCGGGAATAAATACATTATCCGGGTATCAGGTACAGAAGAAACAAATAGTAAAATAATAAAATTCATCCTTGCAATAACGGGCTATGAAACAAATGGTACTGTGTTTTATCTCAATTATAATATTTTTTTGGCGTAGCATTGTTTAGAAAACTTCATTGTATATGGCTTTGAAGCGAACAGAAGCAAAATAGTGTTCCGTAATGTATGAGGCGACGCAGATGTTTTCAAGGACCCGTCTATAAATTGTTTTTGAGAAAGCCAGATTTAGTGTCGTCTATCGAGTGAACTCTACAAGCAGCGTAGGTTCTAACTGGCTCAATTAAGTCTCTGGCCAGACCACTTTTCTCAGTTCTGTATGAACCTTATTTAACCCTTATTCTGCATGTCCTTTGGGCTCTGCCCTGTACGATGATCTTATGAAACAGAAAGGGGGTTATTGATACAGCACAAGGTTGATGGTACTGATAAAAAGTGACTCATTCCGGATTTGAACCGGTCCTTTTTCAAATGTATTTTAGTATATACTACAATTTAAAAAATGTAAATAATAAATAATTATAAGAAAGAATATACACCAAAATATTTTAGGAGACAATTTGATTTTTAAAAGCACGGATAAATTTTAAATGTAATTTCTCAAGAAAGGGTCCGCGAAGATAAGTAATGGTACTAGAACTGACTACAATAGGGTAGGACAGTTCACAATTAATTTCTTCAGCCACTTGATTGTATCGTCGAAGCCTAATCAGAGGCGTCAGTGATGAGTTAATGTAGGCTTGGGAATCGGTCGTATTTAAGGCCCCGTCTGGCAATTTTTTTTTGCGGCAATTTTTAGTATTTGTCGTTTTATTTGGTTCTGATTAATTTTTTTGCGTACATAACCGTTTCTGAAATTAGAAATGTTATATTCGAATTACGATTTTCATAGGGGAAGTTATTGTCAACTAATTAGGTTTTCGTTTTACAGGGCTACTTGTATTATTTTAATACAATTTGGATAGCAAAATTTGGAACGTAATGAAAGTATTAACGGGAGATTACCAGATATTACAAGTTAAAGCTAGGTTTGTTCAACTAAAATTGTCAATTTTAATATTATTTAAAAATTGTTTGCAATATAAATTTAATATTTGACAATCAGAATAAAGTAACACATCAAGATTTCAAGGTTGTAAGTAAGTAATTTTGAAGGAATCTAATTACAGTGTTCATTTTGTAACAGAGAGCAGAACAAGTGGCACGAAGAATTTTGTTACGAATCTTTAATTTAATTTACCTTAGTATAAGATAGAATAAATCCATTTATTTTGAATTAAATTTAGAAAGGTTTTATTTCATTTGAATTTTATAAGGAAATTTAGTTTTAGTTCGATTATTATTTTTTTGTCAAGAAGTATAGACACGTTATTTTAATTTATTTGAAGACCTGTCTTGAGAATGTATTTGGGAAGACAAGTGGTCAAGTAACCAGTTGGTTGATTAAATTTAAATATTTGTAATTTTGGATCAACATTATTTTATTTTATGGCAATTATGAATTTTCTCCTGTCTACCTTTACCAGTAGTCAATAGTAAATAATTTTCAAACTTATAAAAAAATCAAATCAAAGCTCTCTATTTCTGTAAAACAAAATACACTGTATTAGCATTCGTCACTTTCTTCCTTAACTAAACATACTTTTTCTAAAAGAATCCTTAATACTATATTATGTTTGTATTATGTTTATGGCATTACATTCTTTCCTCAAGGTATCGGGAATGTTATTGAAAAAGGTTATACAATTGTAAAGGGTGTGGATTTTATAAAAGGCAGATATATGTGGCTGTAAGTTTAACTTATGATGGTTTTCCAAGTTATCTTAAGGTAAGAAGTTTTGAAAACTGTGTTCATTTTTAAGTAAAAACTTTAGGCATTCCAGGATCTATATTGAAGGGAAGATGAGCATTTTTAACTGTACAAAAAATGAAACATAGGATTCTTTTGTACCTATTCCATTGCCATTATCCTGACAGCTTTTCTTTGAAGAGTGAGGAGAGTCTTCGTATGTGTACTCTCAGACCCCCAAATCACGACTGCATTGGAAAAGGAGGGATAAATTAGGGCATAATATGCACAAAAAAGGACGTGAAGTTTTATAAAATTGTTATAGATGTCTCAAGACAAAATTCCAGATGATAGACGTCAAGCAATGTGCTCTATATGACAATGGAATTTTAAATTCACGTCTAGGTGAAGACCCAGAGATTTTACCTGATCCTCAGCAGTAATATCACTATCGCCAATCCTCCGTGCCAAATGGAAAAGTCAACATAATTGACAAATGAAAGGTTTTCATGGAACCATTACACGATACCATTTGATTAAATGAAAGGGTTGATTTCTAAAACCTTTCGAGTCTGGTGTGATAAGGTAAGTGAGGTATCATCAGCAAAGAGACACGAATTCCCATTGCGAATACAAGATGGATATATATATATATATATATATATATATATATATATATATATATATATATATAATTTTGTATATATTATATGACTGTTTAATGAAGGACCCAATCTTCATTAAACGAGTGGAGCCTTGAAATGACAAGCCTTTCTTCTGATAGTGAATTTGTCATACAACCCAGGTGTATGGAAGGAACCTTTACCACTTGCCTACGTCCACTGAGTAAAGATGAGAATCATTTTAAAGCTGTTCCCCGAACGCACTCAAACCTTTGAATAAGCAGATCATAATTGACCATGTCAAAAGCCTTCCGGATTTTTGTAAAAGGAAAAGTTATGAGGGAGAACATTGCATCGACAGTAGACTTGTTTTTCAATAAGCCAAACGAACCTGAAAATAACAGCTTGTGTTTATTTATGAAAGAGGTCAATCTGTTAAGAAGTGCTTTCTCAAATATCTTAGAAAAATAAGATGTAATTGATATTGGTCTATAGTTTTCAAGCATTACTCATTCCCTTTTTTGCGTATTGGGCTTACAACAGAAAGTTTAAGGAAATCGGGGAATACTCCAGGCTCAAAAGAGGAGTTGATAATATTGACGAGAAGTTTGGCTAGAATTTCTGAACGGAATTTTAAAAGCTTAGATAACGCATTATCCGTCACAGAAGATGTTTTTTGTTGTAAAGACTTTATCAAGTCGATGGCGTCTGCTGCATTTACAGGATTAAAAAATGTGGATTTCAAGTTGGATCTTTTTTTGGAGAAGGACTGGCTTTGCTTTCGAATGTGGTGCTATTTGATATGCTAACAAAAAGGTCGTTAAACACATTGGAAAAACTCTTTAGGATGGCTAACTAAGTTGCTTTCATTGTTTCTTACAGAAAGAATGTAATCAGGCTGAGACTTTGAAAAAAAGCTCTATTTTTATTTATGATGGTCCACACAATCTTAGACTTTTTTTAAAGAGTTGTTTATTTCCTTGAAAACCATGTGGGATTTTTGAGTGTCATATTGCGATATTTTTCCTTTAGTTTTAGGAAGTGTTACCTTAGAGGATTAAACCTCTCAAGAACCTTGGTAAAACAGTATCACAATTTGACTAAATCTCGTAGATCAGCCTGTTTTTTTTCCTGCACTGTACTTCCCTCTCTGAGAAGGCTTGGTCCACATGAAATTATAGAATATTGTAGAATTAAAAACGTTCATTTTTGTTTCAACTGGGTTGGCATAACAAACATCGATTCAATCCTCTTGAGCACTATTTGAAAATCTGCATGTTTGGGTCCGAGAAGGACCGGCATAAACGATATCTAGTGAGGGTTTTAACAGTTTTTGGCAAGTAGACTATAGAAATCTCTTCACACCCTTGTATAGCCACAAATCTTAAAACTTTTTCTACAAATAACGATGTAAAATTACTGAAATAATAATTAAAATCAAGAAAAATTCGTAGTAATTTTGTTTGAAAAATAGAAGACATTTAATAGTTTTACCGATAACGCCGTAAAAACTAAAGTAATCGTTATCAATTTAGGCTAACGTATGCAATTGTTTTATATCGAAACAGAAAACGTGTACACGTGTGGGGGCGTATAACGTAATTTGACCCAGTTCTTCACACCTGCTCTTTGGTAATTATAGGAGTATATTTTAATTGTATTTATAAATCGGCATTACTACCTCGTTACCACTCGGCAGTGGACACGGCATTAGTGAGATTGGTGAGATTGTAGAGTATCAGAACCGTACGTTCTCTGTTACGCCACCTGTAACACCGCCGCTGCATCACGCTACGCCACTCTATCTCACAATCTCTGAAAGCATTTCCTAATTAAAGTTTACCATTCAATTTGGTGGCATCCTTGTATTAGTGAGCAATTTCCGCGATTACACGTCAAGCCTGTCCACGGCTCATGCGCGCCGCTGGCTACTGCGCCTTATCTCTATCATCTCTTTGCAATTAAATCTTGTCTCCCTTAGTATCGACCATCGTCATCTAAATTCTCCGTTCAGTCTTTAAGGGCTCCTCGAGCATTTGAATCTAAGCCGTCAGTAGCTGTTCCCGGCGCCTAGCCGTTACACTCTAAATATAACTGTGTCTTTGGAGACACGGTGGCCGAGCGGTCTAGCCGTTAAACACTAACTGTAACTGTGTCTTGGGAGACAAGGTGGCCGAGCGGTCTAGCCGTTAAACTGTAACTGTGTCTTGGGAGACACGGTGGCCAAGCAGTCTAGCCGTTAAACACTAACTGTAACTGTGTCTTGGGAGACACGGTGGCCGAGCGGTCTAGCCGTTAAACACTAACTGTAAATGTGTCTTGGGAGACACGGTGGCCGAGCGGTCTCGCCGTTAAACACTAACTGTAACTGTGTCTTGGGAGACAAGGTGGCCGAGCGGTCTAGCCGTTAAACACTAACTGTAACTGTGTCTTGGGAGACACGGTGGCCAAGCAGTCTAGCCGTTAAACACTAACTGTAACTGTGTCTTGGGAGACACGGTGGCCGAGCGGTCTAGCCGTTAAACTAACTGTAACTGTGTCTTGGGAGACACGGTGGCCAAGCAGTCTAGCCGTTAAACACTAACTGTAACTGTGTCTTGGGAGACACGGTGGCCAAGCAGTCTAGCCGTTAAACACTAACTGTAACTGTGTCTTGGGAGACACGGTGGCCGAGCGGTCTCGCCGTTAAACACTAACTATAACTGTGTCTTGGAAGACATGGTGGCCGAACTGACTAGCCGTTAAACTCAAACTGTAACTGTGTCTTGGGAGACAAGGTGGCCGAGCAGTCTAGCCGTTAAACACTAACTGTAACTGTGTCTTGGGAGACACGGTGGCCAAGCGGTCTCGCCGTTAAACACTAACTATAACTGTGTCTTGGAAGACATGGTGGCCGAACTGACTAGCCGTTAAACTCAAACTGTAACTGTGTCTTGGGAGACAAGGTGGCCGAGCAGTCTAGCCGTTAAACACTAACTGTAACTGCGTCTTGGGAGACACGGTGGCCAAGCAGTCTTGCCGTTAAACACTAACTGTAACTGTGTCTTGGGAGACACGGTGGCCGAGCGGTCTCGCCGTTAAACACTAACTGTAACTGTGTCTTGGGAGACACGGTGGCCGAGCGGTCTAGCCGTTAAACACTAACTGTAACTGTGTCTTGGGAGACACGGTGGCCAAGAAGTCTAGCCGTTACACTCTAACTATAACTGTGTCTTTGGAGACACGGTGGCCGAGCGGTCTAGCCGTTAAACACTAACTGTAACTGTGTCTTGGGAGACACGGTGGCCAAGCAGTCTTGCCGTTAAACACTAACTGTAACTGTGTCTTGGGAGACACGGTGGCCAAGCAGTCTTGCCGTTAAACACTAACTGTAACTGTGTCTTGGGAGACACGGTGGCCGAGCGGTCTCGCCGTTAAACACTAACTGTAACTGTGTCTTGGAAGACACGGTGGCCGAGCGGTCTAGCCGTTAAACACTAACTGTAACTGTGTCTTGGGAGACACGGTGGCCGAGCGGTCTCGCCGTTAAACACTAATTGTAACTGTGTCTTGGGAGACAAGGTGGCCGAGCGGTCTAGCCGTTAAACTGTAACTGTGTCTTGGGAGACACGGTGGCCAAGCAGTCTAGCCGTTAAACACTAACTGTAACTGTGTCTTGGGAGACACGGTGGCCGAGCGGTCTAGCCGTTAAACACTAACTGTAACTGTGTCTTGGGAGACACGGTGGCCAAGCAGTCTTGCCGTTAAACACTAACTGTAACTGTGTCTTGGGAGACACGGTGGCCGAGCGGTCTCGCCGTTAAACACTAACTATAACTGTGTCTTGGAAGACATGGTGGCCGAACTGTCTAGCCGTTAAACTCAAACTGTAACTGTGTCTTGGATTTGGTCAGGATTTGTTGAGGTGGTGGAAGCGTTGTTCATTTGGCATAATTTTCATTTCAGCCAATTAGGATTTGTTAAGGTGGTGGAGGCAATGTTCATTTGGGATAATTTTTTATTACAGCCAATGAGTAAATGTTAAGTTGGTACAAGTCGGTTCTTTTGGGATAATTTTCATCGTTTTTATCTTTTCACACCTATTTATGATAGTTTTTACTGGATACTATAAAAATATAAAATACGTGTTACCATTCCTCGAAGAATTGTAGGCATTTAAAGTGCATCATGTAGCCAGGACTGCAGAAAATCGCCTGAAGTCACGGATTTGAGTTTTACAGTTTATATTAGAAAATAGCTAGCGTCAACAATATGTCTTTTATTCATAGAAATAGTTTCCTTAATTCATATTTGATTTTTTTAAAGCAATTTTCTTAACTTTTGAGCGTTATTAACTACAAAACGTTCAATTTCTTGGAGACATAAAAAAGTTTAAATATTGTACAAAATACATTTGTTTATCTTCAGCTCGTTTAATTCCACCCTGGTTACAGTACGAGTACTCTGGCTTCTGAGAAAGTCACCTGATTTCAGATATCTGCGATTTCGAAATGACCTCGTGCTACACGTCAGAGCCGCCTGCCACGAGGTGTAAGGCGTCGGACTTATATCGAAATTAGTGATAGCGCAGGTTTAAGTCCTGCCCATGACAATTTTTACTAGTACTGCACCGACTCCTTATTGAGTTTGATAGCGTTCTCGCACAGACCAGTGGCCCGTGAAGACGGGCATAATAAGGCTAAAACAGGGAATTGGCCTCACCTCAAAATATTAGCGAGCAATAAGACGAATCGATAAAAGGTTCTATAAGCCATACAGTCTAGGTTCCAACGCATCAAGCCGTATGTTTGAAAGCGATGTCATCCTTAATTGGCATGATACAATTCAGGCGCTGAGTTAAACTAGAAGCGTGGTTTGCCGGTTTGACATAAAATCTGTGTTTTGCGGGTAGTGTACGTGTACGTTGGCCTACTAGAGAGTACGCGGGCGTGACGGGTTGCGGCGGAACCGGTGCGGTGACGGACGCCCTGGCGGTGGCTCGGCTAAAGGACGCACAGCCCGCATACCGCTAATGGAAGCGGACAACCAGGTTTTTTTCGTGGGACTTGAAATATGTCTTTCTCACAATACGAGAACTACATGCAAGAACCTGCATATAGTGAGGCCATACAATTTACCAGTTCACTATACATCCATCACCGGTAACGTGTCGAGTTTTTAGGGTTTTCAAGATCGGGTTTGTAGATATCTTAACACATAAATACTGTTAAAGGATTAAATTCATATATTTAGTATATCGCAATACAACCGACAAAACACAATCGGTGTTTTTAGCGATATTTTCAATATGAAGCGTGAGTACTTTGAAACCGCTTTCACATTCCGTGAAAGCAAGATGTACACAGGACAGAACAGTCTGATGAGAATATGAATAGATGTTGAGAGACGGGATACCGTTCATTATTGACGTACGAATAGATCAAGCTACAGATGACTCGACATTGAAGTCATCCTTCAACCTTCATCAAGGAAGACATATTTCAATTTTCAGGGGGTAATTCCGAATACCTCCCACCAACGGTATTTTCAAATACCGTTCTCTCTTTTGCAAATCATTAAACAGACAAAAAACCTTAAGAAATTTATACAAATCAGGATGCATTATTAATTTTGTTTTATATCACCTTAAAGAGAAACATTTCAATTTGACGAATTGACAATGTTATATTAAACATCTGGTACAACCATTCAGAAAAGAGAACATACGGGAGGAAACTGTTTAAGGGCGAGGGAGAAATGTTTAGGACGGCAAAGGGTTTTAACCTTTTGGTACACTACAAGCGAAACTTTTATAGATTTAGTTCAAATTGGTTTACAAAGAACTTGATTTTCATAGTTTTGGTGAGAAATGAACGTAGGAGTGTCGTATACAAATCTAAGGTTCAAGCGATTCCAAGGGCGAGTGCTTCCCCCATAGTTAAACCCGTGTTCAAATGATTCAATAGGATATTCAGGTAGGAGTGTTTTAATTTAACAAATTGAAACATTCCGTGACTATGTTTAAAGCGATTCAAGGATGTGCTTCCCCCAGAGTTAAACCTGTGTTCAAATGATTTAAAATAATATTCAAGTAGGAGTGTTTTAATTAAACAAATTGAAACATTCCGTGACTATGTTTAAAGCGATTCAAGGATATACTTCCCCCAGAGTTAAACCTGTGTTCAAATGATTTAATATGATATTCAAGTAGGAGTGTTTTAATTTAACAAATTGAAACCTTTTGTGACTATGGTTTAAGCAATTCCAAGGGTGAGTACTTCCCACAGAGTTAAACCCATGTTCAAATGATTCAATAGGATATTCAGGTAGGAGTGTTTTAATTTAACAAATTGAAACATTCCGTGACTATGTTTAAAGCGATTCAAGGATGTGCTTCCCCCAGAGTTAAACCTGTGTTCAAATGATTTAAAATGATATTCAAGTAGGAGTGTTTTAATTTAACAAATTGAAACATTCCGTGACTATGTTTAAAGCGATTCAAGGATATACTTCCCCCAGAGTTAAACTTGTGTTCAAATGATTTAATATGATATTCAAGTAGGAGTGTTTTAATTTAACAAATTGAAACCTTTTGTGACTATGGTTTAAGCAATTCCAAGGGTAAGTACTTCCCACAGAGTTAAACCCATGTTCAAATGATTCAATAGAATATTCAGGTAGGAGTGTTTTAATTTAACAAATTGAAACCTTTTGTGACTATGGTTTAAGCAATTCCAAGGGTGAGTACTTCCCACAGAGTTAAACCCATGTTCAAATGATTCAATAGGATATTCAGGTAGGAGTGTTTTAATTTAACAAATTGAAACCTTTTGTGACTATGGTTTAAGCAATTCCAAGGGTGAGTACTTCCCACAGAGTTAAACCCATGTTCAAATGATTCAATAGGATATTCAGGTAGGAGTGTTTTAATTTAACAAATTGAAACCTTTTGTGACTATGGTTTAAGCAATTCCAAGGGCGAGTGCTTCCCACAGAGTTAAACCCATGTTCAAATGATTCAATAGGATATTCAGGTAGGAGTGTTTTAATTTAACAAATTGAAACCTTTTGTGACTATGGTTTAAGCAATTCCAAGGGCGAGTGCTTCCCCCATAGTTAAACCCATGTTCAAATGATTCAATAGGATATTCAGGTAGGAGTGTTTTAATTTAACAAATTGAAACATTCCGTGACCATGTTTAAAGCGATTCAAGGATGTGCTTCCTCCAGAGTTAAACCTGTGTTCAAATGATTCAATAGGATATTCAGGTAGGAGTGTTTTAATTTAACAAATTGAAACATTCCGTGACTATGTTTAAAGCGATTCAAGGATATACTTCCCCCAGAGTTAAACCTGTGTTCAAATGATTTAATATGATATTCAAGTAGGAGTGTTTTAATTTAACAAATTGAAACCTTTTGTGACTATGGTTTAAGCAATTCCAAGGGTGAGTACTTCCCACAGAGTTAAACCCATGTTCAAATGATTCAATAGGATATTCAGGTAGGAGTGTTTTAATTTAACAAATTGAAACCTTCCGTGACCATGTTTAAAGCGATTTAAGGGTGAGTGCTTCCCCCACAGTTAAACCCGTGTTCAAATTATTGAAATAGGTAACTTAAACAAAACAAAACTGTTTAAGTAGTGGTTTATCGTTTTCTTGCATAAAACTCAGCCACTGAGAAGAATGGATCGCTAATTAACCAGTCAGTAAGAGCATTCTTCAATCTTCCTCCAGAGACATGTCTTACTTCCTCTGGCAGTAGGTTATGCAGCTTTTTGCCAATGTCACAGGGTTTCATCTCATATTGGGATAGGTGGTGAGCTGGGAGATGGTATCTTGTGCTATATCGAGTGTTGTAGACATGAAGATCTCTGCCTTGTGTCAAAGATTGTCCAACAGCATAAATTAGAACTTCTTTTATATAGTGGTTTATTACAGTCATGATCTTCAGACTTATAAATGCTAGTCTACAACTTTCCCTGAAGATTTAAGGCTCTTATAGCCCTCATTTGCAACACCAATACTCTCCGGAGATTAATTGCTGAGGTTCCTCTCCAAGTGAGTAAATGAGTAAATGAGTAAATGATTTATTTCCTCAAATAAAAATACAATAAAAACAAATTAACCTCTTGGAAATTAGCTGACCAAATTTCCAGTAGTATGGTCAGTTTTAATACTTTTATTTATAACAAAAATAACAATTCTTGAGTCTAGCCCAGCATACATTTTAAAAACAAAGACACAATCCGTAATGCTTGCACAAGTGAAAATAAATGTTAACTAAGCAATAATGTACAATCAAACTGTCTCATAAGTTCGTAAACTAAAATAAAAAAAAAACAATAAAACATACAAAAGAAAATACCTGCAATGAGATGATACATTTTAACTAACTACTTCATTTAAATATTCTACATTAGGTTGCATAAGTAGCCACTCTTTTAAGTTTTTACAGAATTCATTTAAGTTACTTGTTTGTCTTAGATTAGGAGGTAGCTGATTAAAATATTTAGGTCCAAGATAATTATACGAGTGTCTAAAAATGGATTTATTCACCTTGGGTAGTTTGGTAAAACCAGAAGAAACACCCCTTGTAACGTGATAAATGAAATTATTTTCCGAATTACCACTCCGATTGTAAAATAGTTTCAAGACTTTAAATATAAAAAGGTGTTGGAAAGGCAGCACTCTCAAATCCTGAAATAATGGAAATGAACTTTCCCTTTTATGCTTCTTCAAAATAACACGTAAAAAATAATTCTGTGAAGTTCGCAATTTTTGCGTTAAGTACTTAAATGTACCACCAAAACAGACAATGCCATACTGCATACGGGAATGAATTAAAGCAAAATAAAGCGTTGTTAACAACGACCTTTCACAAAAGTTCCTTAAGAAATAAAATGTTCTAATGGATGATCTCATTTTAGTGTGTAAAGACGAGACATGAACATCCCATTTGATTTTATCATCAAAAATGAGTCCAAGATACTTTATGCTTTTAACATTTTCTATTATTTTACAGTTACACAACAACAAATCGCAATATTGGGAATGAAAGTTTATCTGACGTGGCAATTCAAAACCAGTCTGGTCAAAATTCATAAGTTTTGTTTTGTCAACATTTACGTGCATTTTATTGATTTTACACCAATCTCTCAGCAATAATAAATCTTGCGTTACACGGTATGATAAACACTTCAGCGTTTCTGTCAGTGTAAAAAAGGGCTACGTCATCAGCAAAAGCTGATATATTTCCTTTCCAATTCAATTTTAGCAAATCATTAATAAAGATTAAGAATAAAGTTGCTGAGAGCACGGAACCCTGAGGGACCCCAGCCTTGACTTCTTTTTGCGAACTATAAAAATGGTTACTGATTTTTACTTGCTGTTTCCTGCCCCTCAAAAAGCTTCCGAACCAATCCAATGCTGAACCCCTGATTCCCACTGTTTCAAGTTTAAACATAAGAATTTCATGATCAACAAGATCAAAGGCTTTTTTAAAATCAATAAAGATACCTGTAGTTTTATTATTTGAGTTAATATTGTTGTAAATTTGATTAGTTACAGACATTAAAGCGTCTTCCGTTGATTTTCCTTTTGTGAAACCATATTGTTTTTCGCTAAGAAAATTTAACCTATTTAAATATGTTAAAAGTCTTTTCAACATTAATTTTTCAAAGATCTTGGAGAAAACAGATAACAAACTGATAGGTCTAAGATTATCAAGTTTATTTGAAGTCATTATTATTATAATGAAATATATAATATACAGCCTTAAACCGCAGCGCCCGGGATGACATAGCCCAGTCACTTGCTCATACTACATCTAATAACGAATCTATAGCAAAACTACATAACTAGATTACGAGATAAATATACCCTCAATTCGGAATAAATATTGGAGAGAAGTGAAAATCAGTAAACAGACAATTTTATGCCATAACAAAATCTATGGCCATTATCATAATATCATAGACTGTTATTAACCAACGATTGTTCTAAAGTTATATTAATGATGCAGCAAAAATTTGAATCAAATAATTTATATAAATTTGCCCACCAATCATATTACCGATATCGTTGCCAGGTCTGGGTTAAATAAATGTGAAAATTCATTGTTTTACTACAGGTCGGTTCGGAATATGAATTATTAAAATATATTTTATTCGACAAAATGACAACACGCTTACACATACATATACAATGAGTGACAACTGGCTGAACTGAGAGCTACTATTATTGAATATTGAATTGAGGGATTGTGAATCGATCAGAGAATGGTTTTTTATTGAGCTCAGTTGAACGTTCTGTGGTTTGTCCCAAACAAACTGAGTCTGACTCAGTTTACGGATTGTCTCCAAGAGCACGCTAGTGTCGCATGTCCGACTGGTGCTGCATTCTAGCGGGCGTTTCTTCAACTACTTGTATTTCGCTATCAATACAAAAATGTCCCATTAGCATCACCGTCGCCTTTATGCGATATCTCAAAAGAATCTGATTAAAAATCGAAATTACAAACCCGCATAAAAGATTATATTAACTTAGAGAATAATAGTAATAATTTGGTAAATGATGAGTCTTAAGTAGGCTTTCAGTGAAATGGTTTATGCAAGTTTAATTTCCGTTTATAGATTAGCTTTTATATCAGTATGTTACTTAATAACAAACATAACCTTATGTTAAATTTTTAAATCGCAATTTAACAATACAAGTTTTTCCTTGTTATCTAGGCGCTCAGTATTTGTAAAGATACTGGCTGATATATGATATAATAGGGAACTTTCTGACAAGTTGTCCAACTCGTTTCTAACAGGCGGGCAGTATTACTTTTAATACACCAGCTGTTATAAATCAGTTAATACACACAGTTGTTATTTAAAATTTCCTTCTGCTAGTAGTGTGTTGTAGATATACTGCCATGTTTAATATTTATTAATACAGGTAATTATTGCAGACTTGTTGAAAATTAAATCGTTTCATCGTGCATATTTTTTACGTCTGAGATCTTATACTGTATACTCGTATATGGAAATTAACTACACTTAAATCTCCATCTTCGCTTAAAAAAACTTATCAAATTTATTTGAAATTAAAATGTATTAAATCACGAATATAAGTGAAGCAATAAAGTAATAAATAAAATAAAAAACGTGGTCAATTTAGGTGGAACACCTTATCGATCCAATTTAATTAATAATATTTCTGCATATACGACCAGTTTTATGAAATATGTGTTTTTCTGTGGAAGCTTAAGGACTTTCATCAATATTTGAAACGAAAAAAGATCGGCGAGCAATCTTTTGGCTTAATTATAAGTGATAAAATTCTATTTTACTCCTATATTTATTTACATTTACAGTTTTTTAAATGACAAACGACGATGCAAAATATACTTTATAAAAATTATTCAAACTTCTGGAAAAAAGTTAGGTACACAATACATTAGAGGGTAATGGAGAACATATTCAATTTGACTTTTCTACTGTTTCAATAGAGAAAACTATGCATAATTCATAGGAATACGAAAATAATTCTGGTGAAAATATTCTTATTTTATAGTTAGCCTTGAAAATATCCTTGGTTTATATTTACTTCTCATGCCTTTTAACTGTGATGTCAACCAACGACTGACTAGACCTGTGGACCGAACAGTGAAGTCGTGTAAATTTGCTTCGAGTTATGATTCCCTGGTAAAACATCGGGATAATCACGTAGTACCACTAACTTGCGATTTATAAATAAAAAGGTAAAGAAAGTCTTGTTTCATCCGGCGAAGTTCATACTTCACCTGGAGACCAACGGCTTAGTAAGGGCATGTAAATAAAAACCTACTGAAAAAAAGTTGTGGCTATAAGTGAAACAAAGTTCTTATTGATGAAATGCAATATAAAAGTAATTTAACAAATTTAATTTTTTGCTAATGCTGAGTTACTTTTTAATATTATACTTAATACTTTTTTTATCCATACCCTTCATTTCCGACTCAATGAGTAAGTATGCACTAAATGGATTCTGGATATTTGGCATTTGTTACTCAGATTTAATGAATGTTCGGAATTTCAATTTGTTTCAAAGATAACAATTTACAAATAAAATTTGAATTTAAGTATTCAAAAGGCACACAAGTAAAATTTAAAACATTTAAATCAATTTCAAGAATGAGTAGTTATTAATACTGAACCATTATTATCGCGTTAATCACAGAGGAAATATGGAATTATTACAGAATTTTTGATATTCACACTATTTTAAATCATATGTGTTCACACAGACATGGGAGGCTCCCATTTCAAATCATATAAGCGATTCACATGTACATACAAAATATGCTGTACATACAGTATATGTTCACACAGATGTGGAGAGCCGTTATAAAATTATTTAAGTGATTCACATGTACATACAGAATATACGGTACATATATGTTCACACAGATGTGGAAAGCCGTTTTAAATTATTTAAGTGATTCACATGTACATACAAAATATGCTGTACGTATATGTTCACACAGATGTGGAGAGCCGTTTTAAATTATTTAAGTGATTCACATGTACATACAAAATATGCTGTACATATATGTTCACACAGATGTGGAAAGCCGTTTTAAATTATTTAAGTGATTCACATGTACATACAAAATATGCTGTACATATATGTTCACACAGATGTGGAGAGCCGTTTTAAATTATTTAAGTGATTCACATGTACATACAAAATATGCTGTACATATATGTTCACACAGATGTGGAGAGCCGTTTTAAATTATTTAAGTGATTCACATGTACATACAAAATATGCTGTACATATATGTTCACACAGATGTGGAGAGCTGTTTTAAATTATTTAAGTGATTCACATGTACATACAGAATATACGGTACATATATGTTCACACAGGCGTGGAGACACCCATTTTAAAATATTAAAAATGTTATGGGACATTGTCTGTACCGTGTTTGTCATACCTACTTACAACTTAGTAGGGTGATGTGTTAAAGGGTTTTAAATATAAAGGTTAAATTTTATTTCACCGAACAGTTAGTGCTAAACACAGCATTTCGCAATAGAGGCCAGCCAGCCACTCATTTTCTTTGTAGTGTTGACATGCTTCTGTCAACATTACCACAATACAATCCTCAGTCATGGTGGTTAGAAGCGTTAAAACGCACCAGTACAACATACACTTTGTTACACAAAGTAGTCTCAGTTGTTACAGTTAAAAATTACATCCAGTATAAGCTAGTCACAACTTGGCGAAGAGAGGTAGTAGAACGCGTCTAGACAGTTTAGATGGTTTGTTACACCGGACAATTACAGACGACCGCAGCATTACGCTATAGAGGACAGCCCTTCTCTTTGTTTCCTTTTAGTGGCGTCATTCTTCGGTAATATTATCATGATACATCCAGTATAAGCTAGTCACAGTTTGGTGAAGAGAGGTGGTAGAACGCATCTAGACAGTTTAGATGGTTTGTTACACCGGACAATTACAGACGACCGCAGAATTACGCTATACAGGACAGCCCTTCTCTTTGTTTCCTTTTAGTGGCGTCATTCTTCGGTAATATTATCATGATACATCCAGTATAAGCTAGTCACAGTTTGGTGAAGAGAGGTGGTAGAACGCGTCTAGACAGTTTAGATGGTTTGTTACACCGGACAATTACAGACGACCGCAGCATTACGCTATATAGGACAGCCATTCTCTTTGTTTCATTTTAGTGGCGTTTTTCTTCGGTAATATTATCATGATACATCCAGTATAAGCTAGTCACAGTTTGGTGAAGAGAGATGGTAGAACGCGTCTAGACAGCTTAGATGGTTTGTTACACCGGACAATTACAGACGACCGCAGCATTACGCTATAGAGGACAGCCCTTCTCTTTGTTTCCTTTTAGTGGCGTCATTCTTCGGTAATATTATCATGATACATCCAGTATAAACTAGTCACAGTTTGGTGAAGAGAGGTGGTGGAACGTGTCTAGACAGCTTAGATGGTTTGTTACACCGGACAATTACAGACGACCGCAGCATTACGCTATAGAGGACAGCCCTTCTCTTTGTTTCCTTTTAGTGGCGTCATTCTTCGGTAATATTATCATGATACATCCAGTATAAACTAGTCACAGTTTGGTGAAGAGAGGTGGTAGAACGCGTCTAGACAGCTTAGATGGTTTGTTACACCGGACAATTACAGACGACCGCAGCATTGCGCTAAAGTAAACTGTCACCCTTCAGCGTGTTTCTATTGTTAGCGTTTGTGTTTATAGTCTGTCATAGATTCAAACACTATAGGGATATTGTAATAGTGAAATCTGAATCAAACAATCTCTTAAACAATCCACTTTACAAAATTTGCAGGTTGAATAAATTGGAATTACACGTATTTATAACTGTGCGTTTTATACAACGTATAAAGTAATTACATGTAAATTGTATTACAGAATTGTTACTCCTGTTTGCGATGTTTAAATGTACTGTGATTATTCAATTATTTGCTTTAAATCAACTGTTTATACAGATGATGTCTCTAGTATACACTTCAGCACAGTATATAACACTGATATTTCCTGTTGAATTTACTGTAAATTTATAAGTACGTTGTATTCACGTAAGTTACTCACTATTTGTTACTTATCACTTTTCCCCTTTCTGTGGCTGTTTTAAAGATAACTGGTACAACTGATTTTACCTATGTAGTAAGTACTGCTAGCTATACGAGTTTGTAGTGCAGTAATTGTAATATTCTCGGTTTAAACGTAAAATATCGTAATATTCGGCTCGTTAAAGACGCAATATTTTCTCACCATATTCCACAATACCTAATAAAGTTGTATACTGACATAATACTGATAGTAAATATCTCTAGTGTAGCTTTAGCATAGATCGAGTTACTGGGATAATGTCGTTTCCGTATGTCTGCGTGTCCGCCCGATATTTTGAAAACGAAATGACCTTCATACTTAAAATTTTGTATCAAGCTAAGTTTCTATACGAGCACCACCAAGTTTTTGTCCAGAAGGGTTCACTTCTAGCTCGTGTATACCTTCCAGTTGAATTCACACTGGGTACAGCAAAAACCGATGTGTCACTTAAATCTGGGCAATGTTATGGATGTCCAGGAGCGGCACATCACTGACCGCAAATGTAGCGATTCTGGGGTGCAAGGTTAATTCGATAGGTCTAGTCTATGCAACTAATCCACGAATATAACTAAGTTCTTAGCGCATTTGACAACCTTCTTCATGAGTAAAAAAACTGCCCCTTGAATTTGAAAAAGAACTTCATACGTTTGGCATACTTTCCATGGTTTTGACAATGTTCTCTTCGGGTAAGACAACTCCCCCAGGATTATGATGTACTACTACTCCATGATTAAAAAAGACAAAGTCACTTTGTCGTCACAGTACTGTGTAGGATACCACGGTAGGATACATTATCAATAAAATAGCAAGATTTGTTATCTTATAGGTAATGCTTTTACCCGCCATTTTCTGTATCTGTGCCTACTTCTATAAATTTTATGTTTGGCATTTTAAAGATCTTAAAAGTAAGAAACTTAAAATAGAAGATGATAAATAAATTAATACTTGGACCATGAATTTAAGTTATTTTGTAAGCACGTATGTCAAAATATGCACCCAGCAGGGACCACTTCTGGCTGGTTTATACCTTCCAGTTGAACCTACACTGGGCACAGCAAACACCGATGTGTCACTTAAATCTGGACAACCATTTGGATGCGGCACATCACTAGTCGTAAATTTCGATAGTCTGGGGTGCAAGGGTAATTCGATGGGTTTAGTCTACTGCAGGAGATAACTGTTGGAGTTCGTGGGTTCCTTCCCTAAGAGTCAAAAATTCTTGCTAGTCGAGACATAAGGGTTTGCCACTCCCTGCCTGCTTTGACTGGAGAGGCTGCTTCAGAGCTGGCTTCCCTCTTTACCGAGGAGACATGACTGAGATTAATGCCCTAAAATCTTCCTCATGGATCTTGACGGAGGCAGCCCCTACCCTTAACCTTACCCAACCAGAATATCCTGTCACTCCGTAAGAAGACCATAGGACCTCATAGGACTAGGTGCAATTACTAAGCTTCTTGTCCTAAGAGAAAAAAAAAACAAGTCTGATGATGGTGCATGTCACCCATTGGGATTTGGCTGAGCATTAGCGAACGTATTATAGACAACCATGATAGCAATCGGAAAATAGAAGAATCAACAAACAAATTACGTACCATCATATGTGATCTGAGCATTGACATTTTTATTCATATTTTATTCAGAGTAAACCCAAAACACGGTAGAGCTGAAACTCGATGTTAACATTCTGTGATAACATTTTATATCCGCACACTCTTGTGTTGTATTATTTGAACACTGCTATGAAATCTAACTTAATGAACAACAATTTGAATGTATCATATGGCAAGATAACTCGAAGAATATTTCATCCGCAGAATTTCAATTTGGCATGATCTTCATGCCTACATAATAGACAAGAATGTGTTCTATAACTGTGCATGTCCAAGCATAGAATTTGGCTGAACATGATTTGTATATCGATTTCTTTTTTCTGTAAATGTATGTCTGTATATCTGCCCGTAGGACACCTTGAGGATTAAATGAGTTACAGAATGAAAATTGAGTTTTGCAAACAACCTGGGCGAAGCGTGTATTACTCTTAAATGTAAATTCGGTTCCTTTGTGTATTTAGACTATGACGTTAAAGTCTGTCGAATAATGCTTATGAAGAAAATAGCTGTGGTATCAGTTTGCTGGTCTGTGGAACTGAGAGTATATTTAGGGTACAGTATTGTGCAGAGTTCGAATACGAGTACTTTCTTTTTTTCTTTTTGCGTTGGGATATTGGGGTGGATTCAAAGATCCTCACACGTCAACCTGAGCTTATTGTGTGCCCCTTTGATGTTAGAGGGGTAAACCTATCTTTGTGCCCTTAATTAGGCTAAGAAGCTTTTCCCCGATACTAGCATCTGGTTCGTCGCCTGGTTGTTTATCACCGAAAAGAGCCCTTCTCCTTGCTCCCAGTCTCTCACAGTCCAGTATTATGTGTTTTGCAGTCTCTTCAGACTTATTGCAGAGTCTGCACTCCGAGTCCTCATTTCGTAAACCTAGAGTGTTTAGGTGCTTCCTGAAGTGGCCGTGTCCAGTGATCAAGGCAATCACTTGCTTAACCTGATCCCTGCCCAGCCCCATCAGCCATCTGGTGAAGCCGGAGCTAGAGTCAGCAAGCAGTTTTTTGCCGAGTGCTTGTCCTTGGTGACTCTGCCACCGCAAGCGGTGTGTCTTCCTGGACCATTTGTTTATACTTTGGTAAGCAGCTGACTTGCTTATACCACAACTCGGTTCTGGACCAGTGTATGGCATGCTTGCTCCGCTTTTGGCAAGCTCGTCAGCGCATTCGTTGCCACCTATGCCTGTATGGCCCGGTACCCAACCAAGACGTACAAAGTTGCGTGATCCAAGCTTGCAGAGAGTGTCGAAGCACTCCCACACAAGCTTGGATAAAATGCTGTTGGATTCAAGAGCTTTAAGAGCTGCCTGACTGTCTGACGAGTACTTAACTACGAGTTTAAAGAGAGTCGTAATTGTGCTGATCGTTTTAGGCATCAAACTAAAAATGATGACACTCCAAACCAAAGTACTAGATCCTCGTGTACTCTGACAGAGAACATAGATTAGCTTTGTTTCAAAGATAACTTGACACTAGATATGCGGCCGCAGGTTCCAACACCCAAATTCTTGTCGACTATGCAGGAACTCGCGAATAGAAGTAAGTGAATCCAACAATTCTGAAGTTATTTGAAATCAATTTGAAAAGCCTATTCCCTTTGTGATCCAAAATAATCATTGAAATAAACATTGAACAGTTATTTTACGCGACTGACATGCGGAGGTTGTATTTTTTCATCTGCGTAATCAATGACAATATTGACGTCGTATCATTTCACGTGACTTTTAATAATCGTTTTACCTAAATCGTGGGGACATTTAGGTAAAAGTCAGGCGACGTTAGGAAAAACAATACTGAAGAAAACCTCACAATCTCAATAAATAAAAGGAATTGTAAGGAATAAAACAACTATTAAAAAATAAGTAAAAAAAGGAAAGTTTGTCTCACGTTTCCAGTACAGAAATCATTTGCCGGTATTTCCTAGTTTTGGTGTTTTATACCAGCATGTAACCCACAGATAATAGTTATAACTCTTCATACACAAGATATACCTCTGTAGTTAAATGTGATTATTCAACATTCTATATTCATTGATTGCTGAATAAACATTAGGTTGATCCGCAGCAGTTTAATATGTATATTGAAGACGCTTATTTATGCATCGAAACCTTCTTCTTTATAGGAATATCCTTAGTCGTCACAATAAAATAAAATCGACCAACTTATCCAATGTATTTAAACATTTGCCCATGTACCTATATATTATGAATTTCCATTCCAGACTTCTTCTGCTAAGTCAACACTTACGGTATGTTGCCACATTATAAACTGGAGGTGGTGTTTTCTTTGCGGATACAATAGTCTTTAATTTCCTTGACTATATCTTAATCTGAAGATTTTGGCTGAGGTTTGTGGACTCAGGCTGAAAGACGAAAGTTTTTTTATGTTACTATCTTCTAACAGATCATTAAGTTCAGTACAACTCCATTGTTGACTTCAGTGCTTTAGATGCATGAATGGTCCTTCCAAGTTGGATGAAAATCTTATCCTAGAGCTTTTCTCATAATGTTTATGGAGTTTTGATTTATTGATTAAAAATCAAAGTTTAAAAATACAGATATATGTATGCGTGTTGTCTGAGAGTAGGTATGTATGTATATATGTATGTGTGTAGCCTATGTATTTTTCTTTCCTATTATTACTGTCGCACACCTTTGACCATTATATTTTGTTTTTTTAATGTTTATATAAATATTTCTATTTAAAATTTAAGAATATGGAGTCCATCAAGAAAGTACAATAATAAAACCCATCTAAAATATTCATTTTAAATTAAAGGATGGGACCCTATTACAAGCTCTGCTTTTGAGGCCCTGTATTTTTCTTAAAGACAGTTATAGTTTATGTTATTAGTATAAATGCTATTATTGTTTACATTTTGTTACAATATAATATGTTATATTTTAAATATTATTATGTGTGTTTTGTCTTAAGGTCAGGCTGAGCACGAGAAATGCTTTGTTATATTCTATTTGGTTTCCAACATCTTTGGTTTTGTACTTTGTTCAAATTTGAAAAGAATATTTTCAAGAAGATTATTTTTTTGTTTGACTGTCAAACAAGAAAAAGATCAGATGTATTACATTCTTTAAGAAATAAGTTTCATTCTTTTCGTTTACGAATTTGATATAGCTTACACTATTGAAGATCCTGTTTTTGCAATCTATGACTAACACAGTTACATCCTTGTAGAGCAGGAGACTCTGAAAGTTATACCTATAAAAAAAGTATAAGTTTTATTCACACCGTAAATTGGAATTATATTTCTGAGAAATTGTCAAACACTAATGCCAAGAAGTTGTTCTTTAGTTAACATAAGTAATACATGTATAGGTACAACACCATGGCTAGGAATTTCACGTCTTGGATCTTCCAGGAGCTTATGCTCTTCTCTTGTCGTTCGCTCTGTTGTTCTCCTATAGCGGTAGCGGTCATAGTGTTTCGACTATCGGGTCAAGGATACTTACATTATATCCACCTCTAGTGTTCCGTTCGCCTACTTTGGAATGCATGAGAACTATCATAGATGTTTGATTTGATAATAGTTCTACTGTGGAGTTACAGTTATGTGGTGGAAAAATTCTTCCTGTGATAAAGAAGGCGGTGACTTGTTTAGTATTAATTTGAGTAAAAATTACCCCTACAAAAACCATTCAAAATGTTTACAAGATCCGTTTGATAAAATATGGTTACGTTTCGTTAAGTCGCTTCAATATCAAGATTCGATTATTCCTAAATGTACGGCTAATTATTAGTTTAACAGTAAGATACAGGGTAAATGCGTGGGAACCCATGTTGTCGACCAGTTAATGCTGTTTATAAAGCTCTCAACTTCATTCCATTAAGGCATACGATAAGCCAAATATTTCGTCTAGAATGAAAATAATGAACCGTAATTGACTTGATTTTCAAATGTTACGCCGTGCACTGGCTAACCCATAGAAATGCAACAGTAAAGTACACATAAATTTTGTGGCATTTCTCATTACAGAAATATAAGAATACCTTCAACTTTACAATGTAGCTTACGGATCTGTCAAAAACCTGCAAAGAAAAAGTAACATTTAAAAATTGAAAGCAATTTAAAATTTGAGGACATTTTGTGGCGTAAAGATGAAATTTATCGACCAGTGTCAATTGGCCTTTAATGTCAGTAAAATGTCGTGACGGTTTTCCATAAAATGTGTCATCCTGGCCAAATATGGTAAGCCAGTTCAAATATATAAGCCCAGACTAGTCGATTGATTCGCCGCTTTCATCCTAGGCCTTCGCCCGTTTTGGCCATATTAGATAGAATTCAGCCTTTGATTTCGGTACCAGCCCGTAGAGTCGCCATGTGAAGTTCTGTAAGGGCTTTTTCCTTACATAGTTCCCAGGAGAGAAAATAACCCATGCAAAATTTGCATAAAACTTGTCCAACAAAATGAGATACCAGTCACTTTCATTGCTACCCCTTTAGGACTTCGTCCCTGTGGTCAAATTCGGTTGATATTAGGCTTTCGTTTAAATTTTACTAACCTATAAAATAATTTTGTCAAATTTCGTCAGGAGCGCTTCAGTAGCGAGAACTATTATGTTAATTACTGGAAATAACTGTTAATGTGGGTCGACGCTCCCATGCGCCCGGTTCAAGTAAATGGCAAACTTTAAGTTTCTTAAAAGAGAGAAAAAATGAGAAAATCTGACATTAAATACGGCTTCTGCAGTGGTTACAGACAGACTGATACGTTCTTCTTTATAGGAGTATCCCTGACCGTCACAATAAAATAAAATCGACCAAATTCGATTGTAATTTGGTTAGTATTTACCTGAAGAAGAGATCAGATTGCAGATCTCGAAACGTAGTGTTACTGATTTTTTTTTTTTTTTTTTTTTTTTAATCACTGAACAATTGCAAATGTCCAGAAAATCCTCTTCCTTTTATGAAATACGGCTTCTGCAGTGGTTACAGAGGGACAGATAAATTTTAAAACTAATCACTGCATCACGAATTACTAAACTGCGTGTAAAGAATTACCGGATATAAAATTCTAGCGATCATAAATATTTAATTAAATCTTAGTTTTACTATTAACACCAGTATCAAGAATGTTATTGTAAGAGCCAATTTACATTTTTTTATTTGCTGCATTTTTGGAATATAGCGTCAAGCCTTGATGGTGGGCACAGAAATTCTAGGTACAGCACTGAATCTGGCCTCGTATATTTCTACAACAATAGATGTGTTTGCTGTACGCTGTGCGGGAGGAGGTTAGTGCTAGTGAATGGGCGAGGGGTGGCGGAAGCCGGTTGCGACAGAATGTCGCCGCCACCCCCTCCCACCAACGGTCCACCCCTCCAACCCTCCAACCCTTGCAATGATACACACGTTGCTCTGACCAATTGTTTGTGTGTACTGCCGGATAGTGATGCTGGCTGGCCCTTTCCCATCTTGTGTTCATCAGGTTCAGGTTCTTTGAAGCGTACCTTTATTTAAAGTAAAATATGAAATAACCCTTTACGCAATGTAAACTATCCTTTACATACGACTGTATAGAGGTTTCAAGAGGGGCATTCAACTTTTACTTTTCCCATGTTATTTAAATGGGAAAACATCGGTATACAATGGTACCATTATCCTACATTAAACCTGCATCATTAGGTCCAACGTAAGCTGGAATGTATAGTTTCTTGCTGCATGAAATTCTTTCAAAATGTCAACTGCAAACAAACATAAATTATATAAAAAAAAACCATCCTAGTCCTTTTTAACAAAATCATACACCTCCCCCCTCCCAGCTCCCACTATCTAGATCCCTTGTATTGGTTTGAATAACAAATGTATTCCAAATATTCTACATTACAACATTAGTATCATACGTTCCATTTAAAAGACTAAGTTACAGGTCTGAATTTAAACATCAACAATGTTTATCCTTTCGATTTTTTTGTCGTCGACATGAAATAAACCACACTCATGCATAATCAAAATTATACTACAGATTTTATTATTTTGCTTAAACATAATAACGTCATAATATGAGAATAAAAAACTGTAACTTATAAAATTGTAAAATTATAATACCAACGTTCTATTAAATTCCAAGAACTCATTTTTAATTTATTACTGCGTTTATTTAGTACTAATAACGTATCACTGTACTACTTATAATTAAAAAAACTATGTCATAAATAAGAATATTAACTTTAGACATAAAATCAAAGCCATAAATTAGGTCCTAATGTGTGTATGTATGGTGCACTTTATTGTAGTAAACACTTCAATGAGACTCGATCAATCAAAAGACTATAAATCAAATATGGTTTTATTTATAAAACATAACCTTGCAACCTTGCCTTGAAATAAAACTACCAAAACAAATATAACACTTAAAAAACTCATTAATTAATCTCGTTTGTTTTAATCAGATGATGCGATCAAACAAGTTGTGAAATCTTCAAACTAAATGAACCAATCAGGAATGATCTAACCCGTGTAATAATCTGTCACATTATATGGAATTATGGAACTGGTTACATTAACCAGTCAATCAATTATCTTGTAGGTGGTTATTATTATCAGTAATGGTAGGTGTTACCATTAACACAATGGCTAATTAGATTGACACACCTTGTACACGTCCGTGTATATTGTTTTATTTTCCAGCTTTACTAGACACTGCAAAAGAAATTTTTGTTTGCAAACAATTTGCACAGTAGTTGTGAAGGGTTCGACAAATTTCAAGCTGGATGATTGAAACTAAAACACGTATTATTTTAGTAATTCATCGGTGTTTTAATTTTAATTGAAAAGACATTTTTCATACTTCCACAATAAATTTATTTTAAAAGCGCTTTCGCCGGTTAAGGCATCATCAGGAAGTATGAAAAATGTCTTTTCAATGAAAACCAACTCACTTCCACCAAGAATACAAAGCAGAAAACGGTGTTTTAATGTCACATCTACAAATGTTATATTGAACATCTAGGCTCCCTGCCTGTAAGATTATCAATATCGCGAAAACTGCTACGAAAAATATAACAAATGTTTACAATTTTCTCATTTGAATGCGAAAATGACCCATCAATTAAATCGTTGACATGAGTAGGACTTTTAGGACAAGAAAAACCTCTTCTGTTTACAATTTAAACTTTTAATTTTTATGGAATTTCCTATTTATAAAAATTGCCTAGGTGAAAAAACGCCATGAGAACCCCTAGCTGTTGTTCCTCTAGTGGATCGTATAGTGTTAACGATATAAACCTTCCTCCATAAGTCTATAACGAAATATCGTAACTTCCTTCATAGCTTCCTCAATGAAAAATTTAAACCAAACTTGTTTTCGATTTTCGAAATTATTGTTCTTTTTGGGAGATTGTTGGGGTTAGGTTAAAAGTATTCGACTGTTTCTTAATGAGCACTAACAACTTATTTAATACTAAACCAAAATTTCTAGTCGATCTTGTCCCGGACTTTATAACGTAATTATTAATCTACTATCATTTAACCCTTAATGGTAATGCGTTGTGATAACTAATCTCAAATTGTTATTAGGGACAAAAAGTGACCTTTAATGTTCAGTATATTATGAAAATCGAGTAAGGTATCATATTGTACCCATCATATCATGTGAAAATTCTATACAATATATTGGGAGATGATCGAAACTCGGCTACACCTGTTTACGAAACTTGCCATCACTTACTGTAATAAACACTATTAATCTTTAAATAAATCTCTGTTAATCGATATTAAATTACCTTTATTATTGAGGTTTCGTCAGGCCTTTCTTAAACCGTATCCTTGTCCATCTGTCTGTGAGATGACTCTTCATCGAAAAGTTCTAGAAACCTTAAACTTCGCACAAAGGTTCGTCTTGAGCCAAGAAAGAAGTCCATTCATTTTGGGGTTTCAAGGTCAAACAGTACCAAAGTTACTTTCTCTCGGGTACTTCGATACTCCGTAGAATCGGTTTATTTATATATACACATCATATTTTATACATTAAATTATTTATTAGTAATATAGTAGCATAACGCCAAAATTAAAAATAATTATGTTCAGTTAATAAAATATTACGATTTGTATCTGATTGACAGTATACATTGTTGATTAATATTACTGGTATTCTGTTTAGAAAAGCCTATTTTGCATTTTTGCAATGGACACTTCTCAAAGGTATGATTCGTTGGGTTATCATATTGCTAATACACTTTAAAATGGCTTTTAATTAGACTAGGACTCGTGAGGGACTCGTCAACGTCACGTCAACGGAATTCAAATTATCTGCAATAGCACGTCATTCATTGAGGAACGAGTTAGATGGATAAAGTTTAATTTATGATCTGTGATTGAGAAGACGGGGTTATCAATGGGATTGGCAGTCGACCAGCCACCAATAAACTGGCACGAGTGTGAGTGCAAGCCTGTTGCTTCTCAACGGTGTGTTGTCTCAAAGCTAAGAGCCACGTGACTGAAGCAGGTAATCACCAGAGGGAAACGGCCTCATCACTAAATGCATCACTGAGTATCGGAATGTAATCAGTGTCGTGTGAAAAGTATTACAATGCATGGATTGATGTAGACAAACATATCTGAAATGCCGTTTCTGATCTATATCTCTGACACACTGAGAAACTTATAGAAAGAGTTTTATTCGTGCACCACTCAAATACGGTGCCTCACTTTTCTCCTAAATACGCATAAAATTAAAGAGCTTTCTAATTACATTATCAGTTCTCAACAACTGCTATACCAATATGACTCCCTCCAATACAGACTTCGAGAGAGACTTTTACATCTTACATTGAACTGTCGAGTAACATCTTCAAATTTGTAAAATTAATACAACCTTAAAACTCTTCGCTCTCTCATTCATGAATAAACTTTAAACCAGATGCTACACGATCACCTGATTACCACCGTTGAAAGATTATAAACTCTAATTACAGTATTAAACATATGGCTTACTCCATACACGATCCTGTATTAACCCCTATATTAACTTTTAACACAAATATGGAAAATAAGAATATGTGTACTGCTTGAATATCAAGTTTAATTACTAAACATAAATTAACAACTTTTCGTTACTCTCTATGTACACTCAATATTGCCTCAAATTTTAATGTCGAACTAGGCTTGAGTGAAAACTATAAATGAACGCAGAGTGAAGCAAATACTTGTGAAATACTCGGACATTATAATACATTATCTGGATTTCTATTGGTATAAAATACTGATAAACATGCAAAATTCCACGGTCAATATTACTGCCAGTATTTTGAAAGAATGTCGGTTTCCTTACACGTCCAGTCTCCGATGAAGATGATGCAATAAATTTTTGGTTAGGATTTTTTATTTCCAAGTCACAGCTCTACTAACTTGCTTGAAGATATAAAAAAAGCAACATTTGATTCCTGCACGAGGAAATACGACCCTTTAAAGTAGATGTTAAAGCCTAAATATTCCAGATTGAGTTGAAGTAGATAGAACCGAAAACGTAAGAACGTTTTAAATGTTTCAAGAATTGCTGCAAGCATTTATGTACACACTTTGTGTTTAGTTTTTAATTGGGATACATCTAGACCATTTACATGTTTGATAACCAAATTTCAATTTCTTACTTCAGAAATATTTACTGCGCACTCATTGAACCACGCTTACTCAATGAACGAAAACTTGTGTTCAATTTCCTTGTTGTCACAATGAAACGTTTATCAATAATAAATAAGGGTGAACAGTACAATCACGTCCTGCCGCTCCTTGCTGATCGTATTTATAATCCGGCACGAGGACTGACCGAGCCCAGTCCACGTCCGGTGTTCCTTGACAGATCGCGAGCCGGAGACCGAGTTAGGATGACGGGAGACCGTAGATACTCGTATCCCGGTGGCAGGCTGACAGCGAGTAACGCTGTGCGCTGTACGCTGTGCGGCGTGCGCTGTGCAGGACAGGGCTGTGGGTGGAGCCCGTGGCGCTGTAGCGGTGTCCCTCCCGATATTCCTGCGGACCGATTTACGGTCGCATGTGGAGGGAACACAAGTCGCTCCGGAGTGACGAGGCGGTCAGCCTGAGCACGCAACAACACGACCGGTCCATGGTCAGGTCCATCACAGGCACTCTCAGCACCTACGCTGCTCTCCCGCATACTCAGAAGTGGCGTAGACGACTGGCTCCGGCCTAGCCCTTCCAACTGAAGTGTCCAGTCTAGTCAGAACTCTCTTTATATCACGAGATATATGTGTCGCTATGTGTTTGAGAACAAACTTAAATTCTGACATTTGTTCAAAATGAAATAAAATATAACACACGTAGAAGGTCCTGTGTACGTCGAATTGTTAGCGCCTTTTGCACATTTTGTGCGATATACTTAGAAAACAACCCTATTGATTTCCGTGTGAGTATGACTATCTCAGGGTATCGGTGAAAACCCTGCAAATATAACTAAGTAACTTTCATACAGTTAAAGTACCTTGCAATTTAGCAACTATCTTACTTGATTGTACAGTGCTTTATTAATAAATCCAAATTTAGCCTTCTTCAGGAAATATTGTTAAGAAACATTAATTACTTTCACAAAGACCATAAATTAATATGAGGAATTTAAATATTTTAGCAGATATTCTTTGAAGTATTAAAGTTATCAATTAATATTTGAAAAATAGGAATCTATTCATACTACAGACCAATATAATACATTCACGTTTTTCCAAACTGATGATAATTTATACCATAATGTAATCGGCCGGTTTATACGTCAACACATGTAGCATTACAGTCAGCTGAACCGCTACAAGACACAATAATACGTCCAGCGTCTGCCGAAATCTTTCGTTAAAAAAATGTTACCCGAGATTATAAAAACTTAGATCTATTTTTAAATATATCTAATACTAAACTACGCATTGCTTTGAAGAAATAAACTTTTTAATCCGCATTTTTTGTTTACTTTATTGTGAGTCCGAAATTTGAAAATTTACCTCAGAAATATTTTCTGCGTACTCAACCAACGAAAACTTTTTAGTCCTAATGTCCTTCCTGTCGGAATGAAATGTGTAACTTTGTAAGGGTGACAGTTACCAATTAATTACAGTTTCTTAACAAAAAATAATGCATGAAGTATCTCGAAGAAAATTCTGGTCATTATTAACTGTATAACTCGTCTGCATTAAAAATATATGTAAATAACCAAACCTATGTCAAACTCTTCCGAGCGGCAGTTATAGTTGTAATTATACAGATGTCCTGAATATTTTTTATATTTACTAAAGAAGGCATTAATAACGTCCTTCTTCAAAAGATATTAGTGAGAGCAAATTAACTAAAGAAATGTAAATTATGTTTGTAATTTGTAGTTTGACTATTTCATCGCATTATTCATTTTGTGATGTTATCGAAAACTAAAAGTACCAGTTGTTTGAGACAATCTATATTCGGAATAATTTTGTTCTACAAATTCCATATGTACTATTTATGAGTAATAAATTAGCAGTAATAAAATATATTTGCGCGCCAAGTCAGTTTAGGTAAGCATATAATGCAACATTGCGTTTATATGTTATGTCGTGCTTTTATATAAAGCGTAAAAACATGAAGTTTAAGAGACTGTCTATTTAAGTAACGAAACCAATAACCATAAAACTATTTCAGTGTAACGAATTGCTTGACTATTCGGTGCCAATGCTTAAACAGCCAAGGTAAGCCAGTCTGGAGACGACCTTGAAGCAGAAAGCCGAGTGCAAGATTTGCTTACATATTATACTCTAGAGTATTTGCCTTCATGATACCTTTAAGATTTAGTAAAATTCCCACTCTGTTATTTTAAAATGCTACATTTTCAATATTTTAATAAATATTCAAAATTTTGTTTCAACAACTGGTCCGACGTAGATTTCCGTATGAGACAATTCGGTTTTAAACAGATTTCACGCCTCTCTATGAGAAGTTTGACGTTTTTTTTTTTTCAAAATAGAATATTAAATGTTTATTATGTTTTAATTACATGTTCAATACCACGAAACAAGACGTAAAAACTTGTGTATAAGTTAAAATGTAAATGTTTTAGTTCACAAATGTATGTTGTATTTCAAATTCTTTTGGTTAGTTCTTTCTATATTATAGGTAATTAAAAATCAAGACACTTTTGTATAATAAATATATACTTTCTTATTATTATCGTAAACTGCTACGCCTAGGTTTTGAATAAGCGTAAAACGATGGTGTAAAACAATGATTGTTTAATTATTTTGTAATTTGAAATTGTTTTGTTTTAATACCGTAACAGGTTTCTGTTATAGGGGTTTTGTGTCAACATCAAGACAATTGTCTAGTTGTAATGAAATGAAATAGACAGGTACCACATTATGTCTGCTAGTAATCTTTGATACAAAGACATAAATAATCGGATAATTATTTTAAGGATTTTTTCATTATATATTTCGTTATTTTCGGGTACCAATAATTTTTGAATACCGTGTTTTTGTAAAAGTGTGGGAATAATATTGAATACACGTGCATTTTCATTATTATTTTAGGTGAAGGTACCCATTATGGAAATTCCATTATATTAGCCTCGAAAACGTATGTATGTTGGCGTGCAGTTGTATGTACATCTCATACGTAACTATAGTTTTCAATAGTTAGACAATTTAAACGCTTGGTAAAAATGTTTTTTCTACAGCTTATCAATTTATGTACATACAATTTTATAGTGGCTACGACATATTAAGATGTTTTTACTAATATCTGTTGTATATTAAAGCCTCAAGTACTGGCTGTAAACAAATGTTAAGCCATCTTGATCTTAGCTCCATAAGAATAATGTTAAACCTTACACACTTTTACGTCCTTACTATTAGTCGTAGAAGTATAGGAGGTGTCCCATTTTAAGGATATAACCAACATGCATCTAAACGATTTTTAGATATTTATTAGTCCTTATTATTAATCGTAGAAGTATAGGAGGTTTCCCATTTTAAGGATATAACCAACATGCATCTAAACTATTTATAGATATTTATTAGTCCTTACTATTAGTCGTGCAGTTATAGGAGGTGTCCCATTTTAAGGATATAACCAACATGCATCTAAACGATTTATAGATATTTATTAGTCCTTATTATTAATCGTAGAAGTATAGGAGGTGTCCCATTTTAAGGATATAACCAACATGCATCTAAACTATTTATAGATATTTATTAGTCCTTACTATTAGTCGTACAGTTATAGGAGGTGTCCCATTTTAAGGATATAACCAACATGTATCTAAACGATTTATAGATATTTATTAGTCCTTATTATTAATCGTAGAAGTATAGGAGGTGTCCCATTTTAAGGATATAACCAACATGCATCTAAACTATTTATAGATATTTATTAGTCCTTACTATTAGTCGTACAGTTATAGGAGGTGTCCCCATTTTAAGGATATAACCAACATGCATCTAAACGATTTATAGATATTTATTTGTCCTTATTATTAATCGTAGAAGTATAGGAGGTGTCCCATTTTAAGGATATAACCAACATGCATCTAAACTATTTATAGATATTTATTAGTCCTTGCTATTAGTCGTACAGTTATAGGAGGTGTCCCATTTTAAGGATATAACCAACATGCATCTAAACTATTTATAGATATTTATTAGTCCTTACTATTAGTCGTAAGGTTAGGGGAGGTGTCCCATTTTAAGGATATAACCAACATGCATCTAAACGATTTATAGATATTTATTAGTCCCTATTATTAATCGTAGAGGTATAGGAGGTGTCCCATTTTAAGGATATAACCAACATGCACCTAAACGATTTTTAGATATTTATTAGTCCTTGCTATTAATCGTAGAAGTATAGGAGGTGTCCCATTTTAAGGATATAACCAACATGCATCTAAACTATTTATAGATATTTATTAGTCCTTACTATTAGTCGTACAGTTATAGGAGGTGTCCCATTTTAAGGATATAACCAACATGCATCTAAACTATTTATAGATATTTATTAGTCCTTGCTATTAGTCGTACAGTTATAGGAGGTGTCCCATTTTAAGGATATAACCAACATGCATCTAAACTATTTATAGATATTTATTAGTCCTTGCTATTAGTCGTACAGTTATAGGAGGTTTCCCATTTTAAGGATACAATAAACACGCATCTAAAACGATTTTTAGATATTTATATTTGTTTTTAGAAAACCTCAAAATTTGTGTGTACCTTATTGCTTAAATGTATCAAGCGTTTGGACGCCTATTAGTTTTACTATTAAAGGAGTAAAATCATATGAAGTTTAAGTTTAAGCTCTCCTGGGGTAATAAATATTGAAGGTCATTTCACTATGGCCGGCTCTGAAAATGTACATTCCCAGAACTATGCTTCCATGTAAAATTTGTACAATTTGCATCTGTATTTGATGTAATTTTTATTATTTCTTCAAAAGAGAATTGGTTGAAACGATTATTCTGTAATTCCAAATCAATCTGCAACAACGACACACACGAGACAGGAAATGCAAATAAGTAACGGCACAAGGGATGATTGAGCGACGTGCCTGTGCTGTGGGTGGACGGTTTCCAGTCATGACGACCCTCCATCATGATTCCAATGCAGTGAGCTTTTGTAGACCAATTTTTTTATGAGCTTCACAATGATCAAACCGTTATACACTTGTAGTGAATGCTGAGAAATATATACAGGGTGTTCATTTGAAAACTTCAAACTCGTATTAAAAGACTTATAGCCCAAGTATCAAAAATCTGTAAACGGTAGTGTATAGTACTAATCGGGGAACAAAAAAAAGTTATTTTCAAAATGAGGGTGCACACCCCCATGCCCCCCGCTCCCAAGGCCAAAATTTTGAAATGGCAACTAACACCGTTTGCCACCTAAAATTGAAGCCCATAAAAATGCTGTATTTTGGTAAACAAATTTAAATCGGCCAAGCCAAGGTTTCAGCAGCCAATAATTTAATTTATTACACAATTATTAGTCACTACTGTAAAAAACTACTGTACTACAAACTACTATACTGCTGTTAATAACAAGAAAATTACTCACTGAATACTGTTGTACATCCTTTGTAAACTTCAAATCAATTGTTCAAATTGGTAGCCGCCATTGTTGTTCGAGCAAAAAAATAACCTATTTTCAAATTCTTACCTAATCTATCTAAAAGTTTCTCTGGTTAAGCGTCTGCACTCAGCAGTGATCCTGTTTTTCAAGTTTTGGACACCAGTGAGATGTGTTTTAAAAAATTACTGATTGTACACCATGCATGTAGTTCTCTATAGACTTTAATCGCAATATATCACATTTTTGGTAAATATTACTCTAAGGGATACGTTAAGTGTACGTACTGTTTAGAAAAGAAAACACGGACAATATAAAAAATACTACACTATATATAAATCAATCAAACAAAACCTTAAATAAAGGGCGAGATATTGTACTGTACAAATATTATAAGAACTTCATATATGTGTTTCAATATGTGGAAACTATTTTACTGTGGTTGTATAAGCGGACTCTGTGCACATTATATTCTTGAAAGTACATAGTCATGGGCAAAAAATTGCTGTTTATTTCCATCTCAATCATCTGTTGACCTTCATAATAAAAAAACGAGCTCCTTAAAATATATCTCTGTATTTTCGGTACCATGGTTTCACGTGGATGTTTTATAGCAGTTACCTTTTGAAATTTAGTAGTAGATGCTCAATACTTTAAGTATTATTATTAGTGGAAACCACTCAACTTCACTTAGTTAATGAGTGCTAGTACTATACATCTGTGAAATCATCAACAAATACTTTGAAGGGTTTTGAAGGAAATCGGTTCTATACATACAATATTTAGGTTGTGCAGGGATAGTGTAAATTCCTTGACACCTATATTAAAACTTGATCCTGTTTTTGATCCTTGATCCTGTAGGTAAACAATATGAAAGGTTACTTTGCCAGCTCTTTCCTTATTCGTCCTCAACTTCGTTTATCCCTTGGATGCCTTCAGTCATAAAAAATCTGCCGACATCTTCATGCCGTGTGCTAATTGGTTTAAACAATTTATTGTGAACACTTTACTCCAATTATATGTCCGAAAACTGAGATCCGAGTGGAATTGTATAGGGAAACAACCTAGTTTTTTTGTGGAATTAATACAGGAACCTTTTTGTTTTAATTTTATTATCGACGAAGGATTCGACAAGACAACAGGACTTCGGTCATTTGCCGTTATTGTATTTTAGAAATAAATAAGACGACGTTTTCTCGGATTTAATCTATCATCTCCTTCAGTTGTTAATAAATCTTTATGCATAAGTACACATACAATGTTTAAAATTATGTTAAGTAACTAACATAATAAATAAACTAAACTTAGACTAAAATTTAACAAAATAGACACAGTTCGCAAGAGTTTTGACGGGACTCGGAATGGGGATTGCGGAATGATAAAAACATAGGAAGTGGTACATTTTTAAATGTACTTTTTCTTAGTCTGACAAACTCAAACAAACACTCAAACGAGTAATAATAGTTGCATCAATGCATCTAAAAGGAGAGGAGAACGTAAATTACGACTTTCGGTTCCTTGTCTAGTTGGCTCATCTTTATATATATATATATATATATATATATATATATATATATATATATATATTATTACTTACGTGTCTGAGGGTAAGTTTCAAAGTAAAAAATGTACTGTAATAAATTAACCAATTTTCAGTCTGTATTTGGAACGCAATGAAATTTGTTGTGTGGAGATCACTTTTCTCTATGTTCTTATTATTGGTCTCTGCAGTTAGTGGGGGTTGGCGTACACTTACGTGTTGTTTTGGAACTAAACTAAACCTAATCCAATTCTCCATTCACAGTGCTTCTTGGTTTTTAAACTGAGTTTAAGTTCCTTTATGAAACAAAATACGAACAACGATACTAAACACAAAGTACGATATCAACAATTGGAAGGGAATGTTATTTGATAGAACTTTTCTTCTTTAATTTAGGGGTTTTTTTAGCTATCGCATTTTTTATCTAAGGAGAACTGCACAAAAAGCACTATGTTTTTACGCATAACTTGTGAGATTTCACACCTGAAACTCTCATAACTATAATACCCAAGTTTAATACTTAATCAATGGTGTAGGACAATTGGTATATAGTATCTAAAAATGAGTAAATACTGCGACAATTATACATCAACTTGATAAAATACGAAATAATTGATCATAATATCATTTTTTATGATTAGGCTATTTGGACTCATGTTTTGAAATTTAAGGTTGTGATCACTATTAGATATCTCTAATAGTGACCTTAGTAGGGACTAAGTTTTCCATCCTTTACATTTTGATTTGGTCATGATATTTTATAGAATAGGGTTGACATTAGGGATTTAGTATAATAATATCCAACTATCTCTGGGTTAGATTTTAACATTATTTTCCTCCCAAAATGCTTTTTTCTTTGTTTTAATCTTTAACGCGTTAACCTCTGTTTTGGAAACTCTAGAGCAGCACAATCAAAATTGAACTCAGATCAGGGTTAAAAGGTTTTTGGAAACTCGTGGTAACTATGAAAATTCTATATCCTGTATTGAGTTGTTGTCACCTTAAAATCGAATTTAGTTTGTTGAGTTCCCACCATATTTGCCTGAATACATCAGTTTCTGTTGTTGGGATTGTAGGAAAACTTCGCACGACTTTATTAACAGGGTTACTATCCCAAAGGTCGGGTAGAATTTGCAACTATAGTGCTCCAGACATCAGCCAATGCGAAAATTGAGTACTTGAATTCTAAACTCGTTACTACAAGTCGTTTGACAACTCGTTACTACAAAGTTGTCTTTACTGGTCTCAACAGTTCGACCCGGCTTGAATAAGGGTTTGTTATGTTCTTTTGATATCCTGTCTAGATTATCCGTCACCCCTTCAGTATTACACTTAGGAACTCACGATGAACATAACGTCATTGTTTTTATATATCTAAAATTTACTCCCATTTTTGTACATTGTTTTTGTTCCGGTTAACAGATTTACTATTTTTAAATGTTAAACACAATGAATGATTTGAAATGAAATAAACTTTAAGACTTCCAAATTTGAACTAAATCAAATATTGGAAAATAAAACATTATTTACAGGCACAAAGTTACTCCCCTCCTACAGTAAATAAAAATCACATAAAAATACTTGTTCTTACCAAATCACCCTTGTCAGTCTTGTTAGCAGTATAACCATTTGGAGTCTAAAACGTCCACTCGTAACTCGTTCCCAATATCTCGCTTTGCCCGACTTTCTAATATTTTGTGTTTTATATCTGACCAGGCCCGTTTACTGGCTACAACTCGCACAGTCTGAGGTAGAGGACAAAACGAAAAGTAGCATCGATCATACGAGTGGAATGACCTTGCAATAAACCTCAGAGAGCCCCATTCCCTCCACCCCTGTCTTGTCCGCCATCTGCTCTTTACAAGGGAACACAACAACCCCTGTTTTTCTGACCTCAGAATATTTATCTGTACAAATCTTACTCGTAATTAAGCGTCGGACTTGCGTTCTACGCGTACTACTTTAATCCAAGCGCACCTAGCCCTTATCAGAACAGTTCGGAATACAACAACCCCTGTTTTTCTGACCTCAGAATATTTATCTGTACAAATCTTACTCGTATTTAAGCTTCGGACTTGCGTACTACACCTATTATCTTAATCCAAGAGCGACTAGCCCTTACCAGAACAGTTCGGAATACAACAACCCCTGTTTTTCTGACCTCAGAATATTTATCTGTACAAATCTTACTCGTATTTAAGCTTCGGACTTGCGTACTACACCTATTATCTTAATCCAAGAGCGACTAGCCCTTACCAGAACAGTTCGGAATACATCAACCCTGTTTTTCTGACCTCAGAATATTTAACTGTACAAATCTTACTCGTATTTAAGCTTCGGACTTGCGTACTACAACTATTATCTTAATCCAAGAGCGACTAGCCCTTACCAGAAACAGTTCGGAATACAACAACCCTGTTTTTCTGACCTCAGAATATTTAACTTGTACAAATCTTACTCGTATTTAAGCTTCGGACTTGCGTACTACACCTATTATCTTAATCCAAGAGCGACTAGCCCTTACCAGAACAGTTCGGAAAACAAACCCTGTTTTTCTGACCTCAGAATATTTATCTGTACAAATCTTACTCGTAATTAAGCGTCGGACTTGCGTACTACGCGTACTACTTTAATCCAAGCGTGACAAGCCCTTATCAGAACAGTTCGGAATACAACAACCCCTGTTTTTCTGACCTCAGAATATTTAACTGTACAAATCTTACTCGTATTTAAGCTTCGGACTTGCGTTACTACACCTATTATCTTAATCCAAGAGCGACTAGCCCTTACCAGAACAGTTCGGAATACAAACAACCCCTGTTTTTCTGACCTCAGAATATTTAACTGTACAAATCTTACTCGTATTTAAGCTTCGGACTTGCGTACTACACCTATTATCTTAATCCAAGAGCGACTAGCCCTTACCAGAACAGTTCGGAATACAACAACCCCTGTTTTTCTGACCTCAGAATATTTAAACTGTACAAATCTTACTCGTATTTAAGCTTCGGACTTGCGTACTACACCTATTATCTTAATCCAAGAGCGACTAGCCCTTACCAGAAACGGTTCGGAAAAACAACCCTGTTTTTCTGACCTCAGAATATTTATCTGTACAAATCTTACTCGTATTTAAGCTTCGGACTTGCGTACTACACCTATTATCTTAATCCAAGAGCGACTAGCCCTTACCAGAACAGTTCGGAAAACAACCCCTGTTTTTTTTCTGACCTCAGAATATTTATCTGTACAAATCTTACTCGTAATTAAGCGTCGGACTTGCGTACTACGCGTACTACTTTAATCCAAGCGCACCTAGCCCTTATCAGAACAGTTCGGAACACAACAACCCCTGTTTTTCTGACCTCAGAATATTTATCTGTACAAATCTTACTCGTAATTAAGCGTCGGACTTGCGTACTACACCTATTATCTTAATCCAAGAGCGACTAGCCCTTACCAGAACAGTTCGGAATACAACAACCCCTGTTTTTCTGACCTCAGAATATTTAACTGTACAAATCTTACTCGTATTTAAGCTTCGGACTTGCGTACTACACCTATTATCTTAATCCAAGAGCGACTAGCCCTTACCAGAACAGTTCGGAAAACAACCCCTGTTTTTCTGACCTCAGAATATTTATCTGTACAAATCTTACTCGTAATTAAGCGTCGGGACTTGCGTACTACGCGTACTACTTTAATCCAAAGCGTGACAAGCCCTTATCAGAACAGTTCGGAACACAACAACCCCTGTTTTTCTGACCTCAGAATATTTATCTGTACAAATTCTTACTCGTAATTAAGCGTCGGACTTGCGTTACTACGCGTACTACTTTAATCCAAGCGTGACAAGCCCTTATCAGAACAGTTCGGAACACAACAACCCCTGTTTTTCTGACCTCAGAATATTTATCTGTACAAATCTTACTCGTAATTAAGCGTCGGACTTGCGTTACTACGCGTACTACTTTAATCCAAGCGCACCTAGCCCTTATCAGAACAGTTCGGAACACAACAACCCCTGTTTTTCTGACCTCAGAATATTTAACTGTACAAATCTTACTCGTATTTAAGCTTCGGACTTGCGTTACTACACCTATTATCTTAATCCAAGAGCGACTAGCCCTTACCAGAACAGTTCGGAATACAACAACCCCTGTTTTTCTGACCTCCAGAATATTTTAACTGTACAAATCTTACTCGTATTTAAGCTTCGGACTTGCGTACTACACCTATTATCTTAATCCAAGAGCGACTAGCCCTTACCAGAACAGTTCGGAAAACAACCCCTGTTTTTCTGACCTCAGAATATTTATCTGTACAAATCTTACTCGTAATTAAGCGTCGGACTTGCGTACTACGCGTACTACTTTAATCCAAGCGTGGACAAGCCCTTATCAGAACAGTTCGGAACACAACAACCCCTGTTTTTCTGACCTCAGAATATTTTATCTGTACAAATCTTACTCGTAATTAAGCGTCGGACTTGCGTTACTAACGCGTACTACTTTAATCCAAGCGTGACAAGCCCTTATCAGAACAGTTCGGAACACAACAACCCCTGTTTTTCTGACCTCAGAATATTTATCTGTACAAATCTTACTTCGTAATTAAGCGTCGGACTTGCGTACTACGCCGTATACTTTAATCCAAGCGTGACAAGCCCTTATCAGACAGTTCGGAACACAACAACCCCTGTTTTTCTGACCTCAGAATATTTATCTGTACAAAATCTTACTCGTATTTAAAGCTTCGGACTTGCGTTACTACACCTATTATCTTAATCCAAGAGCGACTAGCCCTTACCAGAACAGTTCGGAAAACAACCCCTGTTTTTCTGACCTCAGAATATTTATCTGTACAAATCTTACTCGTAATTAAGCGTCGGACTTGCGTACTACACCTATTATCTTAATCCAAGAGCGACTAGCCCTTACCAGAACAGTTCGGAAAACAACCCCTGTTTTTCTGACCTCAGAATATTTATCTGTACAAATCTTACTCGTATTTAAGCGTCGGACTTGCGTACTACGCGTACTACTTTAATCCAAGCGTGACAAGCCCTTATCAGAACAGTTCGGAACACAACAACCCCCTGTTTTTTTGATCTCAGAATATTTAACTGTACAAATCTTATTAGTTCGGAACACTACAAACTTACTAAATTAAAAATATGTAATTTATCTCATATACTTTTCCTTCGTAATATTTTATTGGACAGTCAACAGCTTTAGTATTTAGGGAGTCAAAATAATTGTAATCACTCTAGAGCAGCTGATTTTGTTTTCGTATTCTTCAAATATAAGGGTAGTAAAAACTTTTATAAATTTAATAATCCAACAGGTGAATTCAAATATTCAGTTAAAAGGAAATGCTTCCGTCTTTCACGACTATTTCAAATTTTTCATTTTCTATGAATATGATTGACTAGGATAGTTATTTTTCCACTAAACTTTTTACCAAGGGTTTTAAGTTTTCGCAGTCTATGTCATCCTTATTATTTTTTCTTATTTACAATGAATCAAGACGATGCTAAAATAATAAATCTTGAGATATTTTTCCAATGCCGTAAATATCGATTTCTAAGTTATGTTAAACTGAAACTGGCAAATTCAGTAATGCACGAAGCTCATTGACTGATTGAAGCTCAATGTGACGAATGAGCGAGCAACGCGACTCCTTTATTGCAGGCTGCAGCTTTTTGATAATTTGCTTCTGTTTGTATACAGTTTCACTTAATAATCTACGACGATAGCTATTGTGTCGAATTCTATTTAAGTTGGGTTTTGTAATTGTGTCACGATGACTGTCCAACTTTTGCTTACAAATTCTCGTGTAGATTATACACTGTTTTCCATAATTTAATGTAAGCCACAGACTTGGTCACAAACGTTCTTCTAATTTTTGAGGCGACTTGAGAATACGGGCACTAGTATTTCCTTGATTGCAAGAAAGATAGCATTTCTGAACGTTCGCAATTATTAATTGGAATTAATTGTGACATCACTCATTCTGACAAGTAGCTTTTACGATTTATATTTTAGAGGATTTAATGATGTTTTTAATGCAGTGTACATTGCACTGTAAAAAGTCATCTTCTCTGCATTACATTCATAACGTATCAAGGATTGAAATATACCCTTTTCTTATACCCCCCTTATACATTTCCCATCACCCTAATATATGGAAAACGCATTTCACATAATCTACGCAGTCAACTCTTGATTTCGTATGCGTCCCCTTTAACGCGATCTTTCAAAAATGTCCATGTATAAGTTTGACGCTACAGGTTCGAATAGCAGGTCAGTCTGCTCATATAATACTCGTATATCGCCATAGCCGAGTAAAGGCGAAATCAGCAAAATCTCGCTAGTCATAAAACTCCCCTTTATGATGTGTTACATATAAGTTACTTGAGTTAGATATGATTTCTAGGTTTTGTACTGTATACTATACAATAGCTTAAATGTATCAATACCTAAATAAAAAAGACACGCCTGTCAATAAAACTTGGTTAGACGTCGATAAGTGTCAGATAATCTTTGTTTTCTAAATAAACTTCGATGATCCGGCTGAAAGTGTGATAAATGAGTAACATTGATACATTAATGTCAAAGTCATTAATCGTATCCATGCACCAAACGAGAACTTAATGGTTGTAAAGTTACAGAAACTTGGTACCTAGCTATCTATCCCGTTTTACAAAAAACATCAGAGCTGTCTGAGATTTATTTGTATTCAAATATCTTCAAATGCGATATTCTATATTATATTATACGTTAAATTTAGACATTGTAAGATCTTTTCCACATTCCCGTTACAACTAATAATATCACAAAAAGCTTAAATGAATTTGTATTATCGTAGTGGGATGCAGATAAAAATATTTGCCTTTTAAATTAATTACGAATTCCTCCCTATTTTAATCATATCAAATCAAGGTTTATAATCCGTATACTTCACTTATGTTAACACCTGATTTCGTATTATGGATCGAATGTAACAGGATTCAACATTAGTTCAATATTCTAGAAGTACAACAATTCGCAATCAATTAATCAATAGATAACATATAGTTAATGCTACTAATTAGCAGTTAAAATTTTAGATTAGTGAAATAAAACGATAAATTACACACAATAAATTAGAAAATCCAATGTCCTACTCTGCATGTATTTTATAAATCTTTAGATATGCTCAGGGGAATAGGTGGCTTTGGGATTTGTTGAAAGTCGATCACTAAACAATACAACAACGATTTAATACAAAATTTGTATCTACCAGTACAGCATGAATTGTTCATGGATTTACTATTTTGTATTGTTCTGAGAGTCTGTACAGCTCAGGCAGATTGGTTCTGTGCCAGTAAGCAAACTACAGAAAATATGAGCCCCGGTTTCAGCTTTCAATTACTACTTCAAAACAGATAGGTAAGTGGTTTAACTCAAACAATAGAAGTTATGTCAGTAATCACTGACTCCCAATATTGTGGGTTAACAAGAGCACATTGGTCGTACCTTCCCCTGATTTTATAAAGAATGCATTCATTAATTCGTCGTATTAATTTCTGTACTTTAGTAACTATGACCTATCAATATCTGGAGTTTTAGACGGAAATCCAAGGAATGTCTAAACGGTTACACTTCACCGTGTTAGCTAAGACATAGTAGTGGAGGCTTCTCTGTATTTAAATTCTAAAAGGTTTCTACTGGACTTGTTACAACAGATGACAAGTCGGTTGCCAATTCCAGGTGAAATGTTATCATTGGGAACGAGCTCAGGCAGGCATTGTCGTTTAAATAAATGAAAACGATGAATCTAGGTAAAATGGACCGATCCTATGCAGGTGGCCCGCGCATGCGCTGATGCCGTTTTGCGCTGATCACTGTCTGTAGGCGGGTGCGTCTATTTTTAGACACCTCTCGCCCGCATTTCACACATTTCGGTAAACGAGCGAGCGGCCAGGCTCTCAAAGTGGCACTGCAGCTCGAGAGCAGTCGGCCAGTCTCCTATTGTGTCTACCATTGTGCGTTATTTTACACGAACAACTGTTTTATTATAACCTAGTAACAGCTAATTATTGTAGTAGCCGATTATATCAATTGTTGTTTGCTCATTATTACCATGCCTATTCAATTGTGCACAAATCAGTGTAATTCACTGACTGTTTAGAACAATAAAAGTAAAACAAAGTTAATTCCTTGGCAACTAAGAACCTTAATATTACGTTGTTATTTTGATATTAAACACTATAGAGTTACGTGCTCTAAACCCAACATTACCCAGGAAATACCTAGAACCTTGCAACTCAAAAAGATTTCTTAGTCCGATCATAACAATTCGACTTTTCGGTTGCGACTTTAATGCGAAATTATAGGGACTTGACACTAAAAATGTACACAACTTCGGTTATTTTTGGGTTACGCTTTCATGAAAATTGTTCAGGAAAATGTGTCACATTCCACAGGAAATCTGCAAAAACCACAAGACTTAAAAACTCATCCTTATAACTAGAATATTTCAAAATTTCCTGAATTAGATTCTTTTAAAATTTGAAAGTACATGCAAACACTCAACAACAACAGGGTTGTCTCTCGATTACAGGGTTTTGTTCCTCTTGTCATTGACATTAAGATGACAAATCCGATGAACCGAATTGAATACCTTTATCTTTCAGAAATACTAATTTAAAAGCGCGCTCTATGAATAATTTTATTTTTGACTTATATTTCACCCAATAGCTTTTAACTTGAAACTTAAATCTATGTACAATAGTTATGACATGGCCGTTCGGGACCTGCATTCTGCCAGAATGGCTCGCATTCAAAAATCTGTTACAAGTTTTTTCCAAGTAAGGAATCCCATGGCCGAATAACGTGAGTTCCCGGATGGAATCCACTAATTTTTCTACGAGACGTAGGATAGTAGGATGTGAAATCGGGAAATTATCACAGTGGAAAATTACTGACGAGAAACGGAATAGAATGTTGAGAGGAGAATTTGTTACAGTGACAATTATTAGAATGAGACATCATAGGATGTGGAGATGGGAATTTCTTGCAATGGTGATTATTGCAGTGATTATTGCAGTGATACAAGACAGGTTGTAGAGTTCTCACAATGACGCTTACTGGAGCGAAGTAGGTTAAGGTGTGGAGTTGGGAACTTTTCCAGTTACAGTAATGAAGTGACAGGATGGAATATAGAGGTGTGAACTTCTCACAAGGACAATTACTGGAGTGAAGTAGGTTAGGATGTTGAGTTGGGAACTTTTTACAATTCCAGTTACATTAATGAAGCGATAGGATGGAATATAGAGGTGTGAACTTCTCACAAGGACAATTACTGGAGTGAAGTAGGTTAGGATGTTGAGTTGGGAACATTTTACAATTCCAGTTACAGTAATGAAGCGATAGTATGGAATGTAAAGGTAGGATCTTTTTACAATTCCAGTTCTAGTAATGAATTGACATGACGGAATGTAAAGGTGTGAAATTCTTACAATACAGTTACAGTAATGAAGTGCCAGGATGGAATATAGAGGTGTGAACTTCTCACAAGGACAATTACTGAAGTAGGAGTGAAGTAGGTTAGGATGTTGAGTTGGGAACTTTTTACAATTCCAGTTACATTAATGAAGCGATAGGTTGGAATGTTAAGGTAGGATCTTCTTACAATTCCAGTTCTAGTAATGAATTGACATGACGGAATGTAAAGGTGTGAAATTCTTACAATACAGTTACAGTAATGAAGTGCCAGGATGGAATATAGAGGTGTGAACTTCTCACAAGGACAATTACTGAAGTAGGAGTGAAGTAGGTTAGGATGTTGAGTTGGGAACTTTTTACAATTCCAGTTACATTAATGAAGCGATAGGTTGGAATGTTAAGGTAGGATCTTCTTACAATTCCAGTTCTAGTAATGAATTGACATGACGGAATGTAAAGGTGTGAAATTCTTACAATACAGTTACAGTAATGAAGTGCCAGGATATATAGGTGTGAACTTCTCACAAGGACAATTACTGGAGTGAAGTAGGTTACGATGTTCAGTTGGGAACTTTTTACAATTCCAGTTACAGTAATGAAGCGATAGTATGGAATGTAAAGGTAGGATCTTCTTACAATTCCAGTTCTAGTAATGAATTGAGATGATGGAATGTAAATGTGTGAAATTCTTACAATACAGTTACAGTAATGAAGTGCCAGGATGGAATGTAGAGGTGTGAACTTCTCACAAGGACAATTACTGGAGCGAAGTAGGTTAGGATGTTGAGTTGGGAACTTTTTACAATTCCAGTTACAGTAATGAAGCGATAGGATGGAATGTAAAGGTAGGAACTTTTTACAATTCCAGTTACAGTAATGAAGTGACAGGATGGAATATAGAGGTGGGAACTTCTCGCAGTGACAAATTCTCAAAGTGAGACAATGTTGCGATAGGAAGAAGATACAGAAATTTTGTTCTTTCCTGGGAGACTGAAATATGTAAAATTATTGTTTGACATGTATTGGAAACAATACTCGATGTTTGGTACTACTGGCCCTTACCAGTAAGTGTGCCAGACACAATTTGTAATCCCTGTAAAGTTTGGATTATCAAATATTCACCTAAATGCCCCCAGCTGCTTCGGAAGTAGTGAGGACAACAAAATGGAGATGGTGGTTTCGCGAAAGAAGCTGCACTACGCATAAAGTAACATAATTTCTAGAGACTGAAGGCCCAACGGCTTAATGTAACAAGTCGGGACTATCACGCAAAGGGCACGCACGCCATTGAACCATGCATGTATTATGTAACTTACCTTTCGATGGCAAAGGTCATGTGAAAACAATAAGCACAGCAAGTGCTGGACCGATAATAGCGCAGGGATGGCACTAGTTTCTTATGTAAACATTTTTTATAACAACTTTAAAAAATAAAAGTGTTTATGTAATACAGTTCCTGAGATACGATATATGCTATTAGCTCAGTGCAAAAATTATAATTCGTAAAGCAGATTTTGTAAGCTATTAGTATTTAGGTATTACTTCTAGATTATGTCTGTAAACTTGTGGAAGTAGCACTGTTTCAAAACGTATAAAAAGTAAAATTGATATCGGAACCACATTTACCAAATGGACGTGTGCGCTGTAATAACGAAGCGATATTTTTATATCAATCTCTTCCCAAATAACTGACTCTTCCATTGTAAATCTGGACACCCCAATTAAAAATAGATACCTATTTAAAATATCAAATCATTAATGTCACACAATATTTTATATTGGTAGAGTATAATAGCGATGAAATTCGAGCAGACATTTCTGTCTTTACATACCAAACAATATTATATCGTTCTTACCTTAACAGACTGTTATATGGTTTGAAGTCATATGGAAGATAAAATTTAGGAATAATCAAACATAAAATAATTTTAACAACGAAAACAAGAGTATACAATTATTCATAAGTTTTCAGTCTGTGATAAAAGTCTATACTGATCGCTCATTGGTTAGACTGATCGGTAATCGGTTAACATTCAGCCAATCACGATACAAATTCATTCCCTCCATTCACCTTTATAAGCCGATATGTATTACTGGCTCTGTGAGCCAGTTTTGATTTTAGGTATGTTTGAATTTTTACGAAGAAGACTTTCGACAGCTAAGCGAGTTTACACCACTTTTAACCACTTAACAAATGTTAAATATTTAATTAAAAACTTAGAATATTTAGCAGTTGCTTCTTGGCCAAAAACACGAGTAAAAATAATATTTTTGGGTGTAAATTGATTGTAAGAAACGAAAATGTTTTGAAGAATAAATACGGGAATTAACACTGATTAATCGACATATACAACAATTTCACCTTCTATAAACATATGATCTATATTCATTCATCACAATATCAATTACATTATATTATAATTTAATATAGATAAGTCCTACTCGATGTTTTATCAATTCGGAACCTAAATTAAAAATAGATACGACTTGGGGACTGGCGAATTTAAGCATGTAAAAGGGCTATAAGTATTGAAAATTAACAAATTTAGTTAAAATTGTTTTTCTGACATTTTATATTTGAATTTTATACAAGTGTGACCAGCAAACGTCCTAATTTTTTTTATCCACGAATTATATAAAGGACTTTATACAGTTTGAATTTTATTAAAAAAATAAATATGACGTCACAAAATCATTTTTATATTTTTATCATTTTAATACGTAGTCATAATCCATCCATAAAATATTTACTGTGACCAATTTTTACATGCGACTTTGTAAAGTATAACGTATAGTCATGTGATACTAATAGTAGTTAGTTAGTCGTGATCACGAAACCGTAGTGATGGGTTACTGACTAAATAGTGTTTTAGTTACTTTACTCCTCT